>NC_135722.1:69291352-69946857 GCF_964656455.1 Halichoerus grypus
ACACACATATACACAATGGTATATTAGTCATTAAAAAAGAATGAAAATGAAAATTTTTTCATTAAAAAATGAAAATTAAAAAAGAATGAAATCTTGCCATTTGCAACAACATGGATGGATCTAGAAGACACAATGCTAAGTGAAATAAGTCAGTCAGAGAAAGACAAATATCATATGATTTCACTCATATGTGGAATTTAAGAAACAGAACAAGGGAACAAAGGAAAAAAAGAGACAAATGAACAAACAAAAACCCCCAAACTCTTAACTATAGAGAACAAACTGGTGGTCACCAAATGGAGGAGGGTGGGGGATGGGTGAAATAGGTGAAGGGGATTAAGAGTACACTTATGATGAGCATTGGGTAATGTATGGAATTGTTGAATCACTATATTGTACACCTGAAACTAACATAGCACTGTATGTTAATTATACTGGAATTAATTTTTTTTAAAAAGAAATGAATTGGATTAAATACATAGTATGCATGGGCACTTGTTGTATCCCCAGTAAATCAAAGATCTTGATAGAAGTTGGTTTGATTCCTGAAGAATAAACACTGGAAGCCTGATCAATTGAATTTAAAAGGCATTACTGGTGGCCAAGTGTGTGGCAGGAAAATATTTAGGCAAGGCTCCTTTACAGCATATGACAATAATATGTATGTTTTTAAAATCTAGCATCACTATTCTAGGAAGTAATGCTGATTTTTTTTCCCAGCTTTTATATGTCACACCATTTTTATAGGTATGGAAATAGGTTATCAGTGATGATGAGAAAACCAACAAGTTTGTGTTAGGAATATTCCTCAGTCAGTACATCTGGGAATCAGCACATCTACCGTTCGCACTGCTTTCTACAAAAGTTTGCCTCCAGCTGCTCGCATCAAGCTGTCCGTACAAGCCCACAGTGGAGGTCCTGCATTGTCGCCGCACAAGCTCAGTGAAATGCCCGCGCCCCCTGCAGCGGCCCAGAGAACCCCGCCTGCCACCTAGTGGCCAGGAGAGGGACTGGCCCACTGCTGCCCTGGGTGGGCATGAAGGGGTGTGGGGGCAAGGAAAAGAAAAAAGAAGGAGAGAGTCCGTAAACAGTTGACACACTGAGCCCGGTTCTTCACTAGCACCACTGAGGATGGTTAGAAATGCCCCGGAGTTAAAGGCTGTCTGCGCCTTTCAGCTCGCGACTTGCTCTCTGTCTGGCACTGTTCTCCCTGGAGATGCAGTTGCAAAGCAGTGTCTGCACAGTGAATACAATTAAATGAAAGCCTCTGGAAATGTCCAAGGGGAAATTAGATAACATGTGCTTTGATGCAGGGATTTGGAGTTTGAAGGTGAAAAAGACAGGCAAGACATCAGAAGTCTGCATCTGCTTAGCCCCAGTTCAGCTCATTAGCATTCTGCTAATGTGTCTTTGTAAGTTCTTTACTGAAGTCAATTTGCTCAGTTTTTCTCAAGTATCATCAGACATTTTGAACATCTTTTAGATTAAAAGAAGTCCTAAAGTTAGACTTCTGTGATGAGTGGATGCTGGGATCATTTTTTTCTTACATTTTTATGAGTTAACCAACAAAAGGGAAAAGTGCTTGCTGGTCCATTTGGGCTGGAACATTTGGTTCTCATTTTGCTGCTCTGGCAGCCATTAGATCAGTAGAAATGTCTCCTTTTGCCCCGGTCCATTCTTCAGCTGCGGGCTGCACTCTTGGTTGTACCCCATGGCTGGATAGTGCCTGTGAGAAGCATCCTGAATTCAAATCCCCTCTTATTTCCCTCTGATGTTCCTACTGTGCCTTTTCCCCCTCAATGTTATAATGTGTCTGCCTGAGTCAGAACACACTCTCGGGAGTGCCTAACTCCCACCAATGGGTCAAGTGGGCCCTGCTGTCTTCAGTTTCTGACCAAGACACTGGTGGGAGCCAGAGTGAAATGAACAGATATATCATAGAGGATAGTTGAGATGGATGATGGAGAACAGTGGGAATCTTTTATCCTTTCAGGAGCCTAAGTAGGAGGGATCAGTAGGGCTTGATCTCCTTTTTACCTCCTGTATCACCACAATAAATATTTACTGAACTCCTACCCAGAGCTAACCTAGGGATAAATAAGAAAATGTTCTTGCCCTCAGGGATTTCTGATAGAATGTGTGTGTGCGTGTGATACATATGACCATAGTAAAACCTCGTAGAATGTCATGGAGCCTCACCAGAATTTTGTGTGGAGAAGAACAATATCTCCTCTCTCTCTTCCTGAGCCAAGATATCTTTTCGGGAGTGTTATGGTCAGAATAGAATCATCTAGCTTACAGAGTAACATCTTCAAATCTCTCTCTGACTCCAGTACCCCTGCCTTCCTCTTGTAACAACTCTTGTGACTACCTTGGTTCCACCTGAATAATGCAGGATAATCTCTTCTCAAGATCCTTAACATAATCGCATCCACAAAGTCCCTTTTGCCATGGAAGGTGACATATTCACAGGTTCCATGGAGTGGACTGTTACCATGTTTGAGGGTCATTACTCTGCCTACCACAGAGGACGTCCTTGTTGATATTATACTACTCCATTACCTCCCTTGTTCTGCCCATGCCATCTAAAATTGAAGAGAGTGTCTTTGCTGGTTTGGTTTTGCTTTTCTTTTTATGGCAATATTATACGGTGACCATACACTGAAATTCTAGCCAATTTATATCCCAAGGCCTTTCCCACTCCTCCATTAGTTAACCACGCCCTCCCATTTTGCACTGATCCCATTGTTGGTTTGGACCTGAGTATGGGGGAATGGCAGCTGATCTCCTGATTGGATACTGGCTCTGGTGAGGTAAAAGTGTATGCCCTTCAGTCACATAGGGAGAAAGTGGGAGGACATTTTAGAGTCCTCTCTGAGACTGCTGTGGAATTTATGTATGGAATGTGGAAGGTATGCTTAATAGCCCAACCAATAGCAAGCCTCTGGCAATACCTCTGGCACACCACCTTATGCCTAGGTGGGCAGGCGATGCCCTAGAGTTTGAGTCTACAGAGCAAAAGTCCTAACATGGGGCAAACAGGAAGGAGGAACAATTACCCACTTAATATATCCTGTTGAAAGCTTGTCAGTCATGTTATTGTGGGAAAAAACATGGTGTTTAGTCTTGGGTTTGAATCCCACCTGCATCCTTTATGAGCTGTGCCATCTTGGACAAATCACTAAACCTCTCTGTACTTAAGTTTTCTCACCTTTAAAACAGAGAATAATAATAATATCTAATTCATGGGGCACCTGGGTGGCTCAGTCAGTTGAGCATCCAACTCTTGGTTTTGGCTCAGGTCCTGATCTCAGGGTCGTGGATAGAGCCCTGCGTCAAGTTCTGTGCTCAGCGTGGAGTCTGCTTGTCCCTCTATCTCTGCCTCTCCCCCAGCTTATATGTGCTCTCTCTCTTCTCTCTCTCAAATAAATAAAATCTTTTAAAAAAATAAAATAAATAATATCTAATTCACATGGTTGTTGTTAGCTGAGAATATGTAAGTCTGTGGTTCTCAACATGTGATCCCTATGTCACCAGCACATTCATCAATATGAATCATTATTACCCGGGAGCTTCTTAGAAATGCAAACTCTCTGGCCCCACCCAGACCTGTTGCATCAGAAACTCGGGAGTTGGGGAGCTTTATTCTAGAAGATACTCATGTGTAATACACGTAGTATAGTGTCTCACACATGACTGGGACTTGCTTAGCAGATGCTGATTGTAATGATCTTGACCTTCTCTGGGAGCTGCATTAGGGTTACCACACTTTGTTTTTTAATTACCATTCGTTTTAGAAGAACAAGCAAAGTCAGTGACAGATCTGTTTGTTTACCAAGTCATGATCTCTCTCTCTCTCTCTCTTTTTTTTTCTCTAACTAAAAAAGCCACATGAATTAGAGAAAGTGGTGCTATTAGTTTGTGTTTTGGCCATGCCATTTTAACTCAGCAGAAGGAGAGTCATATTCTCTGGCAGCTTCTCCCATCCAGAGTATGCAATCATGAAGCCTGATAACAAGGCCAGGCAGCAAGCTTGTACACAGGAGGGATGTTGTGACTCTTTCTTCCTTCCTTTCTCTTTCTTTTCTTTTTTCTTTTTTTGGCTAAATGTAAATGAACAATGTGAGCACGCACTTGCCTTCCCAAAGAGAGCTTCATATCATGTGATGTATAAAATTGACCACAGTGATTCATCACTTAGTTTCTAAACATTAAGTAAAATGGACCCATCTGGGCCATGTTAAAAATCAAACTAGTTTTTTCATGAAGAAATATAAATGCACTGCCAAAACCACAAGGGGAATGAGAAAAGTGGCTAACACTTACAAATCGCTTTTATACTCTGAGGGAAGCCTGACTTCTGATAAAGCACGGTCACAGAAACTCCGTAAACTTCTACCTAAGAATATAAAGGAAATTTAGAGGGCCATCGGCCCCCAGGATGTAGCCATGATTTACTAGTAATTCAGGCCAGGTTTCCAAAGTCAAATATTTCCATTTCAGTAAATTTCCTGAAGACTGATGTCATGGAACCTCATATTAGGTCACCAGAGCTTTATATTGGGAGGACGGGAAGTGAGATGACCCCACGATTAGGAAAAAGGAAACTCACATCTCATGAACCTGACCTGTGGGACATACTCTGTATGATGCTCACAATGATCCTGTGAGCATAATACACAGTGGGATGCATAGTATCATCCTCATTGTCCAGAGGTTCTGAGAATTAAGGGCTTGGTCCAAGTCCCAGCTTGTGTGTGGCAGAGCCAGGACTGGAATCTATGTCTTTGCTGACTGGCTCACTTCCTGCACCACAGTACTTCTGCCAAGTTATAACAGGATTGACACTGACAGCCTATCTTGTTCCGTGATGTCACCCTGACTGATTTGCCTATATGCCAAAAAAAAAAAAGTCACCTTTAGGGTCATTTCTCTAGGAGTAAAAATTAGAATAAAAATACTAATATTTTATTTGGTAGAAATACATTCACAGTGACTTTATTTATTAAAAACAAGATGGAATATATATACATGGTTGAGAAAATGAATCCATCAGAAAGGCAATATTAAAATAAAAAAGGGCTATAAAAACATACAGACCTGGGTTTGAATCCCAAATTTACTACTTATAAAATATGCACAAAATAAAGCTTGCTTAACCTCTACCTGTCTCAGTTATTTTCTTTTTCTTATCTGTGGAGGGCCTGATACTCTCTATTATAAAATACTGTATGACGATCCAGTGAGATAATACATATAAAAGTACTTAGCACAGTCTCTGTAATCAAGTAGTTGTTCGAGAAGTGTTTACCACCTAGAGGATGAAGCAGGTCACTAAGGATCATTATTGGGAAAGCACAAACGAATTTGTGTGTTTTCTAGCAGAGAGGAAGGTGAGGACACATAAGTTTTGGTGGGGGATAGCTGGGGAGGCATCACACTGGTGTTAGGAAGTGGCCATGAGTATGAGGAATTTGATGGTAAACTGAAGAGGTTATTGAATGGAAGTTGCAGGAGCTGGAAGGCGGGCAGTTGGCAGCCCCCCGCTCAGGCTAAGCCTCTGCAGTCCATTCCCTGCCTCCTGCCCACACACATTCGACACACTGCAATTCCCTGCCCACACTGGGTTGGTGGGCTGTTGTTCATATTGTTCCCCCACACTGTGTACCCCATGGTTTTTACCTGGCTCATGTCATCTTTCATTCTTTCCCAAAGAATGGGAAAGAATGCAGTGCAGGTATCGCCTTTCCAGGAAGCCTTCCTGAAACCTCCAGATTGGACAAAGTGTCCTTTTTAGCCTGACTTCCCTCTGCATTGTCTCCTTTATCACTTCATACACTACAAAAGTTAATGATTTGTATATGGTTTGGTCTCCCCCACTACTCTGTGAGCTGCTCCCAAGGGCAGGGTTTGTGTCTTATTTGTCTTTATATTCCTAGAATTCAGCAATGTACTGTGGGTACAGTGATTACTCTAAAAACACTGGTTGGAATTACACTGGACTGGGTCAAGGTGGGAAACACTAGGATTCCCTGCCTATTTCATGAGATTTTTATCAGAGATTAGGCATACCACAAAACACACAAAGAGTTATGTCGGAAATTATGTAAATCCTCATAATTCCTAATTATAATAAAATGGTCATATTAATAAGTATAATAAATACTATAAATAGAAAAAACAAGTCAGTCAGATTTTTTCCCACACAAACAAAATCTATATAGATAGCCAAAAATCACCGTTAAATAGAAAAGATATCGGGCAGTGTTTTCAAGTTCAAATTTTACCTCAGAGGCTTCTGAGCTAAAACACAAGTCAGATCAGGCTCAGCTGAAGAAAGTACAGTGCCACAAAGATCCAGGAGCAGCTTGCAGGGAAACTCCTGGGGGCAAGGCACATTTTGCACCCATTCATCTCAGTTTTTCTCAGTTCAGGCTACAAAATATGAAGAGCTGGGCTGGGAACCATTGTTGGATGGTTATCTGCATGTGCCCTGAAGCCAGCCCATCTTTATTGGAAGCCTGCCTCTTCTACTGGCTCTCTTCATGGATTTGAGCAAGTAAATTACCCTCTGCTTACCTCAGTTGCCTTATCAGGAAAATGAGGATTGTTTTGAGGCTTAAAAGAGTTAATCCGTATAAGGATTTCGAACAGCACCGGGCCCATCACCAAGTGCTCAATGAATATAATTACTCACTATCCTCCACCCTTCTTTGTGTTCACTGTCAAATGCCAGTGTCATTCACGCGTCATTATTCATATATCCACCCATCTATCCATTTATTCAACCAACATTTTTGAGTGCTAACCACGTGCCTGGCACTGGGCTGGGTTCCAATGGCCCAGAAAAATGAAGACATGGACCTTGTGCTTAGTAAGTTCACACGAGAGTGAGTGTGTGTGTGTGTGTGTGTGTCTGCTCACACTCATTCATATCATGTGTGTAAGGGAGTCTTACAGTTAAACATGGAATTGCAACACAGGGTGATGAATGTGCTGGAGGGAGAAGCACATGGCTCGTTCGGATCATAAAGAGTGGGACCTAATGTGGTCTCAGAGGGTCAGGACAGGCTTGCAGGTAGAAGGGGTATCCAAGCTGAGTGTGATTCAGCCAAGTGAGAGTTGAGGGTAGTGGGGCAGGTGTATTTTATAACACATTAGCTGCACTGATAGAAGCCTGAAAGCAAGAAAATTGAATGGGTACGAATGGAAAGTCAAGGAGGGAGGAACTAGATGCCAGGCTGGCTGGGGTAAGGCTCATACCACCAGGGGCCTTTCCTGCCACGGAAGGGGAAAGAAGTCTGGCTCTAACCTATCCTCGCTGGGGAAGCCCTGAGGATGGCTAAGTAGGCATAAAGTATTTAAATAGTATCTATTGTTGGAACTGGATCCTTTGGGTGGTGTTTCTAATTCTTCACTGTAGAATTTGCTGCTTCTGCCTCTGGGCTCTTCTGCTCCCCCGTAGACTCCTATCACAGCACTCTATCACTTTATTGAACCTAACCTGTTTCCAGTTCTGTTACAGAAGACTGAGAACTCCTCAAAGACTGTTTCTTACTCTGTGTCCCCAGAATCTACTTGGCACACAGCAGGCCTCCAAGGAAGCTTGATGAAAAACAAAAAGTTTGCTTGTAGCAAAAAAGATTTTTTCTTATATTTTTCGAACCAAGTATTATCAGATAAAATCTGGGCAATCAAGTCCACAAAGTGAGTAGTTCTGCTCCCCGTAACGGCAGTGTGAGCAATAAGAGCTGCGGCCCACCCGAATCAGACTCTGTCACTGAGCACTGCTGTGTGTCAGGCATGGGGCTAGGTGCCGAGGAAGACAGAGAACTTCTGCTAAGACAGCATCAGGTAGCTACACCAAACAACCCCGTCCCGGGCCCCTAGGGCCTACCACAGTGCCTGACAATGTTCAGTTCTGTTTGTATCAGTAATAAATGAAGAAGGTGTGAGGAATGTGTGCTAAATGTTCTGAGAGTCCAGATGAGGGAAAATCTGTGAGACAGTTTAATCTGATTGGGTTTCAGTGGGGAAGCTGGGCCCTGGAAGAGAAAAACAACCTGGAAAGATAGAAGGAAGAGGCAGGGGATTCTAAAGAGGAAGAGATAACACGAATGTCCCTTCATATGGACTAATAACTCCTTAATGAAATCTAAGCAGATGGAACTCATCAAAGCTCTGAGCATCTTTGGGGTATATTGGCATTCACACAAGAGAACCAATTTTCCAGGCAAATTATAATTTGGGCGATGGACGTGAAAGGGCTAGTGGTTGCTTTAGCAGATAGTCTGAATGGGCTCTCATGACAATGTCAATGAAAGCAAAGTAAATTAGTTAATTAAAACAAAAGCGGCAAATGAGAGTTTCTAAAATTAAGGTGGAGGCAGGGAGAATGTTTCTGCTGCTGAGGAGAATCCCCGGCGAGGCTTTTACCTTCTGAGAAAATGTATGGTCTGGAACTACAGCCTCTGTCATTAATGTAGCTATGAAATGCCCACTGCATCTGAGAACCTCAGCCCCACGACCCTGGAAATTCTGAATCTTGTAGAACCAGAACTTTAGACTCATCACATTCAATGCTTTATTTAGGTCAGAAGGGGTTTTGTGCTCATTTGTCAATTTGCAGCTGAAGTGAAGTCCTTCCACGGAAGCATGGCATTATCTGCTTGACAGTGATTCGATGCTGCACCATGTCGTGTGGGAAAATTAGTGTCTAGAACCAAAATGTTAATCACAGGGACCTCTATACATTGATGGCATAAATAGTACGTTTCTATATAAAAAACATCTATAGTGACTCACTGCCATTTAAATAAAAATCTCCCTTTGCTATTTCAGTGAATTGAATGAGTGGCTCTGGGCACTTTTCTTTTTGGGGCTCTAGGGTGAGCCTATTTCATTTCCCAGAAAACTGCTAGATCTCTTAGCACTGGCTCTATTTTTCCCTGAGGTGCTCAGAGAACAAAAGTGACTCTGTCTCCATGACCAGAGGTGGGAATTGGCTCCTTCTGTCGCCCTCTCACTGACGATAGGAATAACCCTTTAGTCGCCCAGAAACACATCTTCTCTTTGGCTATGATGGTATTTTCCATCATGATTCCCCTTTGTAGTATTAATGCTCCAGAAAGTTAAGAGAGTTACCTGAAAAAAATAGTCCTGTGTTCAACAAGTGTGCGGAATGATTGAAAAGAATGAACGAATGAATGATTGGTTTCTACACTGCAAAACTTCTCAGTGTTTATCCCTAAACACAGTCACACTATTTTAAAGGAATAGTCAGAGTGCTTTCAAACTTGTTTGACCAAATGCTTTTTTTTTTTTTTTTCGTAGAACAATTTGTGAGACTAGCTCTCTAAAGAATACATTCTGGGGAAGGCTTAGCTCTAAGGCCAATGAGCTATAAGGCCTGAGTTGAGAGCTGAGTGTAACTGGTCACAAGACTGTGGGTGAGGGTTCTAACCACACTGGACCTCAAGCTCCCTGTTTGAAAAATGGGAAAGATTACTGCTTCTCCTTTCAATATTTTGTGACCACTAGGTAATTCTCCTACCATTACTACTACCATTGCCACTACGAGGTACTATCACTTTCCATGGTAGACACTATTCATGCGCACTTGACACCCCCTTCTGAACCCTCTCAGTTTCCATTACAGAAGATGTAAAAGCTAAATGCACGCTTTTTTCCTACTCTCTTGCAGCTAGGGGTATCTACAGCAGACAGTTTTGGTCAATGAGACAGAAAGGCAGTTATGGGATCCTGAGAAGACAATTGTTTTCCCTAATGAAAGGATGCAACACATGGAGCCACTGAGCAACCATGAGTAAAAAGGTCCAGAGGGGACGCCTGGGTGGCTCAGTTGGTTAAGCATCTGCCTTCTGCTCAGGTCATGATCCCAGGGTCCTGGTATCGAGCCCCATGTCAGACTCCCTGCTCAGCTTCTCTCTCTCTCTTGGCCTTTCCCCCTGGCTTATACACTCTCTCTCTCCCTCACGCTCTCTTTCTCTCAAATAAATAAATAAAATCTTAAAAAACAAAAGACCCAGAGAACAGCGGAGATGTTGGCTCTGGAACCACTGAGCATTGGAAGACCACGAGGAGCTATCTGTCTACGTGTTTCTTGTAACATGATGGAAGTGAAACCTATACAAATCATAAAAGTCTCTGAAAATCAGGCTTTCCCTTACCTGCAGCTGAACACATTTCTAAAGATTTACCTACCATTTATTGAGTGCTTTCTGTGTGCTAATACTAAGGATTTAACACATACCGCTTCATTTACTCTCACAACAGGGATCATTATCTACCATTTTACAGTTGAGGAAACAGACTGGTGTACCTTGTTCAAATTCACACTTCTAGATTTGAATCCACGTGTGGGTCCAGAGCCAGAACTATACACTAGTTTGCTATATTTGCATCTACTGTCTCTATGTCCACTGCTCCAAGAGTGTGTCCTCACTTTTGGAAACACAGTCACTATAACCTTGAGAGGTATTACTTTCATTCTAACGTATGCAATTCATGTCATCTTTAAAATGGAGCCCTAGCTGTCTGCCATGAGATGCTTTTTCAAACAGGGCCCAGACCCAGTCTGGGTTTATAGTAGCTTGCCTCTCCATGTAACAGATGGAAGAAAGCAGAACCAGGCTGGGCCTAGCATAGCAGCTGCTTCTCTCCAAAGACCTACAGTCAGAGATCTAAGTTAACTATTTAAGCTCCCTGTAAATCCCAATAGATGGGCTCATTGGCATATTACAGAATTCAAGCCTGAGAAGCCCAACTAATGAAGGTAATTTAGAATAAAATGTGAAAGTATTAGGAGCATCCAAGTTCACTTCTTTCCCCATTATTTAAGTCCTAGAGATAGATAATGTGATACACACTGGACTTTATAAACTAAAAGGGAAGATAAATCCATATATAACCAGTTATATCTTACAACGTGATAAATACCATATGAACATTCTGAACATCTTGATGTTGGATCACAGAAAAGAATTACTTAGTGTGAGAGCCCATGGGAGACCTAGAGGAAAATAATTTTAGTTTGGATCTAAATTATTTTGTAGGATTATAGCTAAAAGAGGGTGGCTGGTAGGGGATGTGTGTGATGCAAGGGCACTATAGCTTTTTCTGGCCTTTCTTCTCCATATTAAAGGTAGGTTCCAGCAAAAAAGAAGTCACTATATAATCGGACTATAGCCTGTCTCAGCCATAATAGACCAGCATTTGCCAGAACTAAGTACAGGAAACTCAACAAGTGCCAAAGGTCCCTCCTCACTATCTTTGATATTCTAATACCCAAACGTACTGACTGCAAAATCCAATCATCAAGGACTACATGGCTCTGTAGGGAAAACAAGTTAAAATATTGCCAAAAATCCCGAGAATTTCTGTTTCCTATTGGCACTATCAGTAAATTTTGTTATTTATATTGCCCCTTATTTACTAAAGTAGAGAGGAAATAGTTGAAAATAGTAACCTAATGTAACTAGAGGTATGTTAGAATTGTAGCAAAACATGAGATCAATGGATGGGATTGATGACCTGATTCGTGAGGAGAAACTGAGGACCACGGGAGTGCAGGGGATACTTGTAATAGAGATCACAGTAGGGTTCATGTTATGAAAGGTAGTAGAACCACTAGGGGATAGTAGTATGCACACCTGAACACAAGCAAGAAATACCCCCCACATTCCTACCTTCCCAAATTTATTTGCTCAATAAATATACCAAAGATTATCTTGTCTTCTATGCATCTAGCACCCTTCTTGGTACTTCCAGACACTGGAGGCACAGTGATGACAAGGGAGACAAGGCTCCCACTCCTAAGGAGCTCACCTTGCTTCAATTAGGACAAAAGGTGTGTTCTACAATTTGGCAAGGAACTAGACCATGTCAAAATGGAGATGCTCTGGGGGCGCCTGGGTGGCTCAGTTGGTTAAGCGACTGCCTTCGGCTCAGGTCATGATCCTGGAGTCCCGGGATCGAGTCCCACATTGGGCTCCCGGCTCGGCAGGAAGCCTGCTTCTCCCTTTCCCACTCCCCCTGCTTGTGTTCCCTCTCTCGCTGTCTCTCTCTCTGTCAAATAAATAAATAAAATCTTAAAAAAAAAAAAAAAATGGAGATGCTCTGGAAAGGTCAGTCTGTGTAATCAATGTGTCTATAGACCTATACTGCGTTTTACGATGCTCTCTCTGTTATTAGGATCATCCTGGTTGCATTCCTGACACAGAGACTTTCAAGGGTGGAAGAAGACTGACAATTGTTAACGTAGTTAAAAATAACAGCAAACACACACTTACGAAGTGCTTACTGCATGGCATATACTTTACATGTATTTTCTCATGGTAGATGAACCATGAGAGATTATGGACTCCGAGAAACAAACTGAGGGTTTCAGAGGGGAGGGGTGTGCGGTGATGGGTTAGCCTGGTGATGGGTATTAAGGAGGGCACATATTGCATGGAGCACTGGGTGTTATATGAAAACAATGAATCATGGAACACTACATCAAAAACTAATGATGTACTGTATGGTGACTAACATAATAAAAAAATACTTTACATGTGTTTACTCATTTAGTCTTACAACCCTGTATGAAGGCTGTGTTTCATTATGTCCATTCATCAGAGGAGGAAAGCAAGGCATAGAGAGGTTAAGGGATGTGCCTATGGTTCCACAGCTGGTAGGTGATGCTGCCAATATTCAATCCCAGAGCTGCCTGACTCTGTACTCTGACACCTTCAGTAAAGTATCTACTGTGTACCTGGCCTTTACACATATATTGTTTCTTTCACTCTTTACAATCCTCTGAGGCAGGTGATATGATCTCAGTTTGGCAGATGAAGAAACTCAGGCTCAGAGAGAAGAATGGCAGCACCACGGTTCAGACTCAGGAGAAGCTGGCTACAAAGTCAGTGCTTTTCCCCATCGCTCCACACTGTCTAAGGAGCCTGTCTGAAGGGAGTGTTTGGGGTGCTTCGGCACAGGCTCACAATCCCACCCCTCTCACAGCCTGTTTGTATTACCTATCAGGATGCCTTGGAAGGTTTTATTTGAAGAGAGAGTTTGGTAAAAGAGAAGTCTGGAAAATAAATCTTCTTAGACAAAATAAAAGGCTGATCTTGCAGAAGTTTCAGGAAGAAAATATTCTAGAGAGGAGTCAGGAAAGCAGATGGAAAATATTCTGGCAGTTTAGAGAGATGAAAGGCCTTCTGTGGATAGACCATGACATTGCCACGATTTATTGAAGAAATAGAAGACACAGTTATTTGCCCGAAGATTTACAATGTAGTTAAATACCTTGCTCAGTGTACACAGAAAGAGATGAGAGGCATACAGGAATTAGAAAAAAAATTAAAAGAGGCAAGGATACAAGTTAATAACACAAATAAATTAAGCTATGTGATTAAGTACCTTATGAGTGCTTTTCAGTCCTCAGAAGACACAGTATCTTTACCATCACTATTATTCAGGATTTGAAGAATTAGGGCTGATAGAAAGGTGGGACTTACCATGCAGGCTAAATTATGGCATAAGAGAATTGTTCAAGAAATAATATTTAGCTATTTATCTTCCATTTGAAAGATGTTTATCTTTCATTTATTTATCAGGCTTTTTGAAAATTGTAAAATCTCTGTAGAGTAAGCAGATGATATCCTGACTAGCTCTTCTGATAGGTACTTCTTAAATGGAGGGAGTCCTTATTCCCAGGAACAATCTATGTAGCCTTTTTAATACCTCCAAATTTGTTCCCAAGCCACTGATAAGATGATCTCACTGCCCCCATGTTGGGAAGTTATTAGCTGTACTAATTTCACATCCGCCCCTCACAGAGGCCACAGTCTTCTCTTCCCCCGAGAAGCAGGGAAGGAGAAAGTGGTTACTAGCCAGCTTACCACTAGCATAAGTCTGAGCAGCTATTTGAGATGATAGGTTACACTTCAAGTTCTTAAAATTTGTCGTATAGGTCTCTGGGATAGCATGGAATATGGCAATCTATGCTACCAGTATTCTCTAGATGTTTATTAAAGATACAGGTCTCAATTGGCTAAAAAAAAATGATCTCATTGCCTTCTGAAATGCCTTAGGAGGTATTTACCACATAAGGAAGTCCCTCGTGGTGGGGGAATCATTGGCTGATGGCTCCAGATTCTTTTCAGATGGGACTTGATCCTTAAGTACTACCTGAGATACTAAACTTGAAGGGAGGGGTGGGACTGTGGGCAACAGAGAAAACAGGAAACTGGCTAGTTGTTGTGGAAGATTATATGCAAGGTCACTTTTGCCCCGTTCGGATACTTAGACATTTCCCAAAGAGTTCAGGTTGCCCATTAGGAACTAAAACATGGGGTCTACATTCGCATGTCTCTATGGGATGGGCAGTCAAAGGGCTCTTCTGGGCTTGGAAAAGTTTAGGCACACAGCACAGCCAGATACATAAGGCTCGTGGCACTCTGTGCTCAGCATAATCTTCTGTGTTAACAATAACCTCATCTACTCTGTTCTGGTGAATTAGAATTTGGTCCACGATGTATTTCTGTCCCCTCAGGACCTGGAGGTCCTTGCCTTGGCTTAATGACTTAACTGTGCTCTCCCTGCCCTTTTGGACCTCATTTCCTTTCTGCTGAAACTCTGCTTTTTTTTTTTTTTTTTTTTTTACTCCCAACTTCTCTGTCTCTGGCTTTGGCATAAGTAACTGGGGCCACAACCAATTAACCCCACAAAAACCATTCAATGAGAATGCCCAAGACCCCTTTCCCCACACCCTGCCTCCCAGAGTTTAATTCACTCACATATTTCCCATTTAAAAGGCCCATGAAGCAAACGCCATTGCTTCAGCTATAGGGGCCAGTGCCCCACAACACCCCCCCACAACTTTTACCTTAGGGTTTCCCCAGAGGAGCCCCTCCTCTTCCACAGGTTGACCAGGCTGCTGGATCTGCTGGCTGCTGAGGATGACTTGCCATCCCCCACATGCATGCGCACCACGGTAGATGTGGTGAAGGCGCTGCGCACATTTCTCTCTGGTTTGGCCAGGATGATGTACACCTTCGGCACAAACATGCAGCCCAGTGCCACTGTGGCACTGAGACTGACTGAGAAACACATGGTGATGATTTTGTAGTTGCTGCCAAAGTAGATTGGCACAAAGGCCAGCCATATAATGCAGGTGGTGTACATTGTGAAGGCGATATACTTGGCCTCGTTGAAGTTAGCTGGAACATTTCTGGTCTTGAAAGCATAGAAGGTACAGCTCAAAATCAGCAAACCATTGTATCCAAGAGGAGTGACAACACCTAGGTTGGTGGTATTACAGATCAGGTAGACCTCTCGAATGCTTGGGTAGTCGTGCATTATATCAGGAGGCTCCATTATAAAGAGGGCAACGATGATGCCCAACTGAATGCATATAAGAATGAAAGCAATCACCAGCTGGGCACAGGCACTCATGAACCTGGGCTTTTTGGTACAGATCTTCTTCTTGCTGCCGGCCAGGATCCTTGCAATACGATTGGTCTTGGTCACAAGGGCTGAGTAGCTCATGGCTGGGGAAAGACCAATACCAATTCTCTGAAGGTAGCAATAAATCTGTTTGGGCTTTGCAATGAGGCAGAAGGTACATAAGTAACCCAGGCAGATGCCAGCAAGGATGATATAGCAGAGTTCCCTGCTGGAGGACTTGACTACTGGTGTATCACGGTAAATGATGAAGACTGCAGTGACAAACAGGGTGGCCAGCAGGCCGAGGCAGGCAAACACCACAGCTGCAATGGGCTCAGGGTCACCCCAGCGGAGATACTGTACTGGGATCAAGTCACAACCTGCAGAAACACAGACACATATCAAAAAAAAAGGGAAGGAACATTTACTTGGGTCCACCTGAGTAAACTGCCTAAGATACAAGCAGCTGCTTATGACCCTTTCACTTTGACTCCAATCTACCTTTCTAATCTCGGTATCCTATGCTACTCAGTTCTTCATATATTCATTCATAAATATATATTTTTATAATATCACATACCCTGTGATAGGAGCTGTTCTAGGTTCTGAAAACAAAATGGTGAAGACCTTGCTCCCTGCTCTCCTAAGAAATAACTGGGGAGGGAGTGCTTCTAAATAATTACTTACAGCTGTGATAAGGGCCACTAAGAAGGACAGCATGATTCCTAATGTAGTCTGTGGGAGCAATCAAAGCCTCCTTCAACAGGATTGAGCAAATGGAAGTGTTGTTTTGATGAGTTTGGGCATCCAGTAGGTTCGGCACATGGAGATTAATTGTAAGGAAAGAGCTAGGGGGAACTGGAGGCATGAAAGGAGGCCACCGTACAGGTGGGATGAATGGCCTAGATAAGGCTGGGAGGTAGGCAGGAAGGGATCTTGCAGGGCAGAGAGGCCTAGACCAATAGGAAATCATTGGAGGGATCTATATACAGGAGAGGAAAGACATGGTCAGATCTATTTTAAACACTCTTTTGGTTGCTGTGTGCATCTGGGATGAGATAAAGGTGTAGACAGATTTGAATATTATTTGAAGCAATATAAAGAGTTTAAGTGGGTGTGGGGCTCCTTGAGAGGTCAAGACATCAAGGATGACCAACATTGGATCCATCTATGCTGTCCTTGAATCCACTGTATACAAAGGTTAGGATTTTCAGAGAATTGTATGGTTCCAATGTTACAGAAGAGAAGATACTTTATAAAAAAAGGGGGGCAGCAAAGGCAAAGTGACCCCAAAGGCAAACAATTGGTCTGTGTGGGAAGTACCAACACTCCAAAAATTATTCTTGACTCATGGCTTGCAGGTTTTTATATCACTTCATTACACATCAGAAAAAAATGACAAAACTTGGCATCATTTGGTTTATGTACCTTCTTTTCACATTTCTTTACGATAGTGATTCTCAAACTTGGCTGCATACTGGAATCACCCAGAGACATTTAAAAAAATACTGTGGCCTGGGTCTCACTGTCAGAGTTTCTGATTTAACTGGTCTGGACATCAGGATTTTTAACAGACACTCCAAGTGATTCTAAACATGCAGCCAAAGTTGAGAACCACTACTCTAGAAGGGTCATTTGTGTGTGTGTGTGTGTGTAAAGTAGCATTTGTTATATTTAACAGAAACATAGAAATAAAGAAACTGTATTGAGTGAGCAGGAAAGGAGTTAAACAATCTGGAGCAATGGATATTTAAGTAACAAGGCAGAGATAACTAATTGCCTGCAAATATCCATTCTCCCCTTTATTCTCAGCAACAGATCTCTAATTTCATTTGGGGCTGGTAAAGGGTGCAGCTACACTACATTTTCCAGCAACCTTTGCAGTCAGAGGTGCTATGTGACTAGGTTTTAGCCAGCAAGATGTAAGCAGGGAACTCCTTATAGAAAAATGACTCATATTGGAGAATATGCTTTTTGCCCTTCTTGGCTTTCTCCTTCTCCTGCCTGGAATATAAAGATGGTGGCTAGAGCTCCAGCAGTTATCTTGGAATATAAGGTAACTTTAAGGACAGAAAATGTGTTCTGAGTTTTGGAAGAGAATCCCTGTTAACCATGGAATCACTGACTAGCTCTAGACTACGGACCTCATATTTGCCTTGTTTAAGCTACTTCCACCCCCCCCTCCCCGATATATGTAGCCAAACCAAATCCTAACTGATACAGGTATAAGATTTTCCTATTAAATTCCCATATTCCACAATAAAGGTGTTGGAGTAAAAGGCTTTGAATATACCAAAGTTCCTTGGAGGTAAGGGAGACAACAATAAGTAATGATAGCAAAGAAGCATGTGGTTCTTTCAAAATATGTCTAAGGGCAGCTTTTGTAAAAAGGAAAGGAAATATTCTCTGTCCCTTATTTCTGCCTGCCAGTCTCTTTCTTCAAGATCTCAGACTTCAAATAGTACCATTAGTTTATTGTTAAAGTCATTATGGGTTTAATGGGATTTGTGAGTTAGCCTAGGATCTTCAGCACACTTTACAGAATTGTTTCTATGGGAAAATGCAGTCTTATTTTAAAAATCTTTGTGTTTAGAGGCCCCTGGGTAGCCAAGTTGGTTAAGCATCTGACTCTTGATTTTGGCTCAGGTCATGATCTCAAGGTCATGAGATCGAGCTCTGCATCGGGCTCCAAGCTAGGCATGGAGCCTGCTTAAGATTTTCTCTCTCCACCCCCCCCCAAACAAAACAAAACAAAACAAAACAAAAATAAATAAACAAAATCCCTGTGTATTTAATATTGAAACAAGGTGCTTTTAACTTAAAAAAATGTGGATCACCCAGATTAAATATGAGACTGTTATTTTACATAATGTTATTAATTATAAATAAACACATATCTCATTGCTAATGAAGATAGCTGTATCCTTATTTTTAGGCAACTGTATTCACATATGAGGCTTATATGTTGGAATTCAGTCTCTGAAATTTTAGTATACCATGGGGTTTAGCTTCGTATTTATAGATTTGCTCCTTGTAGAGACTATTTTACAATAGGAAAGTAGGGATTAATCAATCATTCCTATCTCTATTCTTCCATAACTTTTATTTAGAACAGTGATGTGACAATGAAATTTATTATCTACTGTAGTTAATTCTAATGGGGCTTGTTTCCCCTTGTAAGTCATGAGCTGCTAATACCCACAGTAACTTACTGACATAGGAAACAGGTTATGTGGTGCGTGAAGGGGGAATCCTTTCATTAGCTAAAAAGAATCGGCTGAAAAAAATGTATAAATGTTTACTTTAAAGGCTTTCGTTTTACTCCTTTTTCTCTGCTGTTCTGCTAAATCTTAATTGCTTTTATCCAGATGTAATTAGCACCCTAATCCTAAATGTTTTGCATATGACCGCACTCACCATTATTTTTACATCAAATATATTCTTGAACTCTTCCTATGTAACCCATTAACATCATGTGTGAAACTAAAGAAAACGCTATTAGATATATTTGTTGGAAGAAATGTGCACAAGGCATGCTTCTAATGTGATGTGATTATTGTCACAAATTTGCCAGAATTTATACATTCAAATGTATGTTTTTTCATTTAATGTGAACCACTCAAAAGGCTTTATGTTTAGTTTAATGATGCTGACATGCACAAAATACTTTTGTAACTATTCTCTTGGAATAGCAAATTGGATTCTGATTAGAGTGTTATAATCACTGAATCTTATAATTGATTAAGTTCTTAGAGTTTCCAAGAACGGATGTTCATCACAATCACTTGTGGCGTCTACAAAAATACAATCCAAGGGTCTAACTCAGGAGATTTTGAATCAGTGCATTTTGAATCAGGACAAAGGAATCTTATTTTGAATAAGTAAGCTTAATGACTATACAACTGATCCTTGGTTGGCAACCCAATGTTAGACTATCAGACTGACTTCTTATCCAGTGTGTGAATGTCTTCTTTGATAATTCCAAGGTGTGATCACCCACACTGTAGCTAAGACTTTGAACTATATTGTCTCAAGGCCAAGATTAGTGGTGGGGGAAGATAGATCAGAAAGGCAGGAGGTCAGGATGGCAAGTGGAGACTGGAGGTGAATAAATTGGTGAGAAGGCTATCACAAGAGGATAGTCCTGGGATGATGGGGCAAAACTAAGTCATTGTACTGAAGAAAACATTGATCTGAGAAAGACATTTTAGATCTGGAATTGAAAGAAATTATGAGGTAGACAGAAGCATCAGGAGAGGGGCTTCTAACCAAGTTGATAGCAATGCTAATAAAATAACTAAGATGAGGGCTGTAGGAAGAAAAGGGTCACATTTTATGGGGATGATATCTAGTTCCAATTTGGACATGTTGTGTTTGAAATGTCTATGAGTTACTGAGTAGGTGGAAGCAGAGGTTTAGAAGAGATATCAGGGTGGCAGTTATAGCTTTAGGAATCAGGTGGAAATAAGAGACATACAAATAAATACAATTAATGAGGAAATTCACAGATAGAGAGCAGAGCTGAGAAATCTGGCTTAACACCAATATTAAGGAATGGCAGAGGAAGAGTGTATGTCAGGGAAGACATCAGGTAGACCAGTTAGAAGGAAAGAAGTGTATCAGAAGCCAAAGAGAAGTGGTCAAGTGGATGGCCCACCATATCCTTCTCCAGCAATATCACTACAACTTTTCTTTTCTTTTTTTTTTTTTTTTAAATCCTTGCCCAGAGGGCTGGAAAAAAGTTGTGAGTTCAGGTTTGCAGATATCTCTTCTGGTGGTATACCTTTCTCTGATTTCTTTCCCCCCTTACTGCTATTAGATCTATTTCTTTTGAACAAGGTGGTTTCCTTCCATTGCTGTATTCCAATCACGGAACATATTCTTCCAAATCTTGGAATAATGTTAATTTTATTATGATATAAATTTAAATTCTCATTGACTACTACCTCTGCTGTGTGCCTTGGTTTACAAACATCTGAATGTCCTGTTATTTTTCCCAAATCCTTCTTTATTTCCTTCTGTGAATTACTGGGCATTTTCTCCCTTAATGTTTGTTTTTTAATTCCTGTTTCCTTCTTAGTGTAATGGTAAGTTACTGGAAGTACTCTTAGTGTACTGGTCAATTACTACATACTGGAAGGGTATATAGAAGTTAAATAAGAATAGAGTATATATATATTTTATAGATTTAGAATAAATTTAATCAATCGAGCATATGTTATGTTTTAGATTAAAGAATCTTGATAATGTCAATGAAGTTCCCTCCTAGCAAGCATATTAGAGTTTCACAGAAGGTACACAATTGCAGCTCTTTCTAGAATTGCAGATGATCAGTAGACTAGAAAACCAAGACCCATTTTCTGATAACATCTATTTAAATAGCTACCCATTTCTCATTTTCCTCCTCTTTCATGCTTGATCCTTATTCTATTGTTCTCTAGTATAATCTATGCTTTCATAGCTTGAAGTGATAAATATTGAAAATAAAAGAGTTTTTTTTTTTTTTAAGGGAAAGTGAACTGCCAAAACTATATTATCCACACTCATCCTGTGATTCCACCAATGTGTTTTCCATACCTCTAACAGGAGAATGGATGGTCCACTGATTTCCTGGACACCTAAAAACAATATGACTGCTCAGTAATAACTGGTACTCATGCTTATCGTTTGGGTATTAGTCTTACAGGATTAATATTCCTGTGGTTAATAGTTCCTAGACTATTGTATTTTCAAGTCCTGTTCCAGATGTCTTTTTAGGCAGAAGGAATGAGGAGTCAAAGACCCTAGGATGGATACCTGATATTCTATAAGTCAGCTAGGCAGGAACTCCTTAACAAGTTCCATTTTTTTTTTTTTTTAAAGATTTTATTTATTTATTTGACAGAGAGAGAGACAGGAGAGAGGGAACACAAGTAGGGGGAGGGGAGAGGGAGAAGCAGGCTTCCCGCTGAGCATGGAGCCCAATGCGGGGCTCTATCTCAGGACCCTGGGATCATGACCTGAGCCGAAGGCAGCCACTTAACTGACTGAGCGACCCAGGCGCCCCAACAAGTTCCATATTTTTGGAGGAAGGGAAGGTTGCTGTGAATCTCTGAGAATCAGATGTATGTGTTCCCAGCTGCTGATCAGGCCATTTCAGGTGTACAAAACTGATATGGGGCCATTGTGGGACTATACTTTGATACCTGAGCAATAGATCTGCCCAGAGTACAAGGTGTTGACTGGTGACAAACATGCTTGCTTTCAGTCTGTTCCATCCATAGACCATTTGTCTGTCTTTACTCCTGTCTTTACTTGTCTGGATTTTGATTTCTAGGATGTTGAGCTGTCAGAGGAATGCAGACTCAGAATTCTTTCTGAATTGTCCATATCCCTGAAAATAATCTCTTCACATAGCCTGAGCTAAAGTTTCTTTTTTCTTTATCACCTCCATGGTTTAGAAGAATTGGAAGTGGTGTGTGTGTGTGTGTGTGTGTGTGTGTGTGTGTGTGATATTTAGGTACCATATTTTTCTTTGTAGCATTTACTATAACATCACCTATTTTGTGTGTATGAGAGAGAGAGAGAGAGAGGGTGAGTATATTGTTAAGGTCTATCCTCCTTCCTTGACTATAACACTCTGATGTTAGGGAATTTGTCTCTTTTGCTCACAAATGGATCCCTGGTACTGAGCACAGTGCCTTACTCATATTAACATAGCAATTAACAAATTAGTATATATACCATACAGTCAAAGTTTATAATTTTCATCCTGGGGTATGGATCAAGTCATTCTCTGCAAACCTTTTTCGTTACCTTTAAGAAGTTCCAAGTTACAGAATTCTTAGTTACCATTATAGATAGAAGTCTGAATTCAGTACATTACACCTGAATTTTAGAGTAAAGATTCTAGTAACCAGAGAGAGCAAAACTAAGTAAGTACCTCAAAAGCTTGCTTCTGCCTAGAGGTGACCTGTTTCACATTAGAAATATTCCTGGTACTAACTTGGCAATGATGGCAAAAATGTTTTATGATTGACTGATTAATCTCACTCTGAGTAATTCATGGATCTGGGAAGCATGGGTAGAGGAAAGAGAAAGGCAGTAGACAGCAGTCATTCTTTAACAAGTGCCACCTAACTAGAAAGTTCAGATTCACTCTTCTCAAAAAGGCTGTTAATTGCAACATGTTTTACTTTAGGCCAGGAAAAAAAAAGTCCTCATTGAGGAAAGCTTATTCTAGAGTTAATTGATTTTTACTATTACGTTATCATAAAACAAAACATACCATGATTACTCCCTGATTTAGTCTGTATCCAAAATGTTGGATAAGTTTTATCTGAAACTGCCTCAATAGGAAGCTACCTCATTCCTGCTTATTGAAGCATTACAAAAAGGAGGAAACTAACATTTATTGAGTGCCTACTACATGTCAGGTATTATCCTAGGTATTTTAGTAATCTTCATAATCAACAAGTAAGGTAAGTATCATTAATTCTGTTTTACAGAGGAACAGTATAAAGTTTGATATGCTAACTTATTGGGGCTGAGATTAAAATCCTGTGGGATTTTTGATTGATTGATTGACTGACTGATGCTGTATCAGGAGAGGCAAACGGATCAAGTGCCTCTTTGAAAGGGGTCTTGAGTCTACTTAGTAGGAAAGAGAATCATGAATGATTAACAGTGTCTGCCCATGGGCTAGGAGGGGCCAGTGGTAGCATACATATTTGATATTTGTTATCCTAACAGAAGGCCATGCCCCCTTCCTGAGAAAATCTCACTGGTTCACACTCATCAGCAATGTCCTCATCCTGGCACATATGTCCTGAGTTGCTGGGCCAGAGACACTGATTGTTGCTTTAGTGTTCCTAAAGTTTTTTAGTGTAGACATTTTCTTGAATGGTCACTGGATCCTCACAGGTGACAAGAACAAGGATTGATTGTGGGACATTTCTAAGATTGCCACACAGGGGACTCACAGCCATCCACTTATCATTGGACCCAGCCTATATCAAGCCCTTCATGGTTTATTAAATATTTGTGTTTTAGATTCCCTTAATAAAATCCCTTCAGAGAGCTGACAACTCAGGGCTGTAGCTCTTATTTAGTTTTCATTTTTTGTTCTTTTTTTATTGGTTACATTTTATAGGGGAGTTTGAAATTGTATGCAAAGATTTATTTCATAATTAAAGCATAAAGGATGGTTTAATGGGACTGCAGGGTGCTAAGGGGAAGGATTATCACAGATGCACATTTGTAGGGAACAGCTTTGAAAAATATGGCTTCTGGTCATACTGCAGATGAAGAAGGGAGGAAAAACACAGCATAGGAATTTCAGTAGTAAAATGTGCTGACTGGAATACTTTTGAGCCATTTTTACCTTTCCCCTCTCCCTTTTTGCTAGCCAACTCCCCCTTCCTCTTTCGTTTGCCAGATCCTCTGAGCATAGCTGTGGCTTTTCTGATCTCCTGAGCCCAAAGGACAGGTCCCTCCCAGGTGGTCAGCCTCTGGGCCTGGGCCTATCACCGCGCTCACACCACACTGTTTTGCACACAATAGCACAACCTTCATGCTCACAGTGAGTGTGCAGTGTCTGTCTTACCCGGTGGACTGTGAACAATTTGAGAGCAGGGGGCCGTGCCTTTGCTTTTGTACTGTGCTTGACACACAACAGGGAGCAAAACAGTTGAATGAATGCCTGGTTACATTAAAGAAGAGGAGGGACTACTGAAGAATCAGGAGACAGGCACTTCATTTTCAGCTTGCACACAACTATTTCCTGTGAATATGAGGCTTTTACTCTATTTGTGTCTCAATTTTCCTGCACATGAAACAGAAATAATGCAGAATTCCATTCCTTTCTCTTCCCTATAACGAGACCTTTGATCTTGAGAAACCTTGGAGAAGAATTCACATAAGAGAAATTAAAGACTGATTACCTGAAAAGCATGAGTGAAGCAATTTCTCAGGACTGAGTCTATAAAAGGCTTAAAACTTTTTTTGTGTTTTACTAGAATAAAACACTACAGTCATCCCTTTAAAACCAATAGACCAATGTTCACCTAGCTCAACTAGAGCGCGTCACTCACTTCTCAGTTGAGCGCACATTAGCAAGCACCCATTCCATTCAAGGCACTTGGCCCACACCACGATGATACAAAGACAATCATTTATTCCTTTAAAATGGTGGCTTGGTCAAACACTCAGGGTCTTTGATTCTACTCTTCTAGGCACTTATATCTTCTTCAATACCCCACATTCTACTAGGTAGGCACCATTACTTCATGCATTTTTAATGAAGAGAACTGAGGTAAGATTGGACGTGGAGAGCATCTGGAGGGAACCACAGTAGGAGAAGAACAGATGTGGAAAACAGAAGAAATGTAAAGAAAAGGGTGAAAGGCAGAAGTCAGATGTGCAGAGGCCTATCTCTACAGCCTTGTGATAGAATGTCATAAGAGCATTATAATATTTCTGGCAATTACTGCTGAGAGTTCAAATGGGAAGTCATTTGAGGAAGCTTTAGGAAGGAAGATAATACCTTCCTGCCTACATCTCAAGGATTAGACCGAGGACCATATAAAATAACATGCGACTTGAAGAGTGGTGTGATGATTATGAAGTGAGAAAAGGAGGAAAAAGAGAAGTGTATGCATAAAATGGTAGTGACTCAACATCTGCTAAATTGCCTGTGTGTTTTATTAGATTGTCCTATGTTCTTCTGGGGAAAAGCCAGGCCTATTTCATCTTTCTCGCCTTTTATATATACACAGCCCCAAGTAAATGGTATTATATTGTCTTAAATTGTTTGTAAGTACAAGGCAGCACATATGCTCTCAGAATTTTTCACTTAATGTGATTTTTAAGAGGTGGCAAGTAGGAGACATTTATCTGTTTCATATTACTCATATAATATACCACTGTTTATGAAGCATTTTCCGAGTGGGTTAGATAATGTAGTGGTAGGCACTGTGTTATAATGTTTTATGTTATTGGGGGGAAATGTGATAATTTATTTTGGGTAAGCTGTATTTATCAAGAACTGAACTCAATGAAACCACATTATTTTCTTCAGTCTGGTTATATCAGAGTGGTTTTTGACCACGAGGACATTGTTTTTAGCCAGACCACAAATTTATCACTGTGAAGAATACAGTGCACATTTTTCATTGCATGGTTTCTGGCAAGATGAAAATTGGCTTATGTTCTCTTTGAGACTTGTTTTGAGAAGTTCCATTGAGAGAGGGCCTTTTAGCAATTTCATTTTTCCTGGTACAAATGGTGTTATGTTTATAAATATATCATCTTTTTGACTTCTCTGGTGGGATAAACAAATTTATCAGTTAATGAAAATTGAGAAATTGGAAGAGTAAGAAGGCATTTTATAATTTTTCGATGCCTGAGCCCTGGAATTTCACTTAAAAAAACCATGTTCTTTACAGCATTAACTAAAACAGCTTCATCAAGCTCACTATTTGAAAAAGACCACTGCACACAATTTTTCATTGCATTTTAGAGATCCTTCAGAAGGAATCCAGCGATTCATGCTCATTTCCATATTGCCTACGGCATCGTATCAAGGAAAAAGCTAAGAGTTTTACAGTAAGGCTTGAACCTTATTTCTGTTACTTACTGTGTGACCACAAGCACAGATATTTTACATTTGCAACCTCAGTTTTCTGTAAAATGGAGACAATGATTCCAATCTTTCTGGAGGATAAAGAGAATTATTTAGCACCTGTTACAATGGGTGACAGGCACTCTCTACATGGAAATTTGTTTCCTTCTATTCTGTAATTTATTTCTTCAGCAAATATTTATTATCTTCTTTGTTCTAGGAACTTGATATTCCAAGGTGAACAAAACAGGCAAGAAAAAAAAAACCTACTTTAGCTTAGGTATATTGACAATATGCATAAAATCAGTAAAAATAAATTAATACATAAACAACATAATAGAATGAAAGTTATATATGAAATGGAGAAAATAGGAGGTAGAAGAGGGTAAGGAGGGACAACTGATAGTATTAAACAAGTTGCCCAGGGTAGACATTTGAGCAAGGACTTGGAGGAAGGAAGGATAATAGTATATGTGTCTGGGGTGGAGCATTCCAGCAGAGAACAGCTAGGGCAATGACCCTAGGACAAGAGCCTTCTAGGTGTTTTAACAGAACTAAAGAAGGACAAATGTGTTAGAGGGAGGGGAAGATGAAGTGAAGGGAAAGTACTCTAGAGATATAACAAAGGACCAGATTATATAGAACATAAATTTGTAAGGACTTTGTTTTTTTTTTTTTTTTTTTTTTTTTTAAAGATTTTATTTATTTATCTGAGAGAGAGAATGGGAGACAGAGAGCATGAGAGGGGAAGGGTCAGAGGGAGAAGCAGACCCCCTGCTGAGCAGGGAGCCCAATGTGGGACTCGATCCCGGGACTCCAGAATCATGACCTGAGCCGAAGGCAGTTGCTTAACCAACTGAGCCACCCAGGCGCCCCAATTTGTAAGGACTTTGAATGAGATAGGAAACCATCGTAGTTTCTTAGACAATGGAGTAACATGATCTGGCTTACTTTCCAAAAAGTTATCTCTGCCTGGGGTGTTAAGAAGTAGCTGTAGGTAGGGGCAAGAGTAGAATCAGGGAGACTATTTAGGAGCTTATTTCAGTAGTAAAGGTAATTAATGATGATTACTAGGACCAGGGATCTTACAGTGGAGGTAGTGAGAAGTGGTAGAATTCTGTTTGAAGAGTCAGTGGGATTTTCTGATTGACTGATTAAAGGATATGAGAGGAATCAAAAGATGATTCTAAAGTTATTGGCTTGAGCTACTGAAAAAATGGATTTGCCATCTGGTGAAATATAGCAGCCTTGGGGATCAGGAAGGCAAAGACCTGGCTTGCATCTTTGGAAATGTAGAATTTGAGATATCTATTAGACATTCAAATAAATACGTCAGGTAGGCAGTTGAATATTCAAGTTTGGAGATTAGATGAGATGTCTGGGCTATACATTTAAATTCAGAAACTTCTTCAATGTATAACTGAGAACAATAACATGAGACTGGGTAAGGTCACTAATGAAGCAAATGTAGATAGAAAAGACTTAGCCCTGAGATACTACAAAACTTTATCCTTAGCTTTATTTCAAACACAAAGCTGGATATAAATGTAAAAATACTGAGGGCAATAGATGCTAGATCCCTTTGGGGAAGACTAAAAAATCTTTTTCCTCTGTGATTGAGAAAAATAGCAGAAATGGATAATGATGCCTTCAATGAAACCAGAAAACCCTTGATTACAGAGAGTGGTTTAAAAAAGCGGGGGAGGCGGTGCCTGGGTGACTCAGTCGGTTGAGCACCTGACTCTTAATCTCTCATGTCTTGGTCTCGGTCATGAGTTCAAGCCTAAAATGCCTTTTAGTATTGTTATGGCTCATGACTACTTTTCTGGGGTTTCCAGATCACTGTTAACCTGCATAATCCATTCATTTAGAATCAGAAGGCCTAAGAAGATAATCTGAGTGACCTTAAAAGAAATGTTCGTAATAGTTCAACAATGTTCACAATAGTTCAACAATGCCTATTCTGTGCCATGCACTGGACTAGACAGTCATTGATTTAAAGGATCTTACTGTCAAATGTGGAAGACACTCAACAGAGAGAGGTTGGAACTTTTTCCAGATTTTCTCATTCATCCATCTTCAATCAATCAATCTCTATATTCATTTCTTATTACTATATATTTTTTAAACTTTATTAACACTAGACTGATAATATAATTGAACTGTTAACAGGTACTAACTCCTTGTACACTATTTCATCTCTTCAATAGTTCTTTGAACTAGTTACTACTATTACCTTCATTTTATGTAAGAAGTTGAAGTTCAGAGAAGGAAATTTATTTATGTAAAGTCACACAGTGAATCACTGGCAGAGTATAGATTTGAACATAGATATGTTTGACTCCAAAGCCTCTTGATTTAAACCACTATGCTATTGGAAGATAATAAAGATGAATTGTTGCAGACATGTCATGCACACAGCCAAAATTCTCATCTGCATTTTTTAAACTACATTTGTCATAAATTCACCTTCCTCAGATTGTATTGGTGTTTATGTAGCAAACTTAAGGAAAATCTAGAAAGTGCTTAGTGATCTGGGAATTCCATTGTTAAACAAAGTAGTCTCTTACACCTGGTCACCATTATGAAGTTTGGTCTTTAGAAAAGGATAGTCCCCAGGCATCTAGGTGGCTCAGTTGGTTAAGGTCTGGCTTTGACTCATGAGTGTGCTCTCTCTCAAATAAATAAATAAAATCTTTAAAAAAAAGAAAGAAGAGGGCAGTTCCCATAATATCAGCTTTGTTAGAAAGGTGAATGTGAAATAGTGCTTCACTTGCCCCTGAATAGCTTTGTGATATTGGAAAAAATATTTTCAGAAACATACATTCCAAGATATGACATGTAACATTCCTTAGCGTCTTTTCTTTCTGTTTGAAAATTCCTCTCCCTTTTACCTGGTTAACTTCTCATTTCACATTCATTGATTCCATTTCCTTCCAGAAGGTACCACCAAACTGCCAAGACCTGGTTAATTTTCTCTTCTCAATGCTCCTTTAGTAATCACTATTTACTCTCATCCTAACACTTTCCTTCCTCCTTTTTTTTTTTTTTTTTAAGATTTTATTGGTTTATTTGACAGAAAGAGAGATAGTGAGAGCAGGAATACAAAGGGAGCAGGAGAGAGAGAAGCAGGCTTCCTGCTGAGCAGGGAGCCCGATGCAGGTTTCGATCCCAGGACCCTGGGATCATGACCTGAGCCAAAGGCAGACGCTTAATGACTGAGACACCCAGGTGCCCCTTTCCTTCCTCCTTGGTTTCTTTCCTTTGTTTATTTGTTCATTCTCTTATTTCCTCTTCTCTCTTATATTCTTTCAGTGGACAGACATTAAATCAATTTCTCCTATATGCTGGGCATACTTAATATATTACATTAAAATGGCCTTTTTATTAGTACATTTGTCTGCCCAGGCCCTGGGATACTTGAGGGTAGGATCTGTGTCTCCATGATCACTGTGTGTCCCATGCCCAGTGTTATGTTTGCACCTACTTCGAACTATTTGCTCACGATTACTATCATGTGTCACCGGTGAACCCGGCATTATAGTTCCTTTATAGCATATATCATAGGTTATCTCTTAATGCAATTACTTTTTTTTTTTAATTTTTATTTTTTGACAGTGAGAGAGACAGTGAGAGAGGGAACACAAGCAGGGGGAGTGGGAGACAGAGAAGCAGGTCAACCCTCTTCTGTTAAGGACATTTGATTCTATATAAATGGAAATTCAGGCACCTTCCATTTACATCTCTATCGATAGTACTTTGCACAGTTGACAACACTGTAGAAACTTGATAAAAGAACTTTTGTTGAATGAATGATAGAATAACCAGCTGGTATAACATATGTTCCTATTCAAATTACTACCTAACCTAGAAGCCAAGAAATTAGAGGTCACCATTTATGAAAACCTGTTCTGTGTTTAATATTAACAGGAACTATTTATTATAATCATAATGATAAAAATAAACCAATTTCTCAACTAAACTCATAACAGATCTCTCCTAGAGAATCAGAAGCAAATAATATTTAATACATGGCAAGGATTTTTTTACCCCTTTCCTCATCCAAATTAAATTGTAATAAACAGGCAGCATATTTTAAGCACATTTGAAATGAAAATATCACAGCAACTTTGAGATAATTAATATGTGACCAGCTTGAAAGCTGAATTTTTTTCTTTTCTATAATTTCTGGATAATATGGGACTCCAAAATATGCTGGTGGAGAAAGGAAGGTCGTGTAGCATAAAACAGTAAAATCACAGTACTTAGGCTTGATTTTCCACTAGTTTTGTCAATTAGTTCAATCACTAGTTTGAACAATTTACAGAATCTTCCTGGTCTTAAATAATTCAATTATAAAATAGCAATATCTACCTTGTAGGATTCAAAAGGATAATGCTTAAGATAGTTATAATTATTGATAGTGAAAATCAATCTTCCCTATATTTTTTAAAATGTACTTATTTATTAAAAGGCAAAAAAAAGTCCCAAGAAAAGGGGACAAACTGAGGAACACAAATGAAGTAATTATTTTAAGAAGAGAGTAGCTGAAATGCCAGAGTTATAAAACTTGAGTGGTTAGTCCCCTTGGAGCTCATCCTCCAATCCCTCCCAAGTTCCCACCAACTCCCTTTTGTTTGACTCTCTTCTCCTTTTCTCCCTTAATGATGATACAAAGGTTCCCACCTCCAAAGCAATTAGGTAACTCAGGGAACCAAAGAAACTTCCAAAAGAATGTTCCTATTGACATTAAAATGTTGATATGCCCTGCCTTCCCTCTATTTTACAGCTCTGCATTGGAAATAAATAAGATACACTTCCTTATAAGTGAAAAGCAGGAAATCGTTATAACTTCCTGTCATAAAGCTTCTCATTGAGTTACTTTCTGGAAAGTCATTTTGTTTTTGCTTTTTCCTTTCAGTTAGTTTGTTTGAAGGTTGCCAGACTGGCAAATCCACCTGAAAGGGTTTCCCGTGGCTTTGGCTTTAGACAGAGGAGCCAAAGATCTGTTACTTTTAACCAATCCCAAATTCTTTGAGAGAAACAAATTAAAGATTCTTTCTAGGACAGTTTTTGCATTTATCTGGTGGGGAATGGTGTGCAATGAAAAAGTTGTCTTGGCAGAAGCTTTTAAGGAATTCCCTGAATACTGAACCCCAATTGTTGCTTTCCACTAGTTTTCCCTCCTTCCTTGATCAAACCAGACTAGACTGCAGTTGCACTCTTCTCTCAGGGAAACAATTACCTTCTTTTGTTTTTAATTCCTAATCAGATCTCTCTGTTGCTCTTTTTTCCCCACCACATCATCATAGTCCAAACCAGATTCACATTGTGATTTGCAAAATTTCATTACTGTGGTTTTTCTCTTATCCTCCTTTTAAAATCCCCATTTTAATCTTCATTTTTAAATTGTATCTTTCAGTATTCAATATATGAATAGCTCAAATAGTATGAAGTAATTTAAGTTCTAAAGATTGTAAACATGCAGGGAATTGGAGAACAAACATAAAAAATCCAGACTTAACAAATGGCGATATTTTGTCATAATTGTTTCAAATTACACACACACAGCTTTTGGAAAAAATTGAAACCTCTTTTGTAACTCCCATCTGACTCCCTCCCTTCTCTCTCTCCAGATGAAACCACTGTTCTGAAATCCCGTTTTTAAACAATATTCACTCTTTACATTGTGACTATTTGAATGATATTTATAGAGCAGTCCACCATGATTGCGTTAACTTCCTTATTCAGTTTTTGGACATTACTGGAGATGGTAATTGCCTTGTTCCAAACTATTTTTTCCACTAGAATGTAAACATCATAAAGGCAGAGAATTTTATGTTTTAGTCATGGAAATATTTTCAGCCCTTAGAACATTGCCTGGGGCAGAGGAAGTGCTAGGTATATATTTGTCGAACAAATGACTAAATGATTCAATAATGATTTTTAATTTCCCTTAGAATAAACTTCAAACTATTTACCATGGCTTACAAAGGCCTCCAAGAGTTCGCCTCTGCCTAGCTTGTCTGTCTCATTCCCTCTACCCCAAAATCTCTGTTCCTCCTCAGTTCTTGTATTCTATGCTCCAAACACTCTTCTCTCTCATTTTAGTTTGGCCAACTTCCACCTTTCCTTTAATTCTTGCATGTCCAGTGTTCATGGAAGAAGCAAACTTAAAACTCATCTAAGTTGCTTCCATTGATAGAGGATCCTATGCCCTTGGGTGCTCTAACACTCAACATCTCACTATTCTCCATCAATATTTAGGATGATCATCTCTTTGAGGGCAGGGATCCCATTTATCCTATTCCCTGCTAACATAGACATCTGAAGAGTGTTAGACAAAGAATAACGACTTGCTGTCTCAATGAAAATAAGTTGGATTAGGGACATTGTCTGTGTTCTGTCCTCCCTCATCCTCCATTTTTAAATCTCCTTTTTTTTCTTCTTCCTCCTGGTTTCCATGTCAGATTCTCTTTCTCTCTTTTCTTAATTCCTGGTTCCTGCTAATTTATGATAGCTATTAAGAATATGGCTAGCTTAAATTTATTTTAATAGCCTTATTGATGGAAATATATTCTCCTAACATAATCCAATATTATATGCATATATGTTTACACACACATATGTATATATGTGTATGAAAAAGTCACCCACAATCCTAGCACTCACAAACATCTTTTCCTACCAGTGAGTCATCTTCATTTCAGCCATCTATCATATGAATACATACAAATATACAGATATATGGATAAATATATAGGTAGACATTAATGTCAGTGCCACCTCAAGTTGTTTTTCTAAACAATTATTCACCTGATAGTAGGCCCAGATCTCTTGACCATGCTACCATTCTTACAGAATTGTGTTGGGATTAAATAAATTAACATTTGTAAGATGCTTCAAACAGTTCCTGACATGTAGAAAGCATAATGTATGTGGTAGTTGTTATCTATTATCACAGTGAGGGCACTGACCCAGAGGAGGTGACCTGAGCTGTCATGTTATAGGGCTGCAGTAGGGTAACTATAAGCCAAGCGGGTGGAAGGAAGACTAAAAAAACATATTCCCTGAAGCTAGCCCCAGGCATCTCTGTGGTGGCTTTGGAAGAGCTGAAGCCATCAGAACAATCTTCTGGCTAGAGAGCAGCCCCAAGTGATCTGTTAGTTTGAATCAGAGTCAGTGAGATAGGGTGGCAAACAGCTATAGGCTCCTTGGAAAAATGCCGTAGATCTCAATTAAAGGTTAAACTTCACATAATATCAATGCGGAGACCTTTTTAAGTTTGGCATTTATTGCCCCCAGTTCTCCTCCCCTACTCCCACATACATGCCCACTCACATGTTTGCATGTAGCCAGAGGAAAAGCATTTCATTCTTCTGCTTAAAAACCTCCACTGGCCCTACACTGTCTACAGGATAAAGTCCAAACTCTTTAGTTAAAGGCTGTCTTCACAGGATGGCCCTAATACATACTTTCATCTTCATTTCTTACACTCCCCATAATTTTCCTGCTGGTTGACATATAGAGAATGAGTGACTGCTCTGTGCCAGGCATCATGTCAGATGCTGGGAATGCAAATATGATTGAGATAGAGTTACATCCTTGAGAAACTAATGATTCAGTAGGAGAGGAAGATAAAGCCATTAAAATCCAGTTTGAAAACTGATGTAAAGAGGGAAGCAGAATTTGCTTTATCTTTAGAAATACAGAATAAGGGGCTTCTCAGTCTGAGTACCTCAACAAAGATTTCATAGAGAAGGTCACATTTGAATGGAGTAAGAAAGGATGAGTCAGAGTTACTCAAGTAAAGAGGAGTAAGTGCCTTCCAAGCAGAGAAGATAACACAGGTATGGACATGGAGGAATAAAATGGCATTGTGTGTAGATAATGCATTATAAACACCCCTTGCTGCTAGAAGGTAAAATGAGAGTTGTCAAGTGGTAGTGACTGAAACTAGAAAGATTATAGGAGGGCGGGGATGAGAGGGAATTTTGTATGTCATGTTAAAGAACTTGGACTATATCCAGTAGAGATACAAAAACCCTGGCAAGTGTTGAGCATTGAAGCAAAAGGGACAAAACTGTATTTTGGATACATATCCAGCAGCAAGATGAAAAGTAGACTTAGAGGTATGTGACATACATTTGGGAATAGGGAAATACACTGGGAAATTACCACAATGTTCAAATGTGAGATGATGAGAACCTAGTCAAGGGAAGAGTTGTACAAATAGAGGGGAGTGGAAGGAATAAGAATATTTAGCAATTCAAATAGCCAGGCTTGACAAGTGACTGGATATGGGTGGCCAGGCATAGAGAAGCGTCTAAGATGGCTCACTTCATTTTGGTTGGAGCATTGAGGAGAAAGGTGGTGTCATTCAAAGCCTTGATGCACACTTTCTAATATGAACTTCACTTTTTTAAAAGTGAGCTGAAGATTATGCCTCAAGGTTAAACTTTCTCGAATTCTCCATGTTAAAGATGCCCTCCTTCATTCTTCCATAATACTTTGTTCATTCCTTATCTACCCGCAGCCCTTAGTACACTGTGTCATTACCGTTTATGTGCTTCTACCCCACTAGATTATAAGTTTCTTGAAAACTTTGACTATATTTTGTACTGGTTCCTATTACATTTTCTGGCTCAAACTAAGGAGCTTGTTAAACTAATTAATTCGTACTTCATTTGGTAAATTAATTAATCCATACTTGAAAATCACAAAGACAACTGATCTTGTCGAAAACCAAACTATTGATCTTTATCAAATAATGCATTTATTTCTTCAGTCTTCAAGGCAGAAAATTTGGTACCCTTCCATAATATCTACTGCAGCCAAATGCCCTATTGATTCTACTTCAAAAGTGTATCTCAAATCTTCCAATGCACTATTTAGTCCAGGACACCAAGAACTCCTGCCTGCAGTAGCAACCTGCAGTAACTACCCAACCTGTGTCCCTTCTCCCACCTTCCAACCCTCTCCAAATTATTCTCCTGTACAGCTATCAGAATATATTTTTGAAAATATACATCCAATCATGTTGGGTTTTTTTCTACTACACTCCTTGCAATGGTTTCTCATTATACTTCATACCAAACACTCAAATCGTGACCATGTTCTATAAGGTTATATATGATCTAGTTCCTGCTACCTTTCTGATTTTCCCATTTGCTTACCCATATACAGACCTTATATGTGTTTTTCCCTCAACCAGAAATGCCCTTCTCACCACTCTTAGCTAGCTATTTCTGTTTATCATTTAGGCCTCAACTAATTTTCACATCTTCAAAGAGAACTTTTATAACTACAAATTTAAATTATGTCTTCCCTAATATTTTCAATTCTTTATTCTTGTTCTTTTATTTCATACTAAACACAATTTGTCTGTGTGTGTGTGTGTGTGTGTGCGTGTGTGTGCTGTAGCTCATCCATTCAACTAAGTTTATTGAAGGTTTTATGTTCAGCACTGAGTTGGCTCTGGGGATACCAGGATGTATGAGTATCAGAAAGCTTATGGTCTGATGGTAAAAACAGGACTCACATACTATTAGAAGGCACTTGGATGTTTCATTAAATTTTTTTTTTAAAGGAAGTCTTCCATATAAATACCAATCACTGAAACAGAGTCTTAATGTGAGCTGGTCTCAAAAGGTCCAGGATCACAGGATTTATAGAACCAGGCATTTGAAATTGCTAACACAACTACCCTGGTTAATCTCTCATCCTGTGAGGGATGGGGTCTAACACTGATTTTTATGATCTTCTAGCCTCTAGGAGTTTTATACTAGATCTATGGTAATTGTAAAACCACTAGATGACCTGACATCCCACATGGTGGGCCCTCTGCCTGGACTGTTTTTTCTCTTATTTTCCTTGAAAACCAAGTTGTCTAGGTCCTTTCCTCATATTCCATGTCCACAAATCTGCCTTTTATTATATTGTACTAATACTTTTACTTTTTTGCCTCCATTATTAACTTCTTTTTTTTTAAGATTTATTTATTTATTTTAGGGCGGAGGGGCAGAAGAAGAAGGAGAGAGAGAATCCTTAATCAGACTCCCCACTGAGTGTGGAACCTGATGTAGGCCTCGGTCCAAGGACCCTGAGATCACAACCTGAGCCAAAATCAAGAGTCAGCTGCTTAACTGACTGAGCCACCCAGGCACTCCTTTTATTAACTTCCTTTTTTTAAATTTAATTTAATTTATTTTTTTATTATGTTATGCTAATCACCATACATTACATCATTATTTTTTGATGTAATGTTCCATGATTGTTTGCATATAACACTCAGTGCTCCATTCAATACATGCCCTCTTTAATACCCACCACCAGGCTAACCCATCCCCCCACCCCCCTCCCCTCTAGAACCCTCAGTTTGTTTCTCAGAGTCCATAGTCTCTCAAGGTTCGTCTCCCTGTCCAATTTCCCCCCTTCAATTTTTAAAAAAGATTTATTTATTTATTTTAGGGGGGAGGGGCAGAGGAAGAGGGAGAGAGAGAACTCTCCGCTGAGTGTGGAACACGACATGGGGCTTGGTCCAAGGACCCTGAGATTACAACCTCAGCCAAAATCAAGAGTCAGCCGCTAAGTGACTGAGCCATCCAGACACCCCCTTATTAACTTCTTTAAGATAGATGTTGCATATTTATTTCTATATCTTTATTTCAATGGTAGGAAAATAGGCATGTAATATATGCATTTAATAAATGTTTACTGAATAAATTGGAAGAAAAGATGAAAGGTATTATATTCTGTTTTTATACTGTAAAAATTAGAAATAGCTATGAAATATATTCTTGAGAACACAATGACATATTCCTTTACATGTTTGGGAGAAAAAAAGAACCCAAACCAAAACAACACAAAAGCCAAACAAACAAAACAAACAACAACAGCAAAAACAAAAACCCAAGCAGAGATGAGTTTTACCCCGCGCTAACATTATTCAAAAACTCATTAGTTAGAGCTTTGTGGTTTAGACTAAGGAAAAGTACTAAGAGTAGCAAAGTTTTCGACCAACTTCCACCCAACTCTGTGCTACTTTTTTTGCTCTTGGATATGTCATGACATATTTTAGCCTTTTCCTGGCATATAGCTCTCCTTCTCCACCTAAAATGATGGTTAACTGGGGCCCTGCTTAGGACCTTCTGGGAATATCCTGAGGATGGGCTGAAAAATCCAGTAGAAAACCTGGGAATTCTGATCTGCTTTGGGGGTGACGGTGGGAATATTGACCAATCTCTCCCTGTGATGTAAAGATTTTCGTGATCAGCCCAGGCATTGGGAAGGCTTCTGTCCCTAAGGGAATTGTTTGTCACATGAACAAGACCACCCAGATGATAAATACTTGGAGATGTGACCCCCCTCCACCCATGTCTGTGTCCTTTTGCAGTTGACTTTTGAGGCATGTACCCCAGCTGACATTGTGATACATATACCTGTCAGGTCATCAGTGGGCCACGACCCCAGCTGGCACGCCTTGCAGGTGTACTCATCAAAGACATACTCATTCTCTTTACAGGGTGTACAGGTCCAACAACAGCTGACTTCTCCCTTCCGGATCACCTAAGGTAAATGTTTAAAATTTTCATTATTTTTTGTATAGATGAAAATCCAGCAATCCATTATTCAAATATGCTCTTTTGCAAAACAGAAATGGCTTTCACATAAATTATTTCAAGTGTTATCAGATAGGCAGTATATGTATTAATATTCTCATTTTATAATCACAGAAACTGAAGCTGAGTTTCAGTGATCAGTCCACATCATAAAATTCGTTGGTGACAGGGTCTGGAATTAAATTAAATGCAAGTCTTTGGATACTTAGCTTTAAATATCTATATTTAATTAAGTGCCTGTGTTTGTGCTCATATATAAATACATTCATTTACATATATATGTATGTAACTGAATTTTCCCCAGAGTCTGCATCTGTCTTTCTCTAAAATTAAGAACTTTTACTCTTTGAATTTACCTTTGCTTCCCTCCACTAGCTGAATAATTTTTAGCAAAAAAACATCATATACCTGCTACAGTTCAAAAATCTACCCATATTGATCAAAAAATCACTATCACTAGGAATTTCTACTGAGTTAAGAGGTAGAACATTATTTTTTTTTTTCTGGAGTTCATCTCTTGGTCTCTGTTCCTACTCAAAATCTGGTTCAATAACTTACAGCTCATTCTCTCCTATTCCAGTAGCTTTGATTTGCTTGGGATGATGGTGGATAAGGTCATTGAGACTGTTATATACCCCTTCATCTGTTAGATTTTTTTAAGGCAATGGAAAATAATTGAAATAATTTAACAGTTGAAGGAGTCCCAGATGTTATTCTTTAGAAATGGATGTCTTTTATTTTTTTCCACCACTGGTGCATGAATAGCCTCTGTGGAATAGAGACAGCATTCATTAAACATTTCTATAAATAATTAACACTGTGATTAATCACCAGCAATAACAAAAGACACAGCGATGATTACACAGTATACTCCTTGTCCTCCATGCTGACACTCTAACTGACCTTCTATAGTAACAATGTCTAGATATTGATAGCCGTATACAAATGTAATCTGGCACGTCTTTCTTTGTATTTTCTATCCCTTTTGCTGGCTCTTTACACTGCAACCACACAAGGAGAAAATGATGACGAAAGGGTCTGAGGGTCTGAATCGTCCTTTCCTTAAAATAACCAGATAAGTGAGGCAGAGTTGCTAATTAGACCTGTTTAATCTACCTAAAGTATTCTTCATAATAATGCTACTTATTGGCTGTTTTCTGCGTGCCGTATGCTGTTATCTCATTAAAACATGAAAGTGGCTCTGCTGAAGGTGGCTGGTTTTATTTGGTTCTTTTTTTTAAGGGGAGAGAACTGAGGTGTAGTGAGCTTACATAACACATACGGATAAATGAAGGCTCAAACAATAACCTTTGGACTTCAAGGCTAATGCTCATAAACACGGAGCCTTATTAGTCTATATAAAGGTAGAGTTCAGGGGTGGGTGAGGGGATGGGTGAAATAGGTGATGGCGATTAAGGAGGGTACTTGTCGTGATGAGCACTGGGTGAGGTATGGAAGTGCTGGATCACTATATTGCATACCTGAAACTAATATAACACTCTATGTATAACTAACTGGAATTAAAATAAAACTTAAAAACAATAAAGATAGGGTTCATGATATTTTGAAAGATGTAGTAGAAAGAGTTCTGGCCTTGAGAATCAAGAGGCACCAGGGTTCTAGTCTTTCCTGTAGCCACTAAATAAATTGTTGTGCAGCTTTGAACAGTCCCCCAGCTGATCCCAAGACCAATGCTTTTTAAATAGTATCTAGCTTTATTGGCTTTCCTGAGGATTAAATAAAATATCACAGTGATTTGTAAACTGTAGGACACTCTAAAAATGTTAAGTGTTTTATTAGTAATATGCATATAAATATTTATATAGAGAAATAAATTTGATTTTAAGGTAATTTCAACCACGCTTGGTAAAACTATTGTTGGACAATTACTAGATTTTGTAATGCAAGCAAGCATTTGAAATACTGAAGGATTCTCTTTCTTAGGGCATGGCAAACAAAAGCAGTTGCATTTTTCCTTCTAAAAATATGTTCACTCCCATGCTTTAGTTTGCACTGGTGTGTAAATTTCAGGTTTTTTGTTTTTTTTTTTACCAAAATAAGATCATTTCCTTTTCCAAGAATAATTCCAATATTACAGTCTTTTTAAAAAATCTGGTGACAGCTCAATATGTCTGCTTCGGATCATTTAGAATTGATTTTTTTTTTACTTTTTAAATTTGAGATATATATATGTTCTGTCTCATATTCATTTTGAGTATAAGAGGTAGCGATAATTCTGTTACATAGTGATTCCCATTCTTTTTGAAGACCCTGGAAGTAGTCATGCTTTCTTTATGAATAACAGTATGTAACACATTTGAACCTTTGCCAGACCAAGTGTACTTCCATGGACACTAAGTTAATAAATTGGAACAATGGCATGAGGTGTTGACATCTTTAATGAAATTGCTCAGTGACATCTTTAAGCCATATTAAGAAAATGTTGTCAATTGTATATTTAATGGAGTGAAAATGATATATGGTTAGGAAAATAAAATTTGGGATGAAAAAAAGACTAAATAAACATTACAGATTAACTAGTATTAAAAATATGATACTAGGGAGTCAAATTCTTCCATCATGGAAGTTATTCCCAGTAGAATGGGGTAGAAAAGGATATATAAAAAAATCTCCCAAATCAGCCATTCAGCATTTTGAAGTTACAGGTTCAAATTGTCTTGCTGTGAAAGGTCAAAACAAATAACGTCCATGTGGTAGTTTACACGGGCTTATCTTTCTACAGGAGGAAATGGAAATTATGAAAAATCAGTATTCTGAGTGAGTCTAAAAAGAATTTCACATACAGAGTCTAATTGCAAGATGACTGGGCAAGATGCAGACTGTCACTGAATATTAAGGGTTAGCAAACTTTTTCTGCAAAGGACCAGATAGTAAGTATTTTTGGTTTTGTGGGCCAGACTGTCTCTACTGCAACTCAACTTTTCAACTCTATTTATTATAGCATGAAAGCAGGCATAGACAATACAGAAACAAATGAGCATGGTGTACTTCAATAAAACTTTATTTTTAAAAAGATTTATTTATTTATTTGAGAGAGAGCGTGCACGCACACATGAATGGGGGGAGGGGCAAAGGGAGAGAGAGAGAATCTCAAGCAGACTCCCCACTGAGCACGGAGCCTGATGTGGGCTCGATCCCAGGACCCTGAGATCAGATCTGAGCTGAAATCAAGAGTTAGACACTTAACCGACTGAGCCACCCAGGCCCCCCTCAATAAAACTTTATTTACAAAACCAGGCAGCAGACTGGATTTGGCATATGGGCTGTTGTTTACTAACCCTTGTTGTGTACCATCACAAAACGTACAGAAATTTTTAGCTACTCCATAAGCTACTGTGCCATTTAGCAGATATTAATAAATTTATATTTATCTTTATTTACCTTGTCTTTCTCCTTTCTGGTCTTATGCTTACCAAATCTTCAGAATTACCCCTTGAAGATCTTACAATTAATACTGAATTATTTCAGTTTCATTTGTAATCACCAATGAATGAATACCTCAAATGTTCCAAACAGAGTAAATACGAGGTTGATTGAAAAGACCAAGGTCAACTGCTCCAGGTGTATACACCGCTTGAAATGTGGTACTGTAGTATTTCAATAATTATTTGATGAATAAATTATTTTGATATCATTTTTCTTCCCCTAAGGCATTATACCCCAATAACTAAACTTCTTTCTATTTTTATTATATCTTCATTCTTTCTTTCATGACTTTTTATTTCCTCTAAGTGTGGCCAGAACTTACTTAGCCTAAAAGTAACTTTTCAATGTCCTCAAACTACCAGGACTGCCCCTTACCTGCTTTTCACCACTTCTTGCTGCTCAGTTATCCTTCTATCCTTTTTAATCTCCAAGTTCTGTTTCCAAAAGGCCCCAGATGAAGGGCTAACCCCAATTTTCCTGTCTTTCCCTTAGTCCTTGTCTTCCTTGACCTCTCTCTTCCACTGAACACCACTTTACATGACAGTGTGCTCTCTGGTTCTATCTCTCTCTAAACCTGTTGTCCCTCACCCTACCTTTTCTTCTTCCTTTATGCTTTCAGTGCAGATCTTCAATATCTATTCTTGGTCTACATTTATTTTCTCTGTATACTTTCAGGTTCAGTGACTGATCTACTCAAACAGCTCCAACTTCAGCTCTATTCAATTAACTTCTAAATCTGTATCTTCAGCCTTATTTCTCATTGTTGTAGACCAATGTTTTCTATCACTGCCTAGATATCTCAAAACCAACAGGCCGCCAAACTAACCCATTGCCTTTCTCTAAAACCATTCCCATTTTTCTATGCTTGACTATGACACTTCCTAGTTACTAAGAATTGAAATTGCAATTGATTGTCATAGACTTCTTTTTCTTCTCCAACCCTACATCCAATTGATAGCCAGGGCTGACTGAGTATACCTCTCTATATGATATTTCTATCAAATATCTCCCTGCTCCCTCTCCATTCTCAGTTTCTTCCATAATCCAGGGTTCTTGTCATCATTATCACAATGTCCTTCTTACTTGTCTCTTCTTTCTCTATTCATGTTTCACAACTACTCAGGCATCTCACCTACTATAGTCCACCTTATGTCAACACCTTTGTCAAGATTACTTTGACTCCTGGTTAATAAAAATTAAGTTCAACCTGCTTAGTATGACATTCAAAACTCTCCACAAATATGGCTTCAATCTATCATTTTGACTTTCTCTTTTATAATAACTATTTAAAGCAATGAACCCTAGATTATTCACTGTTATTCCAGAACAGTCTTCAATCAACTACTTCTGTATCTTCCCTATTACTGTTCCTTCTACATAAGTGACCATTTTCCCACATCTCTCTCTGAAATCATATCCATTCTTCATGGTCCAGTGTCTGATATTTTACTCAGAAGAAATCTCTCCCTTTATTTTATATGAACATATATACATCTGGGTTTTTTTTTCTTTCTTAATGAAGTCATCGCATTTTATATGATGTTGCTTATTTGTGCCCATGATATTTTTCCTCAGCTAGACTATAAATCTTCTGGCAGTAAATGTGTGTTACTTATTTTTGCTCCATTGATATAAACTATTACATTATTAGGAGCTTGATAAATATTTGTTAATTAGAAATTAATGTGGTTTCCAACTGTGAACTATTGATCCCCAAGAAGCAGGTCTTTAAAAGGCTTACAAGAGTATAAAGGGTGTGGGCAAACAAGACTCATCAACTGGTTCAATCAGTCCAACTACTAAGATTATTGTGGGTCATACTAGCAAAAGGAATTAATGAGAGAAAAGTAAAAAAACACAAAACACAAAACACAATTTCTGACGTTAGAAGCTTATAATGTAAAAAGACAAATATCTAAATGTTTTAGAAATAGCCAATGATGGGGCACCTGGGTGGCCCAGTTGGTTGAGTGTCCAACTCTTGATTTCTGCTCAGGTCATGATCTCAGGGTTGTGAGATCGAACCCTGTGTCAGGCTGAATGCTCAGGGCAGAGTCTGCTTGGGATTCTTTCCCTCTTCCTCTCCCTCTCCCTCTGTTCCTCCAACCCACCTCCACTGCATGCGCACACACATGCATTCTCTCTCTCTCAAATAAATAAATCAATCTTTTTTTTTTAAAAAGAAATAGCCAATGATAGTGAACACTTTAATTTACGACAAAAATTTAAAAAAAACATGGACTCCATTTTACCTTTATCTGGCCTTTCTCACATGGTTCACTGCACACGGATCTGATGATGTTGTTTTTCTTGGACCATACTTCATCATCATCCATTTTTAATTCTCCATTGTCCCAGCTTCCAACATTGATATAATCAAAATAATCTTTTCCCATTTCCTTGAAATTCATTATTTCATACCTTAAGAACAAGAATATAATGATTATTTAGCTAAGGATATAAGTTTTCAGCTATGAAAAAGCAATAGACTTCACTTCCCAAAAATGTATCTACTGTCATATTAGTGACACTGGAATTTTCCATGACACTAAGCTTAGAATAGCAAAAAAGCCTGTTGGCTTCACTTCCTCTTAAGAGACTTTTTTTTTTTTTTTTTTTTTACCATCAAGCTTATACCTGAAATAGAAGATAATCCCATGTGAGAAGGTGACTTGACCTCAGCAGGATGAAAGACAGTTTTGAAATAACTTCAAGAAGTTTAAACAAGTACTACTGTTAGTCTTCTAAAAAAGATAGAAAGGTTTTTATCTCCACTTAAATAAAATGACAAAATTTTCCTTTACTAACCAAGTTAAGAAATTTGGAAACCTTTAATCTTGTCTTCAGCTTTAGGGAATGTGGGGATAATCTGGATAGGGCCTGATCTTACCTTTTTTTTCTTACCCTTTATCAATGGCTAAACTCATTGTATAAAAGATACTTTCAGGAATGATGTTTAAAATAAGTCTGAAAAGAATTTATGAGGCTGGAAGATGGCAGCAGAGTAGAAGGATCCTAGACTTGTCTTGTCCCTCAAGTACAACTAGATAACTATCAAATCATCCAAAATACCCTAGAAATCAACCTGAAGACTAGCAGAACAAACTCCACAACAGAGAGGAGGCCTCACTGAAGAAGGTAGGAAGTGTGGAGACTCAGTCTGAGAGAAATAGGTCATGGCTGCTGTGGTGGGGAGGGAGCCACTGCTGCAGAGAAGGGTGAGAGAAATACCAACACACAGGGGAGTGCCTGAAGAAAACAAATCCCCATACCAATTGACTAGGAAGGCAAGAGGGCCTGGATTTCATGAGTTCTTGCAATCAGTGGGGCTTAAAGCCTAGAGTTCTAAAGGTCAGTGGGCTTGGCTCCAGGAGAACCTGGAGGATATTGGTGTTACTCTTGTAGAAGAGGCAGGCAAATGACCAGCAGACATGCAGCATGGAAACAGCGAGCTGGAAATTGTCTGAGGCACACAGTGGGGAGGGTATGTGCTCATCTTGGAGCATGTCCCAGAGAAGCACCATTCACAGAGAGACCCCTCCAGGAATGAAAGAACTGGAAAGCACCATTTCCCTGCACTGCCCCTCAGGGTAAACACAGAGCCACCTGTGGTAGTGAGCCCAGCACTGACCTCTCATTACCTGACTTGCTACACCATGCCCCGACCCATGCTCCAGGGCAACCACCCTTCCCAGTCACGCCTGCCTAAATGCCAGCATGACCGGCCGCCTCCCCAACAGGACGGGACAAAACCCCAGCTCACACCACATCTCCTGATGCAGGAGTTTTCAGGGCCTTGATTCTGGAGGCAGTGACAACAGGTCTCATTGCACAAGCAGACCAGAGCACACCTAGTAAAAATGAGCCACATTCAGGCCAGGGACCCAACACTGCCCAAAATAGACAAAGAGAACCTCTGCTGATGACTGGCCTAAAGGATAAAGTGGCCAGGGCACAACAGCAGAGCATGTGCAGCACACACTGGAGCTACTCGTTGAAGTCCCAGGCTCTGGGAAACAGGGGATACTACACTGTAAGCACTACAGGATCTCTTCTTCATAAGGCCATTACCCTCAAGAACAGGAGAAGTAGGTGAATTTCCTAACATAGTCACAGAGACTTAGACAAAATGAGAAGATGAAGGAATTTGTCCCAAATGAAAGAACATGACAAAGTCACTGCCAGAGGTCTAAGTGAAACGGATATCACTAAGATGCCTGATAGAAAATTTAAAGTAATAAACATAAAGATATTCACTGGTCTTGAGAAAGGAGTGTAAGACATGAATGAGACCCTAGACACAGAGATAAGCAGTAACATAGCAGAGATAAAAGGCTCAATAAAAGAAATGAGAAACATGCTTGATGGAATGAAAGCAGGCTGTGAGAAGCAGAGGAATAAATTAGTGACCTAGAATTCAGAGCAATGGAAAGTGATCAAGCTGAATAAAAGAGAGAATACAGAATTATGCAAAACGAGAATATACTTAGGGAAATCGGTGACTCCATCGAACATAATAGCATTCATATAATAGGGACCCCAGAAGAAGAAGAGAGAAAAGGGGGCAGAAAATTTATTTGAAGAAATAATAGCTGAAAGCTTCCCTTACATGAAGGACACAGATACCTAGATCCAGGAGGCACAGAGAACCCCCAACAAAATCAACAAAAGCAGACCCACACCAAGACATATCATAAATAAAATAGGAAAATGTAGTGATAAAAAAGTTTAAATCAGCCAGAGAAAAGAAGACAGTTAGATACAAGGGAAACCCCATAGGGCTATCAGCAGATTTTTTCAGCAGAAACTTTGCAAGCCAGAAGAGGGTGGCATGATATATTCAAAGTGCTGAATGAGAAAATTCTGCAGCCAAGAATACTCTATTCAGCAAGGCTATCATTCAGAATAGAAGGAAAGATAAAGAATTTCCCAGACAAACAAAAAACTAAAGGAGTTCATGACCACTAAACCAGAAGTATTAAAGGGGACTGCAAGAAATATTAAAGGAGACTGTTTAAGTGGAAAACACAGACCAAAAGTGAAAGCATAATGGAAACACAAAAGCAGTAAAAATTAATATTCCCATAAAAAATCAGTCAAGGAACTCACAAAATAAAAGGATTTAAAATATAATAACATATACCTAAAATGTGGGGAGGAGAGGAGTAAAAAATGGGTTCAATCTTAAATGACCATCAACTCGATATAGACTGCTATATGCAGAAGAGGTTATATACCAACCTAATGGTAACCATATATCAAAAACCACTAATAAATATGCAAAGAATAAAAGGAAAGAAATCCAAATATATATCACTAAAGAGAATCAGCAAAACATAAAAGAAAGAACTAAAGAAAGAAACAACAAAAGAAAGAAAAGGATAAGAGAAAATTTTCAGAAACAGCCACAAAACAAATAATAAAATGACAATTAGTACCTATCTATCAATAATTACTTTAAATGTAAATGGAGTAAATGCTCCAATCAAAAGACATAGGGGGGAGGGGCGGAGCAAGATGGCAGAGGAGTAGGAGACCTGGATTTCGTCTGGTCTCAGGAATTCAGCTGGATAGGGATCAAACCATTCTGAACACCTACAAACTCAACAGGAGATCGAAGAAAAGAAGAGCAACAATTCTCTGAACAGAAAAGCGACCACATTCTGGAAGGTAGGATGTGCGGAGAAGTAAATACGAGGTGATATTCGATATTCGGGAGGATAGATGGCGGGGGAGGGGCCTCCATTGGCCGCTTCTGGCAAATCATAGAGCCGGGGAGCACAAAATGGGAACTTTTAGAAGTCTGCTCCGCTGAGGGACGTCACTCTGGTGGCTAGGCGGGGTGGGGGGTGGAACCCTCGCGGGACAGTGTGGTCTCAGGACCCTCGGGGGTCACAGAAAGACCGGGAGTGCCTGAGTGTGGCAGAGCTCCCACGTATCGGAGCAGCAAAACCGGCTGCAGAGACGGAGCCAAGGTGCAGGCTCTCAGCTCGGGGTTGTCATAAACCGTGATCCGGGGCACAGTTGGGCCACTGCTCCTCCAGCAGGGACCCAACAAGCAGCAGATACAGGGAGACTCACCTTCCTCCCCTGGGAGGAGCAGCGTGGGAGCGCACCGCAGGGATCCGCTGGGTTTGGAGACTCCACACGGGGTCGTGTGCCAGAGATAGAAACGCGCGGTCACAGGCCAGGGGAGCACGGAGTGCGGCCGAAGACCGGGGAGACGGGACTGACTGACTGCTTTTCTCTGGGGGCGCACTGAGGAGTGGGGCCCCGAGTTCTCGGCTCCTCTGGGGAGGAGATTGGGAGGCCTCCATTCTCACTCTCGTCCTCCAAAGCTGTATGGAAAGCTTGCAGGGAACAAAAGCTCCCGAGAGCAAACCCGAGCAGATTATTTAGCCCAGACCGGCAGGGGTGGGGCAATTCTGCCTCCGGCAAAGACATTTGGGAACCATGGCAACAGGCCCCTCCCCCAGAAGATCAGCGAGAACAGCCAGCCAAGACCAAGTTTACCGATCAATGAGAACGGCAGAACTCCAGCGCTAGGGGAATACTGCACATACAATCCATGGCTTTTTTACCATGATTCTTTAGTCTTTCAAAGTTAATTTTTTTTAATTGTCTTTTTTTTTTTTGAATTTTTCTTTTTCCCTTTTTCAACCAACATCTTATCAATCCCTTTTTTAAAAAAACATTCTTATTTTTCATTTTTAGAGTCATATTCTATCCCTTTATAGTAGTTACCCTTTTTTTGGCATATATATATATATAAGTTGTTCTCTCTTTAAAATTTTGAGATAGTTTCTTCTAACAGATCAAAATATACCCTAAATCTCTAGTGTATGGTTTTTTTCTACTCTCCTGCCTGATCACATTCTCTCCCCTTTTTCTTTCTTTTTTTTTTTAAATCCTCTTCTTTCTTTTTTCAAACAACTTCTTATCAATTCCTTTTATAAAATTTTTTATAATTTTCACCTTTACAGTCATATTCCATCCCTTCATCATATCAACCCTTATTTTTGTACATATATAAGTTTTTCTTTCTTTAAAATTTTGGGGGGCATTTTCTTCTAACAGACCAAAATACACCCAAAATCTAGTGTGTGGCACTGATCTAAGTACCAGCCTGATCATATTTGATCATATTCTGTTTTTTTTGTTCTGTTTTTGTTTGTTTTTATCTTTATCTTTTCCTTTTCCTTTTTTTTTCTTTTTCTTTTTTCTTTCTTTCCCTTTCTTTTCCTCCTGCTTCAAGTCTTTTCTGATTTGTTTAGAGTATATTTTCTGGGGACGTTGTTACCCTGTCAGCATTTTGTTCTCTCATTCATCTATTCTCCTCTGGACAAAATGAGAAGGCGGAAAAAATCACCTCAACAAAAAGAACAAGAGGTAGTATTGACTGCCAGGGACCTACTCAATATGGACATTAGTACGATGTCGGATCTAGAGTTCAGAATCATCACTTTAAAGATACTAGCTGGGCTTGAAAAAAGCATGGAAGTTATTAGAGAAACCCTTTCTGGAGAAATAAAATAACTAAAATCTAACCAAGTCGAAATCAAAAAGGCTATTAATGAGGTGCAATCAAATATGGGGGCGCTAGCTGCTAGGATAAATGAGGCAGAAGAAAGAATCAGTGAGATAGAAGACCAAATGATGGAAAATAAAGAAGCTGAGAAAAAGAGAGATAAACAACTACTGGATCATGAGGGCAGAATTCAAGAGATAAGTGATACCATAAGATGAAACAACATTAGAATAATTGGGATCCCAGAAGAAGAAGAAAGATAGAGAGGGGCAGAAGGTATACTGGAGCAAATTATAGCAGAGAACTTCCCTAATTTGGGGAAGGAAACAGGCATCAAAATCCAGGAAGCACAGAGAACCCCTCTCAAAATCAATAAAAATAGGTCAATAGCCCGACATCTAATAGTAAAACTTACGAGTCTCAGAGACAAAGAGAAAATCCTGAAAGCAGCTTGGGAGAAGAGATCTGTAACCTACAATGGTAGTAACATTAGACTGGCAACAGACCTATCCACAGAGACCTGGCAGGCCAGAAAGGACTGGCATGATAGATTCAGAGCACTAAATGAGAAAAATATGCAGCCAAGAATATATATATCCAGCTAGGCTCTCATTGAAAATAGAAGGAAACATAAAAAGCTTCCAGGACAAACAAAAACTAAAGGAATTTGCAAACACGAAACCAGCCCTACAAGAAATCTTGAAAGGGGTCCTCTAAGCAAAGAGAGAGCCTAAAAGCAACATAGACCAGAAAGAACACAGACAATATACAGTAACAGTCACCTTACAGGCAATACGATGGCACTAAATTCATATCTTTCAATAGTTACCCTGAATATAAATGGGCTAAATGCCCTAATCAAAAGACACAGGCTATCAGATTGGATTAAAAAACAAGACCCATCGATATGCTGTCTGCAAGAGACTCATTTGAGATCCAAAGACCCCCCCAGATTGAAAGTGAGGGGGTGGAAAACCATTTACCATGCTAATGGACACCAAAAGAAAGCTGGGGTGGCAATCCTTATATCAGACAAATTAGATTTTAAACCAAAGACTGTAATAAGAGATGAAGAAGGACACTATATCCTACTTCAAGGGTCTGTCCAACAAGAAGATCTAACAATTGTAAATACCTATGCCCCTAACATGGGAGCAGCCAATTATATAAGGCAAATAATAACAAAAGCAAAGAAACACATCGACAACAATACAATAATAGTGGGGGATTTAACACGCCCTCACTGAAATGGACAGATCATCTAAGCAAAAGATCAACAAGAAAATAAAGACTTTAAATGACACACTGGACCAAATGGACTTCACAGACGTATTCAGAACATTCCATCCCAAAGCAGCAGAATACACATTCTTCTCTAGTGCCCATGGAACATTCTCCAGAATCGATCACATCCTAGGTCACAAATCAGGTCTCAGCCAGTACCAAAAGATTGGGATCATTCCCTGCCTATTTTCAGACCACAATGCTTTGAAACTAGAACTCAATCACAAGAGGAAAGTCAGAAAGAACTCAAATACATGGAGGCTAAAGAGCATCCTACTAAAGAATGAATGAGTCAACCAGGAAATTAAAGAAGAATTAAAAAATTCATGGAAACCAATGAAAATGAAAACACAACTATTCAAAATCTTTGGGATGCAGCAAAGGCAGTCCTAAGAGGAAAGTATATAGCAATACAAGCCTTTCTCAAAAAACAAGAAAGGTCTCAAGTACACAACCTAACCCTACACCTAAAGGAGCTGGAGAAAGAACAGCAAATAAAGCCTAAACCCAGCAGGAGAAGAGAAATAATAAAGATCAGAGCAGAAATCAATGAAATAGAAACTAAAACAAGAGTAGAACAGATCAACGAAACAAGGAGCTGGTTCTTTGAAAGAATTAACAAGATTGATAAACCCCTGGCCAGACTTATCAAAAAGAAAAGAGAAATCACCCAAATCAACAAAATCATGAATGAAAGAGGAGAGATCACAACCAACACCAAAGAAATACAAACAATTATAAGAACATATTATGAGCAACTCTATGCCAGCAAATTAGATAACCTGGAAGAAATGGATGCATTCCTAGAGATGTATCAAATACCAAAACTGAACCAGGAAGAAATAGAAAACCTGAACAGACCTATAACCACTAAGGAAATTGAACCAGTCATCAAAAATTTCCCAACAAACAAAAGCCCATGGCCAGATGGCTTCCCAGGGGAATTCTACCAAACATTTCAAGAAGAATTAATACCTATTCTTCTGAAACTGTTCCAAAAAATAGAAATGGAAGGAAAACTTCCAAACTCATTTTATGAGGCCAGCATTACCTTGATCCCCAAACCAGACAAAGACCCCATCAAAAAGGAAAATGACAGACCAATATCCCTGATGAACATGGATGCAAAAATTCTCACCAAAATACTAGCCAATAGGATCCAACAGTACATTAAAAGGATTATTCACCACGACCAAGTGGGATTTATCCCTGGGCTGCAAGGTTGGTTCAACATCCGCAAATCAATCAACGTGATACAATACATTAACAAAAGAAAGAACAAGAATCATATGATCCTCTCAATAGATGCAGAAAAAGCATTTGACAAAGTACAGCATCCTTTCTTGATCAAAACTCTTCAGAGTATAGGCATAGAGGGTACATACCTCAATATCATAAAAGCCATCTATGAAAAACCTACAGCGAATATCATTCTCAATCGGGAAAAACTGAGAGCTTTCCCCCTAAGGTCAGGAACGCGGCAGGGATGTCCATTATCACCACTGCTATTCAACATAGTATTGGAAGTCCTAGGCACAGCAATCAGACAACAAAAAGAAATCAAAGGCATCCAAATCGGCAAAGAAGAAGTCAAACTCTCACTCTTTGCAGATGATATGATACTTTCTGTGGAAAACCCAAAAGATTCCACCCCAAAACTGCTAGAACTCATACAGGAATTCAGTAAAGTGGCAGGATATAAATCAAGGCACAGAAATCAGTGGCATTCCTATACACCAACAACAAGACAAAAGAAAGAGAAATTAAGGAGTCGATCCCATTTACAATTGCACCCAAAACCATAAGATACTTAGGAATAAATCTAACCAAAGAGGCAAAGGATCTGTATTCAGAAAACTATAAAATACTCATGAAAGAAATTGAGGAAGACACAAAGAAATGGAAAAACGTTCCATGCTCATGGATTGGAAGAACAAATATTGTGAAGATGTCAATGCTACCTAGAGCAATCTACACATTCAATGCAATCCCCATCAAAATACCATCCACTTTTTTCAAAGAAATGCAACAATTAATCCTAAAATTTGTATGGAACCAGAAAAGACCCCGAATAGCCAGAGGAATGTTGAAAAAGAAAAGCAAAGCTGGTGGCATCACAATTCCGGACTTCAAGCTCTATTACAAAGCTGTCATCATCAAGACATTATGGTACTGGCACAAAACGGACACATCGATCAATGGAACAGAATAGAGAGCCCAGAAATGGACCCTCAACTCTATGGTCAACTCATCTTCAACAAAGCAGGAAAGAATGTCCAATGGCAAAAAGACAGTCTCTTCAACACATGGTGTTGGGAAAATTGGACAGCCACATGCAGAAGAATGAAACTGGACCATTTCCTTACACCACACACAAAAATAGACTCAAAATGGTTGAAAGACCTCAATGTGAGACAGGAGTCCATCAAAATCCTAAAGGAGAACACAGGCAGCAACCTCTTCGACTTCAGCCGCAGCAACTTCTTCCTAGAAACATCGCCAAAGGCAAGGGAAGCAAGGGCAAAAATGAACTATTGGGACTTCATCAAGATAAAAAGCTTTTGCAAAGCAAAGGAAACAGTCAACAAAACCAAAAGACAACTGACAGAATGGGAGAAGATATTTGCAAATGACATATCAGATAAAGGGCTAGTATCCAAAATCTATAAAGAACTCATCAAACTCAACACCCAAAGAACAAAGAATCCAATTAAGAAATGGGCAGAAGACATGAACAGACATTTTTCCAAAGAAGACATCCAAATGGCCAACAGACACATGAAAAAATGCTGAACATCGCTTGGCATCAGGGAAATCCAAATCAAAACCTCAGTGAGATACCACCTCACACCAGTCAGAATGGGTAAAATTAACAAGTCAGGAAACGACAGATGTTGGCGGGGTTGCGGAGAAAGGGGAACCCTCCTACACTGTTGGTGGGAATGCAAGCTGGTGCAGCCACTCTGGAAAACAGTATGGAGGTTCCTCAAAAAGTTGAAAATAGAGCTACCATACGATCCAGCACTTGCACTACTGAGTATTTACCCCAAAGATAGAAATGTAGGGATCCGAAGGGGTACGTGCACCCCAATGTTTATAGCAGCAATGTCCACAATAGCCAAACTGTGGAAAGAGCCAAGATGTCCATCGACAGATGAATGGATAAAGAACTAGTGGTATATATATACAATGGAATATTATGCAGCCATCAAAAGGAATGAAATCTTGCCATTTGCAATGACGTGGATGGAACTGGAGGGTATTATGCTGAGCGAAATAAGTCAAACAGAGAAAGACATGTATCATATGACCTCACTGATATGAGGAATTCTTAATCTCAGGAAACAAACTGAGGGTTGCTGGATTGGGTGGTGTGGTGGGAGGGATGGGGTGACTGGGTGATAGACAGTGGGGAGGGTATGTGCTCTGGTAAGCACTGTAAATTGTGCAAGACTGTTGAATCTCAGATCTGTACCTCTGAAACAAATAATGCAATATATGTTAAGAAAAAAAAAAAGAGGAAGAAGATAGCAGGAGGGGAAGAATGAAGGCGGGGAAATTGGAGGGGGAGATAATCATGAGAGACGATGGACTCTGAAAAACAAACTGAGGGTTCTAGAGAGGAAGGGTGTGGGAGGATGGGTTAGCCTGGTGATGGGTATTAAGGAGGGCACATTCTGCATGGAGCACTGGGTGTTATGCACAAACGATGAATCATGGAACGCTACATCTAAAGCTAATGATGTAATGTATGGTGATTAACATAACAATAAAAAATTAAAAAAAAAAGACATAGGGGGATGAATGGATAAAAAATAAGACCTATCTATATGCTGCCTACAAGGGACTCTTTTTAGACCTAAAGACACCTGCAGATTGAAAGTGAGGGAATGGAGAAACATTTATTATGCAAATGGATGTGAAGAGAAAGCTGGAATAGCTAATACTTATCTTTGACAAAATGGACTTTAAAACGAAGTCTTTAAAACAAAGACTGTAACATATAATAATAAACACACACCCAACATAGGAGCAGCCAAATACATAAACAGTTAATAACAAACATAAAGGAACTAATCTATAATAATGCAATAATAGTAGGGGACTTTAACACCCCTCTTGCATCAATGGACAGATTATACAGAAAATCAACAAGGAAAAATAGCTTTGAATGACACACTGGAACAGATGGATTTAACAGATATATTCAGAATATTCCATCCTAAAACAGCAGAATACACATTCTTTTTAAGTGCACCAGGGACAATCTCCAGAATAGATCATATATTGGCCCACAAAACAAGCCTCAACAAATTCAAGAAGATCAAAGTCACACCATGCATGACCTGACCACAACACTATGAAATTAGAAATCAAACACAAGAAAAATCCTGGAAAGACCACAAATACATGGAGGTTAAATAACGTGCTACTACAAAATGAATGGGTCAATCAGAACATAAAAGAAGAAATAAAAAAAATATACGGAAACAAATGAAAATGAAAACACAATAGCCTAAAACCTTTGGGATACAGCAGAAGCAGTTCTAAGAGGGAAATTTATAGCCATATAGGCCTCCCTCAAGAAGCAAGAAAAATCTCAAACATTCTTACACTGAAAGGAGCTGGAAAAAGAACAAAAAACAAAACCTAAAATCAGCAGAAGGAAGGAAATAATAAAGATTAGAGCAGAAATAAATGATACAGAAACTAAAACAACAACAACAACAACAACAAAACCCCAAAAGAACAAATCGATGAAACCAGGACCTGGCTTTTTGAAAATGACAATAAAATTGATAAACCTCTACCCAAATTTATCAAGAAAAAAAGAGAAAGGACTCAAATAAATAAAATCACAAGTGAGAGAGGAGAAATAACAACCAACACCACAAAAATACAAATGATTTTAAGGGCATATTATGAAAACTATATGCCAATAAACTGGACAACCTAGAAGAAATGGATAAATTCCTAGAAACATATAAACTACGAAAACTGAAGCAGGAAGAAATAGAAAACAGATCAATAACCAGCATAAGAATTGAATCAGAAATAAAAAATTCCCAACAACGAAAAGCAGGACTAGGTGGCTTCACAGGCAAATTCTACCAAACGCTTCAAGAAGACCTATTCTTCTCAAACTATTCCAAAAAATAGAACAGGAAGGAAAACTTCCAAATTCATTCTATGAGGCCAGCAATACCCTGATACAAAAAACAGATAAAGACACCACTAAAAAAGAGAACTACAGACCAATATCCCTGATGGACATAGATGCAAAAATTCTCAACAAAACACTAGGAAACCAAATTCAACAATACATTAAAGAAATCATTCACCATGAACAAGTAGGATATACTCCTGGATTGCAAAGGTGGTTCGATATTCCCAAATCAATCAATGTGATACATCATATCAATAAGAGAAAGGATAAGAACCATATAATCATTGCAATAGGTGCTGCAAAGCTCTTGTCAAAGTACAACATCTATTTATGATTAAAAAACCCTCAGCAAAGTAGCTTTAGAGGGAACATACCTCAACATAATAAAGGCCGTATATGAAAACCCACAGCTAACATCATCCTTCATGGGGAAAAACCAAGAATTCTTCCCGTAAGATTAGGAACAAGACAAGGATGTCCACACCCACCATTTTTTAAAAAATAATTTTATTTGGGGTGCCTTGGTGGCTTAGTTGGTTGAGCATCTGACTCTTGGTTTCAGCTCAGGTCATGATTTTGCAGTGGGATGGAGCCCTGTGATCAGCTCTGCACTCAAGCAAGTCTCCTGGAGGTTCTCTCCCTTCCCCTCTCCCCACCGCCCCTCCCCCCACACGCACTGGCATGCTCTCTAAATAAATGAATGAATGCATGAATAAATAAATAAAATCTGGGACTCGAACTCATGATCCCAAGATTAAAAGCCACATGCTCTACCAACTGAGCCAGCCAAGTACCCCACATGACTTTTATTCAGCATAGTACTGGAAGTCATAGCCACAGCAATCAGACAACAAAAACAACAACAACAACAATAAGGCATCCAAATAGGTGAGGAAGAAGTAAAACTTTCACCATTTGCAGATGATATCATACTATATATAGAAAACCCAAAAGATTCTACCAAAAAACAGCTAGAACTGATAAGCAAATTCAGTAGAGTCAAAGGATACAAAATCAATGTACAGAAATCTGCTGCATATCTATATACCAATAATGAAGCAGCAGAAAAAGAAATTAAGAAAACAATCTCATTTACAATGGCACCAACATAATAAGATACCTAGGAATAAAACTAAACAAAGAATTGAAAGACCTGTACTCTGAAAAGTATAAAACACTGATGAAAGAGACTGAAGAGGACACAAAAAAATGGAAAGACATTCCATGCTCATGGGTTGGAAGAACAAATATTGTTAAAATGTCTATATTACTGAAAGCTATGTATACATTTAATGCAATCCCTATGAAAATACCAACAGCATTTTTCACACAGCTAGAACAAACAATGCTAAAATTTGTATGGAACCACAAAAGACCCAAATAGCCAAAGCAACCTTGAAAAAGCAAACAAAGCTGGAAATATCAAAATTCTGGACTTTAAGTTATATGAAAAAGCTGTATTGATCAAGACAGTATTGTACTGGCACAAAAATAGACACAGAGATCAACAGGATAGAATAGAAAACCCAGAAATAAACCCATGACTATATGGTCAATTAATCTTTAACAAAGCAGGAAAGAATATCCAATGGAGAAAAGACAGTCTCTTCAACAAGTAGTGCTGGGAAAACTGGACAGCAATATGCAAAAGAATGAAACTGGACTACTTTATTTTACCATTCACAAAAATAAACTCAAAATGGATTAAAGACCTAAACATGAGACCTGAAACCATAAAAATCCTTGAAGAGGGCACAGGCAGTAATTTCTTTGACATCAGCCATAGCAACATTTTTCTAGATATGTCTCCTGAGGCAAGGGAAACAAAAGCAAAAATAAACTATTGGGACTTCATCAAAATGAAAATCTTCTGCACAGTGAAGGAAACAATCAACAAAACCAATAGGCAACCTTTGGAATGGGAGAAGATATTTGCAAATGACATATCTTATGAAGGGTTGGCATCCAAAATATATAAAGAACTTATAAAAGTCAACACCCATAAACAAATAATCCAATGAAAAAACGACAGAAGACATGAATAGACATTTCTCCAAAGAAGACATTTAGATAGCTAACAGACACATGAAAAGATGTTCATCATCACTTACCATCAAGGAAGTGCAAATCAAAACTACAATGAGACATCACTTCAACCTGTCAGAGTGGCTAAAATCAACAATGCAAGAAACAACAGGTGTTGGCAAGGATGTGGAGAAAAAGGAACCCTTGTGCACTGTTGGTGGGAATGCAAACTGGTGCAGCCACTCTGGAAAACAGTATGGTGGTTCCTCAAAAGGTTAAAAACAGAAGTACCCCATGATCCAGCAATCACACTACTGAGTATTTATCCAAAGAATACAAAAACACTAATTCAAAGGGCAACATGCACCCTTATGTCTATAGCAGCATTATTTACCATAATGGATATTGCAGATATGGAAGCAGCCCAAATGTCTATTGATTGATGGATGGATAAAGGAGAATTATATATATACTGGAATATTATTCAGCCATAAAAAAGAATAAAATCTTACCATTTGCAATGACACAGATAGAGCTAGAGAGTTTAATGCTAAGTGAAATAAATCAGTCAGAGAAAGACAAATACCACATGATTTTACTCAAATGTGGAATTTAAGAAACACACTAGTGAAGGGAAAAAAGGGAGAGAGGGAGATATAAATCAAGAAAAAGACTCTTAGGTATAGAGAACAAACTGATGGTTACCAGAGGAGGGATGGGTGGGGTGTTGGGTGAAACAGGTGATGGGGATTAAGGAGTGTACCTGTTGTGATGAGCACTGGGTGATGTATGGAATTATTGTCACTATATTGTACACCTGAAACTAATATAACACTGTATGTTAATTAACTGGAATTAAAATAAAATAAGTCTGAAAATAGCTTCTAAAGCACCTCATGCAATGTAAAAATGCTGGAAGCTACTAATACCTTGTGAGCTCTCAGCCTTTATTAGCTATTGTTCTCATTTTGAGTATGGGGGATAGAGAGCTGTAAAGAGGGAAAATTAATGTTCTTATTGGTAAGATTTTTCTTGTGTGCAAGAACATTTCCAGAGAAGTATTTTTGAAATAATTTTCCAATGTCAGGACAGTGGATGAGCAACTCCTGTAGACATAACTGTGGGTATGTCTTAGGTACACAATGTCTTCACATAGAAACCTATGCTTTTACTTCCTAGGACTTATGGGATGGGCAGATGGGCTTTGAAAATTCCCCCTCCATCCTTCCATGCTCAGCATAGTTAGCTATCTGGAAATTGACAAGGATGGAAAACTTTCTAGCTTTTGGGTTCCAGTGACCAGGTTACCATACTCAGACCAATGCTCAGTAAGGAAATGTTAAGAACAAATCTGACATTAGTTTGGATCTACACTGTAAAGGGATACCATTCTGTTTTTACTCCTAATCACAATATTTTACAGTAGTATCTTTTTCAGAATGTTAATTCTTTCTTAAATTTGTTAGCTGTTCAGTAGCTTAAGGATCATCCTAAAGTGTTTTATTTGCAGTAAGTAACAATTTTGAGTAACTGTCTCAAGTCCACTTCTAAACCCAAAGTACCAATCTACAGGATACATAACTGAGTCCTAAACCTTCCCACTCTGTCACAGTTATCCAAGGGCTACTATGCATACAATGAGTTGAGATATTCGAAAATAGAGCACTAAGGCTACAAAAGAAACTCATATATTATGTCATTGACTACTTCAAATACATGGGCTCCGGAGACTTCCAAAGGTACTCTGTGTGAGCCAATAAAGACTGTGAGCAAATAAGCTTTGAACATTCTAGGCTGGGAAAAAGAAAGAATTATCGGTGTCAGGAAGCTTCTTTCTTTGCTGCTGCTGATTTGAAGAGCTATGAGGGTTTCACTGCTCACCCCAAAGGAAGCCTCAAGACATTCCTACCCATCTTTAACTCTCTCCAGGTCTATCCATACTGTGAATTTTACAGATAATGGAACCGAAGCTTGGCTAGGTTATTGAGTTGTACCATATTGCGGAGTATGCAAGTGGCAGAGGAAACTGACACTCAGCCTTTAGACTTCTAGTCCAATGTTCTTCTCCATTAGACAGCTCCATATCTATTTGACAGAGTGAAGAACCAACTTTCACTGCTCCTCGATTGCAGAACTCTGTTTTATGTAGGAGAAAGGGTAAAATGTGGAGAGATCCAATTTTTGCAAAATAAATATGAAAACTGTATAGAATGGAAAATGTTATATTTGACAGGGAAGGGATTTCAAGAAAAGTTAAACTCTAATTTTGGTTCAAACCTGTCAACCTGTTTTAACTGTGTTAGAGATAATGAATCCTCCTCATGGAATTAGCTTTTAGATTTCTGGTAATTATTTCTTATCTACAAGAGAAATACAGAGATGGTATCACTAATTGTTTGGTCAGTGAAATTATAACATTGCTGTAAAAATCTTTGGTATCAGTACATTAGAAAAAGAAATAGGTAAAAATAATTCTCCATAAAAAAAAGGTTTCTCTCTTCACTTGTCAATTGGTATGAATTCTTCCAATTTTCAGAGATGGGATATAGGTTTTATTCTCCATCATAAGTGAGAGAAAGTGAGTGTTTGAAAAATACTCTTAGTTAGATTTTATTTAAGAATTAAAACACATAATGGATTCCTGCAATTGTTTTCCCATTATTCAATTCCCTCTCTTTCTCACTGTCTTGCTCTCTTGCTCTCTTTCACTGACCCTCTTGGTTTCTACATCTTTCTGCTCCTGAAACTTCTTTCTCATCACTGTGTGGTATATGTGACCTGTCTTCTGTAATATCTCTCCCTTCTTTCTCCTTTCTCTCTGCCTCCCCTTGTAGCTCTTCCTTAACTGGCCACAGTTCATAGTCAAAATATACTGAAATTTTTTAAAAATGAATTTTATATAGCATTCAAAACCAAAATAAACCAGGTAAAATGTGTTCTAACCAAAAAGAAAAAAAAGTCCTATTAAAGCACTAAATAGAAACTAGAGGCAGGCAGGATTCAGTTTAGCAGAACTAAAGAACTTTCTAAGTGGTTAAACTCTCTGAAAATTAGAGCAGCCTTCCTTCCTCAGAAGATAGTGAGGTGTTCTTTACCCAAAGGGCCGAAGCAAGATTGTCAAGAAAATGGCAACATCATGAGGGGGAAGGGATTGTGCAGAAATTTAGATTTATATAGCTCCTTTATCCTCTCAGTCTAGAATTCTAATGCTGAGGTGTGTGTGTGTGTGTGTTTTAGGGTTTGATTCTTAAATATGTGGTAAATTGTCTGTTGGTCTAGAAAATAGACACTTTAAGCTCCAGTCCACGCAACAAAGCAATTACAATGATCTGTGTCTTTGGGGTTGGATTATCAGAGATTAGAGAGAAACCACAAGGTGGTTTTGACCAAGTCCTTTAATGGTAACTAATAATGAAACCCTTTTCCAGGATATACATAGAACCATTTCACATGTAACATAAAGAAAATGGGGGAAAAAAAGAAAAGAAAACTAAGTTACATTCTCCTCATTTGAATTTAATGATTGTGCCTGGGAATTGCATACTGTCCTTGTTCTATTACTAGTTGACTGCATGAGAGTGGGCGCAACTCTTCCTTTCTCTGAGACTCCATTTTTGCCCCAAGGAAAGTTAGGAAATTAAAAACAAATCATCTCTGTGGTCCTTCTGTGGGCAGAGCCACATATTAAGAACCCTTGTGCAAACCAGCTCAGTATCTTCAAATTTCTAGTGTTCTAGCCTTACTTTCTACTTGTCACATCTGTTTCCGTCCACCCATTCCTCTTTTCTTGCCTCTTGGATTAGTCAACTTTTTAAAAGTATTCTATTGGCTTTTTAGCTATTCCTCTTGTTAAGGGATTAAATATGCATTCTTTCTTTATCTTATTCTACTTAAAGTTAATGTTGTGTCACTTAATGTAAATTATAAGAAACTTGCTGTTATAGAATTCTAGACCCCCTTTCTTTATGCTGTGTTGCCAAATAGTTTACATCCCCATACTTATCAATCCCACAATATAATGTTAAAATTCTTGCTTTAAATAGTCAGTTGTACTTAGTCCGATGTTCTGATGTTGACTCTCCATGTTTCCCCTGCCCAATTATGGTCGGTCCCAGGCAGTGGCTAGGCCTCTAAAACCTTAGTTCTCAATGGACTCTCTCTAAGAGGGTCAGAAAACTTTTGCTCTAAAGGGACAGTCAATATTGTGAAGCTTTGTGAGATGGTCTCAGCTGAAACTACTCAACGCTGCCCATGTAGTGTGAAAGCAGCCAGAGACAGGCTCTAAATAAGCGGGTGTGACTGTGTTCCCATAAAACCTGATTTATGAAAACAGACAGCAGACTCCATTTGGCCTGCAGACCACAGTTTGCTGACCTATGGTCTATACCATTGGTGGTAAATAGTCAAGGTCCATATTTCTTATCTGTAATTCTGAAATCCTTAGAGCTCTGAAAATTATATTTTTATAACTCACTTGGCAGCAAAACATGACCCAATCTGAACTTATCTGGTGAGAGAACTTGACCCGCCCTGTAATGAGGCTCTGTATCGCCTATTTATCACACTTTGTGTGACTACTTGTATGCTTTACTACAGAGATATTAACATGTTGATTAAAGAGTGCTGCTCCACAGTGTGCTGGTGGCATTAGAGGACTGTGTTTCCTTTTCTAAATGGAAAAATTCTCAATTCTGTAACATACCTGGCCCCAAGGGTTTCCTTAAAGAATTGTGGACTGATAGTAGTCTGATTCAATGTGAGGTTTAATAGCAGTGGTGAAAATGAACTCTCTAATGGTCTATGAGTGTGTTTGCCAGAGTAGGTTGCTACCTGTCCCTGTTTCCTCTTGTTTAAGATCTTCCTTCTGTGCCTCTGGCATTTTAGGGGACTCTCTAGTCACCCAGGCTCCTCTGGTTCATTGACCAGTTTGGAATGTCTTTGACCCAGCAGAACCATAACTTTTACTCCACAGAAATAGCAATAGAATGCCTACCAATACATTTCTCAAAAAATAGTGGTTTTTAAATTTTGGTCCTGGTTGATTAATTGGCAGGCTGGTTGGATAAGGTTAGGGGTGAAGTCCAGAGATTGAATTAGAATCTTGGTTGTCATGTATTAGACTGTATCTTTGGGGAAGTCACTTAACCTTTGTAAGCCTCAGTTTGTGAGCCTTCAGCTGGAAAAGAGAATAAAATTACCTCATAGGATTAAAATGTAGAGATTGGAAATGTGACAATTGGAAAAATAAAAATGCTGCAAACCACCTTCCTGAGTCTGGTTCATGTCCTCAGAGGCCAATTCAGATTATTTATTAACGGGTTACTGTAACACCCAACCTTTGAAATATGTGGAAAGTCTCTGAACAATTGTGAATTCTTAGAAATTGTTTGCAAAATTTTATGTATATTGTCCTTTAGAGAATATCTATAAATTTCATCTGAGTCTTACAGAGATTCACGTTCTAAAAAAGATTAAGAAACAATGTCCTATTGAAAATTGAAGGAGAGATAAAAAGCTTCCAGGACAAACAAAAACTAAAGGAATTTGCAAACACGAAACCAGCCCTACAAGGAATATTGAAAGGGGTCCTCTAAGCAAAGAGAGAGCCTAAAAGCAACATAGACCAGAAAGGAACAGAGACAATATATAGTAACAGTCACCTTACAGGCAATACAATGGCACTAAATTCATATCTTTCAATAGTTACCCTGAATGTAAATGGGTTAAATGCCCCAATCAAAAGACACAGGCTATCAGATTGGATTAAAAAACAAGACCCATTGATATGCTGTCTGCAAGAGACTCATTTTAGAACCAAAGACACCCCCAGATTTAAAGTGAGGGGGTGGAAAACCATTTACCATGCTAATGGACACCAAAAGAAAGGTGGGGTGGCAATCCTTATATCAGACAAATTAGATTTTAAACCAAAGACTGTAATAAGAGATGAAGAAGGACACTATATCCTACTTCAAGGGTCTATCCAACAAGAAGATCTAACAATTGTAAATACCTATGCCCCTAACATGGGAGCAGCCAATTATATAAGGCAATTAATAACAAAAGCAAAGAAACACATCGACAACAATACAATAATAGTGGGGGACTTTAACACCCCCCTCACTGAAATGGACAGATCGTCTAAGCAAAAGATCAACAAGGAAATAAAGACTTTAAATGACACACTGGACCAAATGGACTTCACAGACATATTCAGAACATTCCATCCCAAAGCAACAGAATACACATTCTTCTCTAGTGCCCATGGAACATTCTCCAGAATCCATCACATCCTAGGGCATAAATCAGGTCTCAGCCAGTACCAAAAGATTGGGATCATTCCCTGCCTATTTTCAGACCACAATGCTTTGAAACTAGAACTCAATCACAAGAGGAAAGTCAGAAAGAACTCAAATACATGGAGGCTAAAGAGCATCCTACTGAAGAATGAATGGGTCAACCAGGAAATTAAAGAAGAATTAAAAAAATTCATGGAAACCAATGAAAATGAAAACAGAACTGTTCAAAATCTTTGGGATGCAGCAAAGGCAGTCCTAAGAGGAAAGTAAATAGCAATACAAGCCTTTCTCAAAAAACAAGAAAGGTCTCAAGTACACAACCTAACCCTACACCTAAAGGAGCTGGAGAAAGAACAGCAAATAAAGCCTAAACCCAGCAGGAGAAGAGAAATAATAAAGATCAGAGCAGAAATCAATGAAATAGAAACTAAAACAACAGTAGAACAGATCAACGAAACAAGGAGCTGGTTCTTTGAAAGAATTAACAAGATTGATAAACCCCTGGCCAGACTTATCAAAAAGAAAAGAGAAATGACCCAAATCAACAAAATCATGAATGAAAGAGGAGAGATCACAACCAACACCAAAGAAATACAAACAATTATAAGAACATATTATGAGCAACTCTATGCCAGCAAATTAGATAACCTGGAAGAAATGGATGCATTCCTAGAGATGTATCAAATACCAAAACTGAACCAGGAAGAAATGGAAAACCTGAACAGACCTATAACCACTAAGGAAATTGAAGCAGTCATCAAAAATCTCCCAACAAACAAAAGCCCATGGCCAGATGGCTTCCCAGGGGAATTCTACCAAACATTTCAAGAAGAATTAATACCTATTCTTCTGAAACTGTTCCAAAAAATAGAAATGGAAGGAAAACTTCCAAACTCATTTTATGAGGCCAGCATTACCTTGATCCCCAAACCAGACAAAGACCCCATCAAAAAGGAGAATTACAGACCAATATTCCTGATGAACATGGATGCAAAAATTCTCACCAAAATACTAGCCAATAGGATCCAACAGTACATTAAAAGAATTATTCACCACGACCAAGTGGGATTTATCCCTGGGCTGCAAGGTTGGTTCAACATCCGCAAATCAATCAACGTGATACAATACATTAACAAAAGAAAGAACAAGAATCATATGATCCTCTCAATAGATGCAGAAAAAGCATTTGACAAAGTACAGCATCCTTTCTTGATCAAAACTCTTCAGAGTATAGGCATAGAGGGTACGTACCTCAATATCATAAAAGCCATCTATGAAAAACCTACAGCGAATATCATTCTCAATCGGGAAAAACTGAGAGCTTTCCCCCTAAGGTCAGGAACGCGGCAGGGATGTCCACTATCACCACTGCTATTCAACATAGTATTGGAAGTCCTAGGCACAGCAATCAGACAACAAAAAGAAATCAAAGGCATCCAAATCGGCAAAGAAGAAGTCAAACTCTCACTCTTTGCAGATGATATGATACTTTCTGTGGAAAACCCCAGACTCCACTCCAAAACTGCTAGAACTCATACAGAAATTCAGTAAAGTGGCAGGATATAAAATCAATGCACAGAAGTCAGTGGCATTCCTATACACCAACAACAAGACAGAAGAAAGAGAAATTAAGGAGTCGATCCCATTTACAATTGCACCCAAAACCATAAGATACCTAGGAATAAATCTAACCAAAGAGGCAAAGGATCTGTATTCAGAAAACTATAAAATACTCATGAAAGAAATTGAGGAAGACACAAAGAAATGGAAAAACGTTCCATGCTCATGGATTGGAAGAACAAATATTGTGAACATGTCAATGCTACCTAGAGCAATCTACACATTCAATGCAATCCCTATCAAAATACCATCCACTTTTTTCAAAGCAATGGAACAAATAATCCTAAAATTTGTATGGAACCAGAAAAGACCCCGAATAGCCAGAGGAATGTTGAAAAAGAAAAGCAAAGCTGGTGGCATCATGATTCCGGACTTCCAGCTGTATTACAAAGCTGTCATCATCAAGAGAGTATGGTACTGGCACAAAAACAGGCACATAGATCAATGGAACAGAAGAGAGAGCCCAGAAATGGACCCTCAACTCTATGGTCAACTAATCTTCAACGAAGCAGGAAAGAATGTCCAATGGAAAAAAGACAGTCTCTTCAACAAATGGTGTTGGGAAAATTGGACAGCTACATGCAGAAGAATGAAACTGGACCATTTCCTTACACCACACACAAAAATAGACTCAAAATGGTTGAAAGACCTCAATGTGAGACAGGAGTCCATCAAAATCCTAAAGGAGAACACAGGTAGCAACCTCTTCGACCTCAGCCGCAGCAACTTCTTCCTAGAAACATCGCCAAAGGCAAGGGAAGCAAGGGCAAAAATGAACTATTGGGACTTCATCAAGATAAAAAGCTTTTGCAAAGCAAAGGAAACAGTCAACAAAACCAAAAGACAACTGACAGAATGGGAGAAGATATTTGCAAATGACATATCAGATAAAGGGCTAGTATCCAAAATCTATAAAGAACTCATCAAACTCAACACCCAAAGAACAAAGAATCCAATTAAGAAATGGGCAGAAGACATGAACAGACATTTTTCCAAAGAAGACATCCAAATGGCCAACAGACACATGAAAAAGTGCTCAATATCGCTCGGCATCAGGGAAATCCAAATCAAAACCTCAGTGAGATACCACCTCACACCAGTCAGAATGGCTAAAATTAACAAGTCAGAAAACGACAGATATTGGCAAGGATGCAGAGAAAGGAGAACCCTCCTACACTGTTGGTGGGAATGCAAGCTGGTGCAGCCACTCTGGAAAACAGTATGGAGGTTCCTCAAAAAGTTGAAAATAGAGCTACCATATGATCCAGCAATTGCACTGCTGGGTATTTACCCCAAAGATACAAAAGTGGGGATCTGAAAGGGTACGTGCACCCTGATGTTTATTGCAGCAATGTCCACAATAGCCAAACTGTGGAAAGAGCCAAGATGTCCATCAACAGATGAATGGATAAAGAAGAAGTGGTATATATATACAATGGAATATTATGCAGCCATCAAAAGGAATGAAATCTTGCCATTTGCAGTGATGTGGATGGAACTGGAGGGTATTATGCTGAGCGAAATAAGTCAAACAGAGAAAGACATGTATCATATGACCTCACTGATATGAGGAATTCTTAATCTCAGGAAACAAACAGGGTTGCTGGAGTGGGGGGTGGGGTGGGAGGGATGGGGTGACTGGGTGATGGACACTAGGGAGGGTATGTGCCCTGGTGCTTGAATGTGCTTGCGCTGTGAATTGTGCAAGACTGTTGAATCTCAGATCTGAACCTCTGAAACAAATAATGCAATATATGTTAAGAAAGAAAAAAAAAAGAAGAAGAATGTAGCAGTAGGGGAAGAATGAAGGGGGGGAAATAGGAGGGGTAGATGAACCATGAGAGACGATGGACTCTGAAAAACAAACTGAGGGTTCTCGAGGGGAGGGGGGTGGGAGGATGGGTTAGCCTGGTGATGGGTATTGAGGAGGGCACGTTCTGCATGGAGCACTGGGTGTTATGCACAAACAATGAATCATGGAACACTATATCTAAAACTAATGATGTAATGTATGGGGATTAACATAACAATAAAAAAATTAAAAAAAAAGATGCTAAATGGTATAATCCAAAAAAAAAAAAAAAAGAAGAAAGAAACAATATCCTAAATGCACCCCATTACAGCATATTTGGAGGATTATGAATGAGACAGTGATGTTCTGTCTGATCCATTAAAGTCTCCCATTGGAATAGAGCTGAGACATTTCTTCACTATCTGGTTTTGTGGAACTGGCTTGGGGGCATGACATGAAAACTCTTTGAATATTTGGAGCGTAGTCATCAAAGTTTATGAGCAAGTCCGAAGCTGATGTCAGTGCTATAGGTATGCTCACAAGAATAATAAATCCATGCGCAGATATCAGGGACTAGGTCTTGACTTGAGCCTACAGACTGAGCTCATTGGTTGACCTGCCCTATGAAGCCTTATGACAAATGTGAAATTTTCTGTGGCCCTGATAAAATGCTTGTATTCCCTGTTCCCCATGGGTATACTGAACAGCCAAAAAGAAGAAAACTATATATGAAAAGTCAGCTTATCTTGGCAAAGAGCCTGCTTGGAGAAATATTCTTCAAGTCTCTAGAAGAGAGAAAATATATAGCTTTCCTCTTGGCTGCATGACTTGGAACTAGCTGTCACTTAGCAGTTCAGCTTGTAACATGGTAACAGCTGCCTCAGGGACCAGCTCCAGTTCACCTCAATAACATGGAGACAAGCTAGAACCAAGGTGGCTGGTACATGGGTGGGCACATGGGGTGTGAGTTATGGACCAAGTCATGAAACCTCTTGGCAGGATCCACTGCAAACAGGGTGTAAGGACACCCTCTCCAAGCATGCATGTCAAGAATAAACTGTTGCTGGAAGAATACTTGTGATTTTACAGTGGGAGACCACAGGACCCTGATTGTGCCGATGTAAGGCAGAGTGAAGAGTAGCCCTGCTACAGCTCAGAATATCTTTTCAGTGACAATATCCCTCATGGATTAAAAGTCTCATGTGTAGAGTCACTTAAGAATTTAGAGTATGAGATAGATGTGAATTCTGGTAAGTTCTAGTTACCTAATGACTTCCCTGGAGGCTGATCCGTAATAATGAGTAAGTTCATATTTCTCAGGCTCCTCTATAAATAATGAAATGTGGAATTTCAGAGTAAAAGACAATTTAGTCCTCGAGAAAGGAGAACGTCCTCCAGCTAAAGGATAATAAAATAAAATGACTTATAACTTACTATAGGTACAGCAAACAATGTAACAGCACCTCAGCCCGATTTCTGAATTACCAGAAATGGAATTGTTCCTGTTTCAGAATAGTTCCATGGCCCATGAGGAGATCAGAGTACAGAGAATAACATGGAAAACATGTACAGAGAAACCACAGGGCTGGTTTTTGAGTTTCTACCATAATGTGAGGCTCCTGTCTCTAAGGGTGGGTCTCTGAAATGGGATGATCCCAAGAGCCTGTTTTGGAAGTCAGCATCAATATGTGTACCTGACCACAGAAAATAGGGCTCCCCTTCTCTATCTTTAATCCCTTTGTGATGTCGGAGCTGGCCAAATATGACCAGTAAGCCTAGATAACCACAAAGGAGAGAAACAGGCGCATCAGGATCAACGGATGACTGTTCAGGTGCTATTGTCTAGAGGAGAAAATATTGTCTAATAGTACCTTCCTGGAGAGTCTCCATTCTCATCAAATAAGATCATATCTCCAGAAACTCCAGTAAAATTGGTTTTCATCAGGGAATCCAAAAGTTTCCGTCCGTCGATTGGCTTCATTGCATCACAAAGGCCTGCATAGCCTGGACAGAGGGACATCTGCATGTTGTGGAGTCCATAGGCCATGGAATAGATCGCATTGATCACAAATCCCATTTTGGAATCTTGAACGTGATGTGTTCTCAGAGTCAGAGAACCTGTTGAGAAACAAATTATGGATTAACTATGAGATTTAATTCTACTATAGCTCTCTCCATGGATTCTGAATAACTGGAGAATTCACAGGAGCAATTTATCAGAGTTAGAACCAGAGTAAATGCAAAGATACAGGTGCCAGCATAGTATGCCTACTAATTGTCTTCTATTTCCAGGTTTTTCTCCCCTGAAAACCTTGAAGAACGACCTGAATTCCCAACAGTAACAAGGTTCACTTCCTCTCTTACCAATCTCTGGAGATGGATGCAGGAGAGCACTGTATTTCTGTACCAGAAAATTTATCTTAAGGACAGATTAATCTCCTTAGTACTCAACTATGATAATATAACTCCTTGGAGTAGAAATCCACAACAAATCTCCAGTTTCCAAACTATTAAGTCCTAGCTTAGCAAACTAGATTTTCTACCATCTTGCCTCAACTTACCTGTTTGGATTTATCATGCACCACTTCCAACCTCAAAGCATATGCTCTCCATTTGGAAATTCTAAAATATAATCTAATATAATCTAACATTTATGCTCCATTAATTAATTAGTTATTGGAGTCTGAGCATACAAAAAGCTGTGTGGTTGATGATCTAGGGACAAAACAAAGGTGAATTGGGCATGGATTCTGCACTTAAGAAGAAACTTGTTCAATAATAGAGGTAAATTATGTAACTATAGTGAAAGTTCAAAGGTGATATATCTGTAACACATGTGGAGGTAAAATCTATGGAGGCCCAAAGAGGGAGAGATCCCTTCCAATGGAGGGCTCTTGGGAAAGTTTCATTGAAGAACTAACTCTTGGTCTGGCTTACTGATTCAGTAAGTATGGAATGAGTGCCTGTTACTTCTGACTGCTCGGAACCTGCTGGGAATGAGGGACATAATGTTGAACAAGATAAATCTGATTCTTGCCCTAGAGTCTAGAGGGCACGTGAGCATCTAAGCAAGCCATTGCAGTGTGGTTTGATAAGTGTGGAGGCAGGACTGAGTTGGGAGGGGCACCAGATCCAGAAGCTCACTGATGCTAACTATTATGGCTGAGTATCAACTGGATGAAGAGTGGAGGGAAGAGTGTTTGAAGGTTCATAGATGAGATAGAGCATGCTGTGTTTGGGATGCTTTAAGAAGGGTGGCATGTCCAGAACATGACATGGGAGATGTGAGAATGGGGAGAGCTAAAGGAGCAGAGGAGGGAAGGACTGCTAAGCTACATTAAGATTGCTGCACTTTATCATCAGATCATTGGGATCCTTTGCAGTGTTTAACTAACAAGGGGCATGATCAGATTTCTATGTCAGGAAGATCAGTCTGGCTACAGTGTGGAGAAAGATTGAAAGGGCTGTGGGAGTGGAGCCAGAGAGACCTATGAAGAGGAGATGCAATGATCTGCATGATAGCTGAAGGTGGCCTTGCCTAGGGGGAGGCCATGGTTATGGGCATTATGGTCTAAGAGGCAGAATCTACTACCAGGCCTGGTGAGCGAAAAATGGGGAGGATTGACACACATAAGGAGAATATGGTAAGAAGGTGAAAGGAACAGCTAAAGTAAAGACAGAGTTTGTTATTTGGGGAAAAGTTTTCTGTCAGAGAGATAAAAAGGAATTTTCCACAGTAGCATGGTTCTTCATGACTTTTCAAACTGAAGAGGCATATTATCCCACTTCTTCACATATCCCCAAATGCTGATACTTTGTTTCCCTGAGCAGAGAAACAGGGAAAACAGCTTGGCTCATCCTGACATAAGTCTAATATGGGGAATCCTGTTTCCATCTAAGGACTAGACACTGCACCCAGGCTACTTTCCAACCAATTCTTACAATTTCCTTCTCTACACAGGCTGTCTCAATACTTCCACATTTCCCCTCCTGCCAATGGAAACTCGATACTTCTAGGTACTAAGTCAAATACTTTGGGATCACTTTTCACTCCTCTTTTCTTCATACCTTCTCAACTCTTATTTGATATATCTTTAAAATATATCTAGAATTAAACTACTTCACACCCATCTACTTCTATCAGATTTATCATCTCCTGTCTGGATTACAGTGACAGTCTTTTGACTGGTCTCATTTTTACTTTTGCCTATCCTCCCCCACTCCAGCCAATTTTCAACACAATAGCCAGAAAAATTCCCTTAAAATGTAAATCAGATCATGACACTCTTCTGATCAAAATTTCTAGTGGCTTCTTTATTACTGAAAGTAAAAGCCACAGTCCTTGCAATGACCTTTGAAGACACACAGAAACTTGACTCATGGCGCTCCATCCCTCAACCTTCTGACTCCATCTCCTAACACTCTACATTTAAATGATTTCTCTCTAGCCACACTAACCTCCTTTCCGGTCTTCACCTATTCAGGGGTGCCCCTGCCTCTGGACCCTGTACTTGCTGTTCTTTCTACCCAGAATGCTCTGCCACAGAGATCTGCAGAATCTGTTTCCTCCTCAGTGCAGGTCTTTGCTCAAATATTATCCTCTTTGTGAGACCTTCTGGAGACATCCTGTCTAAATCTCATCTCCAATCCCCCTCCCGCCCCCCATACTCCCTACCTCCTTTCCTGGCAATATTTTTCTCCTTACCACCATCTAAAATGCTACATGTTTGTCTTTTTATTGTCTATCTCATCTACCCACTAAAATGTAAACTCTGTGAGGCCAGGGATTTTATTTCCAGTTTTGTTCACTACTCAGTGCCTAGACCAGTGTCTAGCACATAGTGGGTCCCCCCAAAATATCTATTGAATAAAGAACTGTTCCTTCTAACTAGACTATTTCCTTCTATTTTCTTTTCCTTCTTGACCCCACTAACACGAATTCTATCCAGTTTTAAAGGTTCCAAGAACATTTCCTTCATGAGGACCACCATGATTGCAGATACTAAAATTAATCTCGTCCTTCCGAACTCCCTGTCACTTTCTCTATCTCTCTCTCTCTCAGGCACCCTGCACACCGTACTATAGAAATGTGGGCACACTTAGGGGAGGTAGAATTTGAAGCAACCATTCCCCATGTCAGTCCATCTCCTACCTTCCTCTAACGCCTTAAGTGGATGTGTTACTCACACATCACCTCAGCCTCCCAACCCACTATCAGAGGTCAGCAATAGTTGCTTCTATGGCTACTAGAGAGGTGGTGGTTTGATTCTCATTCTCTTATTTTTTTTTTCTCTTGTGAGCAGAGGAGGGAAATGCTTTATGTCTTCCTAGCTCTGTGACTTGGGCAAGTTACTTAAATTCTCTAAGATTCCATTTAATCATCTGTTAAATGGTGATAAGTCATAACTACCTCGCACAGCACCTGGCACAAGGTAGATGCTTCGTAAATAGTCACTGTACCAAAATGTAAATCATAACGATCTTTAGCCACTATGATGTGTGGTCAAGCCTTTGGAGAATGAAAGCAAGCCAAAGGTCTTGCCTGACAGGATGTGCAGTAGAGCTCTCAGGCAGTCATCTTTCCATGTGCCCTTCCTGATTTTTCTTTATGCCTTGTCTGTGATAGACAGCAACTGGCACAAAGGCAACATGTGAGCCTTATTCATTAGTAAATCAAATCACAGTGCTTAGGGCATGGTTACTGCACTGTTTGTTGAATTAAATGGGGGCAAGAATGAAAATTTGCATTTTTGTTTGGCTCTTTTCAAAATAATTTTTGCATATATCAATGATGTGCTGCAATACTGTATTCATACTGCAGAGATAAAGAAACTGAGCTGTAGAGGGGGAGGAGGAAAGATGGTGGAGGAGTAGGGGACCCTATTTCAACTGGTCGCCGGAATTGAGCTGGATATCTACCAGACCACTACTGAGCACCCATGAAATCAGCCTGAGATGTAAGAAGATCTGGATCTCTACAAACAGAATATCGCAGACAGTTGGTTTCGAGGTACGAAGTGGGAGCCATGATTCCACAGGCAGGTATCGGAGGATAAATGGCAGCGGGAGGGTGCCTGGCCATGGGGATACTACATGGACAGGGCACAGACTCGCAGACTGGTAGCGGTGGGGAAAGGACTTTAGGGCAGCCCCTGGGTCAGGAACCGGAGCGGCGGGGTCGCGCGTTCGAACTGGGAATGGCTGGTGGTTTTAGAAGCACAAAGGGCAGAGACATGCCCCGACCTGGAGGCGAGGACTGGGAGCACTGCGGAAAGGGGCACACAACCCAGGATGCTGTAGTTTATAGCAGCACGGACAGAAATGGAGACAGTGTGGCCTGGAGAGCCCACTGAAGGACAGACTGTGATCTCTCTGCTCTGAGGCAGAGGGTTGGAAATGGTCTCTTCTGCTCTGACTCGCGGAAGAGACGTGGAAAGCCGCCAGGGAAAGCCACCAGAGAACAAAAGCCCCCAAAACTGATTCCCACTGAGCCCATCCCCCACCACAGGGGGCCAGGGCAACTCCGCCCAAACAGGGCTGCCTGAGTAACAGCGTGGCAGGCCCCTCCCCCAAAAGACAGGCTGGGAAAACAAGAGGCCAGCAACCCTAAGGTCCCTAGAAAACAGGTGCATCTTGCTTAGGTTCTGGTCAATAATTTGGACTCTATACATTCCCTCAACCACTCAGCAGAAGGACTAGGAGGAGGAACCCCCAAAATAGAAGAGACTCAGAGATTATGACTTATGCTGCAGATTTACAAATGGATGCAGATATAACCAAGATGTCAGAGATGGAATTCAGGCTAGCAATTGTGACGACAATGGCTAGAATGGAGAAATCAATTAATGGCAACATAGTGTCTCTAAGGGCAGAAATGAAAGCTGAATTGGCAGAACTTAAAAATGCTATCAGTGAGATCCAATCCAATCTAGATAATCTAACAGCTAGCGTAAGTGAGGAAGAAGAACGAATAAGCGACCTGGAAGACAATATAATAGATAAAAAGGGAAAAGAGGAGGCCAGGGAAAAACAACTCAGAATCCATGAAAATAGAATCAGAGAAATAAGTGACCCCATGAAGCGTTCCAATGTCAGAATAGTTGGAATCCCGGAGGGAGTGGAGAGAGAGAGAGGACTAGAAGATGTATTTGAGCAAATCATAGCTGAGAACTTCCCTAATCTGGGGAATGAAACAAACATTCAAGTCCTAGAGGCAGAGAGGACCCCTCCCAAGATCAAGGAAAACAGGCCAACACCCCGGCATGTAATAGTAAAACTTGCAAATCTTAGAACCAAGGAAACCATTTTAAGGGCAGTTAGGGGGATGAGATTCCTTATGTACAGAGGGAGGAACATCAGAATAATGTCAGACCTCTCCCCAGAGACCTGGCAAGCCAGAAAGGCCTGGCAAGACATATTCAGGGTACTAAATGAGAAGAACATGCAGCCAAGAATACTTTATCAGGCAAGGCTGTCATTTAGAATGGATGGACAGATGCAGAGCTTCCACGACTGGCAGAAACTAAAAGAATATGTGACCACCAATCCGGCCCTGCAAGAAATATTAAAGGGGGTTCTATAAAAGGAGAAAGACCCCAAGAGTGATATACAACAGAAATTTACAGGGACAATCTATAAAAACAACGTCTTCACAGGCAACATGATGACAATTAATTCATATCGTTCAATAATCACTCTCAACGTGAATGGCCTAAATGCTCCCATAAAATGGCACAGGGTTGCAGATTGGATAAAAAGACAGGACCCATCCATATGCTGCCTACAAGAGACTCATTTAGAACCTAAAGATACATCCAGACTGAAAGTGAAGGGATGGAGACCATCTTCCATGCCAGCGGACCTCAAGAGAAAGCTGGAGTAGCAATTCTTATATCATACAAATTAGATTTTAAACTAAAGTCTGTAACTAGAGACACAGAAGGACACTATATCATTCTTAAAGGGTCTATCCAACAAGAAGATCTAACAATTGTAAATATCTATGCCCCCAACATGGGGAGCAGCCATTTGCATAAGCCAACTGTTAACCAAAATAAAGAGTCATATTGATAACAATACGTTAATTGTAGGAGACCTCAATACTCCACTCTCAGCAATGGACAGATCATCTAAGCAGAAAATCAACAAGGAAACAAGAGCTTTGAATGATACACTGGACCAGATGGACCTCATAGAATATACAGAACATTCCACCCTAAAACAACAGAATACTCATTCTTCTCAAGTGCACATGGAACTTTCTCCAGAATAGACTGCATACTGGGTCACAACTCAGGTCTCAACCAATACCAAAAAGATTGAGATTATTCCCTGCATATTCTCAGACCACAATGCTTTAAAACTGGAACTCAATCACAAGAAAAAATTTGACAGAAATTCAAACACTTGGAAGCTAAAGACCACTCTGCTCAAGAATGTTTGGGTCAACCAGGAAATCAAAGAAGCACTTAAACAATTCATGGAAATCAATGAGAACGAAAACACATTGGTCCAAAACCTATGGGATACTGCAAAGGCGGTCCTAAGGGGGAAATACATAGCCATCCAAGCCTCACTCAAAAAAATAAAAAAATCCCGAATTCACCAACTAACTCTACACCTTAAAGAACTAGAGAAAAAGCAACAAACGATGCCTAAGCCACGCTTTAGAAGAGAAATAATTAAAATTAGAGCAGAGATCAATGAATTAGAAACCAGAAACACATTAGATCAGATCAACGAAACTAGAAGTTGGTTCTTTGAAAGAATTAATAAGATCGATAGACCACTGGCCAGACTCATCCAGAAGAAAAGAGAAAGGACCCAAATTAATAAAATTATGAATGAAAGGGGAGAGATCACGACTAACACCAAGGAAATAGAAACAATTATTAGAAATTATTATCAACAACTATATGCCAATAAACTGAGCAATCTGGATGAAATGGAGGCCTTCCTGGAAACCTATAAGCTGCCAAGACTGAAACAGGAAGAAATTGACAACCTGAACAGGCCAATAACCAGTAATGAGATTGAAGCAGTGATCAAAAACCTCCCCAAAAACAAGAGTCCAGGGCCTGATGGATTCCCTGGGGAATTCTACCAAACACTCAAAGAAGAAATAATACCTATCCTCCTGAAGCTGTTTCAAAAAATAGAAACAGAAGGAAAACTTCCAGACTCATTCTATGAGGCCAGCATTACCTTAATCCCCAAACCAGGCAAAGACCCCATCAAAAAGGAGAATTTCAGACCGATATCCCTGATAAATATGGATTCCAAAATCCTCAACAAAATCCTAGCTAATAGGATCCAGCAATACATTAAAAGGATCATCCACCACGACCAAGTGGGATTTATCCCCAGGATGCAAGGGTGGTTCAACATTCGCAAATCAATCAATGTGATAGAACACATTAATAAGAGGGAGAAGAACCATATGGTCCTCTCAATTGATGCAGAAAAAGCATTTGACAAAATACAACATCGTTTCCTGATTAAAACTCTTCAGAGTATAGGGATAGAGGGAACATTTCTCAAGTTCATAAAATCCATCTATAAAAAACCCACAGCGAATATCATCCTCAATAGGGAAAAGCTGAGAGCCTTTCCCTTAAGATCAGGAACATTTCAAGGATGCCCACTCTTGCCACTATTGTTCAACATGGTACTAGAAGTCCTAGCAACAGCAATCAGACAACAAAAAGAAGTAAAAGGTATTCAAATTGGCGAAGAAGAAGTCAAACTCTCTCTTTTCACAGACGACATGATACTTTATGTGGAAAACCCAAAAGACTCCACCCCCAAATTACTAGAACTCATACAGCAATTCAGTAATGTGGCAGGATACAGAATCAATGCACAGAAATCAGTTGCTTTCTTATACACTAACAACACAACTGTAGAAAGAGAAATTAGAGAAACGATTCCATTTACAATAGCACCAAAAACCATAAGATACCTCGGAATAAACCTAACCAAAGAGGTAAAGGATCTATACTCTAGGAACTACAGAACACTCATGAAAGAAATTGAAGAAGACACAAAAAGATGGAAAAATATTCCATGCTCATGGATCGGAAAAATAAACATTGTTAAAATGTCTATGCTACCCAGAGCAATCTCTACCTTCAATGCCATCCCGATCAAAATTCCAATGACATTTTTCAACGTGCTGGAACAAAGAATCTTAAAATTTGTATGGAATCAGAAAAGACCCCGAATCGCCAAGGATATGTTGAAAAAGAAAAACAAAGCTGGGGGCATCACGTTGCCCGATTTCAAGCTATATTACAAAGCTGTGATCACCAAGACAGCATGGTACTGGCACAAAAACAGACATATAGACCAATGGAACAGAATAGAGAGCCCAGATATGGACCCTCAACTCTATGGTCAAATAATCTTTGACAAGGCAGGAAAAAACATGCAATGGAAAAAAGACAGTCTCTTCAATAAATGGTGCTGGGATAATTGGACAGCCACATGCAGAAGAATGAAACTCGACCATTCTCTAACACCATTCACAAAGATAAACTCAAAATGGCTGAAAGACCTCAATGTGAGACAGGAATCCATCAAAATCCTAGAGGAGAACATAGGCAGTAACCTCTTTGACATCACCCACAGCAACTTCTTTCAAGATACATCTCCAAAAGCTAGTGAAACAGAAGCAAAAATGAACTTTTGGGACTTCATCAAGATAAAAAGCTTCTGCACAGCAAAGGAAACAGTCAACAAAACAGAGAGGCAACCCACAGAATGGGAGAAGATATTTGCAAATGGCACTACAGATAAAGGGCTGGTATCTAAGATCTATAAAGAACTTCTCAAACTGAACCCCCAAAAAACAAATAAGTCAAAAAATGGGCAGAAAATATGAAAAGACACTTCTCTGAAGAAGACATACAAATGGCTAACAGACACATGAAAAAATGTTCATCATCATTAGCCATCAGGGAAATTCAAATCAAAACCACATTGAGATACCACCTTACACCAGTTAGAATGGCAAGAATGGACAGGTCAAGAAACAGCAAATGTTGGAGAGGTTGTCTAGAAAGGGGAACCCTCTTACACTGTTGGTGGGAATGCAAGTTGGTACAGCCACTTTGGAAAACAGTGTGGAGGTTCCTCAAAAAATTAAAAATAGAGCTACCCTATGACCCAGCAATTGCACTCCTGGGTATTTACCCCAAAGACACAGATGTAGTGAAAAGAAAGGCCATATGCACCCCAATGTTCATAGCAGCAATGTCTGCAATAGCCAAAGTGTGGAAAGATCCGAGATGCCCTTCAACAGATGAATGGATAAAGAAGATGTGGTCCATATATACAATGGAATATTACTCAGCCATCAGAAAGGATGAATACCCAACTTTTACATCAACATGGATGGGACTGGAGGAGATTATGCTAAGTGAAATAAGTCAAGCAGAGAAAGTCAATTATCATATGGTTTCACTTATTTGTGGAACATAAGGAATAGCATGGAGGACATTAGGAGAAGGAAGGGAAAAATGAAGGGGGCGGGAATCGGAGGGAGAGATGAACCGTGAGAGATGATGGACTCTGAGAAACAAACAGGGTTTTAGAGGGGAGGGGGAGGGGGGATGGGTTAGCCCGGTGATGGGTATTAAGGAGGGCACGTACTGCATGGAGCACTGGGTGTTATACGAAAACAATGGATCGTGGATCACCACATCAAAAACCAATGATGTATTGTATGGTGACTAACATAACATAATAAAAAAAAAAAAAGCAAAAAAAAAAAAAAGAAACTGAGCTGTAGACAGTTTAAGTACATTTTCCAAGGTTATGCAGATAAAATCAGAAGTAGACACGAATTTCTAACACCAAGATTGGTGCCCTTTTTGCTATACTATATCACTTTCAGTAGAAATACTCTCTGCATAATATTACTGTATCACATTTAAAAAAATTTTTTTTTAAAGATTTTATTTATTTATTTGATAGAGAGAGACACAGCGAGAGAGGGAACACAAGCAGGGTGAGTGGGAGAGGGAGAAGCAGGCTTCCCACGGAGCAGGGAGCCCGATGCGGGGTTTGATCCTAGGACTCTGGAATCATAACCTGAGCCGAAGGCAGACACTTAACGACTGAGCCACCCAGGTGCCCCTAAAATTTTTGTAATTAAGAGATAAAGTGAGGGGAAAAAAAAACTGGTAACAAGATTGGATCTTTCCTGGAAAGTGTTATGTTTATGTTCCCTTGAATAATGCGCACTAGCGCTGCCTAAAACCTGGGCCCAGGGACATACAAAGGGGCTGACCAAAAGCAAGAGCTCAAAAACCAAAGGACACACTGGTTGTGCACAGTCTGTTGTATTATTTGTTGTTACTGGGCATCTGGAAACAACTGGCCTGTTTGGACAGCATTAGGGTCTTGGGGAAGTTCCTGGTAACTGTTTTCCCTTGTCATTGGAAATACCAAAGGATCGCAAATTCAAAAACAAACAAACAAAGCCTGCCAGAAGAAAACTAATGTAAATTTAACCTTTGTAATTTCTCCTTAAGTCATTTTGATGCATGAATTTTTAAAGAAAAACATCTTAATCTGTTTTAGCATTCTGGATGCAACAGGGGGTCAATTAATAGAAATTCAAGTCTAAATTCTGCCTATACCACTTCACCTGGGTACCAGCCTTTTTCCTCCATTAGAAGCAGCAGCTCAAGGCTGAGTTATCACCTTTTGGTAGCTGAGAGAGCTCGGGCACAATGTGTGACAACAAAATAAATGTGTGACAACAAAATAAATACTTTAAAAATGCTTTAACTTCATAAAATTCAATGAGTTTTAGGAGCTTTTTCCACAATAGATGAAGAAATTAAGGAAATCAAGATGCTTGTTAATAGCTGGCAAGCCTAGCTTTTTGTGCAAGGGGTAGTGGTAGCTGTATTTAAAAGCAATTAATGCGATAGACTCAGTATTTGTATGTGTGTGGGGAAATTTGGTTAATTAAGGAATTCTTCTGCCTCTTATTTCTTCAGGCTTTGATCTCTGTCTATACCTACCTGCTCCCTAACTCCACACACATCAGAAGGGGGTGAATCTGCAAGATTCCTTACTTTGTGTTAGAGATGCATGCCAACTACTAGGAGCAGCAGAGCATAGTGGATTTAGAGTACAGATTCTGGAACCAGGCAGCAGGTTAGGATCACAGCTCTGCCTGCTACTTACTAGCTGTGTGACTTTGGCTTAGGCCATGAACCTCTCTGTGCCCAGAAAAAAATGGGTTTAATAATCCTATCTAATAGATGTATACAAGGATTAACTGAGTTTATATTTATAAAACACTTGATAAAATGATTTATATTACTTGGTCCCTGATCCAAGTTCTGTTACAAATGATCTGGTTTGTTTCTTTACGTTCAAAATATAAAGATCTAGAAGAAGCGTGTTGCCAAGCAGAGAGGCATTTGCTGGTGCAAGTGTGCCTAGCGTGTTTTTGAGGAATAAAAGAAAGGCCAAAACAGTGAGTAAGGGGAAGACAAGTAGGATATGAGCTAAGGGAGCTAGACAAGGGCTGTATGATATAGAATTTTGGAGTGTTTCTATAAAAGAAATATCATTACTTTGAGGATGGAAGATTGAAAGAGAGTGGGAAAACCTAGGGAGTATGGAAATAAGAGCTAAGAGACAAGGGCACCTTAGTCTAGGATAGGATTCTAAGTATATTTCAGAAGCAGGGAGAATAGGATGTGTTAGTCAATTGGTTGTGAACTACTAAAGAAAAAGAAGAATCAAGGGTTAATTCAGGTTTTCATTTTAAGCAACCAGGTGGATTAGAGTGCCTTTGAGGTGTGAGAAATAGGTCAATGGGGGTGGGGAATCCAAAGTGCTGTTCAGGGTGTGTTGAACAGGGAGATGAGTCAGTGGCCAACGTGACAGACCAGGCAACAGACCCTGGTGGCTTAGATGAGGGTGATAGCAGTAGAGATGGTGAGAAGTGTTCAGATTCAGGGCCCACTTTGAAAACAGAACTGTCATGAGCAGCTGACTGATTGGATCTATCTCATTCATCAGACTCCTTCTTGAGTTCCTGGCACCACACTATTTTACTAGCTGTATAGTGTTTCCTTGTGTGGATATAGCATGGTTTATTTTTTATTAGTTCCAGAACTAATTATATAATTAGTAATTATATAATTTCTTACTTGGGTTACTACAATAGCCTCCTAACAGGTATTACTGCCTCCCAGTAGAGTGGTCTTTCTAAAGCACAAAACTGATTTTATTAGTCTCCTTTTAAAACTATTCAGTTGATAACCAAATTATACCCTAAATACCTTGTCCTGACTTTCAAGAACTTTCTATTCTGCCCTTGATTTACCCCTCAATTCTGATCCATGATACTCTATATACACCAGATATTTGGAACTTCTTGTAGCCACATAATAAACTCTTCTCCCTTGTATCTGGGCCTCTGTGCATTTCACTCTATATATCTGGAACCTACTTTCCTGCAGATTTCCTACTTATTAATTTGTGTGGGTCTAAGACTCACTTCCACTCAGAAATTGGTCACGACCCTCCTCCAGTTCAGAATTAAGGATTTGCTCTGCTCTCCCACAGCACCAATGCTGGCATTTATCACACACTGAACCCCCTAATACACAAATTGCCTGTTTACCTATACGTCTCTAGTCTAGACTTAAGGCTCTGCTTTGTTCTCTTGTGGCACCGGTAGTGACCTCTGGCCGGTTTTTAGTACACTCTGGACTCCCCAACGACAAAGATTCTGTGTCATTCAGAATGTAGCCCTTGTGCCAAGCACAGCACCTGACACATAAATGACACTATTAATAGATGTTAAGTACATGAATGAGGGCTGATGAATGACAGGATGTCTCATGGGCTGTCATCAAATACCAGATCTGGTCTTCAGATTGTCAAATCAGTGGACTAGAGCAATCATTCCTTTGTTCAAGAGCACTAGACATCACCTCATAAAACTACATGAGAAAAATTCTGGCCCAGTCAAGATTAAGATGGAGTAAGTCCTCTCCATCCAGGTTCTCCCATTGAATGTAGCTAAAAGCCCGAGGCAGAATGAGTGGGAGCAGCTTTCAGAGGATTCTTTTTTTTTTTTACATTTTTATTTTATTTTATTATGTTATGTTAATCACCATACATTACATCATTATTTTTTGATGTAGTGTTCCATGATTCATTGTTTGCGTATAACACCCAGTGCTCCATTCAGTACGTGCCCTGAAAAGCAAATGGTAACAGGTGGATTGGGGAAGGAAACCAGAATTTAAAACACCACTGAAGCATGCATGAGATTCTTGGGTCCTTTCCCTCCCGTATTTCCAGGCTCAGTTGCAAAGGTGGCCCAAAACACGGAACCGTGCACTAGTTCGAGGCTCAGGCAGAAAGAGCTCCAAGAGAAGCCCTCTGTTTCTGGTCAAGTGTGGAAAGGGGCACCTCACAAATCAGAGAGAGTGGAGGAAATTCCATTTTTGTTTTTTATTTGTCTGTTTTCCTGTGGGAGCCCCAGGGCAGCCCTGCAGAGGTGGTGGTGGCAAAGGCCACCATGGCTGGGTAAGCTCCTGTCCCTCTCAGGGTGGGATCCCTACTGTATGACCAAAGGAACTGTGTCCTTAGAGTATGGGCAAATGCTCTTTTCCTTTCTCTAGCCTCTCCCCACATGACTCCCATGGCAATCCAGCCAAAGGAACAGGTGAGGGACAGAGGTAGAGACGAAAGCCTCAGATTTCTACCCACCAGGACCAGGACAGGATGGGAGAGGCTGAAAAATGTCAGGGAGACTGGGGAGCGGGAGATACCAGTGTAGAAAGGTCGGTCTCTAGAGCCAGACTGAGCTGAGGGGGGAGCTCAGGACAGTGATCCTACAAAGTTAAATGTGAACTCCTGGGCTCGCCCCTGATTTGTGCAGGCATAGATTTGACCCTAGTTAGCCGACCAAAGTTTAGAGACGTGAACTCTGGGATAGAACACTGCCTGGGTGCAAGACCGGCCCCTCAGTGAAGCACATGAGCAATAAACTCTGAAAGCAGCACAGAGGCTTTGAAAACTGCGCTGACGGTGGAACCAAAGCCCACAGAAGGTGGGTTCCAACTTGTAGCCTGACGCTAACCAGGCTGATTTCTGGTTTTGTTTTGTTAATCAACTTTCTCTAGAAGATAACATTATATATGAAAATATCCAGATTCACGAGATTATACATGGACTATGGGGATTGTCTGCAATCATTTGGAAGAGCTGTAAGGGTCCCAACCACCTTTTACTGTTCTTCTGTCTACATTTTCAAACTCCTTACTCTCTGTTGGTTGACACGGCCTTTCTTTAGATGTCTTAATAGAATTCGGAGCTCTATTCAATTCCTTTGTTCTTGCTGCTTAGGCCCTAAGAGAAATTCTGGATCTTACTTAATTTATTCATTGATTCATTCAGAGATTAATTAAGTTATTGATTAAACAGACATTTATTGAGTCCATACTATACGTCAGACCCTGTGATGGATGCTGATGAGACAAACATGAGTAACAGTATTTCTGTCCTCAGAAACACTTAGCACATAACCTATGGGCTCAGTGATAGAAGTTTTTGGGGACCCAAAGAGTTTGACTTTATTTGGAAAATGTTAAGGTCCAGAGCACACATAGTAAAACAGCTCATTTTATTTAGACTTCTTTTCACGTCCACTAAGCAGCAGGAAAGAGAGGGCATGTTCATTAGTTGGCATGTTGATGCAAGAAAGAACTGGACTTTATTCAACAGTATTTGCTTTGTTTGAGGATTATTTCTTAGGGTCTACTATGGGCCCGCCCAACATGGGCATGAGAATCTGTGCCAATCCAAACTAGACAGCTACTCCCAGGCAGGAGCCACCTCACAGCGCCTGCACAGAAGAAATGGAAGCAAGGGAAGAGAGGCAGTGCCCTTTTTATTTCTCTTCTCAAAACTGGATCTCAGATTTTGCACACTTAACATTCAATCCTAATTTTACTATTGTTTAATCAAATGAGAAGACTCCAAAAGGATTAGCAGAAACTGAAATCCTCCAATCTGTGATTACAATTTAATTTTACAGTGCTCAAAACATGTTCTTTAATTCATCTGGGGAATTGGAACATTGAGGCTTAGTAGCTGCTAAACAAAGGGAAATCAGAATGTCTTCACAATGCAGAATCAGAGAAGATACAAGGGACTCCAGAAAGCATCTAGTCTAGAAGGGACAGAGAGGAAGCCCTTGGGCTGAACTGGCCTTTAGATATGTTTTGTTTGGCTAAATACTATTTTGTGGAAATTTTACAGGAGAATCCAGCTTAGTAGACTCTCTTGAAAAAAACTAGAAGATGTCACAATACTGGCTTCACATTCTCACATGGTAAATGCTTCTCCCTCCTATATCATCTCTTTGGCCCCTATACCCCTCTGATCTTGGGAATTGCTAATATGGTCCAATAAACTCATTTTATAGATGGAGAAATAAGGCCATGGGAGGGAAAAGGGTATCCCTAAAGGCATACCTTTGGTTAATGGCAGCTGGCCCCAGACCTCTTGTGCTTAAACTTTTGGACTAGTGTTATTTTCATAGGGGAGGCAAAGGAAACCATGATTTAAAATTCTTTACAGCAAACTAACCCATGACCATAGAGTAATGAAACTGGTAACATTTATTTAAAAAAAAAAAATTAAAAATCCCAAGTCAACTCTTTACATTAGCCCTTAAACCTAGACACCAAAACACTTTTGGATTGTCCTCATTATTTCTTCTATACCCACCAGTAGGGGAAGGAGTATAAAGGGAAGGAAGATGTAAGGGAAGGGATTCAAGTATTTTCTAGGAAGGAGATTATAAATCTGGAAGATGTCATGTGATAACATACTGTAAATTGCAAAGAAAAAGAAATAGCAGGGAAACAAATTCTCCCTGATGTCATTTATTTTCTGAATCTACTCACTCCTTATGCATACGGCAAATGGATTCCAGTTATACTCAGTGGCTGACATAATCATTTGCTTTCACTGTGACAGAAGGGCAGGACATCCCCCAAGCCAGAATTAAATCTTTTGTTGTTACGTGCTCCCACAGAAATGTATTTATACCTCTATTACAACACATATACTTTCTGCCATGCATTAGAATTACCTATGTGCTTGTCTGTGCCCATCACAGAGTATTAGCTACATGAAGGCTAAAACTGTCTTGTGTACATTGTATGCTCCACAGTTCCTAATGCTGTGGCATAGAGTGAGCAACCCATTCCTTCATTTAACATTTACTAAACACCTATTTTGTGCAAAAAGTCTCAAAAGATACCACAAGATTCAGAGATTAGTTCATATGAGGCAATGAGTTCTATGCAGATGGGGCCCACATTGATCTTACTTTCCAGTGCCCAGAACAGTGTTCGATGTTGTCAATAATGATGAGTCATATCAATGATGGAGGAATATGAACAGACCTCCTGTATGGAACTTAATATATGGTGGACCAGAGACATGTATGTTCTAATGAAGATACAGCTAGCTTCTTGGGAGCAGAGGTTAAGATTAATAAAATAAAGTACAGGTTAAGTGATCTGGGGCTTGGATCAGAGATTAGTGATACCGGGAAGGAAAGAAATAGTCTACAAAAGGCCTGGATTGGACTGCCGACATCACATAACTCATTCATGCTCTTTCCTAACACTGTGCCTTTCCTGTGCCAGGAAGCCTGGCAACACTGGCACCCTAGAGCTATATCCATACACATGTAGGGACACCACTTTCCAATACCTGCTGAGGCTCCAATTTATAACTGTGCCTGAAATTCAGGCAGTTGACCTCTAAATGTTCATACTGAAATGCAAATGAATGCAGCAGCTGGAAAAAGAAGACATGTCTTCAGGGAGCTACAGAAATTCAACAGGGATTGCATACTTTTATGTGCGGAACACTAAATTTTAAATTTAAATGATTCACCGTGAACAGCCGGTTGGCAGCCCTCTGATGGATGTGTTATTTCAGATAGTGTATCTCTTCCATTCACATTACAGTATTTTGAGGAACTTCCATATGGTGTGTAAATGAAGGAAGACTTCCACAGGGATATGAAGGCTGGTGGTTATATTATTTAAAAGAGTACATGGCAAAGAGCCATGGCATTACATTCTCCTTACTATACTAAGACCAAACTCCTAGGCTGGAGCTTTCCACTTGGCCTACCTGTCTGTCCATCTTCGATGTCACCATTCTCTTCCATTTGAACTGTTTCACAATATTTCCTAAAGATGTGGCATTCTCATCTCTATCTAATGTGCTTCCGATCACATTTGAAAACACAGTTTAGTGATCTCTCTACTGTGAAGCCTTGCTAGAATTTCCCAGTAGAGTTGAATAATTCTTTTTTTCAGGGCTTCGTCATTTGGAAAATAAGGAAAATAATACCTTCTTGTCGAGTTGTAAGAATTAGAGACAATACATATTGAAGTCATGACCCCATAATAGGTACCAAATACTACCAGAAGCTCTTGGCTGGTGGTGTTGTCTATCTAATACAGTTTATATAAAAGAGGTTACTAGATTATTCAAGGGTATTTGTAAATTAGTGCTCCCCATCTTTGAAAATTTGAGAATTACTATACTTTTTAATTTGCAAAGTGTCCCAGAGTTTACACTTCTGAAAGTAAGGAATGCTAAAAATTTAAATTTCATTAAGACTTTTACATCTAATTAAAAATAACATGCTAAGTGGAAACCCCATCTCCTATAAGAAGCACTGTGATTGAAATGAAGTAGAAAATTGAAAAAATGAATTACAGTTCAGCATATAAACCTTCTTTATAAGCAAAATGCAGTTCACAAATTGTCCATGTGGAAGATTAATTATCCTGTCTAATACCAGAGATTTGATTAGAATAGAAAGATTTGATAGACATTGGATCATGTTTATCAGAAACTATGAAGCTCCCTCTGTGAGTGTGCTATTTACTGTACTGCTAGTACTAGCTTCTTCATTATAGATATTGCATTAAAATCACATTAATGCCACTTTCAACCGTGACAATGATTATTTTCTATAAACCATTTTATTTTGAAATATTTTCAAAAACAGGCATTAATGGAGAGGAGATGGGAGAAGAAAGTATCCTACAATGCTGGATACTAGGTGCTTTATCTTCATTATCTCATTTAACCCTCACTGCAGACATATGAGCTAAACATTATTTTCTGCCTTTGTTTAGATGAGACACTTTGGACTCGGAGATTTAAAATGCCCAAAGACATAGAGCTGAAATGTAGTAAATGGAATTGTAAATGCAGTAAAGTGGAATTTCAGACTCAGACTCAGTTCAGTCTGTTGCCATAGATGGACATTTCTACACCAGTATCTCCCCTAATTTTTTATGAACATAAGAAAGTCACTTTTGCAAATGCCATTTTCCTTCCCTTGAAAATGAGACTCACCATCCCTATTATCTTCGGAGGGTTAAGACTTGAGGAGAAATGAGAAAGTGTATCAATGGTAACAAGTACTATTTATTGGGAAATTACAGTATTCTAATTCAGCTATTACAAAAGCCCTGTGAGTAGATATTACCACTAGCCTCACTTTTTTTTTTAAAGATTTTATTTATTTATTTGACAGAGACAGAGAGATAGCAAGAGCAGGAACACAAGCAGGGGGAGTGGGAGAAGGAGAAGCAGGCTTCTTGCCGAGCAGGGAGCCCGACTGTGGGACTCAATCCCAGGACCCTGGGATCATGACTTGAGCCACCCAGGCACCGAAGCCTCACTTTTTATACAAAGAAACTGAGGTTCATTTATGTTAAACAACTTTTCTAAGGACAGATTGAAAACATCAAATTGTATAATTTCAGAAGGTAAAATTCTGGTATGCCAGAAATTAGGAAATTCCTGTCTCAATAATGTGTAACTAGGACATATCTTTTTTTGGGGGGGGTTTCCTTTTTTTAAATTTTATCCATTAATTAACAAGATAGTGTATTATTAGTTTCAGAGGTAGAGTTCAGTGATTCATCAGTTGCATACAACACCCAGTGCTCATTCCATCACGTGCCCTCCTTCATGCCCACCACCCAGTAACCCCATCCACCCCCCCACCTCCCCTCCAGCAAGCCTCAGTTTCTTTCCTATGCTTAAGAAATCTCTTATGGTTTGTCTCCCTCTCTGGTTTCATCTTGTTTTATTCTTCCCAGGTTTGTTTGTTTGTTTTTTTTTTTTTCACTAACCAGAATCATGCTGTATGTATTGTTCTTTGATGTGCTTGTTGGACATGTTCTCAGCCTAGCACACTTCTTTTATCCATTCTATATTCCACAGAAATAGATGTTTGGGTTGCTTCATTCTGATGTTATAATTATGCCTACTTTTGTGCACAAACTTGAGCACAGGGGCTGGAATTTGAGGGGAAGAGTGTCAATTTGAGCCCTTGGCAATCTGAGGTGAAGGCGTGTTGACTTGGCATTTAGCAGGTGGCAGACCGTGCATGCTGACTCGGGCAGGAGGGCGGCTGGACTGTGAATTTGGGACCCACAAGCTGATGGCATCATGTGTGACAGGGACGTGGCTGGTTTTGCTTTTAATTTTTGTTTTTCTGGGAAACTCGATATCTCCCTCTATTCTAAATGAAAACCTTGCTGGATAGTGTATTCTTGGCTGTAGATTTTTTCTTTTTAACAGTTGGAATTTATCATGCCACTTTCTTTTGGCCTCCACAGTTTCTGCTGAAAAACCCATTGATAGCTGTATGGGGTTTCCCTTGTACGTACCTACTTTCCTTTCTCTTGCTGCTTTTAAAATTCTCTCTCTATCACTTCTTTTGGCCATCTTATTTACTTTGTGTCTTGGTGCAGACCTCTTTGGGTTGGTTGTGTTGGGGGCTCTCTGTGCCTCCTGGATCTGGATTTCTCTTTCCTTCCCCAGATTCAGGAAGTTTTCAGCTATTATTTCTTCAGACAAATCTGCCCCCTTTTCTCGCTCTTCTCCTTCTGGGATCCCTATCATGCGACTGTTATGCCTGACAGTGTTGCTGAGTTCCCTGGGTCTATTTTCATTTTGCGTATTTTTCCCCCCTCATCTGCTCGGCTTGATTGCTTTCCATGACTCTGTCCTCCAGGTGGCTGATCCTTTCTTCTACTTCCTCTTGCTTGCTATTTATTCCAGATGGTCTATTTTTATTTCCATTTAGTGAGTCCAACAGCTCTAACTGGTTCTTTTTTATGTCTTCTATCTCTTGGTGGAGGGTCTTATGGAGGTCCTGCACTCCTCAATTCTAGCGAGTATCTTTATGAGTGTTACTTTAAATTGGCTATCAGACATATTACTTACCTCCGTTTTACTTAGGTCTCCTGCTCTGATTTTGTCCTGTTCTTTGTGTATTCCTCTGTCTCCTCATTCTGTCTCTTGCATTGTCTGTTCTTCTGTGTTAGGAAAGTGAGCTATGTCTTCTGCACTTGAAAGTAGTGGCTTTATGAAGAAGAGGTCCTTCAGTGCAATGTCTGTTCCCCAGAACCTGGTGCTTCAGGGGGTGTCTCTGGGAAGATGGTGGAGTAGGACATCCCTCAGCTCACCTCTTGCCGAGTGGCCACCTAGAGAGCACCCACGTTGGCATAAATAACCCAGAAAGCAGCCCAAAAACTGGCAGAACAGACTCTCCACAGCCCAGCATAGACAAGAGGCCACAGCGAAGCAGATCCACCCCCTCCGATTGCTCTTGGCAAGATCCCGTCAAAGAGGTGCCACAAGCCTGGCAGTGTGCACGTGGCTCAGACAAGGGCCAGCACCACTCCAAAGTGAGTCCTGCCCCAGGGAGAGGGGAAGATAACCACACACCAGTCTGACTGTGACCCCAGCAGTGGGCTGGGGCAGGCAGTGGGTCTGACTGCAGGCCCCAACCACCAACAAAAGCTTCTCAGGGGACGACACAGGGACAGTGCCTGCAGTTTGGTGCTACTGCAACTCCGGCAAACACCTGGTCTGACTCAACTCAAGCCCAAGGCAGCCCCGGAGCAGCTCACTAACACCATGGGCACCAGATTCTGCCCACAACAAGCAGAGAGCCATTGCAGACAACAGGACTGAAGGCAAACACATCCTAGCCACAACTAGGACATATCTTAACTAGAATAAATTCCTAACTATATTACCACATGCTTAGTCTAAATAATAATAATAATGACATATAAAAGATTAAAATATAATGTATCAAAAATTTGGGTTGAGTCTACATATGTTATATAAAAGAGAGAGCAGAGGAGAAAAAAGGGAAAGAAAAATACAAAGTTATCAAATACCTACATGTGTCAATTTCTAGGTTTCTTTTAATGTACATTGTTGACACTTTCCTCTCACTTCTTCTTCATCCTCTAAAGTACCCATATCCAAGTCCTCTCAATTCACCTCCAGTCTTCATTCATCTCTACCATTACCAATTTAATCCAAACGACCATCATCCCTCACTTTTATTACCATAATTACCTTCCAACCAATTTAGCTTCATCCACAGTGGCCACCCTTTAATTTGCTCTCTATATGAATAAAAAAAAAGTTTTTGAAAAACAAATCTGATCATGTCACCATATAGTCTTCCTTGATTCTCCTCACTCATAAAAACTTTGAATGAATTCCCACTGTCTTAATATAAAAATAAATATTTTGCTCATACTCTGCCTACCTCTCCAGGCTCATCTAAGGTGACTAACCTATGATAAATCCCAATATTTATTAGATCCCTATAGTATATAAGATGTAACAACTGTAATTGAAAATAGTTGCTAGGTACACTCCCACACTGTTGGTGGGAATACAAACTGGTGCAGCCACTATGGAAAACAGTATGGAGGTTCCTCAAAAAATTAAAAATAGAATTACCATATGATTCAGTAATTCCACTACTGGATATTTACCCAAAGAATACAAAAACACAAATTTGAAAAGATATACGCACCCCTGTATTTATTGAAACATTATTTACAATAACCAAATCATGGAAGCAGCCCTTAATAGGGCTATTATTGAAGCATCCCTCAATAGATGAATGGATAAGGAAGATGTGGTATGAATACAGAAGAGCTGAATATTACTCAGCCATAAAAAAGAATGAAATCTTGCCATTTGCAATGATATGGATGGAGCTAGAGAGTATTATACTACGCAAAATAAGTCAGTCAGACTTATGATTTCACTCATATGTGGAATATGTGGAATTCAAGAAACAAAACAGATGAAGAAAAAAAGAGACAAACCAAAACACAGACTCTTACCTATAGAGAACAAACTGGTGGTTACCAGAGGGGAGGTGGGTGGGGGATGGGTGAAACAGATGAAGGGGATTAAGAGTACACTTAGCATGAGGAGCACTGAGTAATGTACAGAATTATTGTATACTTTAAACTAATATAACACTATATGTTAACTACACTGGAATTAAAATTAGAAAAGAGGAACATAACTAAGTGGACTAAGAAACTGAAAGTGACCAAAAAAGAAAAAAAGAAAAAAGCAAATGGTGAAGCATTGCTAGTATCTGGACTGAACACTTTTTCAAATATTCTAGCACTGTGTTAACATAGAGAATCATGGAGGGGAATACTATAAGAAACCAGCCTTTGGAACATTAACTTTTTTATCTCCTAGGCTCACTCCCAACTTAACTCTGTGTCATCATGCCACCAGGCAGATACATATCCTTAGAGCAACAGAGAGATACCACACACCATAGGCCCTTCCCAGTGGACCCATACTTAATGCCATGTGTTGAAGACAAAACCCAACAACATAGAAACCATGAAGCTAAATCTCCTTGAGACAACTCAGGGGGAGACTGATTTTTCCTGCTTTACATCATTCTGCAAAATTCCAAATTGTGTTCAACAGTGGCTTAATGTTATCAGCTGGATAACTACTTACTAATTATTTGAGTTCTAATTCATCCATTACTTTTTAAATAATTATTGGTTTGGTTCTATCTAGTGTTCTATGGGTTTGTTTTGCATTTATAGCATTCCCAATTACTGAATTAATTTGTCATAATCATCATTATTTGGCCTCAGAATCCAGATCCCCTTCCCAATTTTGAGGAACTCCTCATTATACCCGGATTCTGGTAGGCTTTATATTCTTTTCATTAGGGAAGTTGAAGTAGCCTTATTCCACGGCATTCTCCAGGCCCTGGTTGCCAAGTAATAAGAATGTAACCCAGGCTTAGTAAGTTATAAGCTTCCTCCCAGGAATCTGGAGAAAGTGAAGTAAAGCAAAAGGATGGCTGGTATTAATTCATAATGAAGTAAGCGGTGGGAGCCAAATGCAGTTAGACTCTGGCCAAACTGCTAAAAGAGGAGCTTCTTGTTTTGTGGCCTTAGGGAGCTGGTCCAAGTTTTCAAACGTGGCCCTCCAGCAACCAGTAGATACTGCGAGGCCTCAATATTCTTCCAAATCCTAATATTTATTTATATTTATATTTATATTTATTAATTTTATCTTCAAGAGCCAAGCTAACATCATTTTCCAGTGATTACAACCCAAACCTCTGACATGAGTCGAATTTGCAAAAAGCAACCTGTTATCAGCGGGACAACTACTCACTAATTATATGAATTCCAATTCTCTGTTAATTTTTATAATAATTACTGGGTTGTCTTTATCCAGTATTCCATGGGTTTATGTGGGTGCCTACAGTCCAACAGAGGCAAATTATTTAATTTTAAGACTGAAGGAGAGCCACGGACCAAAAGATTGCCTGAGTTGAATTATTAAACAAAGAGAATGCAGACATCAAATTTGGTTCACTACTCCTGCTTTCCCTTGTCAGGAGAGCAGATGCTTTGCACCCTGGAAGCTGCTTTCACAAGAGAGAACACTCTCCAATTACCTGTGACTATATGAACCAGCTGATGCAGTTTAGAGAAAGAATCACTAGATCAATTTTCTTCTGTTGGTGTGTTTCATTGCACATTGAGCCTTAATTAAATATTACCTGAAAACACAGAGGGAAACCCTCTGGTCCTTGCCTATTTCTTTCCCTCCTCCAAAGAAACTGAGAAACGTGAGAGGAAGGAAAAATGACAACCGAGAAACTAGAATAAGAAGCTGAAAATTTCAGGCTTCAAGGGAACTCCTACTAAAGAAAACTTGCCAAGTGCTTCTGAGATAGTCTGATCCAACACCAGTTTTGTTTCCTAAATTTTCCACATGATGACCGGTAACAGCTAATTATCCAGGATTTTTAAAAATACCTCCCACCCCCTTTGAAGCAATTTACTATATGGCAGATAAGGTGTTCTAGAAACATAAAACACTCTTAAATATTGTTTTTATATTTTGCTAGAATTTCCAGATGCAGCATATGCCAATTTGAGCAGAATATGGAAAACATTTTGACCTGGAACATCCCTAGAAGCAAGAGTTTGCACATATTTTATAAATGCACAAACCAAACCTCTTGTGTTGCTCTCTCCTGAGGCCTATAGGGGTTTATGACTTTGTTTGAATTGTATTTTTCATACAGTGTAATTTTTGGCTGAACTCTTTCTTAGAATCACATTCTCTTTATTTGTTCTGCAGTGTTGGGATTCTTAGCTCTGTAAAGCTATACTAGAGAAAAATAATGGTGTGGGAGAAAAATACTAATAATGATAGAATTTATTGAATTTTACTAAAGGCCAGAGACTATGTGCTATGGACTCAACTATGTCCTCTCAAAAGCCCTAACTGCCAACATGATATTTGGGATAAGGCCTTTGGGAGATAGGCCCTTTGCAGGATATTTGGGATAGGGCCTATGAGATCATGAGTGTAGAGCCCTCATGATGGGATTAAGGTCCTTACAAGAAAAGACACCACAGAGCTTGCTCCCTTTCTCTTTGCCATGTGAAGAGGCACCTGTGTGCAAACCAGGAAGAAGAGGTTCTCACCAGAACCTGATCATACCAGCACCTTGATCTTGGGCTGGCAGCTTCCAGAACTGTGAGAAAATAAATTTTTGCTACTTACACATCCCAGTCTATGGTATTTTGTTATGGTAGCCTCAGCTGACTAAGACACCATGTTAAGTGCTTCATAGGTACTATTCCATTTTCTTCTAAGATCTCTAGTAGGTAGGCATTTAACATCATCCCAAATTTATATCTGAAGAAAGTGAGGAAGAGAGTTTAAGAAACTTGGCCAGTGTCCCAGAGCTATTAAGTGGCAGAGCCAGTATATAAATCTAGTCTGTCAAATGCCAAAGCTGACCCCTAACCACTCTACTTTGATGTCACCAATGTGTACAACTTTTTATGTAAACTTGCCACTCATCAACCAATTTGATAACATCTGTCATATTTATTAATAGATGAGTTTATATCGTATTTCCTTGTAGAACATTTTTAGGTTGAATGGTCTGTGCTTTTTCTGCCGTTACTGTCCGAATGATGGGCATTAAAGACAGTTGTCAATGGCCTCTCGCCTTGAGTTCTCTATGCTTCCATCTAGCCTTCTAGTCTTGCATTTACTGTAATTTTATACCAGGACTTCCTCATTACCACTGCATGTCACTAAGCTACCAGTCCCATTTCTAATCGTCCCTATACCTGTGTAACTTCAAACGTGAAATATTTTAAGGGAAACTCATTTTCTCTTCCTAATCAATCTTCTTTTTCTGTTTTCCCTATTTCTCTATTAAAAATTTTCTCACTCACCTATAATTGAAACCGTGAAGTCACCCTTGACTCCTCCCTTTTCCTCAGCCCCACAGAGGGGTCACCATGTTTATATCACTCTTCTGTCATCCAACAGGAGTTGCTGGGACATCCTCAAATTCCCAGTGGATTAAGATAATTAAAGCTTATTTCATGCTCACTTCCAATATTAATCCTTCCTTTATACCATAAACTCCCAAGGACACTGTCAGATTAACTTTTTTAAATATGATTTTTTTATTGTATCACTTTTCTGCTAAAAAACTTCCAAAAATTACTTAATATGTAGAAGAAAAATCTTCAAATCATGGCCTGGCATGCACGATCCTTAAGAAATATTTCCCCACTTTCATTTCCAGTCTTCATCTGTTACCACATATGACACTTCCACTCCAGTTGAACAAGATCACCCGCCTATCACCTGAACAGGCCTTGTATTTTCTCAACTCCATCCTTCAGTTTCTCTAGGCTTCAGTGCTTAGAATAATCTGCCTCAGACTCTCTCTCATAGCCCAACTGAACTTCTGGACTTAACTCAAATGCCAGCTATATCATTAAGCTCTCACCCCTCCAGCACAAGCAATCTCTACCTCTCTAATGCCTAAAGCTCTTAAGGATATTTCACTAATTTTCTACTTAACAGGTATAATGTTATATTAAAAGTATCCCCAGATGAATTATAAGATACCAGAGGGAAGATATCAACCACTAAACTAATTTTTGCATCCTCTCTTATAACTTTTGAACTAGCCCAAGATCTTACTTAATCGATGTTCAAAAAATGATAATTTGATAAAGAAGATACAATAAAAATTTTAATAAATGCCCTGAAGTTGCATCAATACTGATTTCTCCTATCCATAGACTTCCACGACTCTGTACTTGAGTCTCTCTTCCATAGTGCCTGGCATATAGAAGCACTCAATAAATAGAGGTTCCCTCTGCTTTACTTCCACTAGTTAAAAATACCCACTGCTTCCACTGCTACTGCCTGGATCCCAGCCATCATCTCTCATTTTATTACTGCAATAGCCTTCTAATTATCTCCCTGCTTTCTTCTCTGCCCACACTTACCATCTATTCTTAATATGACAGCCAAAGTGATCTTTAAAACAAAACAAAACAAAAAACCAGTTCAAGTCCTTCCTTTGCTCCAGTCCTTTAATGGCTTCATGTTTCACTTGAGTAAAAGCCAAGGTCAAAGCTATGCCAAAAAGACCTTACAAGATCTCCCCTCTGTTACCTCTTTGCCATCGTCTCCTTCTAGGTTCCTCCAATTAACTCTGCTCCAGCCACACCTGCCTTCCAACTCTTGCCCCTCTCAGGACTTGTTACCTATGATTTCCCACTGCTGTGATCATCTTCCTTCCCGTCCATCTGCGTTGGTCCCTCATCTCCTCCTGGGGTTTGTAGAAAGTCACTTTCTTAGTAAGGTTGTCTCTGCATCCTCCCTAACATTCCAAATCCTGCTTCCCTGCTTTCTTTTTCTCTTAGCAATTATCACCATCTAATATAATATATAATTTGCTTAATCTATTTTGTTTTAATCTGTCTCCCCCAATAAGCATATAAGCTCCATGAAGGCAGGAAATTTAGTTTACTGCTATAGCTCTAGCACCAAAAAAAAAAAAAAAAAAAAAAAAAAAAAAAAAAGAGTTGCACATAGTAGGCATTCAGTTGAGTATTTTCTGAAGAGATAAGTATTCAGTTTTAATAGAATATCTTTTATTCTTTTATGTTGATACCCTAAAGTCAAGTACCAGATCTTATGCTTCCCCTGGATTCCACCCCAGTATTACCCAATGCCATAAGGGTACAGCAATAATTTACCAATGTGAATTATCTTTTAATAGTCAAGCACTTTCACATCATTTTCTCGGTGATCATATCTTTGAAAGAAGGCTCTCTTGTCACCTCAGTGCCGCATCACAGCTGTGGGGGACAGTAGCTTCTTTATTTAGTAGCCATCCGGCCTGGGTGTCTGTTCTCTACAATTTTTAAAGGTTGTGACACTGGCAATTACTAAAATGTCAAAACACTAGGCCAGCCATGGGGGCTGTGGCAACAACCATCCTACAGAGTTACCATGGTGATGTGGGTAAACTCATATATAGCATCTGACACTCTGACATAAAATTAAAGTTAGCTCTATATATTGGCTTAAGGAATGGCACCTGTTATAAAGCAGGTACACTAGACTAAAACACCTACATTAATATGAAGACTAAGGCCACCAAAAGGCAGAGGAAATATGTGTGTGTGTGTGGGTGTGTGTGTTTCAATGTCATATTCTAATAATATGCCATTAATCATCATTCCTAGCCCGGAGATTATTGGAAAATATGTTTACTAATACTACCTGGTGCATTTCATTTTCATTTTCAGATTAATGTAATACAAATACTTTTAAAGCAAAACCCAATTTGATAATTTGGTAAGTACAAAGTTTTAATACAACATTTCTAGAGATCTTTTTATAGGATTTTTACATGTATCATCTTATCTTCATAATGAGTCTAAAATAGAAGTATTATCCAAATTGCATAAGCGAAAAGGCAAGGCTAAGTAACTGGCCCATGGTTACAGAGTGAGTGACTGGTGGAGCTGAACTTAACACAGTTCCCTGCCCACCACGAAGCTCTCCTGCCCACTGCACGGAGACTACTGAGCCATCCGAGAGACTAGCACAGAAGGCTGCACAGGAGCTCAAAGGGGATGAGCTTAGGGATTAAAAACAAGAGGAAAATATCCTATAAAATGAATTTTTATTTGGTTATGGGCATCAAAATCATAAGAGATAGAAGAGATCAAGGATTTGCTTATTTGCTAGAATTCGCTGAAGCCTGAGAGTACGTCTGGCAATATATATTTATATATTTGTACTTAAAAACTTAAAGTATAATTGACATATATTAAACTGCACATATTGAAAGTGGACAATTTAATAAGTTTTCATATATGTATACTTTTGTGAAACCATTACGACAATCAAGATAATGAATGTATCAATCACCTCCAAGAGTTTCCTCATAGACCTTTTTAATCCCATCCCCAGGCAAACACTGATGGGCTGTCAGTGTAGATTACTTTACATTTTCTAAGGCTTCATAGAAATTGAATCATGCAGTGTGTACTCTTTCTTTTCCTTGTTTCTTTCACTCAGCATAATTATTTAAAGATCTGCTACGTTGTTAGGTGTACCAATAATTCATTGCTTTCTGGTAATGAATAATATGCCCCTGGACCTACAGCTATCTAAATTTTCCAGTGTCATTTTTTTAAAAGCCTATCCTTTCTTCACTGAACTGCTTGTTTATCTTCGTCAAAAGTGGTTTTGACACTTTTCCATATATATGGGGTCTGTGTCTGAATTCCTCATTGATCTATGTGCCTCTTTATGCTGATACTACACTTTTAGTTACTCTACTTTTTAGACTGAGTCTTAAGATCATGTAGTGTTAATCCACTAACTTCATTCTTCTTTTTCAGAGTTGTTTTGAGTAATTTAGGTTTTTTGCATTTCTATACAAAATTTTTAATCACTTTGTCAGTTTCTACTTAAAAAAAAGACTGCTAAGATTTCGATTGGAATTCTTTGAATCTATAGATCAATTTCGGCAGGATTGACACATTAACATTGAGTCTTCTGATATGTGCAAACATTGTCTCTCTCCATTTATTTAAATCTTCAAATTTCTGAGCAACATTTTATGGTCTTCAAAACAAGGATTTGCATATTTATTGCCAGATTTACCCTTGAGTATTTCATATTTTAATATTATTTTAAATGGTACTAATTTTTATTTCACTTTCTAATTGTTTACTGCTATTATATAGAAATACCATGGATTTTTCTTAATGTTTCAAGTTTTTATTTAAATTTTAGTTAGTTAACATATAGTGTACGTTGTAGAATTTAGTGATTCATCACTTACATATAACACCCAGTGCTCATCACAAGTGCTCTCCTTAATACCCATCACGCATTTAGTGCATCCTCCCACCAACCTCCCCTCTCGCCAGCAACCCTCAATTTGTTCTCTATAGTTAAGAGTCCCTTATGGTTTGTCTCCCTCCCTTTTTTTCCCCCTTTCCCTTATGTTCATCTGTTCTGTTTCTTAAATTCAACATATAAGTGAAATCATATGGTATTTATCTTTCTCTGACTTATTTTGCTTAGCATAATAACTCTAGTTCCATCCACGTCATTACAAAAGGCAAGATTTCATTCTTTTTGATGGCTGAGTAATATTCCATTATATATATATATCCCCTGCATCTTCTTTATCCATTCATCAGTTGATGGACATCTGAGCTCTTTCCATAATTTGGCTATTATTGATAATGCTTCTATAAACATCGGGACATATGCGACCCTTTGAATCAATATTTTTGTATCCTATGGGTGAATACCTAGTAGTACAATTGCTGTGTCATAAGATAGTTCTATTTTCAACTTTTTGAGGAACCTCCATACTGTTCTCCAGAGTGGCTGCCCCAGTTTGCACTTGCACCAATGGTATAAGAGGGTTCCCCTTTCTCTGCATCCTCTCCAACATCTGTTGTTTCCTGTGTTGTTAATTTTAGCCATTCTGACAGGTGAGGTGGTATCTCATCATGGTTTTGATTTGCATTTCCCTGATGATGAGTGATGTTGAACATCTTTTCATGTGTCTATTAGTCATTTGAATGCCTTCTTTGGAAAAATTGTCTATTCATGTCTTCTGCCCATTTCTTAACTGGATTTTATTTTTTGGGGGGTGTTGTTGAGTTTGATATGTTCTTTATAGATTTTGGATAATAGCCCTTTGTCAGATATGTCATTTGCAAATACCTTCTTCCATTCTGAAGGTTACCTTTTAGTTTTGTTGATTGTTTTCTTTGCTGTGCAGAGCTTCTGATTTTGATGAAGTCCCAACAGTTTATTTTTGCTTTTGTTTCCTTTGCCTCAGGAGACATATCTAGAAAAATGTTGCTATGGCCAACATCAAAGAGGTTGCTGCCTGTGTTCTGTTCTAGGATTTTTATGGTTTCAGATCTCACATTTAGGTCCTTCATCCATTTTGAGTTTATTTTTGTGTATGGGGTAAGAAAGCAGTCCAGTTTTATTCTTCTGCATGTTGCTGTCCTGTTTTCCCAACACCATTTGTTGAAGAGACCGTCTTTTTCCCATTGGATATTCTTTCCTTCTTTATCAAAGGTTAGTTGACCATAGAGTTGTGGGTCCAAGAAATACCACAGATTTTTGCACATTAATCTTGTACACTACAAACTTAATAAATTCACTAGAACTTTTTGAAGAGTCCACTGGACTTTCTAGGAAGATGATTATTTCATTTGTTAATAAAGACAGTTTTACTTCATCATTTCAAATCTGGAGATTTTTATTTCTTTACTTTAGTTGCTATAGTCTAGTTCATTGACAGAAACTGGTGGTACCAGAGCCAAACTCCTTATTGCCTGATCATATGGGGAAATTTTACTAGGTTGAGGAAGTTTCTATCTATTCCTAGTTGGCTGACAATTTTATCATAAATTAATATTAGGTTTTGGCATTTAACCCTTTGGTAGACAAGTTTTTAATACAATAAATTACACTGACCAATTTTTGAATATTAAATCAACCTTACATTTGGGGATAAATCTTACTTTGCCATGATATAGCATATTTGTTTACATCTAGTTGGATATAATTTGCTAAAATTTTCTTTAGAATATTTACACCAATGTTTTTGAGGTATGTAGTTCTTTTCTTGTGATATCTTGGTCTGGTTTTATAACAGGGTAATGTTGGCCACATTGATTGAATTGGGACTTATTTCTGCCTTAATTTTCTGATGGGGTTTATGTTAGAATTTCTATGAGTTATTCGTTAAATATTTAGTAGTGATTCACCAGTGAAACCATCTGGTCTGTAGTTTTCTTTCTGGAAAAATTTTTAACTACAAATTTAATTTCTTTTTTTTTTTAAAGATTTTATTTATTTATTTGACAGAGAGAGACACAGCAAGAGAGGGAACACAAGCAGGGGGAGTGGGGGAGGGAGAAGCAGGCTCCCCACCGAGCAGGGAGCCCAATGGGAGGCTTGATCTCAGGACCCTGGGATCATGACCTGAGCCAAAGGCAGACGCTTAATGACTGAGCCACCCAGGCGCCCCTACAAATTTAATTTCTATAACAGATATAGGACTATTCAGGTTGTCTATTCTTCAGTGATCTTTGGTAGTTTATGCATTTCAAGGAATTTCTCCATTTTATTTAAGTTAATTTATTGGATAGAATTGTTTTAAAAAATGTTTCCTTATTTTCCTTTCATATTTGTTGACTCTAGAGTGATGCTCTACGTCTCTCATTCCTGATATTTGTAATTTGTTTTTATTTTCCTGATTAATCTGTTTTTTTTTTCCCCAATTGTATTGATCTTTTAAAAGAACCAGGCTTTAGTTTCATTGGTTTTCTCTATTGTTATTTCAGGTTTGTATTACATTGATTTTCACTCTTATCTATTACTTCCTTTCTTCTACTTACTTTGAGTTTAATTTGCTCTTCTTTTCTAGATTTCTTAAGGTGGATCTCTGGTCATTGACTTGAGATATTTTTCTTTTCTGATGTAGCAAGTTAATGCTATAAAATTTCCCCTGAGTGTTGTTTTAGCTCTCTGAACTGTAAGTTTTTCTAGCTGGACAGCTGTGGACAGATATTGTTCCCTTGTCCCATATGGGTGCCATACTGTTCTCTCTAATCCTGTGGTGGTTCTTTCCCAGGTCTTAAGTATTATCCTCATATGCATCAGTGATCAATACTCAGCTGCATACTCAGGAAGAAGCCTCTGCCAATCTCCAGAGTTCCCCCTTCCTGCACCTCTCTACTCTTTGTTCCTGTGCTCTGAGAACTCTAGTTTCCTTGGTTTCTCTGAACTCATGGTTCCATCTTCTTAACTCTGAATTGGGCTCTTAACACAGCAGGGGAGAGGGAGAGGGAGAGGGAGAGAGAGAATCCTCAAGCAGACCCCTTGGTAAGCATGAAGCCCAATGTGGGGTTCCATCCCAGGACACTGGGATCATGACCTGAGCCAAAATCAAGGCTCACCTCATTTATTTCCTGTTTCTTAAGAATATCTGTCCTTCATCACTTGCTATCCAATTTCTTAAAAACTGTTGTTTTATACGTTTTGTCTTGTTTTTTGTTGCTATTTTAAGAAGGAGAGTAAATCCAGTCTCTATTACTTCACCTTTACTAGAAGCAGGCACTTTCCCATCACGTCAAGTGTCTTCCCATACATCATCATACCTAAGCCTCACTAGAGTCCACTGTCAGTTAGGTATCAGTTTTAATACTCATCTCATCTCACACATGAGAAAACAGATTCAGAGACACCTAATAGTGGCTACAGGTTGAGTTTTTTAATATAGATCTTCTGGGTGTAAATGTAATAATTTTTATAGTACACCTGTATACCTTAAGTGACTGATTCAGCAAGCTTTTCTGGTCTCTCTTTGGTTTATCTTAAATATCTTTAATACATCATGCATTCCATTTCCAGTATCTTAAGAGTTTGAAAACCTTGGCAGTTTCTAATGCAAGGGTTTTCTTCTGGAGATCTCTTTGAGTACTTTTTGATGGTAGCTATTCATCATGAAGAATTACATACACTGACACTTACTGGATGGATAATTACTCTTATTTCTTAAACTCTGGAATTCAAATAAGAAATATGACAGATTATGTTTCTTAAAACTTTGATATGTTAATATCTGGGGCCTTCATCTGGCTCTATGTTCCATTTCTTTAAAGCAGAGTCCAAGATGGTGAAATTTTCACCTCCTGGCAATGAAAAGTATCAAAATGTAACAAATCCAAGAATTGCATTAAGCCAAAACTGACACTTCAAATTCTAATTAACTTAATTCTTTGGCTGATATAAAGAAAGAAATGGGCTTCTGCTTAGCAGATTTCATCACATACATTATGATAATGTGATTGAATTTCTTTTTCAATATATGGTTATTAAATTGTCCTAGTGTAGTCTTTCCTGAAGTATGGTGATAATAAATGTCATATAAGATGAATTCATAGTAAAAACAACAACAAAGGAGAGGCTGAATTAAAGAAAGGTATTTAAATTTTTTTTACAATGGGATTTGTCCTTTTCCAACATGTGGATATACATTATGAATCTCTAAAAAATGGATACAGAATGTAATAACCCAATATATGCAACCATGGAATCCTTTTTTCACATTGGATTAGTTTTCTTTCCAAGTGCTATCTTGGAGATGTTAATGTAGTGCAAAGATGAGAAATCTCTAATCTAGAGGTTAGGTATGGCATTTCATTTATTTGGCCTTTGTGATGCATTTACTAAAGTTCAGCTCCTCTTATCTAGACAATTATTTCCTCTCAATGTACTGTTCTGGGCTTTCTAGTCGTTTTCAGACAGAAATGCTAAGTGTTTTGAGCAATGTCTAAACCACAAAGAAGTGTTTTTGTTTTGTTTTGTTTTTCTTAAGATTTATTTATTGGGGCACCTGGGTGGCTCAGTCAGTTAGGTGTCTGACTCTCGATTTTGGCTCAGTTCATGAGCTCAGGATTGTGAGATCGAGCCCTGCCTCTGGCTCCACACTGGGAGTGGAGCCTGCTTGAGATTCTCTCTCTCTCCCTCTCCCCCTCCTCTCTCTCTCTTTCTGTCTTTCTCTCTCTTAAATAAATTTATTATTTATTTATTTATTTATTTATTTGAAAGAGATTGAGAGAGAGTGAGTGCACACAGCAGGGGAGGGGCAGAGGGAGAGAGAGAATCCTCAAGTAGACCCCTTGGTAAGCGTGGAGCCCAATGTGGGACTCCATCTCAGGACCCTGAGATCATGACCTGAGCCGAAATCAAGAGTCAGCCACTTAACTGAAGCAAGATGGCAGAAAAATATTTCTGATGAATAAGCAAGTATCCTTTAACTAACCCACCTCAAATACTTATGACATATTTATCAGAGAAAATGTGGACATCTCTGGCTGGAAACTTGCTGTAACAAATATGGAAAAGAGCTACCTCCAAGCTAGTGAAATTAACAGGAAATGTTTTTAATGTCAAAAAATTCCACACCATAAATGCGATTTGTACTGCTAGTATCTTTTATATAGAAAATGTGTAATGGTAATAAGCTACCATGATTTGAGCAATTTAAAATTAATTTGTAATTTGTTAACTGCAACAGCTTGTGCATAAAAATAAGGTACTTGCATATATAAACACACACATGTTCACACAGGATATTCAAGGCACAGTTCAGTTCACTGATAATGCTAAACCAGATAAGAATTCTAGATCCAGGCAACAAATCAACAGTGACCTTGGGACCTGTAGCCCACAGATTGGGAACCTCCTTTCTAGGTCCTCTAGCTGTTGTAACACTACGTGGGTCTAAGAGAAATGAAGTCACATTCATTTAACAATATTTATCACATACTTGCTCTGTATAAGGCACCATGCTAGGAATTTGGAAAACACAGATGAGTAACACAGTTCTTCTCCTTGACAAATTTATAATTTAATGGAGACAGATGGACATAAAATGTTTACATACTGGTGTAACAATGTGAAAAATCTATTTATATGTTAGTGTAATACAGTGGAAAAAATTATATTGCTGTAGCTGCTTTATCTCCTCTGAGGATGGCATCATGTTTTCTCTGGAGTAAATGGCTTTCTGCTTGGTAATGTAACTTCAGTAGCAGCTTTGGGCTCAAAAGGTGAGCAACCCTTCTCCAAGGGTAGAATTTTGAAGGAGACAAGAAAACAAAGAAACAGATCAACAGCTCTACCTATTAAATGGAGAGATATTTACTGTGGCATATAAAAATATTGAGAGGAAAGGGAGTAAGGGTTATAGAGAAAGAAAGGGAGAGGAATCAAGCAACATAGTGGCAGAAATCTGGTGGGAGTGGGTGTGTGTGTGGGGAGAGTATTGTGAGAAATTTGAACTGGAAGGAATGTTAGACTGGATATAGTGGCAATAGAACTTTTATTTGGAGGTGGGTTAGTTAAGGTAAACTCAGAACACGAACACAGGGAAGTGCAAAAATCATAACTATACATTAATTTTTTTCAAAAGAAACACATCCTAGTGATTATCACTGGCTCAAGAAATAGCACCAGAAATGCCCTCCTGGCCAAAGGACTTTTATGTTGCTCTGAACCCATTTTTCTCATCTTCATTTTATTGATAGTAGTTCGGCATATGCAGAAATGCCTGTGTGAGCGGTGACTTGGTGGCATAAAAATAAAGGGAATGGAGGATCTACGTTCAATATCTGGATTGGTATGTGACAAAAAGAAGACAAAAGGCAAGGAAGTGACCTGAGGAAAAATACAGTTTCTTTGAGAACAGGAAACTGAAGTCATCTGAAACCATGAGAATATAAGCTCAGTGGAATTGACAAATATCTTGAGGTAGGTCTTTCACTGAGCAAAAGTGCATGTGCAAAAGTTCAGGGACTTAAGTAGGCATGCCACTTGAAACTGGATGAGCACTATCTGTGAAGTGCTTGGAGCATAGACTTCTTGGGCTTAAGGTATAGAAGCTGAGATTTGAAAAACATATATGGTGAATTTGAAGAGTTTTGGCTGGGGCAAAGAGGTGGGTTTCCTTTTTATAGACATTGGAGAACCATGGAAGATCATTAAGAATGGGAGTAACAAGGATGAGATTCATTCTTTATATGGACTCTTTTGGGGTTATTTGTCAGCCTAAAATGGAGGAGGAAGAATCTGGTATCAGTAAGAAGATTAAATAGGAAGATTTTTCTAATATATGTGGTGAGAGATGATGAAGAACCAAACCACAGCAGTGGCTTAAAGATTTTAATTCAGCCAGCAATGAAGAACAGAGAACAGATGTGGAAAATGTTCAAACAGTAGAATTAACAGTATTTGGTCACCAGTTGGCTGAAAGGTGGAGATGCTAAAAGGAGGAACTCAAAGTTTAGGGCTGTGGTTGCAAAAGTTATAATGAGGCAAGTTTTAGGTATGTGAGTTTGAGGTGCCCTCAGGACATCCAGATAAGAATGTTTGTGTGTTAATGTCATAAATGACACCTCTGGAAGAAACTGGAAGTGACAGGGCGAAATCATAGAAAGGAGACAGTAAATGAATGTCAGTGGGTGACAGTGTAACTGTAAAGGAAATGGGTCCTTAAATTCGTTCAAAAATAGAATAGCATACAGTTACTAGAAAACAGTTTTAATTTAATTCTCTGTAGCTCTTATTACTGGGTTATTTAAATAAACAATTAGAAAAGTTAAACTATATTCTTCATACTTTAATTTATTATCATTACTAGTCATTTAGTTTATAATTCAATTCTAACATAATTGTGCAATTTAAGTAAAATTTACTGAAATTGGGCTCACTGTTAATAGCATATAAACCTAAATTCTGTCAAAACCACTTAGTTAAGACACTGAAGGTTTATAGTAATATTTTAAGTTTTTAAATGCTTAGAAATAAAACAAAAATTAACAAACGTATAAGCATTTTGGACATTATAAATTGCAGGGTTCACTTATATAACCAAATTGGGATTGTGAAGGTAGTGATGATTAAAAAACAAAAAATAAAGGAGGAGCCTCTGGTGTTAGGTAGGATGGAGAAGAAAGCAAATGGAAAATTCTTTTACTGCATAACTTTAATAGGCCAAAGAAATGCAAAATTTAAAAAAAATTAAAGGCAGTGAAGATGTATGGACACAACAAAGAATGAATGAACAAAGAGACCTCTGAAAGTGGGCAGGTGTCACCCGCTGCTTTCTTGTTTGAGGGCATCTGCAGGTTCTGGACAAGGCTGCCAATCTAGTTTGGTCTGAATGAAGGGACATTAGTTTACTAGGGTGGCCATACAAAGTACCACAAACTAGGTGGCTGAAAACAACAGAAATTTATTCTCTCATGGTTCTGGAGGCTGGAAGTCAGAAATCAAAGTGTCGACAGGGCCGAGCTTCCTCTGAGACTCTTGGTGGAGTCCTTCCTTGCCTCTTCCTAGCCTCTGGTGGTGGCCATTGATCTTTGGCAATCCTTGTCCTTGTGTTGCATCACTCAAGTTTCTGCCTGTGTCTTCCCGTCACTTTTCCTGTGTGTCTCTCTGTCACTTCTCTTTTGGGGAGATTAAGAGCCCATCCTACTCTAGTGTGTCCTTATACTAGCTAATTACATCTGTGATGATGCTATTTCTCAATAAAGTCACCTTCTGAGGTCCTGGGAAAGGATATGACATGTAGCTGGGGGAGGGGGAGGTGTAACTCCACACAGTACATGACAGTTCTGGAAAAAGAGAAACCAGAAGTACTTTTGGATATTGAAATGATCTGCTACCTCAATTCATAAACAGCAGGAGCCCTAAGTGCATGGTAGTCTTTTTCCTTTGTGATTCATTTGCTGATTCTGGGGGCTGCACGGAGGCTCAAGATTTTAAAGAGGAAGACTGAAATCTCCCATTGTTTTATACTATCTGAAAGAAAAGACCCACCTGAGGAATAGAAACTGCTCAAACTTCAATTAGTGCTTTCCTCACAATGCATGCCAAATTTAGAAACCATATGGTATAGGAAGCTGGAGAGCAAAGCTCAAAAATAGTAAAAATCTGATTGAGTCAGTCAGCCAGGGCATGGGATACACTAGACTCTCAACTGAAATTCCATGTCAGCTGTCCCTTAAAGACATTTTTAAACCAGAAGTTGACTCCTTCTATCTTATGTTGCAACTTACCTCATTTCAATTTCTTTGAATCTGGACAAGGTGAACCATCACTGGGGGGAAAATAATATAAAATTCAATCTGTATGGTATTTTATACTCAATGTCTAGCACAAAAGAAAACATGGTAGATGTGTCAAGAAGCACAAAATGTAACCAATGTGAAAAATAAGTCAATAGAAGAAGACTGACAGAAGATCCAGATGTTAGAATTAGAAAAAAGGGACCATAAAATAGCTATAATCAATCTGTTCAAGGAAATAGGATAAATGATTGAAAAAAGTGGATGAGAAAGAATATTTCAACAGAAAATTGAAGACTATAAAAAGAAAGAAAATGGACATTCTGGGACTGTAAAACACCATATCTGAAATTAAAAACTTATTTTGTTTAACAGCTGATGGGACATAGGTGGGGATATGATTGGTATAATCAAAGACAGAATAATAGAAACGAATCAAATTGAAGCACAGAGAGGAAAAAGAGAAGAAAGCCCAGAGAAAAAGTCACCTGTATCACACAGTCAAATAATCTAATAGGTGTATTTGAGCACAAGAAGGAGCAGAGAGGGAGAAAAATGTGGCAGAAGGAATGTTTCAGGAAATAATGTCTGGGAAATTTTCAAAACTGATACAGGTCTTTCTTCCACAGGTTTAAGAAGTTCTGGAAACCCAAAGGATGAAATATATATAAGGGAAATCACACCTAATCTCATCATAATCAACTAAAAACTTAAAAAAAATCTTAAAAGCCTAGAAAAAAAGACACATTTGTATCAAGGGTACAACATAAAGAATGATGGCTAAATTCTCAATGAAATAATGGAATACAGAAAACAAAATGGAATACTGTTTTCAAAGAAAAATTAAATAAACTGAAGAAGACCCGGCAATACAGAAAGCTATACTTGGCGAATACATTTTTTCAAAAATAAATGTGAAATATAGATATTCTTATGAAAAAAAGCTGATAAAATTTGTTGGCAGTAGACCTATATTACAAGAAATACTAAAAGAAATTTTTTAGGCTGAAAAATATCACTGGTGAAAGCAAGGAAGTACAAGAAGGAATGAAGAACACTAAAGTGGGTAAATATGACTGTTGACCATTTAGAGCAACAATCCTAGCAAAGCCTGTGGGGTACATAATACATATAGAAATAAATCATATGGCAATAGCAAAAAATAGTGTGGGGGGATAAACAGATATAAATATTTGCAAGATTTTTGAATATAAACAAGAACCAACTTAAATTAAAGATTCATTTAGTAATTTCTATTGAAAACTAAATGAATTATACTGAGATGAAACAAAAATATTAAGAGCGGTGATAGAATAAGATAATAAAAATTATTGATGAATCCATAAGAAGGCAGTAAAAGAGAAATAAAAAGTTGAAGAACAAGTGGACAAATAGAAAACAAATAACTAATGAGAGAAATAGAAACTAAAAATAAGCCATGGTCTAATTGGGCAATTTTCATGATACATATATCCACATTATATAAGGAAGTCTTAAAATAGATGTTAAAAGATAATCAACTCAAAGAAATGTGCAAAAGACTTGAACAGACACTTTACAAAATAAGATGCCCAAATTTCCAATAAGCATATGAGAAGGAACGTAACTTGGTAATAGATAATGGAAAGCCAATCAAAATCACAATATGATACAAACACACACTTGCAGAATCTTTAAAAAAAAAAAAGATAGAACCAAGTGTTGGCAAGAGTGCAGAGCAATTTGAACTCTCATACATTTCAGGGAAAGTAGAAATTAGTCCAATCATTTTGGAAAACTGCTTGGCACTATCTACTAAAGCTAAACATATGCAGAGCCTATGATGTAGCAATTCCATTACTAGGTATACATCTAACAATAATTAGGATATAGGTCTTCCAGAAAATACATACATACTTATTAATAAAATCTTTATTTCTAATACCTAAAACTGTAAATAATCCAAATGTCCATCTATAGAAGAACTGATAGGTAAATTCAGGTAGTAAATCCATACAAAGGGACATGACATAGCAGCAATAAAAAACAATAAACTACTAATATATGCAATGATGGGATAAGCTCTACCACATTACTTTGAGGGGAAAAGGCCAGACACAAAAAACCAAATAATGTAAGATTCTATTTATATTATATAAGAATAGGCAAAGCTAACAGGCATTGAAGAATTCATATGAATGGGGCATATTCTCTATAAAGCTGCTGCTAATTCTGGACTACTAGATTTAGATATCTCTCCTAACTTTTATACTTTGCCTCCCAAGAATCTCCTAAGAAAAATAAGCGTAATTCAGCTATGAATATTTCTATTCTTTGGGTCAAGCCATTTTTCTTTTTGAACTCTCTGTTCGATTTAATATACTGTAGACAGTGAGTAACGTAAAACTTCTTGACTGGCATGAATTACAAACTCTTAATACTTCTTTTTTTTTTTATTATGTTATGTTAAACTCTTAATACTTCTTAACACTCCAACTCAAAAATGGTTGTCTTATGCACACTGCCTGATGAAAGGGCTTAAGTGCATTATATTTAGGAAAACACTGGTAAATTCAGTAGTGTTATAATACAAGTAACCTACTGGGACCTCTTTGAAGATGGGGATTAAGATAGTGCTCGCTTTGGCAGCACATATACTAAATTTGAAGATGGGGATTAAGATACAAAAAGGACATTTGAATAAATAAGGAAATATGGTCAAAAGTAGAGAGTAGTGAACATTTGGGTATCCCTTATTGCATTCCATAGTCATATACAAATAATTTTAAGATTTTTCTTTTTTGTATCTTTGGCCTATTTATTAACTATTATATAATGCAAATTTGATGGCAATTTTTAGAAAACTGTCATATTCTATCTCTTTAGTATATCATATTGGTTAAACTTTAGACAAACCTGAGTCCAAGTATAAGTTCCAGTGTTTAATAATTAGGTGACTTTGAGCAAGTTATTTTTTCTCTCTAAATCTTGGTTTTGTTATTTTTAAATAAGGATAATCATAGTGCTTCCCTTATTGAGAAGAATAACAGAGGTACTTCACATAAGTGTCCATGTTTATGTACAAAATGACATCGTTGTCAGATAAGATTCCAGGGGTGGCAGAGTAGCTGAAGAGTGCTTTCTAATACTAGAGTAAGGAACCAATTCTGAGCAGAGAAATTATATAAGGGTAGTTACGTGAAAGACAGAGAGCTACAGCAATAGGTTGAAAGGGACGCTTTAACAGAACAATTTCCATAGAAATAATATTCCATGGAAATCAATTAAAGAGTTTTTCAAGACTGTATCTAAATAAGGTCTCTAACAGTAGAGAAACAAAGAACTATTTCAAGGAGAAAACATTTCAGACAAAAAGGCATAGGAAAAGAACATTGGTACAAAAGAGGATGAAGATCAACTGGAAAAATTCCCTTAGCCACACTGTTAGGGACAGTCACTAGCACCTTGGTAAAAGAGACTGAAGATTAGATCATATCTATTGTTTACTCTTTATAACTCCTTGAATGTAGCTACATATAGTAATCTGTACACAATCATAGAATTGGAACCCAGAGCAGAAGAGTTTCCCAAATCTCAGGAGAGGAAATAAGTCTGTGGCCATCAGAAACTGGATAGAGGAGGGGCCGAGCAAGATGGCGGAGGAGTAGGAGACCTGGATTTCGTCTGGTCTCAGGAATTCAGCTGGATGGGGATCAAACCATTCTGAACACCTACAAACTCAACAGGAGATCGAAGAAAAGAATAGCAACAACTCTCTGAACAGAAAAGCGACTACTTTCTGGAAGGTAGGACGAGCGGAGAAGTGAATCCGAGGCGATATTTGGGAGGATAGATGGCGGGGGAGGGGCCTCTGTCGGCCGCTTCTGGCAAGTGATAGAGCAGCCGAGCACAAAATCGGAACTTTTAGAAGTCTGCTCCGTTGAGGGACATCACTCCAGTGGCTAAGTGGGGGGTGGAACCCTCGCGGGACAGTGTGGTCTCAGGACCCTCGGGGTCACAGAAAGACCGGGGTGCCTGAGTGTGGCAGAGCTCCCAGGTATCAGAGCAGGGAAGCCAGCTGCAGAGACGGAGCCAAGGTGCGTGCTCTCAGCTCAGGGTTGTCATAAACCGTGATCCGGGGCACAGTCGGGCCACTGCTCCTCCAGCAGGGACCCAACAAGCGGCAGATCCGGGGAGACTCACCTTCCTCCCCTGGGAGGAGAGGTGCGGGAGTGCACCGCAGGGATCTGCTGGATTTGGAGACTCCGCACGGGGTCGGGTGCCAGAGATAGAAATGCTCGGTCACAGGCCGGGGGAGCATGGAGTGTGGCCGAAGACCGGGGAGACGGGAGTGGCTTACTGCTTTTCTCTGGGGGCTCACTGAGGAGCAGGGCTCTGAGTTCTCGGCTCCTCGGGGCAGAGATTGGGAGGCCGCCATTTTCACTCTCGGCCTCCAAAGCTGTACAGGAAAGCTTGCAGGGAACAAAAGCTCCGGAGAGCAAACTCAAGCAGATTACTTAGGCTGGACCGGCAAGGGCAGGGCAAGTCCGCCTCCTGCAGAGACATTTGGGAACCGTGCTAACAGGCCCCTCCCCCAGAAGATCAGTGAGAACAGCCAGCCAAGACCAAGTTTACCGATCAATGAGAACGGCAGAACTCCAGCGCTAGGGGAATACTGCACATAGAATCCATGGCTTTTTTACCATGATTCTTTAGTCTTTCAAAGTTAATTTTTTTTTAATTGTCTTTTTTTTTTTTTGAATTTTTCTTTTTCCCTTTTTCAACCAACATCTTATCAATCCCTTTTTTAAAAAACATTCTTATTTTTCATTTTTAGAGTCATATTCTATCCCTTTATAGTAGTTACCCGTTTTTTTGGCATATATATATAAGTTGTTGTTCTCTCTTTAAAATTTTGAGATAGTTTCTTCTAACAGATCAAAATATACCCTAACTCTCTAGTGTATGGCTTTTTTCTACTCCCCTGCCTGATCACATTCTCTCCCCTTTTTTCTTTTTTTTTTTTAAATCCTCTTCTTTCTTTTTTCAAACAACTTCTTATCAATTCCTTTTAAAAAATTTTTATAATTTTCACCTTTACAGTCATATTCCATCCCTTCATCATTTCAACCCTTATTTTTGTACATATATAAGTTTTTCTTTCTTTAAAATTTTGGGAGGCACTTTCTTCTAACAGACCAAAATATACCCAAAATCTAGTGTGTGGCACTGATCTATGTACCAGCCTGATCATATTTGATCATATTCTGTTTTTTTTTCTGTTTTGTTCTGTTTTTGTTTGTTTTTATCTTTATCATTTCCTTTTCCTTTTTTTTTTTTTCTTTTTCTTTTTTCTCTCTTTCCCTTTCTCTTCCCCCTGCTTCAGGTCTTTTCTGATTTGTTTAGAGTATATTTTCTGGGGACGTTGTTACCCTGTCAGCATTTTGTTCTCTCATTCATCTATTCTCTTCTGGACAAAATGAGAAGACGGAAAAAATCACCTCAACAAAAAGAACAAGAGGTAGTACCGACTGCCAGGGACCTATTCAATACAGACATTAGTACGATGTCGGATCTAGAGTTCAGAATCATCACTTTAAAGATACTAGCTGGGCTTGAAAAAAGCATGGAAGTTATTAGAGAAACCCTTTCTGGAGAAATAAAATAACTAAAATCTAACCAAGTCGAAATCAAAAAGACGATTAATGAGGTGCAATCAAATATGGGGGCGCTAGGTGCTAGGATAAATGAGGCAGAAGAAAGAATTAGTGATATAGAAGACCAAATGATGGAAAAAAAAGAACCTGAGAAAAAGAGAGATAAACAACTACTGGATCACGAGGGCAGAATTCGAGAGATAAGTGATACCATAAGACGAAACAACATTAGAATAATTGGGATCCCAGAAGAAGAAGAAAGAGGGAGAGGGGCAGAAGGTATATTGGAGCAAATTATAGCAGAGAACTTCCCTAATTTGGGGAAGGAAACAGGCATCAAAATCCAGGAAGCACAGAGAACCCCTCTCAAAATCAATAAAAATAGGTCAACACCCCGGCATCTAATAGTAAAACTTACGAGTCTCAGAGACAAAGAGAAAATCCTGAAAGCAGCTCGGGAGAAGAGATCTGTAACCTACAATGGTAGAAACATTAGATTGGCAACAGACCTATCCACAGAGACCTGGCAGGCCAGAAAGGACTGGCAGGACATATTCAGAGCACTAAATGAGAAAAATATGCAGCCAAGAATACTATATCCAGCTAGGCTGTCTTTGAAAATGGAAGGAGAGAGAAAAAGCTTCCAGGACAAACAAAAACTAAAGGAATTTGCAAACAGGAAACCAGCCCTACAAGAAATATTGAAAGGGGTCCTCTAAGCAAAGACAGAGCCTAAAAGCAACATAGACCAGAAAGGAACACAGACAATATACTGTAACAGTCACCTTACAGGCAATACAATGGCACTAAATTCCTATCTTTCAATAGTTACCCTGAATGTAAATGGGCTAAATGCCCCAATCAAAAGACACAGGCTATCAGATTGTATAAAAAAACAAGACCCATCGATATGCTGTCTGCAAGAGACTCATTTGAGACCCAAAGACCCCCCAGATTGAAAGTGAGGGGGTGGAAAATCATTTACCATGCTAATGGACACCAAAAGAAAGCTGGGGTGGCAATCCTTATATCAGACAAATTATATTTTAAACCAAAGACTGTAATAAGAGATGAGGGAGGACACTATATCCTACTTCAAGGGTCTGTCCAACAAGAAGATCTAACAATTGTAAATACCTATGCCCCTAACATGGGAGCAGCCAATTATATAAGGCAAATAATAACAAAAGCAAAGAAACACATTGACAACAATACAATAATAGTGGGGGACTTTAACACCCCCCTCACTGAAATGGACAGATCGTCTAAGCAAAAGATCAACAAGGAAATAAAGACTTTAAATGACACACTGGACCAAATGGACTTCACAGACATATTTAGAACATTCCATCCCAAAGCAACAGAATACACATTCTTCTCTAGCGCCCATGGAACATTCTCCAGAATCCATCACATCCTAGGTCATAAATCAGGTCTCAACCGGTACCAAAAGATTGGGATCATTCCCTGCCTATTTTCAGACCACCATGCTTTGAAACTAGAACTCAGTCACAAGAGGAAAGTCGGAAAGAACTCAAATACATGGAGGCTAAAGAGCATCCTACTAAAGAATGAATGAGTCAACCAGGAAATTAAAGAAGAATTAAAAAATTCATGGAAACCAATGAAAATGAAAACACAAGTATTCAAAATCTTTGGGATGCAGCAAAGGCAGTCCTAAGAGGAAAGTATATAGCAATATAAGCCTTTCTCAAGAAACAAGAAAGGTCCCAAGTACACAACCTACCCCTACACCTAAAGGAGCTTGAGAATGAATAGCAAATAAAACCTAAACCCAGCAGGAGAAGAGAAATAATAAAGATCAGAGCAGAAATCAATGAAATAGAAACTAAAACAACAGTAGAACAGATCAACAAAACTAGGAGCTGGTTCTTTGAAAGAATTAAAAGATTGATAAACCCCTGGCCAGACTTATCAAAAAGAAAAGAGAAATGACCCAAATCAACAAAATCATGAATGAAAGAGGAGAGATCACAACCAACACCAAAGAAATACAAACAATTATAAGAACATATTATGAGCAACTCTATGCCAGCAAATTAGATAACCTGGAAGAAATGGATGCAGTCCTAGAGATGTATCAACTACCAAAACTGAACCAGGAAGAAATAGAAAACCTGAACAGACCTAGAACCACTAAGGAAATTGAAGCAGTCATCAAAAATCTCCCAACAAACAAAAGCCCAGGGCCAGATGGCTTCCCAGGGGAATTCTACCAAACATTTCAAGAAGAATTAATACCTATTCTTCTGAAACTGTTCCAAAAAATAGAAATGGAAGGAAAACTTCCAAACTCATTTTATGAGGCCAGCATTACCTTGATCCCCAAACCAGACAAAGACCCCATCAAAAAGGAGAATGACAGACCAATATCCCTGATGAACATGGATGCAAAAATTCTCACCAAAATACTAGCCAATAGGATCCAACAGTACATTAAAAGGATTATTCACCACGACCAAGTGGGATTTATTCCTGGGCTGCAAGGTTGGTTCAACATCCGCAAATCAATCAACGTGATACAATACATTAACAAAAGAAAGAACAAGAATCATATGATCCTCTCAATAGATGCAGAAAAAGCATTTGACAAAGTACAGCATCCTTTCTTGATCAAAACTCTTCAGAGTATAGGCATAGAGGGTACATACCTCAATATCATAAAAGCCATCTATGAAAAACCTACAGCGAATATCATTCTCAATCGGGAAAAACTGAGAACTATTCCCCTAAGGTCAGGAACACGGCAGGGATGTCCCCTATCACCACTGCTATTCAACATAGTATTGGAAGTGCTAGGCAAAGCAATCAGACAACAAAAAGAAATCAAAGGCATCCAAATCGGCAAAGAAGAAGTCAAACTCTCACTCTTTGCAGATGATATGATACTTTCTGTGGAAAACCCAAAAGACTCCACCCCAACACTGCTAGAACTCATACAGGAATTCAGTAAAGTGGCAGGATATAAAATCAATGCACAGAAATCAGTGGCATTCCTATACACCAACAACAAGACAAAGGAAAGAGAAATTAAGGAGTTGATCCCATTTACAATTGCACCCAAAACCATCAGATACCTAGGAATAAATCTAACCAAAGAGGCAAAGGATCTGTAGTCAGAAAACTATAAAATACTCATGAAAGGAATTAAGGAAGACACAAATAAATGGAAAAACGTTCCATGCTCATGGATTGGAAGAACAAATATTGTGAACATGTCAATGCTACCTAGAGCAATCTACACATTCAATGCAATCCCTATCAAAATACCATCCACTTTTTTCAAAGAAATGCAACAAATAATCCTAAAATTTGCATGGAACCAGAAAAGACCCCGAATAGCCAGAGGAATGTTGAAAAAGAAAAGCAAAGCTGGCGGCATCACAATTCCAGACTTCCAGCTCTTTACAAAGCTGTCATCATCAAGGCAGTATGGTACTGGCACAAAAACAGGCACATAGATCAATGGAACAGAATAGAGAGCCCAGAAATGGACCCTCAACTCTATGGTCAACTCATCTTCGACAAAGCAGGAAAGAATGTCCGATGGAAAAAAGACAGTCTCTTCAACAATTGGTGTTGGGAAAATTGGACAGCCACATGCAGAAGAATGAAACTGGACCATTTCCTTACACCACACACAAAAATAGACTCCAAATGGTTGAAAGACCTCAATGTGAGACAGGAGTCCATCAACATCCTAAAGGAGAACACAGCCTTCGACCTCAGCCGCAGCACCTTCTTTCTAGAAACATTGCCAAAGGCAAGGGAAGCAAGGGCAAAAATGAACTATTGGGACTTCATCAAGATAAAAAGCTTTTGCAAAGCAAAGGAAACAGTCAACAAAACCAAAAGACAACTGACAGAATGGGAGAAGATATGTGCAAATGACATATCAGATAAAGGGCTAGTATCCAAAATCTATAAAGAACTTATCAAACTCAACACCCAAAGAACAAATGATCCAATCAAGAAATGGGCAGAAGACATGAACAGACATTTTTCCAAAGAAGACATCCAAATGGCCAACAGACACATGAAAAAGTGCTCAACATCGCTCGGCATCAGGGAAATCCAAATCAAAACCTCAGTGAGATACCACTTCACAGCAGTCAGAATGGGTAAAATTAATAAGTCAGGAAACGACAGATGTTGGCGGGGATGCGGAGAAAGGGGAACCTTCCTACACTGTTGGTGGGAATGCAAGCTGGTGCAGCCACTCTGGAAAACAGTATGGAGGTTCCTCAAAATTTGAAAATAGAGCTACCATACGATCCAGCAATTGCACTACTGGGTATTTACCCAAAGATACAAATGTAGGGATCCGAAGGGGTACGTGCACCCTGATGTTTATAGCAGCAATGTCCACAATAGCCAAACTGTGGAAAGAGCCAAGATGTCCATCAATAGATGAATGGATAAAGAAGAAGTGGTATATATATTCAATGGAATATTATGCAGCCATCAAAAGGAATGAAATCTTGCCATTTGCAACGACGTGGATGGAACTGGAGGGTATTATGCTGAGCGAAATAAGTCAAACAGAGAAAGACATGTATCATATGACCCCACTGATATGAGGAATTCTTAATCTCAGGAAACAAACTGAGGGTTGCTGGATTGGGGGGTGGTGTGGGAGGGATGGGGTGACTGGGCGATAGACAGTGGGGAGGGTATGTGTTCTGGTAAACGCTATGAATTGTGCAAGACTGTTGAATCTCAGATCTGTACCTCTGAAACAAATAATGCAATATATGTTAAGAAAAAAAAAAAGAAGAAGATAGCAGGAGGGGAAGAATGAAAGGGGGAAATCGGAGGGGGAGACGAACCATGAGAGACGATGGACTCTGAAAAACAAACTGAGGGTTCTAGATGGGAGAGGGGTGGGAGGATGGGTTAGCTTGGTGATGGGTATTAAGGAGGGCACGTTCTGCATGGAGCACTGGGTGTTATGCACAAACAATGAATCATGGAACACTACCTCTAAAGCTAATGATGTAATGTATGGTGATTAACATAACAATAAAAAATTTTTAAAAAACTGGATAGAATGGTCAAAAATATGAAATTATCTATAACAATTGAAATTGTATAACAGAAGTCACAATACTATGTATTCTCACACATGTCTTTTTCCTGAAAATAAAAATAAAAGCAAAGGAAATGAACAAGCATTTGAAAATTTTGGACAGCAGTATCTGAAGTGAGAGAGAAACAAACACAGGCTCACACCATGAGCCTTCTGTAATTTCTGGATTTCAGTGACCAGTACAAAATCCCACACTCCAGCATCCCTCCCCTCCCTCACTACCCTAATAGGAACTGACATAAGGTTGCCAAGTTCTTATTTTAGCAAGAACTGACATTTAAAAACAATCACAAATCACCATTTACTCCCTTCTTCATTTCAGAAAAGAATGAACTGATACCAAAAAATATAGGATGGACATGAACTGGGAGGGAAAGTGCATTATGAAAAATTGTCTATATCATTCCCATTATTCTCATTTTTGTGCTGGTATGGGACAACTTCTCTGTGAACTGAAATTGGTTTGTGGGCCAGGATTTCAAACCCACTGCCCCAAAGCACTGTTGTGTTCCAGCATTGTGGATAAAAGACACCTGTACCACTAACTCAAACATTTTATTCCTATGCAAATGCATATGGGGTTCTTGTTACACAATGTGGGGATAAGGCAGTCTCAACAAATCCCTTATCAATTTTAACAAACCTTAATTTTTGGAAAACTTGACATATAGATCAATATTGGCCCTACCTTGGTGATTAGAGTCGAGATTCCCTTTCAATGTGCAACTTATAAATAAGAGTACCAAGACCCCGTGTTTAACTCTTATAATACCACTTACAACACTGGATTGCAACATTGGCTGGCATGACTATCTCTCTTCTAGACACTAACGTCTTGAGAGCAGTAACTAGTTTTCCTCACCTTGGTACCCTTACAACCAAAGCCAACAGTTGGGACAACGTGAGCCCTTATACATATGAAAGAATGCATGGCTCTGCTCAGATGTGTCTCCCGACACATAATAACTATACACAACAAATCTCTGCTGGGAATTGGCTCTGTCCTTCAATATTCACTGATTCATTCTTCAGAATATATGAAACCCTTACGAAGTGTTTAACGCTGTGCTAACTGCTAAAGACAATCAAAATGAGCAGAATGTAGTTCTTGCCTTCAAGGGCGGCAACAGCATTTCCTCTCTGGAGCTCACGTTATCCTCTCAGCACAGTGCCAATTTCTTGAATGATATAAATAATAAAATTGTTGGAGATCTCCATGGAGCAAACATTTGCTCTGATATGTTTTTCTTAGTGAGAATAAAGTCCGTTTATCACTGTAAGTAGCAATACCCACTCTGTTTCTGTAAGAGTCGTCTTCTCTAACAGATTACAGCCACTATCCCCCTGACACATTTTACTTAAATTGGAGCCTTAGCCTTATCCACTCTAAATGAAACAATAAATCTGCTTACTATTGCAAGTTTTGTTGTATTTGCTGTTCTCCTGTGCAAACCCTTCCAGCCGGCACTGAAAACGATGCTGCCAAAATTCTTGAAACCAAGGGTTTCGAAGGTTTGTTTCTGGCCGGAGCTTCAGATAATAATCATCAAACCACTTGACATCAGGAGACTGGAGCTTGATTGTGATTCCACCAACAGCTTCTCGCTGATACCCATCTGTCACATCATACCTGTCTGCCCAGCCATCACTGTGGGGAAACAAAAACCAGCTCAGTTCAGAACAAATATCTTCTAAGGAAATGATTCCATATTTGCTTTCCTTTTGAAAAGTTCAGTCATTAAATGGCTCTTCAAGCCACACCAGGATATACATTATACCTACATGATTACTGAAAAAGAAGCTTGGAATAAAGAGTATAAAACACCATGGGAACTTTGGGTCTAAGAGGGCTAGAAGGCACCAGTCTTACTAACCTCCAACTGTGGAGAATAACCTAATGCTTTTGCAGAATTTTACTGGTTGTAAAACCAGTATATGCATGGAAATTGCATGATATCACCATTCATACTATTTACTGGATAGCTAGGTCAAGTTAACTTTAAATCCATTCTGTTCCTTTACTTTATAATAATTATTATAATGATCATAAAGTAAAAATGAAAATATTTCTAAAACACACCTAATATTAATTTAACATCCTATGACATGATATTCATTTTTTTTCACATTTTACAAGTAAATTATAAGGAGGTTAAAAAAACTGATTATGGTCATTCTGTTAAATATAGATTCTTCAACACTTCAAATGGTGTCCCATAATCCACAATCCATATACTCTTTCCTATCACATGGTACTTCTTTAATACATTTAAAATGCACATATGAAATCCTGTTTTACATTGGACAGATTAAAAAACTTCTTAACAATGAGCCATCAAGGATGGTGACAGGGATCATACACTTCAATATTGCTATCATTTTATGTACTGACCACTCAAAGTAACCTAGGAATTTTAAAATAAAAGAGTTTGAAATCAGAGAGTTTGTGTTACAATGGTATAAGAGTATAAAAGAATAAGGGGAAAGTATTCTAAACTTATTTGGAAAATATGTGAGACACAACATCGGAAATAAAAGACATAAAAATATGTTTATATCAAATTTGGGCACACCTCGAGCCATTCAGGACAACCGATACTGACTTTTCCATCCTCTCTCCCATTGGAAGATGCACAACTTGTGCTAAGTATCTGCTGGGACCCAGTGAGGCTGTCCTTCCTTTGAAGACAGGCAAGTGCTTTTTCAGGAAAGATAAAGAAAGTCAAGGGACATTTTAACACTGAGAAAAAGTAACAAAGAGGGAAGACAAGGGGTTTGGAGAGAGCTGAGTGGAAACAGAACGGAGCCTCCTGAAAGCAAAGCAGGAAGTGTTTGGAGGTAAGAGGCGGGGGTGGGGGGGTGGGGGGTTGGGGAGTAGGGTGAGGTGGTGAGGGCAGGCACTGGGGAAAGGGGGAGGGAAAGGATTTACATTCACAATCATTTTTTATTTCATCCATATTAGATATATTTATCAGAATGTAAATTTCCCTTTATCTTCCTTCAAATGCATTTTTGTCTTTTTAACTTTTTTTGTAGGTGGAGAGCATGCTCCAATATTTTGCATATAAAAATCAGTGCTGGGGAAGGTATTATATAAGTAATTAATTAAAATAAGTATAAAAAACATGTACTTTTTTTCTAGCATGCTCTGTTATGGCAACTCTGACTTAAAAACTGATGAGAGTTTTTCCAAAGGTCACGGATTAGTCATTAAGATATCATAGGGGCTTGCCATAACTTGAGATGTTTCCTAAGGCATCAATGGGTAAAAGAGGAGAAAAAAAATAAACAAACAAAATGAACCATTTCTTCTAAGTCGTCGCTGACAAAAGAGATTTCGTTGAAAATTATGGTGAAATTTCAAAACTTTTGTGGCAGATCAGGAAAAAAACACTAATAAGTCATGCAATATGTTTTGTCCCAGTGTTGAATTTGGTTACTTCACAGATTCTCTTCCCTCAAATTTCTCATTTTCAGCTGCAGAAGATTTTATTTAAAGCTGACAAGTTGAAATGCTGTGGGCTTGTTTGCCTCATTTTCTCCCTCTGTTGTGGAGGGTTTATTATATCACTGGTATGAGAGTGTGGGTCTCATTGGCGCTGGAGGAGATGCAGGGGCGTGCTGCAAATGGGGCAGGAAAGGCTGTTTGTCAAGCAGAGCCCCATTCTCCAAGAAGTGGGAATTTAAATTGCTCCTTTTGTTAATGCTAGCTCGCTCTTATGTAACACTATGATTATGAATATTACATAAGAAATGTAAGATTATAATGGTTCCAATTTACCCTTCACAATTCATTCACTGAATTTAATGGGGATTGTAAAAAGCTTGTCTTGATAAACTTTTTTGGAGGATATATTTCCACAAAAAAAGTATCCAGGCCAGAGTGTGTTAATTGACTCAATTCTCATCATGTTCTTTAGCTTTTTTTTTCCAGGTACAAATCTCTTCTCCATTTTTAAGAATCTGGCAAAAGATGTTTTATTAGTAGTCTATAAGTTAGAGTTGTGAATTTAAAACAGTTTTGTTCCAGATGTTTCCATTCAACAGCAAAGTAAAAAATCATAATGGAGTTTGTATGCAAACAGAAAATTCCAATATCTATTTGACAAAACAGGGTTATTCTATTTAAACTTACTGAGGAATGTCTGCTATGTAAGTTTCAAGAAACTTCATTCCATGCTGGCTAAGGTAGATGGTGTCATGTTGACTTTAGGTTATTAAATATTAACATTTTCATAAAAATGTGCTTTTAAGATTTGTGTTAAGATGATAGGGTATCTCTAAGTAAGAAATAATCCAAAAGCAAAATGAAATGCCAAGAAAAACTTGGCGCTTACTTTTCTATGATCTAATGCTTTACATTACATTGATAGATTAGACTGTCAAGTACTACCTAAATACTTTTGGGTAACATCTATTCTACCAAATAAGGAATAAAGAGTGGGGAGGAAGATAAGGAAAGAAACTAAAAATACACCATTTTTAAAACATCTCTCTAGATTTAGTATCTATCTATCATCCATCTATCTATCTATCATCTATCTATCTATCTATCTATCTATCTATCTATCTATCTATCTATCATCTATCATCATGTCCATCCATTCATCCATCCAACCATCCATTTATCTAATTTCCCTTCTCACTGGTGGACATTTTACCCATCTCCCCATAATCCATTTCATTATTTTCCTTCCGATTCCCTGATACACAGTTAATCCTCATTATTTGCAGATTCTGTATGTGCAAATTCATCTACTTGCTAAAATTTATTTGCAATCCCCAAATCAATACTCATGGCACTTTTGTGGTCACTTTCACACATGCACAGAGTGGCAAAAATTTTGAGTCTCTTGATGTGCACATTCCCAGCTGAGACTGAACAACATGCTCCTCTGCTTTCTTGTTTTAGCTTTCATATTATAAACAAGTGTTCTTTTCATGATCTATTTAGTATCAGGGTTTTTGTATTTTTGTGAGTTTTTTTTGTTGTTGATTTCACTGTTTAAAATAATGCCCCAGCATAGTGCTGATGTGTTGCCTAGAGTTCCCAAGTGCAAGAAGGCTGTGATATCCCCTACATAGAAAATGCATTTTTAAAATCAGCTGCATTCATGCATGAGTAAAGTGCTATTCGTTGTGAGTTCAATATTAATGAATCAACAATATATATTAAATAAGGTGTTTTTAGACAGGAACATGCATAAAGCAAGGTTATGTACTGCCTACTTGATGGAAATGTTGTGAGTAGAGGCCCCCAGCAATTTAAACCTATACTTCCCCTGGGGACAGTGGTCACTATTCACTAATTCAATGTTTGGTGCATGTTTGTGGAACATAACTACTGTGAATAACAAGAATTAAGTGTACATATAATATTCTTAATTGGTGTACATATAATATCCTTCATTGGAGTGTTATATTAATCAGGCCTCCAGCTTTTCTTTGACTATAGAAACTGAGTGAGTTGGACATTTAAAATAGGAAAAACATTTTTAGCTTACTTGGCTTAACTAAAGGAGGAATCTTTAATATGTACCCATTCTAAAAACACCTCCTTAGTAGATACCTGAGATTCTTTAAATTCTCCCTGAAGACATCTTAAGGACATGCTCATCCTGCAAGAATTTACTTTCATTTTCTTTCCAAATTGCATTACCAAAATATATTTTCCTACTCTATTATCTACATATCCTCCTTTCTCCTCTCAGCCCTCAATTTCCAGTATTTCTCCTAATTAGCAATTCATGGAAATTTAATTTTTATCTGTTTTCAACAGAAGATTGTTGTTTAACAAAATTGACTCTGGAATTCTCTAGCTATGATTCATCTTCCATATCTCTATAGCTTTTCTTATTTTCATCAACATTTATTAAATATCTACCTATCTTAGACTAAATTATTTTGTGGCAATAAACAGTTCCAATGTCCCAGTGGTTTAGTACAAAAGTTTATTTCTTGCTTAGCCTTTAGATTCATTGCAGATGGTCTATAACTCTGCTTCATGTTGCCTTCATTCTGAGACACAGTCTGAAAGAACAGTTTCCTTCTGGGACATGGCCAATGTTGTGGAAGGAAAAAACATGCAATTGTTCTTAAGTAGTCTACTCAGAAGTGGCACAGGTCACTTCTGTTCACATTTCATTGATGAAAGCAAGTCATATGGCCAAGCCTAACCTAAATGGTACAGGTGCATATGATTTTTCCCACACAGGGGATCAATTAATGTTGTGAAGAAAAATTCACTTCACCACATTTATTATGTATTGACATTGTATTGAGACTGAAAAAAACAAGTTAAATAGGTTTTAGACACTACACTCCAAGACTCACAGACTAGTAGAGAAATGAGAAAGAAGGACAGATATATAAATAAATGACTCATACAAATAAATATTGTTGCAGGTGTGAAACAAATGCAATGGGAGAGAACATCGGTAAATAACTATGTAGGAAGATCAGTTTTTTAAATTAATTAATTAATTAATTTATTTATTTATAAAAGGAAACTTATTTATTTGTGAGAGAGAGAGAGTGCAGGGGAGGGGCAGCAGGAGAGGGAGAGGGAATCTTAAGCAGGCTCTACAGTCATCATGGAGCCTGACTCGGGGCTCGATCTCACCACCCTGAGATCATGATCTGAGACAAAATCAAGGGTTGGACGCTTAACCAACTGAGCCACCCAGGCGCTCCCAGTTTTATTTTTTTTAAGTATTTATTTATTTATCAGAGGGGGATAGGGGTAGAGGGAGAGGGAGAGAATCCCAAGCCAACTCCCCACTGATCTCAGAGCTCCACTTGGCTCCATTTCAGGACCCTGAGATCATGACCTGAGCTCAAGCTGAGAGACCGGAGCTTAACCAACCAAGCCACTGAGGCTCCCTGGAAGATCAGTTTTAAACTGAGCTTGAAAAGTATGGATAATGGAGCGATAATGGTATTTTGAAATGTTATTTCCTAGATAGGGAGAAGGTATTTGGGGATCAGAAAATAGTGACTATGAAGGATCGGAGCTACGTAGATCACCCAGGACAGTGAGCCAATGAGAAGTAAGCAGAGGAAGACCAGTTGCTAATGGTCTGTTGTGTCATCCCAAGGGTTTGGACTTTTTCATTTGGGCAACAGTGAGCCAGTGGTGGCTTTTAATGTGGGAAATGAAATGAGGAGACAATGAGAACCGGATGAACTATGGTAGCAGTTTAACAGATCAGAGTGGTCGTAGATGAGTGTTCAGGGAATCAAGTTAGAAAATGTGCTGCAGTGGTCTCGGAAACTGTTTGGAGGCCTGAATTTCAAGCAGGAGCAGTGGGCTTGCAGAGCCTCATTTGTAAGGAATTCTAAGAATCCATAGGAAGAGATGTGTGGAGAATAGGGGTAAAGGGGGATTTTTACGGTTTATGGGGGACATTAATGCTATTGTGATGATATTGCAGATATAAAACATCCTAAATGTAAAGGAGAGGAAGACAACAGGTCTGGGGCGAAAAAAAGAAAATGAATACAAGCTGGAGTCTGTGATGATTGTGTGTCAGATTTCCTTTTATATGCTCTCTAGTAGTTCTTTTCTCCTGGATTTCTATCTATTCTCTACATATACAACTGATTTGAATGTTAAAAAAAATAAAAGTTAACAATTTTCTTATCTTTGGTCCAGTGCCATATTAACCTACCCTAATCTATTATATTTAGTATTTTTGTATGCTGAACAATAGCTGTTGGCAATCAGAAAATGAGAAATAATGAAAATTATAGAACTCTAAAGACTTGATACTCTATACCATTATGTCCTTACAATATAAATATTGTAACCTTAGAATTATTATTTTTATCATTTATTTTATTAAATCACTGATATATAAAGCAGATCAATACTTATGGTTGTAAAATAATTACTTCAGGGTTTATAACCAATAGATTTAATATCAAAATATATTTCTGGAATGTGGAAGCCCCTGAAGGCTACATGCTAACAGGAATAAGAAAAAATCTTGGAAAATTATGAAGAGAAAAGTTTATGAATTATCAAATGTTATTAGAGATGTTAAATAATTTAAAAAAATTGTTTCTATTATCAAAATCTAAATCTGTATAATGCAGATGATATAATATTCATTTCCTCATTTCCTGTTAATATATTTTAAGTGATTGCTATGGAAAACAGAAAAATACATGTAGCACAGAAAATTGCCATTGGATGATCCTTTAGTTACAGTCTCCATGTTCTATTCATTCCAGCTCATTAATTCAATAAGCATTTTGAATGCCTCTTCTGTGCATTCGAACTGCACAGACACTGTGGTAGGTTCTAGTACATGCCCTTAAGGAGCCAACAGTCCATTAGGCATGACCTGGCTGAATGGGCAATCCTGACTTACGACCCATTGGCAGTCTCCTCATTTATCCTTCGGACTGAACATGCCCTTTCCTTTTTCCTCAGTCTATCTGCAAACAGTACTATTCATTAGGTTTCCAGTCACTGCATCACTTACGAAAAATCACATTCCTGTCCTACCTCCCTGAGATTATTCCCCAATAACCTCAGTTAGTATTCTGGGTGTTTTCAAACTCTCAGTTCTTAACATTTACAATCTCTTGATTTATTTACATGGAAGGCTAATCACATACAATGGGTATGGATTTCATTAGTTGAACTCTCAAACAATCCAATGATTCAGTATAACTCCACAGAGTTCTTGGGAGGCATCTGCCGTGGGCAAACAACATGAAAAATCCCCTCCAAGTCTGTTTCAAAAGGAGCAATACCAGATTAAAAATGTAAGCATCGGAATGACTATTCCTCCAAGGGAGCAGTCATTAAATTAGTGTCAGGAGATGTGGGTTGGGCGGCTGTGCCAGGCACCCGTGGTCATTCTTCAGTCCTGCGTGTCAGAATGTCAGTGCTGCAGAGAGTAAGCACACACATGTTGTGTCCTGGAGACGTAACACATAGATTCCTTTGCCTCAGATGTGTCACACATTCACACCCCCAGGCCTTTGAGTACACTATTCCCTCTAGAAAGAGTGCCACCTCTTCAACACGTCACATGTCTTCTGATTTTAAAATCTAATTCATCTGCCAAGCCTGGGCTAGAATGCAACCTAGCTTGAGCTCTCCTGGGCTGAACAGTTTCCCCCTCTCTGCTTCCAAAATGCCGGGACACTTATTCCTTTATTCATTGAACAAGTATTGGGTAACTAATATGCTAAATATAGGGGTTTTGTGGTGAACAGGAAGACAAAACCTGCACTCACGGGGCAATACTATGATGCTTTTAGTTTTGCGTGTGTCATCATATTTATTTTTGTTTTCTCTAAGTAGACTAGAAATGTTATGCTTTGGAAAAGTCCTCATCTTTATGTCTATTATAAAGCCTGGCACATAGTAAGCACTCAAGATACGTTTAATATAACTTATTAGAAAATTAGATCTTAAAAGGCAAACTTCAAATTATAGAGAATTATTTTAAGATAACTGCATATATTCATTTTTAATTGAGGATGCTCTGCTGTCAGATGCACCTTGTAAAATGACTCTGAAGGCTGAATTGACTCCCCCCTCCAAAATGGTCCTCTCCATTCTCTACCTGATGCTATTAAGGTTAATGAGTACATTCATTAGGCTGCATCCCAGCATTTTTTTTTTTTCAAAATCTCTTCACAACCCACATAATTATTATGGAAACTGCTGTTCTACCCACATGTAATCATCATCCTGCCAAATCTTTTACCAATAGCATTTTATTCAGGATTTTTTTTTTTTTTTTCTAATAGTGGGAGTCTACTGACTGCTTGGCTGTCTTCATATAATATTTCTTTTTTTTTCTCCTCTGGGGGAGTAGGAGGTCTTAGAATCTCTAAATAATAGTGGAAAGTAAGGAAGGATATTGAGCTTTCAGACAAAAGTTCTTATGAATATACACCATTCAACACTAATGGATTATTTAATTCTAAAGAGAAGCACAATGTAGATTTTTTGAGAAAATGGTTAGGTTACTTACTGAGAATCAACCTATCTCTGGGGTTTATAAATATGAGTTTTCCCAATTTCCAAGGCTTTATAAAGAATAAGTAAATGTGGATTGGAGGAGCTATGTTAGGACATTCAAAAGAAGGATAAAAAGTTAGGAACCTAAAGTTTGCTATATGTCTAGCATAGATCAGGTGATTTCTATCATATTACTTTCCCTAATTCTCTGTAGGCTTTGGAGGTGACTATTTTTAGCCCTGGTTTTTACTGCTCAGGAAACTGAGGCTCTGAGGGATTAAGAAACCTACTCAAAATTTCACAGCAAATATAGAGGGGATTTAAACCCAGATATTTCTAGCTGCAAAACTCCAGTGCTTACAGTGATGATAGCATGAAGTGTTTCTTAAGGGGACATATTTAAGAGGCATGTAATGGAGGATGGGGAGCAGAGTGTAGGGCTAGGGCTGCATAGGTAGAATTCTAACATGACACCCAAGATTGCTGCTCTCTGGTGCACACATACCTTCTCCTACCTTTTTAGTCAAACACTAATCTAGATAGGTTCTGCTGTGAAGGGATTTTCAAGATGCAATTAAGGTCCCAGATAGATTGACCTTAAAAATACAGGGAGATCAACCTCAGTTATCTGACCTAATCAGGTAATCCCTGAAAAGTGACTGGCTGTCCCTGGACAAAGAGATTCCAACATGAGAGGGATTTGAGGTGAGAGGGCTGGAGGAGAAGCTCCATTGCTGGCTTTCAAGATGGAGGTAGCTCTGTGTAAAGAAACACAGTGGCCTCTGGGAGCTGAGAGTGCCATGCGGCGAACAACCAGCAAAGAAACAGGGACTCAGGCTCGCATCCAAAAGGAACTGAATTCAGCCAAAAACTTGAATGTGCTTGGAAGCAGATTCTTCCACAAAACCTCTAGAAAATAATGCAGTTCAGCCAATGCTCTGATTTCAGCCTGTTTAACTAAGTGGAGAACCCACTTATGCCAGGCATGGACCCCTGACTTCTAGAAAGCATGAGATGATAATGAATACTGTTTTAAGCTGCTAAATTTGTGGTAATTTGCTACACAGTAATAGAAAGTTATTACGCATTTCCCACCTCTCTGCTACATTTCTTCACTTGGAAGGCCAAAGCATGTTAATATTGGAAGGAATGCAATTAATTGTAGGAGGTTTGACTGAATTCTCGGTTTGGTCCCAATAGACAGACTTCCAAAGGCTTGGGGATTACCAAAAATTATGGAGAGTATTAAACATATTGGAATAGTTGAAACATCGAACTTGCTTCAATTTAGACCTCAGGATGATAAGCATTCTTCCCTCTGGTTTAAAGACTTGTTCCTCTTTAACACCAATCACCAGGCTAATACTTCCTTATCATACACATCCTTCACAGAGGAGAAGCTGAGAAAGATCTTTGTGAATAGATTATTTTGTGAGTTGTGCAATCTATTGTTTCTCTTGTCATATTATAGCCATTTGGAGAAATGCAAAAATTGAGGCAATTGTGTAAGATAATTCATTTAAATGGAGAAAGTGCATTATGAGTAGACTACTGTACCCACAGCTTTCTATAACCTTTTCTATGTTTTCTCATGAAGCTTCCTTACTTAGGATAACCTTCCAGTTTTCAAACCCCTTTTTCACTGACTTGGACTAATTTCTTCTGTTATGCCAGTAAACTAAGCATAATGTTCAGAGTAATTATTTATTGAACACCTATTAAGTTCCAAACAATAAGGCATATTTCATGATGATGCTGGTGAATATACTACCCCCCAACCATACACACACCAATTTGTTTTCTTCCCTTATATCTTAAAACACGGCATCAGGGACTTCATAATTTCAGATCTACTGTATTTTCCTCATACTTTCCTCAACCTGCCTGCAGTATTTGACCTACTGTTCCAGTTAGCAGCATTTAATGAGTAACACGCACATGCTAAATTCTCTGCAGAGTGCTGCAGATGAGGACTAAAGAGAAGAAAAGCTGTCATTCCTTACCCACTCGGCAGCATTAGAGACAGGGAAATAAGAACTTACAGAGTAGTAACGGTCCTCACGTATTTAGGGTTTGATGTCTGCCAGGCATTGCTCTAAGCACTTTCTATGGGTGCTTCCTCTCTGCCAGGTATTATTTATATATTCATATTCATTGTATATTAGAGAGGGTGGGTGGGGGACGGGCAGAGGGAGAGGGAGAGAGAGAATCTGAAACAGGCTCCACGCCCAGCACAGAGCCTGATATGGGCTCAATTCCACAACCCTGAGATCACAACCTGAGGAGAAATCAAGCATCCTCGGATGCTTAACTGACTGAGCCACCCAGGGACCCCTCATATGATATTTTCTATCTTCACATTTCATATGAAGAGAATTCAGCTGGAAAAATAATAAATCACCCAGGGTTATATAGGATTCAAATTCAGTCTACCTAAATCTAGAAATCGAAACAACCTATTAATGTGGTCTTTGATCCAAATCTGTGTCCAAAGTGATCTGGTTTTGTACATGAAAATGTAGAGAGAACAGTTATTTTAATTTCTGTTAAACACACACATGCACACATTTGGAATTCGTTTCTTTCTTTTTTTTTTTTCTCCCTGGGACTGTAAGCAAAGAATTGCCTTAAACCACTGCATCCATCTTCTGAAAAAAAATCCCTATCTTTTTCGTGTTAGAATACACTGGCACAGTTATTAAGAATCCTTCTACTCACAAGGAAAAGAGCTATTAGGAGATGCTCAAGAGACCTTGATATCTGTACATAAACACAGAATGGACTCTCTTAAGTTCACATTTCATTTTGAGGCAACATGTTTTTCCTTGACAAAATATCCCCATGACACCCACTGAAACCAAGTCTGTTGTTAACTTCTCACATCTATCAGAGATGGTTTACCAGTGAACACTTACAAGCTGTGGAAGACGAGTCAATAATCAAAAATTGCTCTGGGTGTGAGACTAAGGTTTAGAAATAGTCATTACTGAAGAAGCCAGATAAAAGTCAGAACCTAAAAGCCTGAAAATTTAGATGAATTTAGATGCTACAGGCCTAATAATTAATCCAAATAGACTGAAAATGTAAGTCACATATTAGAAACTGAACAGCTCCTTCCATTTCCAGCTATGATAGATTAGACACACCCGCCACTAAAGACAATTAGAAAAGCTAGATCAACTTTGAAAAATGTCTGCTTATGCTATAAGAAAGCTGTCAAGTCAGCCAGGTCTCAGGGACCAAGATCCTAGAGAGAACAAAATTGTACTGAGGTATGATTTTCCCTTTGAGTAGTGATAATTCATTGAAAGGCAGGGATGAGTGGCTAAGGGGTTGGGACAAAAGCAGAAAGTGAGGTTCAAAGTTTTTTAAGTTCTGGGCTAACATTACTCCAAAACATGATCAGCAAATATCTGGGAGAGAAGAGAGCACAGATGTGAAAAAAGACATTTGGTACTATCCCTTGAGCCATCTGCTTATTTGTAGACAGTTGCTGAGAAGCTTAGAAGTTGAGCATAAGGCAATGGCTAAGAGGCTGAAAAGATGGGCAGAGCTTTACACAGTTACAATGGATTGAAGAATAAAATAATTGGAATTTTGGACCTCCAAAGAGAAATACTCCACGCTTTCATTTGTGATCTTTAAAGGCTATACCCTTGTTGTCAGGCCAAACCAGAAAAAGACAAGCCCCAACAAAAATGGGACCCAACTTCAAATCATCTCAATAGTAAATTAGATTAAAATGGTCGCTCTCTGTTATAACTGCTGGAAAGCAGCAAAAGCAAATCTTTGGAGCAACATAATATTAGACATAGCTTCAGATTATCTCTACATTGTCTATCATTCAATTAAAATAAATTTAAGCAGTTTTTTGGGGGTGGGGTGAGATGTAGAGGATATTTATGAACAGATTCTAAAATTTGTGTGGATATATAAATGACTAAGAATAGTCACTATTATATTGGTAAAGGGAACAATGTCGGGAAAATACACCATTTAGATGCCAAGGCTTAGTATAAAGTTACAGCTATATATAATTTGTAGAGATAGATAAACAGACCAATGGGACAGAGTCCTACCTGTATACACTTGATCTTAGCCAAAAGGCCGAGAAGCGATCCTCCTACCTGTATACAGAGATTTGATTTCTGACCAAGTCAACACCACAAAGAAGCACAAAAAAATATTCTATTAAATGAATGAAAATCTATATCTATATGGAAAAAATCCTGATACTTAATCCATGAAAATTAATTCCAGGCATTTTGTAGATCTAAATGTAAATGGTAAAACAATAAAGCTTCTAGCTGATAACAAAAAACTTCCAGATATAACACAAGGAGAATATATTCATCATCTTAGGATAAGAAAGATTTCTCAAACACAGTACAGAAAGTACTAACCATAAAATCAGGATTATCAAAAGTATTTATAATAAAGTTGACATATATATATATACATATATATATGCATATATATATATATATATTTTCATCAAAGATATCACTGGTTGAATGAAAAGGAGGCCACAAATTAAGAGATCCCTGGAGTGTGTGTGTGTGTGTATGTGTGTGTATGTGTGTGTGTGTGTGTGTGTGCAGGTAGATAGATAGACAATAGATGGATTAAGAGATAGGTAGGTAGATGATAGATAATTTAGAAAGTACTCATCTCTAGAATACATGAAGAATTCATATACATTAATATAAAAATAAGTCCTATAGAAAAAAAGGTCAAAAAGTTTGAACACTATACTTCACAGAACAGCTTTGAAATGGCCAATAGATAAAGCAAGCACTCCACTTCATTCATAAGGGCAATACAAAGTAAAACCACGATGGATAGCATTACACACCAACATAGATGGCTAAAGTTAAAAAAGATGGACATAGAGCAGGGTTAAATCTGAAGCAATTTCAGTTCTCAAACATTGACTGTGTAAGTATAGTTTGGTATAATCACTTTGGAAAACTACCAGACAGTGTCTTTTTTTAAGATTTTACTTATTTATTTGAGAGAGAGAGCCAGAGAGAGAACACGAGTGGAGGGGAGGGGTAGAGGCAGAAACAGACTCCCCACTAAGCAGGGAGCCTGATGTGGGGCTCAATCCCAAGACCCTGGGATCATAACATGAGCCAAAGGCAGATGCTTAACTGAGCCACCCAGGCACCCTGAGGCAGTGTCTATAACAACTGAATATAAGCATACACTATGACCAAGCAATTCCACTCTTTGGCATGTCCCCAGTAGAAATGCTCTCATATACACACCAAAAGGCATGTAGAAGAATGTTTACATGAGCAATATTTGCAATAGTCCTGTTTTTGAAAACAACCAAAATCTTGATTGCCAGTTAAAAAGATAATAAAGTGTGGTTTACTTCACATAATCAGTACAGATAGAATGAAAATGAACAAGTACTGCTACATGAAGCAAAATATATAATATAAGCATAACATTGAATGAAAAAAATATTCACAAATGAGAAAAACATTCCATTCATATTAAATTAAGACAAAGACAATGCTAACCTACAGTGTTAGAAGTTAAGATAATGGTTCCTTTTGATGAGTGTTCAGCTTTCCTCCTGTTATTGATTTCTTGTTTCATTCCATTGTGGTAGGAAAAGATAATTGACATAATTTCTATCTTCCTGAATTTATTGAGACTTGTTTTGTGGCCTAATATATGATTTATCTTAGAAAATGTTCTGTGTGCACTTGAGAAAAATGTGTATTCTGCTGCTGTAGGAAAGAATGTTCTGTATATGTCTTTTAGGTCCATTTGATCTATAGTGTTGTTCAAATCCTCTGTTTCCTTATTGATTTCCTGTCCGGATGATATATCCATTGTTGAGAGTGGGGTATTAAAGTCTCCAACTATTAATGTTTTGATGTTTATTTCTCCCTTTAGTTCTGTTAGTATTTGATTATATATTTAGAAGCCCTGATGTTGGGTGCATAAGTATTTACAATTGTTTTATGTTCTTGATGGGTAGGGCCCTTTATCATTACATAATAACCTTTGTCCTTTTTTGACCATTTTTAACTTAAAGTCTATTTTCTCTGATACAAGTATAGCTACCCCTGTTTTCTTTTGGTTTCCATTTGTTTGAGATATCTTTTCTATCCCTTCACTCTCAGTCTATGTGGGCTTAAAGCTAAAGTGAATCTTTTGTATGCCTACTTTGGATGCATATTGGTGGATCTTGTTTTTTTTTATCCATTCAGCCATTTTTTGCTTTTTGGTTGGATAATTTAATCCATTTATGTTTAAAGTAATTATATATATGTAAAGATTTACTATTGCAATTTTGTTGTTTTTTTATTTTTCTGGTTTGATTCCTTGTTACTGTGTCCTCTCTTGCAGGCTTCATTTGTGATTTGATGATCTTTTGTAGTGGTATGCTTTGACTCTGTTAGCATAATCTTTTGTGTACCTACTACAGATTTTTCCTTTGTGCTTTTCATGAGGTTTATGAAAAAATGTCTTATAGCATCCTACTCTAAGCTATTAATAACTTAACTTCAATAATATACAGAAATTTTAGCTTTTACTTTTCCCATCCTCTCATTCTTGGCTATTGATATTATAATGTCCACCTTTTTAAATATTATGTATCTAACACCAAATCATTGTAGCTATGGTTATTTTTAATATATTTGTTTTTAAACTTTTAATCTAGAATTGTACATGAATTATGTACCAGCATTACAATATTCAAATCTGAGTTTATCTATTTACCATTACCTATGAGTTTTACATATTTAAATATTTTTACAATGTTAATTAGCATCTTTCTTACTTCTGCTTGAAAAACACCCTTTTGCATTTCTTGTAAGGCAAGTCTAGTGGTGATGGACTCCTTAGCTTTTTGTTTGCTTGTTTGTTTTGGAAAGAGTTTATCTTTCCTTCATTTCTGAAGGACAATTTGCCTAGTAGAGTATTTTTGGTTGACAGTTTTCACCTCTGGTCAGGTGTGGTTGCTGGCTATGTTCTGTTGGGGAGTTGCCACTGGTTGGACTTCTTGATTGGGCTATGGGCTTGGCTTTTCAGTTGCTCCTGGTTGTGTGGAGTCTCAGGCCACGATCTTTCACTGGATGGTGCTGCTGGCTGGACTCCGTTCACCTGCTGGCAGAGCTTTGTGGTCAGACAGGGTCTCAAGTTGTGTTCTACAATCAGGTGGGGACACAGACTATGCCCTGAAATTGGGTGGGACTACAGGCTGGGCTTCCCAATCAGGTAGGCCAATGGCTCTGTTCTGCTATTGGGCAAGGTCACTGGCCAGGCTGTTTGGTTGGGAGGAGCCTTCAGCTATATTCTATAGTTGGATAGAGCTAGAGACTGTGCTTCACATTTTGTGGGGTGAGGATTACTTTCCAGGCTCCTTTGTTGGCTACAGGAGACTCTGGCTATGTTCCGTGATTTGACTGGGCCACTGGTGAGGCTCCCTGAAGGCTGTGTTCAGCAATCAGGCAAAGCCATAGGCTGGGCTCTATTGTGGGGTGGGGCTATAGGCTGGGCTTCATAGTTGAGTGGCACTGAAGACTGGGTTCCAAGTCCAGGGTCACTGACTAGACTCCATAGCTGCCTGAGTTCTCTGGTAAGGCTTCCTGGTTGGGCAGGACTTGAGGCTATATTATATTATTTTATTTATTTTTTAAGATTTTATTTATTTATTTGACAGAGATAGCGAGCACAAGCAGGGGGAGCAGCAGGCAGAGGGAGAAGGAGAAGCAGGCTCCCTGCTGAGCAGGGAGCCCAACATGGGGCTCCATCCCAGGACCCTGGGATCATGACCTGAGCTGAAGGCCGACGCTCAACTGACTGAGCCACCCAGGTGTCCCAAGGCTATATTTAGCTAGTAAGCAAGGGTTCAGGTTTGCTTCCTTGCCCGGACAGGGCCATTTGACAGGCTCCAAGACTGGTACAGAGTTTTGCTTGATTCAGGTTGGTGACCTGAATCAGGAAAAACACTGGGGGAGCTGGATATCCACCATGGGTTCTTTTCTCCCCACTGGAGAAAACCTAGGCTCAGGGGCCCCTCTCGCTCTGCTGCTGTGCTGGCCTGGGGCAGGGGTGATGGGGTCTGCATGTAGCTGCTCTTTTGGCCCTTCCAACGGGTGCCCTGCTTCTCAGTCTCTGTGCTCCAGAGGTGCTTCAGTGGCATCTTTGTTCTGGGATTTTCACCACCGTGTCTTGTCTATGTATAACTGCTAGTTGTGAGGGCGACTGAAGTCAGGAATGACCTGTGTTGCTATCTTCATGACATCACTCTGACCAGCAGTTTGGTTTTCATAGAAGTTTTAAACATGAATATGACATAGTTCAATGTACAGTTTTGATGGAAGACTCTTCTCCATGAATATGTCTGAAGAAAGGCAACACTTATTAGAAGGCAAGGACTTATAATTCAGACAAGGACTGATGAACATTTGAGAGAGAGAAGAGAGCACAGGATAAAAGTAAAGGACTCAAGTAAGTAGTTCAAAGAGGCAGGGTTTGTGGATAAATATTCTGTAGAGTAGGAGTAAGGTAAAGGAGTCTAGAAGGACTCCAAATTTTCTTATTTGTGTGATAAGTACCATTTAGTAAAGAGAAATGTGTATTGAGGCTTCAGTTTTAGATATGTTGACTTTGAAATATTTGTGAGATATTCAAATGGATTATGTCAAGAATGCAGTTACACAGATAGTCTGAAACTTAGAGAAGTCTGGCCTGAGATATTTAATTTAAATGGTGCCAACAAGGGGTGCCTGGGTGGCTCAGTCGGTTAAGCATCTGTCTTTGGTTCACGTCATGATCTCAGGGTCCTGGGATCAAGTCCCACGTCGGGCTCCCTGCTCAGCAGGGAACCTGCTTCTCCCTCTCCCTCTGCCACTTCCCTTGCTTATGCTCCCCCCCCTTTCTCTCTCAAATAAATAAAATCTTTAAAAAAATAAATGTTGCCAACAAATCAGTGTTTGGTAGAATTGTTAGAAGGTAATGTGATCACTCAATGAGAGTGTTTTGTGTGACATAAGCAAGGGAGAAATGTCTAAGTCCAGATGATACTTGCATTTAAGGAATATATGGAAGAGAAGATATGCTTTTAGGAATTTGATAAAGAAAAGATAAAGAGGGAAGAGAATAACAATAAGTATAGTGATGGGAGTAGGGTGCTAACACAAAGCCAAGAAAGGCAAGAGCTTCAAAAATAACAACCTAGCCACCAGTGGACCCATCACAAGGCACAGGACTTAAAACTGTCCTTAGGATCTGGCAACATGGTCAGGACATTCTAGTGGAGTGGTAAGGACAGAAGCCAGATTTTAGTAGAACGGGAGTGAAGGAAAAGAGAGAAAGAAAGGGCTGGTATGGATCATGATGGAATAGAGTTGCATGCTTTTCTCTAGTATTTCTCAACAGTTGAGAAATAGGACTGCTGAAGGTGGATTATAGAATGGATTTTGCCAAATGAGTGAAATGTAAAGATTGGCTTTGTAAGACATTTGAGGGTCTGGCTGAGAAACTGGTTTGAATAATCAACTATGGTATAGGATGATTAAGAAACTCAGGCTGGCCTGGAAGGAGCAGAGATACTAGGGGAAAATGGAGAAATCCTAAAATAAGGGTCTTCTATAAGAGCAAGGACATATGAAGAGGCATGGAAAACAGGAGATGGCAAAAGCAAAAAGTAGATAATAAGAGATGATAAAATAAGATAAAAACAGAGAGGGAGGCAAACCATAGAGACTCTTAACTGCAGAGAACAAACGGAGGGTTGCTGGAGGGGAGATGGGTGGGGGATGGGCCAAATGGGGGATGGGCATTATTAAGGAGGGCACTTGTTGGGATGAGCACTGGGTGTTGTATGTAAGTGATGAATTACCAAATTCTACTCCTGAAACCAGTACTACATTATATGCTAACTAACTTGAATTTAAATAAAAAATAAAAAACATGCTTTACTGAGAAAAAAAAAAAAGGCATTAAAAGGAATAAGCCAGATACATTCTGCTAGCTTCAGAAATTATAGTAGTGGGATTTGTTTCAAACAGACATAAGCTATATGAACCTAACCCAGACTATATAAAAATGTTGAGCCTAACCCAGACTATTTAAGAGAGAATGCATTACATTTTTATTAATAAGCTTTAGAAGACCCAACAACAATAACAACAACAAAAGAGATGATAAAAGCATGTTTGTTCAGAGAATGGGATATTGGATTTAGAATTTCTAGGTGATGGAAGAATTGAAGATGTGCCATTAGGCATGTGCTAGGATAAACTGGATATTTATTTCCTTTATTCTCCATGCAACTCTATTCTTTTCAATTAAATTTCACTTCAACCAATTATTTTTAAGCACCCATGTATTATCATGTTTGATTATAATAGAGAAATTTTACAACTAGGGAAGTCTTGAGCAGGTGTCAGCAAACAATCTTTTAATAACAAGGAAGTTATTTTGTTTGTTATTGTTTTTTGTTTTTTGTTTTTTGTTTTTTATTTGCGAGAGAGAGAATGAGAGAGAGCACGAGAGGGAGGAGGGTCAGAGGGAGAAACAGACTCCCTGCTGAGCAGGGAGCCCGATGTGGGACTCGATCCCGGGACTCCAGGATCATGACCTGAGCCGAAGGCAGTCGCTTAACCAACTGAGCCACCCAGGCGCCCCTTGTTTGTTATTGTTATTTGTGGTTTATTTGTTGAGTTGTTTGAACGTAATGTGATGTTCGTCTGTTGGACAGAATGTTTTTACCTAACTGGGAACATGACCTTCTTAGCTTTTCTGCTAACCAGAAAATCACTGTTAGTATCTGTTCTCTAGAGCAGTTAGGGTTTTACACACACAGTCACACTCATGTGCACACATATCAATACACACATTAACACATATAAGCCCACGTATATCCATGCACAGCACATGGATGCAGATACATTTGCAAAGGAAGAACAGAACCAGTGTTCAGTGTAAGCATCACCTTATCTGAGACATTATTCCTTACAGGATATTTTGGAAAGGGACAAACAAAAATTCATTTGTTCCAAAGAACTGAAACAGTATGATGATCTGCAGCTCTAAAATTACTGGCAATGAGCAGTGCAAGATTTTAGTCACAATTCAATACAGACGAGTCAGCCAAAAAATAGCACTCAGAATGTGAATTCAGGCAGTTCAATGATTCTGCTCTGGACCAACGTCTGGTTATTAAAGTCACCCTGGAGAAGCCTGGCAACTTAAGAATAATTTATGGCTGAGAAGTAGATTCATTTGTTCCTCATCTTACCAAATTCATTTATTATAGATTTTTAGGGGAATAAAATTCACTCTTTTAGTTTGCTATTGCCCCTAAAAGGTTTAATACTGGCTTTTCATGCCTGAATGTCCAGTTAGAACAAAAGTTATGTTTCAAAAGTAGAAATGGAGAAAAAAGGTCAAGGGAGGTGTATTATATTTTTAGTAGAAAATATGAACCTAGACAATGTGAGAGGAATAGAGAAGGGATGGATAGGGCCAAATGGTTCATAGTTTAATATCTCTATCAGACCAGGGGCATCTGGGTGGCTCAGTCATTAAGTATCTGCCTTCAGCTCAGGTCATGATCCCAGGGTTCTGGGATAGAGCCCCACATCGGGCTCCCTGCTCCGCAGGAAGTCTGCTTCTCCCTCTCCCACTCCCTCTGCTTGTGTTCCCTCTCTCGCTGTGTCTCTCTCTGTCAAATAAATAAATAAAATCTTTTTTTTAAAAAAATATCTCTATCAGACCAGAAGACACCAAATTATCCTCTCTCACTTAGATTAGGTGCTACTGGTCTTCCTTTGCTGTTACCAGTGAGATTTTTAAAACACAAACCTAATAATACCACATCTCTGCTGAAACATTTTCTTTGGTTTTCTCTGGCTTTAAATAAAGTCCAAACTCCTTAAGAAAGCACACAGATCCTTCATGATATTGTCCTTGCTCAATATTATCTCTCATCTTCTCCTGTTCTTTCTGTATGCCCTCATTACTTTAAGTTCCCAGAAGATATCATGGTTTCTTACTAATTCTCCCTACTACCAGTTTTAATAATTTCTCGTGTTTGCTTAGTCACACTTTTCTTCCCTTCATTTTACTAATTCTACCGGTTTTCTGACCTCTTTTCAGATGCCTTTTCTTCTAAGCCTCTTATGATCCCACCAGTCTCAAAGAGATATGCTTTTGAACCTTAATTCCAATTTAGTATGCATCACATTGAATTCCATTTGTTTATATACTTCTCTTCCTCAGGACATGGTGAATTTCTTAAGGGTGGTGCTTTAGTTTTGTAGCCCCAGCACTTAACTCATTGCTTATTGATGAAGCAGAGATTCCATAGTATTGGATAAATGGAAGGAGTGTGGCAGTGGTTAAAGAGGAACATTTTTTATCAGAATGAAAAGAGAGATATGCTAGCAGTTTAAATGGATAAGGATTTTGGAGGCTACATTGAGGTTTCAGGCTTGTGGGGCATTTGAGAGCAGAAGTAATATTTTTTGTCTTCAAGAAGATTAAAGCCTTTTTGGTTGACAAACTTTTGGTACACAAAATAATTTTGAACCACCTAAGGCTGTCTCTAAGCAAAGGTGTTGTACACCAGAAGAGATGCGCAGCAGGAGGGAATATTTACAGGAATAAGGATAGTCCGAGTAAGGTTTAAAGAAAAGATTTGAACTGAGTTTTGATTATCCATAGGTTTTGTGTAGGCTGAGAAAAACAGGATTTTTTTTAAGATAAAGGGATCATCAGGCACAAAAATGGAGATTTTCATGGCATGTGTGAGTGGTGATAAGGATTCCATCTTAACTATTGCCTCCATGAAGAATCAACCTCCCTCCAAGGATTCTGTCCCACAATCATAACTGTTTGCCAGATGGTTCTATCTAGGTGTCCCATCCTCACCTGAAACTCTATATTTAAAGTCAAACTCATCTTCCTTCCTCCCTAGTCAGTTGCCCTGTGTTGACCTCTCTCAAGCCATCCAGACTTCAAAGTTTGGACTCATTAGCTCATGTCCTACACATGAAGAGTCAGGTAATGGTCTTGGCACATACTAGGCATTTTATAAATGTTTACCAAATTCACAAAAGGAAACACTTTGGAGTCCAATGTGACCATGTGAAGGTTAAACACAGGAATGGATGGATGAGGTGTGGAAAGGCAGAAAGAATAGATAGCCATAATCGAAGGTCTGAGCATCCCAACATATAAAAGAATCAAACATAGTGTTTGAAGAGTTAGAAACATTAGGTGCTGGGAACTGCAGCTCTGGTTTCATGAACTCTTGGATAAAAGATTTGAAGTTAATTATAACAAAGAACTTGGCAACAGGGATCATTAGGAAAGTCAACGTATTTTATCCTTTAGGGAAGTTACCAGCATTCCATAAAACTTAATTTAATGTCTTGAATTTTGTCATAATACTCTCATAAAATTCAGTCTATCTAATTCAGTGTTTTATTTCCCTAATTGATTGGTTTTATAACTGTGATTGACTTGGGTCCCACTCTCAACCCTTCCAGAAGAATTGAGTGAGCTGTAAAATTCTCCAAAGGACATTATTAATTCAGTCTTCAATGGATTATTTGTAAACTTAAAAATGTTCATTAGGTACTTACTATATATCTATGCTATCATTTGAGTTACAATGACAAATAATACGTTCTTTATTCACCCTCACCCCCACTCCACATATTCTTAAGTTTGTTGGAGGCAGGTATTGTATCTTTGTTATATTTATGTCCCAGTACTTGGCAAATAGTGAACACTGAATAAATATTTGTTGAATTAATGGATGACAAATTACACATTGTAAGTGCTATGATTTATATATGCACAGGATGCTATAGGAAGTATAAAAAGAACGATGATTACTTATTGCTTAGAACAGTGTATTTCAGAGGGATTCTCAATTTTGTTCATAAATTTTGGAAAGAATAAGTGAATCAGACAGAGTGAATCCCTCAACTCAAGTACTTCATCATTATCAAGTTGCTAGAAAATGAAAGTAATTATTTTTAAAGTGAAAATTACAGACTTGATAAGTTAGTGAGTCTAAGACTGAAGTTAATCCATTCATCTAATCAACGTGTATTTATTTAACACCTCCTGTGTGCCAGGCATGGCACTTAATGCTTCTGGTCAAATGATGACCCAGATGTGGTCATTCTGTTGAAAGAACTCAGTGATTATTCATCTGAAATTATAGAAAAGCAATTTATATTATTTATATATTATTTATATTTAAAAAATGAAAAGTGGGGTGCCTGGGTGACTCAGTCGGTTGAGCGTCTGCCTTCGGCTCAGGTCATGATCCTGGAGTCCTGGGATCAAGCCCTGCATCAGGCTCCTTGCTCAGTGGGGAGCCTGCTTCTCCCTCTGCCTGCCCCTCCTCCTGCTTGTACTCTTTCTCTCTGTCAAGATATAATAATAAAGATATTATTTAATATCTTAAAAAAATGAAAATACTCTCTCCTGCTTAACCAACTACTTGAAAAAATACTTCAAAGCTGTTGAAATGCATTTAGAATAGTAAGATAATAACAAGTAGTTCTATAATAACTTTAAATTCTTTTATTGGTGGACAACCTGCCATTTCACCTTTTTATTTATTTTAATGTTCAATGATGTTGATTTTACTATATGCATTTATGTGATGAGAAGGTATCTCTCTCTGTCTCTCTCTCTCTGTGTGTGTGTGTGTGTGTGTATACAGTTTTTATTTGGTTGTACATTTGCGGCATTCTTCAGAAGCCCTGACTTACAGTGGGTAGTGGTTTCCTGTCAATATATACTTTTGTCCTCCTCCATAGTAAATGTTTTAACTCCAGAGGTATGACCTGTTAAGTTTCAGTCAAGGCCATCTTTCTTATTGCCACAGTTATGTGTGAAGGTAACCTTAGCCAATATAGTTAGAATTTATATTTTTTTCTGGCCTAGACAGAATTTTGCTGGAAATTGTGTGACGTAGATATTCTCTTTCCTCCTGAGGACAATGTCATATGAAGGGGTAAAGCTGCTAACTGCTATTCTTCCACCATGAGGGAGAAACCAACCCAAGACTGAATCTGCTTTGGCTTCATGTTTCATGGAGAGTCACAAGGAAATGGAGTCAGAGTTCTGGTCACAACATACCTAAAACTTGACCACTCTGGACTTTTTAGTTACATGAATTAATACATTCTTTTTAATGCTGAAGCCAGTCTATATTGAGTTATCTGTTATTTGTATCAAAAATAAAAACATTAAAAATTATAGGTAGGTATTAAATTCACATGTGGCTATGAATTCATCATTGATCATAAAGCTGTATCTTTGTGCTTGACTTACATTAAACATTTAATTGGAAGAAAGAGACTTTTATTTCATTGAATACTCAAAATTGATAAGTTTTTAATGTTGCATACTATCACAATACATGGAATGTTATTATTACTGCCAAATATCAGTTACTGACAATTATGCTGTATAAATTCCAAGATATTGGAATAAACATATAGTATTAATAATGAACATGTGATCCTTAAGCAAATTATAAACCATGGGAGACTCTGGACTCTGGGAAAAAAACTGAGGGTTACAGAAGGAAGTGGGGTGGAGGGATGGGGTAACTGGATGATGGGTATTAAGGAGGGCACCTGTGGTGATGAGCATGGGGTGTTATACACAACTGATGAATCGTTGAACACCATTAAAAACTAATGATGTACTATATGTTGGCTAATTGAACATAATAATAATTTTTAAAAATCACAATATAAAGAATAATGTGGACCTAAGATTGCAAATTATGAATTTTTAATAGGTCTAGTCCATCCTGAACCTCTCCTCACCTGTCCATTATTTGAGCCACACCACAGAAATTGTTGCTTCTTAGGTCCACCGGTCATCAGCACCCATTTTCCACCTTTTTAACATATTTCAGCAATTGGCTAGTTCTTTCCCCTCCATAATTTTCTCATTTATTTTTTAACTCATTCATTCAACACATTTATTTAGCAACTCCTACATGCCAGACAATGAACTAGTTACAAAACACCTAATACAGCAACAACGAAAAAGATATATGTGATGCCATTACAGTGAATAAAAACATTTATACCAAGATCACATAATAATTTTAAATTACAAATTGATTACAAAAAGAGAAAGAGGTACAACAATGAAGAAATATCAGATGTTGACTTGACCTCATCTGGGGGCCAGGATGACTTCCATGAAGAAGTGAACATTTAATCAGAGCTCAAAAGATGATGATAATTAACAACAAAAGAAATACACCAGTAATAAAACAACCGGTAAAGCAGGATCCCAAGAAGAAGTAACTTATTTGAAGCTCCCATTTGAAGTCCCTAAGGTAGGAAGAAGCATGACTCATTGAAAGAAGTGAAAGAAGGCCAAGGCAGAGAATGAGAGGGGAGAATGGCCAATGTGCTGAAAACCACATCGCTGGAACCTCACAGGCCACTTGAAAGATTTTAGTCTTTGCCCTAAGAATGAAAAGTCACTGAAGAGTTTCAAGTAAGAAATGGCAGGATCAGATTTGCATTTTAGAAACATCACTCTCTAAACTAGTTAAGTATACGAAATATTACTGGTGAGAGTCCAAAGTAGAGGATACAGTTGCAAATTAAGATGTGAATCTTATTATGAATTCTATTTTAAATATGGTGACTTTCGAATATACAATTGGAGATATTGGATATATGAGTTTGGGATTCCAAAAATTTGGCATTGTACACATGAATCTGAGAATAAGGAATCAGGACTCTCAGGTTATAAAAGAAATAAAATACAAACTAGCTTGTGTAAATATATGTATGTATGTATGCACATACTTATATATCTATCTATCCATCCATCCATCCATCCATCTGGATTCTTTTGCCTTATATTACCAGGAAGTTCACTCATAGGGTTGGCTTCACATATCACTATATCCTGGGGTTCAAATAATTTTATTAGCGCCTTCCATTTAGAAGTTGGGAGAGAAGTTAGATTCAATTAGTTTAAAAACCATGTGGAAGGTGAAAAAGTTGAACAGCAAGTGTCATTATTCTGAGGGATATCTCTGTTGATGCCATTTAGCCTGATTTCTTTTTAATTAATTAATTAATTACTTTTTAAATATAAATTTTAGGTAGTTAATATAAGTGCAATATTGCTTTCTGGAGTAGAATTCAGTGATTCATCACATACAACACCCAGGGCTCATCATAACAAGTGCCCTCCTTAATACCCATCCCCCATCTAGCCCATCCCCCACCCACTTCCCTCCATCAACCCTCAGTTTGTTCTCTATCCATTAAGAGTCTCTTATGGCTTGTTTCCTTCTCTCCTTTTTCTTTTCTTTTCTGCTTTCCATATGTTCATCTGTTTTCTTTCTTAAATTCCACATATGAATGAAATCATATGGTATTTGTCTTTTTCTGACTTCTTTCACTTAGCATAATATACTCTAGCTCCATCCATGTTGTTGCAAATGGCAAGATTTCATTCTTTTGATGGCTTGAGTATATATATATATATATATATACCACCTCTTCTTTATCCATTCATCAGTTGATGGACATTTGGGTTCTCTCCATAGTTTGGCTATTGTTGATAATGTTGCTATAAACATCGGGGTGCAGGTGCCCCTACAAAAAAGTATTTTTGTATCCTATGGATAAATACCTAGTAGTGCAATTGCTTGGACCATAGGGTAGTTCTATTTTTAACAGTTTTGAGGAACCTCCATCCTGTTCTCCAGAGTGGCTACACCAGTTTGCATTCTCAGTAAAACACAAGCTTGGCCATATACTGGACAAATCCTTTTTAAGTGAGACATTTTTCTGCTTTTGAGAATTGAATTTGGCACTCACTCCCATAATCCTGTTTCATGACATCTTCCTTACTCTTTATTTTTTCAACCACTTAATAAGAAACAAAAAACCAAAACTCTGTGAGTTGCTACTGTTTCAATGATTAAACCACTAACTTACATAAACCGAGTCTATCATCCTTCTGGCTTCTCCAGATGCTGGACTGGGATGGGCAGTGACTTCAGTGACAATCATTTTTAAACCAAAATTTCACACCTTTCGTCATTTCTACATCTCACTACTATCATATCACCCTCAGCATTTTCCTTCTTGAGGTTTCTGGATGGTCTGGAAAGCACTCAGAAAGAAGTCTATAAGGAAGATAGTGAAGGAAGAATGATGGTATGGGTTCCACTCTGGACTGTCCATGATACAAATTTCCCACTTAAATCTTAGAAGGTCCATGACAAGGCTACTTCTTTATGTATAAGATTTAATTAAAAAATCCCCAGAGCTTGATTGAGGTACCTCTTGAATGAAAAGCATACATCACTTAACAAAAGAGAGTATACTGGAGCACATTTGGGAATCAAAAATTCATCGTGGTATGAGATGCTATGTGAAAAAGGTAGTTGAGAATTTTAGATAAGAGATAATTATAAGACTTTTGCAAGACTCTGTGTCTTTTGTAAGATTTTCATGACTGATTCTAAGTCTCAGATTCAATGCCGTTCATTGTGTCTAGATCAGACCCTCCTCTTCAAAACACTTGAATGGATGTGCTCTCAGAATCCTCGTCAGCATTTCCATTTTTCTCTTTGCATTCTCTCATTTCCTGCATCTTCAAATTTGCACAGACCTCAACATTCTTAAAAACAGTCTTAACTTGCTCCTATCCCTTAATAAGTTATGTCATCTTTGTTCCTTTTTGTTCACTTTCAAACTTGTGTTAATGGAGCACACTTTACACTTTCACTTCTTCATCAATCTCTTACCTTTTTTAAGTCATTTTCCTTTCTACCCTTCCTACAGAAATTACTTTGTCAAAGTAAATAAGTGCATGTAAACACACACACACACACACACACACACCCTAATTTTTGTCCTTTTCTCCTTTGACCTATCTGGAGCCCTTTCTTGAAACTTTTCTCTTTGGTTTCATGACCAGGGCTATTTGGTTTGGAACTCCTTTTCTGGCTCCTTTTCTTTCTTTCTATTCTTTCATTTATGGATTATATTTCCTCTCTTGTCCACAAACTCCAGAGGTTGAGTCCTTTTCTTCTTGTTTTTCATATTGCATTTTTTTTTTGAGCAATCTTGCTATTCTCATGGTGATCCCTTGTCCTACTCATTAAGTGATCCAAATCGTAGCTACCACATGTACTGCTACATGTTTATATATGAAAAATCTAGTGTTCACATAGAACAATAAGGTTACCAATATTGTCAGCACAATTTAAAATGTATGATTACTGTTTGATTTAAATTCAATGAGCTGACTTTAAATAAACTAGGACTCAGGGCCCAGAATAGGTAACTTATTTCCTTATGTATCAATACACATCCATGGGGCTGCTGGGATGATGGCTGAAGTAAAGAGGCAGAGCCTGGAAGATGCAAGGGTATCATTCAACTTTATGATAAGGTGAATAAAATATAAAAAATCAGCAATAGCCTATCCTTGGAGAATAATGATTTTAATAAATTACTGCATTTATTCAAATCAGAAAAAAGGAGACATTGATTATAAATCAGGTATCGTGCCAAATGTAATCGTGTGTAGCAAATAATATACAGGACAATGCGCTACCTATATATTTAGCTGTATGAAAACTACCACCAGAATATCAGTTATTTGACAACTGAAAAGTTGTGCGCCACTTTTTTCTCTTTAAATCCTATTCATTCTAGCATTAATTACTTCCTGACACCTTAATCAATCCTCCCTTCTCTCTTAATAATGAAACAATTTTTTATATATATCTGCTTGTGATGGTTTTTTTGTATGCTTGTTAATTCAGTTATCTGTAATCGCCATTGGACAGGTTACGGTCTGGTGTTTACTTGTGTATACTACCACTAATTGGTGATCTCTATGAATTAAAGGCATATTCTTTCCTTCCTTTCTTCCTTCCTCCTTCCCTCCCTCCTTCTCTCCTTCGTTTCTTCTTTTTTTTCTTGATATTTCCCATGTCTGGTTCATTATAGCTGCTTCATAGCTTACTGGTGTTTACACTGAATAGTCTTTTTAATCAACTAACATTTTAGGCAACCATTTTGTACTGAGCATTTTCAATGATATCAATTTCATTGCCACCTTAAATAGTTAATTTCTCAGTTCTTAAACAAAAGCGAGATACTTTTCTCCCAACTCATACAAAATAAAGTTTCCATCCTATTTTTAAAGTACTTTTCCTCCTAACAATTTATGACAGTGAGTCATAGCTACAATGCCAGCACAGGCAGGTCTCAGGGGATCACTGTCCCCACAAGGAAGTGCATTAACTTCACACTGTGGTTCATTAATGGTATTGTCAATGCCCCCATGAGGTATGGGCATTTGTGAATCCCTGATGTTTCTTGATTACTTGGCTTGCACTCTATTCCTCTACCAAGAAGTCCTTCCCACTAAGTTGTCACTAAAGAAAACAGTGTCAAATGGCACATCATATAAACTATGTACACAATCATCTACTACCATAGCATTTTATACTGCACCTGTTAATTGTATGTACAAATATATGTATGTATTTGTCTATCTCCTGCTAGACTAAGACATGTTCATTATTTCCTGGGCACAATGTGATAAGCTATACATGAAAGTATCATAATGGAGGCTGTCAGTTGGCATTGTTCTCAAACTCACTAATAACCACTCAAAAAACCTAAAGTTTTATTATTTAGAAATTAGTTTTCTGGATAAATTCATATATAGTGGGTAGTTTAAAAAGAATTCTTTGTGCTCTCATTCAAGATTCAACATCTACTTTGGATAAATGAAAATTGATTATACATGACAAAATCCTTCACCAGTTAAAAAGTACTTAATGAACTCTCTTACATGCCAAGCACTGGTTTAGGCACTGGGAAATTAGTGGTAGCAAGAGATAAGAAGGGTACCTGCTCTTCCGGAGCTTCTTTCAGAGGGATCTGCAGAAAAATAAATAGGCACACACATACACACATATAGTGATACATGCTATAATAAAAGAGAGTGGAGTCCAAGAGTCAATAATAATTGTGGCGGGGATTGTGGTACTTAGCGAGAGTGATCAGAAAAGAGTCTTCTGAGTTAGTGACATCTGAACTGAGACCTGAATAATGAGAAGGAAGCACTCAGAGGGAAGTCTGGGAAAAGAATATTCTGGGCAGAGAAAACAGGAAACACAAGGGCTCTGCTGAAGAAATAAGCCCTGGTATGTTCTTATAATGAAGAACAATGTAGCTGAAACATAATGAACAAAAGGGAGAGTGGTAAGAGATTACTCTGTAGAGGTAGAGAAGGATTGGATCATGTTGGATTTGTAGGCTATTTTATTTTAAATGTGATGTGAAACCTAATATACTAGTCCAGGTAAGGGATCATGATGGCCGGGAACTGAGAGGTGAAAATATTGGTGATACCACTTATTGCACTGGGTATATATGGTGAAGCTTAAACGCAGTGCAATTTACTGTTGGTAGGATATGAAGAGTTACAGAGGGGAGTAAGAGGTGAGCCAAGAGGTTTTGGCTTGAAGAATGCATGGTAGAAATATAATTAAAGTGGAGATATCTGGGGGTGGAAGGTGGAACAAGAGGTTCAGAGGCACCGATCAAGTTATCTATATTAATATGCTAAGTTTAAAATGCCTATGAGGTATTCTAATTGAGATGTTGAAAAGGCAGCTTAATGGATGTGTCTGGACCTCTCCCCTTGAGGGGAGACAATAGATTTCAGAATGAGTAGAAATGGAGGTGACCTTCAAAACCATAGGAAAAATGAAAATGTGAGGCAAAGAGCATAGGACACTGTTGAGCTTTTCATAAAGCTTCTCTCCTCCTTCCTCCTCTCCTGAGGCTTCCCACCCTCTACGTATCCCCACACTCTCCTCTCTGATTGCTCAGCTGGAAGGGATCCTTCTCCAAACTCCCCTCAAATTATCCCTTTCCTATCTCATGGTCCTCATGGCACTGACTAGATTTTGCTTTCTATTACAGTTCTATTTTAGCTTTATCTCCTCTACTAGACCCTCTTATGATTACAGTCCCCACCTGGAACTTTCTATCTGATTTGCCTGGAAAAGTTATTTTCTTTCCCAATCCCTGCTCTTCCCTAATATTTTACCTGGTCTACACTTAACTACTGGGCAGGACCTTTCCTCCCTAACACCTTCCCTAGCCATCCAGTCTAAATGATACTCTGGTACAACTCTAGATTTAAGATCTATGGTAAGACGTAGCCATATCAGAAGTTCATCATTAAACTATATGTACTCTAGGGGCGCTTGGGTGGCTCAGTTGGTTAAGCGTCCAACTCTTGGTTTCAGCTCAGGTCATGATCTCAGGAACCAAGCCCTGAGGCCTACATCTGGCTCTGTGCTCAGAGGGGAGTCTGCTTGAAGATTCTCTCCCTCTGCCCCTCCCCCAACTCATGCATGAGGGTTTTTTTTGTTTTTTGTTTTTTGTTTGGGGGGGGGTCACTGCCCTAAACATCAAATTTATTGTGCTGTTCTTACATTCCAAACCCAACCCCCTCTCCCAATGGGGGTCAGCAGAGGGAAGGATTTTCACAGTACCTGCATGCCTCCCTGCCAAACTTCCCCGTTAACCCTCAGTCCATCTATTTGTGGTCACTGAAATGCAGCTAGGGACAAGGGCCAAGGAGAAATAGAAATCTCCTTTGGAGAACAGGAGGAAGAGGCTAGAGAACTTGATTAACCCCCCCCCCCCCCCCGCCACTTCCCATACCTGAGGAGAACAGAGGTCAGCCAACAGTCCATGCCATCCAGCCCGGTGAGCTGGGGGGAGAGAGGAAGATGTCGGTAACTCCAGCACAGCTGGGCTTGCTGCTTAGGGTGCCAGAGGTGTAGGGAGGAGGCTGGGGCAGCAACATAGGAAAAGCTTTCTTTGCAGATCCATGAAAGGAAACTATTTTTTGGAGTCAAAAAGGAAAGACCTTGGGATACTTTCCTTTTCCCCAGGTCCTTAAGAGCTCTCTATCTCTCCCTAAAATAAACAAATCTTTAAAAAAAATATAAAAACATATAGTATTCCATATCTATCTACACATGATGGTGGAAAATGAATTTTATATACTTTGCATCTAAATTTCTATATAGTTTCACTGAGGAAAATGGGAATTTTCAATTCAATATGTATATATGCATAGTGCTTTATATTTAGAAAAGCCCCTTCACCAACATTATTTAAATAATTCATTAGCATATTAATATATAATATTAATAATAACAACAAATAATAACTATTAGTATTACTATGGTATATATGAGAAAAGTTAGGAAACTTTAAAAACTTAATCTAAGTTACAGATAAGTGATAATATTGAGAATCAAATCCAGAATACTGTCTACCACTGCAGTCTTCCTTCCAGTCTAACACAGCTTATTCAGAAGTGTCAAATATTTCATTTAAGCCTTCATTTAAATTTAATCTTTTCATTACATTCACTATATGCATTTACATACCCTCATTCACAGGCATTTGCACATACATACTCACTCATATTAAACGGTCCATTAGGCTGTACCATTTGTAAAGGTCTTGGATGAGAAATGAGAAAGGCAGTGTGACAGGTATGATTATAGACTCATAAAGTGAAGCTCTATAAAGATCGACCTTCAATACTGGACTTAAATACTGAAGTCTTAAACTGTTAGAATCAGATTATTGGGTATTTAAATAAATGTCCTAAATGCACTAAATAGGGAATAAAATAAAGTTTATATCTTGTTATATAATCTGCTTGTTACATAATCTCTTTCAACTTTCTTTAATTGTATTTAATTTTAAATCACTTTATTCCTAATAGCTATAATTAAGGTGCAAGTGGACAAGTTATTTTTTGATGCCCAGGCTGTAGGAAGCTCAAACAAGAGCTAAGAATAATATTCTCCAGGGGTGCCTGGGTGGTTCAGTTGGTTGAGTGTCTGACTCTTGATTTCAGCTCGGATCATGGTCTCAGGGTCCCGGGATCGAGCACTTTATGGGGCTCTGCACTCAGCAGGGATCTGCCTGGGGTTCTCTCTTTCCCTCTCCTTCTCCCTCTGCCCCTCCCCCTGCTCACTCTATAAATAAATAAAATCTTTTTTAAAAAAGGAATAATATTCTCCAAATTTCAGTACAAAATTCAAAAGCATTAATAAAATATTGACCACAGTGGGACTTCTTGTATTTGAATAAAATCTACTTGATTTCATAATTAAATATAGCCTAGTAAAAATCAATTTTAAGACACATAGAAAGATCCAACCAGAAAAATTGTACTTATCCTGAGACTATTTTTTTTAGTTATTTTTCAAAGAAACAAAATTACCCAAATATTTTATTCACTAATCCAAACCACATCAAAGAGGAACCCAATTGAATGCAAACTAGTATAGCCACTGTAGAAAACGATATGGAGTCTCCTAAAAAAAAAAATAAAAACAGAATTACCATAGGATCCAACAATTCCACTACTAATAAATTCCATTTGCCCAAAGAATAAGAAAGCACTAATTTGAAAAGATATACGCACCCCTATTTTTATTTATTTGCAGCATTATTTACAATGGCCAGGATATGGAAGAGGTGATATATAAATATAAATGTAAACACAACTATAAATATATATAATGGAATATTACTCAGCCATAGAAAGAATGAAATCTTGCCACTTGCAACAACATGAATGGATCTAGACAGCATAATATTAAGTGAAATAAGTCAGAGAAAGACAAATACCCTATGATTTCACTCATATGCAGAATTAAGAAACAAAACAAATGAACAAAGAAAAAAAAGAGACAAACCAAAAAAACCAGACTCTTAAATATAGAGAACAAACTGACAAGATACCAGGGGGCAGGTGGGTGGGGGAATGGGTGACAATAGGTGATGGGGATTAAGGAGCGCACTTATCATGATGAGCACTGAATAATGTATAGAATTGTTGAATCACTATATTGTGCAACTGAAGCTAATCTAACACTGTATATTAACTACACTGGAATTAAAATAAAAAAGAGGAACCCAATCTCTATCCTTTATTTGCTCACCAAATTAGAGAATTATATTAATTACAAATAAATACTTATAGATACACAGTAGAAAAAGAATTGTCTTTGAATGAGACAGATCTGAGTTTTGATTCCAGCCACCCCCTCAATTTATTAGATTAGACCTTGAGCAGTTAGTGAGCTTCCATGAAACTCACTTTCATCATCTGCAAAATGTGAGACAAAGGACCACCTCTACATGGTTATTGTTTTTTTTTTTTTAAGATTTTTTATTTATTTATTTGACAGAGACACAGAGAGGGAACACAAGCAGGGAGAGTGGGAGAGGGAGAAGCAGGCTTCCCGCAGAGTGGGGAGCCCGATGCGGGGCTCGATCCCGGGACCCTGGGATCGTGACCTGAGCTGAAGGCAGACGCTTAACCGACTGAGCCTCCCAGGCACCCCTCTACATGGTTATTGTTATAATGAATGTTAAAATATAAAAAGCATTCATACGAAACAGACACTAAACGAAAGGGTCATTGCAAAGATAAAAATTCATAATGTAATGCTCACGGCATTGTGTACAGTACCTGGCACCCAACAGACCCTTGATAAAGATTTGCTGAATGAATGAATCCTAGGAATTACTGAGATACTGAAAAGACTCAGTGTTTTAACAGTTCTTGTTCAAATGTAAAAACAAACCATTCCTTCTTACATTTCATTCAACAAATCTTTATCAAATGCCTGCTCTACGTTAGGCACAGTGCTGGGCTCTGGGTATGGTGAACAAGTGTAACTTGCAGAGAAGTCAGTGAACAGATCCTTGAATAGGCAACTTGCACACACTGGGTAAGGTTGGTAGCACAAAGAGCGACATGAACTTACAGGAAGGGAACCCAACCTAGTTTTGAGGAACATGTGAAGACTTCTCAGAGAATGACCGGGAGGTTGGAGTCTGCACAACAATAGTGGCAGAACCGAGGGGATGAAAGCCTATTACAGGGGCGCCTGGGTGGCTCAGTCGTTAGGCGTCTGCCTTCGGCTCAGGTCATGATTCCAGGTCCTGGGATCGAGCCCCGCATCGGGCTCCCTGCTCAGCGGGAAGCCTGCTTCATCCCTTTCCCACTCCCCCTGCTTGTATTCCCTCTCTGGCTGTGTCTCTCTCTGTCAAATAAATAAATAAAATCTTTAAAAAAAAAAAAAAAAAGAAAGCCTATTACAGATGGGGGGAGGGGAGCAGCATACACACTAGAAAAAGCCTGGGTCACTGTGGGCCTGCACGGCTAAACAGTGAGGAACTTGTACCCTGCAGACATGCTTGCTAATTTTCTTCAGTTCATAATCCACTAACCTCTCTGGATCCTGATCCGAGTCAGTCCCTCAGGCACTCACCTGCATCTGCACGCCCCTCAACCAGCTCACTTTCTGATCCCCAGCTCTGTTTTTCTTCTCCCCGCTCAGCTTTGAGGTCCTGCTTATTCCTCATGGTGTCTGACATGGGTTCACGACCCTTCCTTGGCTTCTTTCCTCCGTGCTGCTCTTGGCATGAAGACAGAGGCTTGGCTGTGTGGCATGGCGATACAGACGACCACCAGATACCCTCCAAGAGTAAGCTGGGGAGGTCCTTAATTTAAAAAACTACTTTTTTGTTTTTTTTTTCTGAATTGAGATGACATGTTTGAAGTTGTTTCTTTTATGCCAGACACCAAGGAATAAAAACAACCTGTCCTTCAGGAGCTCACTACCCAGCTGGGTTGAGTAATATAAAAACAAATGTCTAGCACCAGAGAGGTGCTAATAAAAATTTGTGCAAAGGCCTAGGACATCATCAGTTTATTAATGCAGATAAATAAGAGTATAGTTGAGCATATATAACACTGACACATATATCAAGCATCACAGTGTTACTTTTTATTTATGGTTAAATCAACTCTTCTATATTACAGAAATGGTTTTAGAATATGAGAAGCTTTCTCTTTTTTTTTTTTAAGATTTTATTTATTTATTTGACAGAGAGAGAGACAGCGAGACAGGGAACACAAGCGGGGGGAGTGGGAGAGGGAGAAGCAGGCTTCCCGCCGACCAAGGAGCCCGATTTGGGACTCGATCCCAGGACCCTGGGATCATGACCTGAGCCGAAGGCAGACGCTTAACCATCTGAGCCACCCAGGCGCCCTATGAGAAGCTTTCTTGATCCTGACTTTCAGATATATGATTCAGAATATTTGATTCTAACTTAATAGCTCACATTTAATTCTTGGAACAGAGCTCAATCAGTTTTTTGGGGGGAAGAGGAACTCCATCATTGTGGGAAGGCATATTAGAAATCTTGAACAAAGAAAGTAAAAATGTCACTATTTGCAGATGACATGATACTATATATAGAAAACCCTAAAGACTCCACCAAAAAAGTATTAGAACTAATAAAGGAATTCAGTAAAGTCACAGGATACAGAATTAACATACACAAATTAGTTGTGTTCTACACACTAATAATGAGCTATCAGAAAGAGAAATTAAGAAAACAATCTTATTTACAGTTGGATTAAAAAGAATAAAATGCCTAGGAATAAATTTAACCAATGAGGTGAAAGACCTGTACTCTGAACACTATAAGACATTAATGAAAGAAACTGAAGATGACACAAATAAATGGAAAGATATTCTATGCTCATGGATTGGAAGATTAATATTGTTAAAATGTCCACACTACCCAAAGCAAGCTATGGCTGCAATGCAGGCCCCATGAAAATACCAATGGCATTTTTCACAGAACTAGAGAAAATAATCCTAAAATTTGTATGGAACCACAGAAGATCCTGAATAGTCAAAGTGATCTTGAGAAAAAACAAAGCTGGAGGTATCACTGTCCCAGATTTCAAACTCTACTACAAAGCTATCGTAATCAAAACAGTCTACTGGTACTGGCACAAAAACAGACATGCAGATTAATGAATAGAGCAGAGAGTCTAGAAATAAACCCAAACATACATGGTTGATTAATCCACAACAAAGAAGATAAGAATATACAATAGGGAAAAGACAGTCTCTTCAACAAATGGTGTTGGGAACACTGGACAACTACATGCAACAGAATGAAACTGGACCACTTTCTTACACCATACATCAAAATAAATTCAAAATGAATTAAAGAATTAAATGCAAGACCTGAGACTGTAAAACTAGAAGAAAACAATGACAGTAAGCTCTTTGACATCAGTTTTAGCAATATTTATTTTTTTTTTTTGAACCAGCTTCCTCAGGCAAGCATAGCAAAAGCTAAAATAAACAAATGGAACTACAAACCTTTTTCACAACAAAGGAAACCATCAACAAAATGAAAAGGCAATGTTCTGAATTGGAAAAGATATTTGTAAATTATGCATATGACAAGGGGTTAATAACCAAAATATATGAAGAACTTACACAACTTAATATAAAAAAAATCCTGACTAAAAACTGGGTAGAGGTCTTGAACCGATATTTTTTTCAAAGAAGACATAGATGGCCAACAGACACAGGAAAAGATGCTTAACATCACTAATTGTCAGGGAAATACAAATCAAAATCACAATGAGCTATCACCTCACAGCTGTCAGATTTACTATTATAAAAGACAAAAAATAATGAGTGTTGGCAAGGATGTGGAGAAAAAGGAACCCTTGTATATTTGGTGGGAATGTAAATTGGTGCAGCCACAGTGGAAAACAGTATAAAGTTTCATCAAAAAATTAAAAATAGAGGGGCGCCTGGGTGGCTCAGTCGTTAAGCGTCTGCCTTCGGCTCAGGTCATGATCCCAGGGTCCTGGGATCGAGCCCCACATCGGGCTCCCTGCTCCGCGGGAAGCCTGCTTCTCCCTCTCCCACTCCCCCTGCTTGTGTTCCCTCTCTCGCTGTGTCTCTCTCTGTCAAATAAATAAATAAAATCTTTAAAAAAAAATAAAAAAAAAAAAAAAAAAAAAAAAAAAAAATTAAAAATAGAACCACCATATGATCCAGCAATTCTACTTCTGGGTATTTATACAAAGAAAACAAAAACACTGACATAAAGAGATATACGCACCTCTATGTTCACTGCAACATTATTTATTATTGCCAAGATATGGAAGCAACCTAAGTGTCTATCAACAGATAAATGGGTAAAGAAGATGAGGTATGGGTGTGCTCGTGTGTGCGTGCACACACACACACCCACACACACACACTGGAATATTAGTCACCATAAAAATGAATGAAATCTTGCCATTTGTGGAAAACATGGATGGACCTAAAGGGTATTATACTAAATGAAATAAGTCAGACAGAAACAGAAATACCGTATGATTTCACTTATACGTGGAATCTAAAAAACAATACAAATGAAAACAAAACAAACTGTTGTGTTACCAGAGCAGGGAGGCATTGGGGATTAAGCCAAATAAGTGAAGGGGATTAAGAGTTATAAACTTCCAGTTACAAAATAAATAAATCAGGGGATGTAATGTGCAGCATAGGGATTATAACCAATGATATTGTAATAACTGTATGGCAACAGATGGTAACAAGACTTATTGTGGGGATCATTTCATAACATATAACAACATCAAATCATTAGGATGCACACCTGAAGCTCACAGGATATTGTATGTCAATTATACTTTGGTAAAAAAAAAATTAAAAAAAAGGAAAAGTAATTAGAAAGTGATAGGGTAAAATAGATTTAGTCATTAAAATAGGGTATTATATGCAATTCCCCAATGACATTTTTATTCACAATGCTTTATCTTTTTAAAAAGATGAATTCTGGAATGAATTACAATTTGTTTGAAAGAAATAGCTCCTAATTCATATGACTTGTCATGGTTTGGCACTGATAGATAAATACCCAAATTCCTGTTTTGAATTTGATGCCACACTAGGTGCTGAGGCAACTAAAATGAACGGCATGTTCCATGCCCTGGAAGAACAGTCGCTCTGGTCACAGAGATTCACGTGGTTCTGAGGGGGGAGGGTAAAGTGCTCTTCTCAGTCAGGCTGGGGCTGGATGGCAAAAGGGCCATGGACGGTTTCTAAGGCTAGAGGTGCAACCTGAAGTGAGCCTTGAAAACAAATTATATAATCACTGAATCCACATTCCTTTTGACCTCACATCTTTATTCAACTCTGCTCAGTGAGTTGAGGTAGCTTTACAGCTGGAACTTGCATATGTGGAATTTGGAAGAGAACCAATTTCAAACCAGCATATAGACAAGTCTGCTTAACCCAACATGCAAAGAGGACGCTGCCCTTTGTGTTCTTTAAATAAGTTGCCACTGGCAGGAAGAGAGGGCTCTAGCTAGAGTGCAGTTCTGTAAGTTTCAGAGGGTGATAGGGTGGGGAGGGGGGGATGGGAAGGTGGTGTAGAAGAGAATACATTTCTAATAAAGTTAAATAGGGGCTTGAGTCAAAAATCTCTTCTACTGTGACCACAGTTTTATTTTTTCCCTCTATTATACTGTAGGAAGGATCACATTTAACATATTTTAATTATCGCAATGACCCATGTAGTCATTTTTTCTGTATTCCTAAGAATAATGTGTAGATGTGTCATCACTCTGGTGTTTGGTATTTCAAAAGAATAGTTACTTTGCTCAGCCATGTAGGAAGACCCAAGAGTGACTTTCCTATCGGAAGTAAGAAACATTATCTATGCTGTCAAAGCAATTAGAAATATGGTTACATGTAGAAAAGATTCTATCTAGGGGCACCTGGGTGGTTCAGTTGGTTAAGCGACTGCCTTCGGCTCAGGTCATGATCCTGGAGTCCAGGGATCGAGTCCCGCATCAGGCTCTCTGCTCAGCAGGGTGTCTGCTTCTCCCTCTGACCCTCCCCCCTCTCATGTGCTCTCTCACTCTCTCTCATTCTCTCTCTCAAATAAATAAATAAAAATCTTAAAAAAAAAAAAAAAGATTCTATCTACACCCATAATTTTAACCACTCTCTCTGTATTGAGGATTATTCTATGCCTCGGCTGCTCTCTACGCTGTCTGCCCACTGCAACCTGGATAGTCCACAAACACTCCAACCTCAACATCCATATTTATCATTTATCTCTCCACATTTACCCATCACCTTGTGTTTTCTGGCACTGCTAATACCCAGGAATTTAAGCCAGACTTTTAGGCATTATCCACAGTTCCCACCTTCTTTCTCTCTCTTTTTTTAAAAGATTTTATTTATTTGTTTGACAGAGAGAGACACAGCAAGAGAGGGAACACAAGCAGGGGGAGTGGGAGAGGGAGAAGCAGGCTTCCTGCCGAGCAGGGAGCCTGATGCAGGGCTTGATCCCAGGACCCCAGGATTAGGATCTGAGCCAAAGGCAGACGCTTAACAACTGAGCCACCCAGGCACCCCCCCCCCCCTTCTCTTATACTGTCTTTCCTATGAACTCCCAATAAACAGGCATCTGATCAGGATCAAGTCTTGTCATTCTATCATAAATATCCCTCAAACAAGACTCATGTCCATCTCACTGACTCTTCTTAGACAAGAATTTACAACAGCCTACATTCTGTTCTTGTGGTTCCACAATGAACTTTTTATGATGTAATCGATGACATCATCCTCCTGTTTGAAGTAGCTCCCTAGGAGCAGAAGGATAGAGTCTAAATTACGGCCTCATCTTTTCCTTAGCCCTTACATACTGTCAATGTCCTCAGAGGAATACTCTGCTCTGGAAACTCTGGAAGCTCTGCACCATTTTCTTTGGTCTCTGGATAACTCCTGCGAAAGCCCTCAATGTTCAGCTAAAAACTGATCCCCTTTTAGGAAATTTTCCTAGACCTCAGGCTGGTTAGAGACTCTCTTTCACCCTCCCATAGCATCTGCACTCTAATATTTCCTTTTCTGATCTGTCCTTCCCTGTGGGCCCCTCCAGGGCAGGAGTGATCATCTGTTTATCTCTGTCTCTAGCACCTTCAGTTGGGTTCTGCATAGTGTAACTGCTCTGTAACAGCTCTCAGAACGTATTAAAGCATGGACGCAGGTGAAGGAATGAGTCAGTGAATGAACTGGATTATGATTAGTTACAGAATAAACTTCAAATAAAAAATAATGCTGAAAGGGCACAGATACAAGAATATAAAATTCTGGACCCAGGTAGTGGAGTGCAGAAGAAGGGACATGATACAAGACACTTCGTGGATAGAATGCAAAGGCGTGAAGGAATAAAGGATTCATGAGGTTTGGTTCTCATCTTAGATAACTACAAGGTTAGCTATCCTGTATTTTGTATGTTAGTTTTTGTTTTGTTTTGTTTTACTAGATACAAGTGTTTCTTTCCACAAATAAAATTGTTCCTCATGGGTCGATTTTTTATTTGTCAAATATTTACACTTTGTACTTAAAGGCATTTTTCAGTTGAGAATTTCCCAGAGCTTTCCAATATTCATTAGCCCTCTTGGTATTCTGCTTATATTCTGGGGAAAATTCAGTCATTCTTCTATCCATTCACTCATTCTTTCAGCATTTCTTGTACATTCTATGGACCAGGTATGATTTTAAAATCTGTGACGGCAGATTTTTATAATTATTATATTTGGCAATTATGATAAAAGCATAATTATTTTATAAATGTAAAATATTATAAATGGCATAAAATCATGGTGCAAAATTTTATTAAAATTGGAAAGAGGTAAATACTGTAAGATATGTTCAAATAAAATATTTGGGATATTAAAAAATAATAATAATAATGCTGAATGAGCAGAGCCCAACTTTCACCCAAGGCCCTCATGACATTCAAAAACCCTGTCGCTGATGTTCTCTGTGACCTCTAATGAGTCACTTCATTTCCCATCCGTAAAGCTTAATTAGTGTTTCAGCAGTAAGTGCAAGCTCTTAAAATGCTAGGTGTTAAATTCATTGCTTCAGAAACAGTGTCAAGAGCATATTCATTTGAAATAAAACTATAAGATATGCAATGATACTCCATTTTCAATTAAAAATGCTAGGTTCCCTCTTGCCTGAAATAGACTTAAAAGCAGCCAGCTTCCAGCTGATCCTGAAGATGCCTCAGCTTTAAATATGAGAACGCTGCCATTTCTGAGAGGCAAAGTCCCTTCTCTTAATTCCAGGGTAACCTCTCATGATGGTGGCACCCGGGGGCCCATGCGGGATGAGTGCTCAGAGAGAATGGAAGGAGAGGTAAACAGGCCATTCTTCTAATGGAAGCAGTTGATTGGCTCACTGTCTGTCAGAAGGCCAGCAATTTTCCAGTTTCTCCACTGGGCCTGAATCACCTCACTGAGTGGTCTACTGCAGAGGAGAGGAAATGGAATTTGTTTTAGCCAACTAGGGAGTTAAGAAAAGTGCAAAAAAAAAAAGTTTAAAGTTACACACAAAGATGACATTGCATAAAAGCAATTATATTCAATTCAATTCAACAAACATCTTTTGGAGATTCTACTATTTACAAAACACTGCATTAGGTTCTGCAGAAGATACACTGATGATGAGCAACAGTTGCGAGCCTCGACAGTTTCACATAGGCAGCAATAAATGTGTCACTAATATAAGTGAACCTGTTATAAAAGCTCATATGGAGGGGGAAGAGCAGGATGGCAGAGAAGTAGGAGACCTAAATTTCATCTGGTCCCAGGAATTCAACTAGATAGGGATCAAACCATTTTGAACACCTACGAACTCAACAGGAGATTGAAGAAAAGAATAGCAGCAAGTCTCTGAATAGAAAAGTGACCACTTTCTGGAAGGTAGGATGTGTGGAGAAGTGAATCCGAGGCTATATTCGGGAAGATAGACGGCGGGGGAGGGGGCCTCCGTCCGCTGCTTCTGGCAAGTGAAAGAGCCTCAGAGCACAAAATCGGAACTTTTAGAAGTCGGCTCTGCTCAGGGACCTCGCTCCAGTGGCTAAGTGGGGGAGGGGGGTAGAACCCTCACTGGGACAGTGTGGTCTCAGGACACTCAGGGTCACAGAAAGACCGGGGGGTGCCTGAGTGCGGCAGAGCTCCCAGGTATCAGAGCAGGGAAGCTGGCTGCAGAGATGGACCCAAAGAGCGAGCTCTCAGCTCGGGGTTGCCATAAACCATGATCCGCGTTACAGTTGGGCCACTGTGCTTCCAGCAGGGACCCAACAAGCAGCAGATCCAGAGAGACTCCCCTTCCTCTCCCGGGAGGAGCGGTGTGGGAGCACACCACAGGGATCTGCTGGGTTTGGAGACTCCACATGGGGTCGTGTGCCAGAGATAGAAACGCTCAGTCACAGGCCCGGTGCGGCAGGAGATAGGGGAGATGGGAGTGATTGACTGCTTTTCTCTGGGGGCACACTGAGGAGCGGGGCCCCGAGTTCTCGGCTCCTCAGGGTGGATATTGGGAGACAGCCGTTTTCACTCTCGGCCTCCAAAGCTGTATGGAATCCTTCCAGGGAACAAAAGCTCCCCAGAGCAAACCCGAGCAGATTACTGAGCCCGGACCAGGCAAAGGCGGGGCAATTCCGCCTCCGGCAAAGACATTTGGGAACCACAGCAACAGGCCCCTCCCCCAGAAGATCAGCAAAAACAGCCAGCCAAGACCAAGTTTACTGATCAATGAGAACAGCAGAATTCCAGCGCTAGGGGAATACTGCATATAGAATTCATGGCTTTTTCCCCATGATTCTTTAGTCTTGCAAAGTTAATTATTTTATAACTTTCTATTTCTTTTTTTTTTTTTTTGAATTTTTCTTTTTCCCCTTTTCAACCAACATCTTATCAATCCCTTTTTCATTTTTAGAGTCATATTCTATCCCTTCATAGTAGTTAACATTAGTTTTGGTATATATATGTATATATAAGTTGTTCTGTCTTTAAAATTTTGGGATACAGTTTCTTCTAACAGACCAAAATATACCCTAAATCTCTAGTCTATGGCTTTGTTCTAGTCTCCTGCCTGATCACATTCTCTCCCCTCCTTTTTTTTAATCCTCTTCTTCCTTTCTTCAACCAACTTCTTATCAATTCCTTTTATAAAATCTTTTATAATTTTTATTTTACAGTCATATTCCATCCCTTCATCGTATTAACCCTTATTTTTGTACATATATAAGTTTTTCTTTCTTTAAAATTTTGGGAGGCACTTTCTTCTAACAGACCAAAATACGCCCAAAATCTAGTGTGTGGCACTGATCTATGCACCAGCCTGATCATATTTGATCATATTCTCTTTTTTTTGTTTTTGTTTGTTTGTTTTTATCTTTTTCTTTTTTCTTTATTTCCCTTTCTTTTCCCCCAGTTTCAGGTCTCTTCTGATTTGTTTAGTGTATATTTTCTGGGGATGTTGTTACCCTGTTAGCATTTTGTTCTCTCATTCATCTATTCTCCTCTGGACAAAATGACAAGATGGAAAAAATCACCTCAAAAAAAAGAACAAGAGGCAGTACCGAATGCCAGGGACCTAATCAATATGGACATTAGTAAGATGTGGGAACTAGAGTTCAGAATGATGATTTTAAAGATACTAGCTGGGCTTCAAAAAAGCATGGAAAACATTAGAGAAACCCTTTCTGGAGAAGTAAAAGAACTAAAATCTAACCAAGTCGAAATCAAAAAGGCTATTAATGAGGTGCAATCAAAAATGGAGGCTCAACTGCTAGGATAAATGAGGCAGAAGAGAGAATTAGTAATATAGAAGACCAAATGATGGAAAATAAAGAAGCTGAGAAAAAGAGAGATAAACAACTACTGGATCATGAGGGCAGAATTGGAGAGATAACTGATACCATAGGATGGAACAATATTAGAATAATTGGGATCCCAGAAGAAGAAGAAAGAGAGAGAGGGACAGAAGGTATATTGGAGCAAATTATAGCAGAGAACTTCCCTAATTCGGGGAAGGAAACAGGCATCAAAATCCAGGAGGCACAGAGAACCCCCCTCACAATCAATAAAAATTGGTCAGCACCCCAACATCTACTAGTAAAACTTAGGAGTCTCAGAGACAAAGAGAAAATCCTGAGAGCAGCTCGGGAGAAGAGATTTAACCTACAATGGTAGAAACATTAGATTGGCAACAGACCCATCCACAGAGACCTGGCAGGCCAGAAAGGACTGGCATGATAGATTCAGAGCACTAAATGAGAAAAATATGCAGCCAAGAATACTATATCCAGCTAGGCTGTCATTGAAAATAGAAGGAGACACAAAAAGCTTCCAGGACAAACAAAAACTAAAGGAATTTGCAAACAGGAAACCAGCTCTACAAGAAATACTGAAAGGGGTCCTCTAATCAAAGAGAGAACCTAAAAGTAACATAGACCAGAAAGGAACACAGACAATATACAGTAACAGTCACCTTACAGGCAATACAATGGCACTAAATTCCTATATTTCAGTAGTTACCCTGAATGCAAATGGCTAAATGCCCCAATCAAAAGACACAGGCTATCGGATTGGATAAAAAAAAACAAGACCCATTGATATGCTGTCTGCAAGAGACTTATTTTAGACCCAAAGACACCCCCAGATTGAAAGTGAGGGGGGTGGAAAACCATTTACCATGCTAATGGACACCAAAAGAAAGCTGGGGTGGCAATCCTTATATCAGACAAATTATATTTTAAACCAAAGACTATAATAAAAGATGAGGAAGGACACTATATCATACTTAAAGGGTCTATCTAACAAGAAGATTTAACAATTGTAAATATCTATGCCCCTAACATGGGAGCAGCCAATTATATAAGCCAATTTATAACAAAAGCAAAGAAACACATTGACAGCAATACAGTAATAGTGGGGGACTTTAACACCCCCCTCAGTGAAATGGACAGATCATCTAAGCAAAAGATCAACAAGGAAATAAAGACTTTAAATGACACACTGGACCAAATGGACTTCACAGATATACTCAGAAGATTCCATCCCAAAGCAAGAGAATACACATTTTTCTCTAGTGCCCATGGAACATTCTCCAGAATAGATCACATCCTAGGTCACAAGTCAGGTCTCAACTGGTACCAAAAAACTAGGATCATTCCTTGCATATTTTCAGACCACCATGCTTTGAAACTAGAATTCAATCACAAGAGGAAAGTCAGAAAGAACTCAAATACAAGGAGGCCAAAGAGCATCCTACTAAAGAATGAATGGGTCAAACAGGAAATTAAAGAAAAATTTTAAAAAATTCATGGAAACCAATGAAAATGAAAACACAACTGTTCAAAATCTTTGGGATGCAGCAAAGGCAGTCTTAAGAGGAAAGTACATAGCAATACAAGCCTTTCTCAAGAAACAAGAAAGGTCTCAAATACACAACCTAACCCTACACCTAAAGGAGCTGGATGAAGAACAGCAAATAAAGCCTAAACCCAGCAGGAGAAGAGAAATAATAAAGATCAGAGCAGAAATCAATGAAATAGAAAGCAAAAGAACAGTAGAACAGATCAACAAAACTAGGAGCTGGTTCTTTGAAAGAATTAACAAAATTGATCACCCCCTGGCCAGACTTACCAAAGAGAAAAGAGAAAGGACACAAATAATTAGAGTCATGAATGAAAGAGGAGAGATCACAACCAACACCAAAGAAATACAAACAATTATAAGAACATATTATGAGCAACTCTATGCCAGCAAATTAGATAATCTGGAAGAAATGGATGCATTCCTAGAGATGTATCAACTACCAAAACTGAGCCAGGAAGAAAGAGAAAACCTGAACAGACCTATAACCACTAAGGAAGTTGAAGCAGTCATCAAAAATCTCCCAACAAACAAAAGCCCAGGGCCGGACGGCCTCCCAGGGGAATTCTACCAAACATTTAAAGAAGAATTAATACCTATTCTTCTGAAACTGTTCCAAAAAATAGAAATGGAAGGAAAACTTCCAAACTCGTTTTTTGAGGTCAGCATTACCTTGATCCCAAAACCAGACAAAGACCCCATCAAAAAGGAGAATTACAGACCAATATCCTTGATGAATATGGATGCAAAAATTCTCACCAAAACACTAGCCAATAGGATCCAACAGTACATTAAAATGATTATTCATCACGACCAAGTGGGATTTATCCCTGGGCTGCAAGGTTGGCTCAACATCCAGAAATCAATCAATGTGATACAATACATTAATAAAAGAAAGAAGAAGAATCATATGATCCTCTCAACAGATGCAGAAAAAGCATTTGATAAAGTACAGCATTCTTTCTTGATCAAAATTCTTCAGAGTATAGGGATAGAGGGTACATACCTCAGTATCATAAAAGCCACCTATGAAAAACCCACAGCGAATATCATTCTCAATGGGGAAAAACTGAGAGCTTTCCCCCTAAGGTCAGGAACACAGCAGGGATGTCCACTATCACCACTGCTATTCAGCATAGTGTTAGAAGTCCTAGGCACAGCAATCAGACAACAAAAAGAAATCAAAGGCATCCAAATCGGCAAAGAAGAAGTCAAACTCTCACTCTTTGCAGATGATATGATACTTTATGTGGAAAACCCAAAAGACCCCACCCCAAAACTGCTAGAACTCATACAGGAATTCAGTAAAGTGGCAGGATATAAAATCAATGCACAGAAATCAGTGGCATTCCTATACACCAACAACAAGACAGAAGAAAGAGAAATTAAGGAGTCGATCCCATTTACAATTGCACCCAAAACCATAAGATACCTAGGAATAAATCTAACCAAAGAGGCAACGGATCTGTACTCAGAAAACTATGAAATAGTCATGAAAGAAATTGAGGAACACCAAAGAAATGGAAAAACGTTCCATGCTCATGGATTGGAAGAACAAATATTGTGAAGATGTCAATGTTACCTAGAGCAATCTACACATTCAATGCAATCCCCATCAAAATACCATCCACTTTTTTCAAAGCAATGGACAAATAATCCTAAAAGTTGTATGGAACCAGAAAAGACCCCGCATAGCCAGAGGAATGTTGAAAAAGAAAAACAAAGCTGGCGGCATCACAATTCCAGACTTCCAGCTCTATTACAAAGCTGTCATCATCAAGACAGTATGGTACTGGCACAAAAATAGACACATAGATCAATGGAACAGAATAGAGAGCCCAGAAATGGACCCTCAACTCTATGGTCAACTCATCTTCGACAAAGCAGGAAAGAATGTCCAATGGAAAAAAGACAGTCTCCTCAACAAATGGTGTTGGGAAAATTTGACAGCCACATGCAGAAGAATGAAACTGGACCATTTCCTTACACCACACACAAAAATAGACCCCAAATGGTTGAAAGACCTAAATGTGAGACAGGAGTCCATCAACATCCTAAAGGAGAACACAGGCAGCAACCTCTTCGACCTCAGCCGCAGCAACTTCTTCCTAGAAACATTGCCAAAGGCAAGGGAAGCAAGGGCAAAAATGAACTATTAGGATTTCATCAGGATAAAAAGCTTTTGCACAGTAAAAGAAACAGTCAACAAAACCAAAAACAACCAACAGAATGGGAGAAGATATTTGTAAATGACATATCAGATAAAGGGCTAGTATCCAAAATCTATAAAGAACTTCTTAAACTCAACACCCAAAGAACAAATGATCCAATCAAGAAATGGGCAGAAGACATGAACAGACATTGTTCCAAAGAAGACATCCAAATGGCCAACAGACACATTAAAAAGTGCTCAACATCGCTCGGCATCAGGGAAATCCAAATCAAAACCTCAATGTGATACCACCTCACATCAGTCAGAATGGGTAAAATTAACAAGTCAGGAAATGACAGATGTTGGCAGGGATGCAGAGAAAGGGGAACCCTCCTACATTGTTGGTGGGAATGCAAGCTGGTGCAGCCACTCTGGAAAACAGTATGGAAGTTCCTCAAAAAGTTGAAAACAGAGCTACCATATGACCCAGCAATTGCACTACTGGGTATTTACCCCAAAGATACAAATGTAAGGATCCGAAGGGGTACGTGCACCCTGATGTTTATAGCAGCAATGTCCACAATAGCCAAACTATGGAAAGAGCCAAGATGTCCATCGACAGATGAATGGATAAGGAAGATTTGGTTTATATATACAATGGAATATTATGCATCCATCAAAAAGAATGAAATCTTGCCATTTCCAACGACGTGGTTGGAACTGGAGGGTATTATGCTGAGCGAAATAAGTCAATCAGAGAAAGACATGTATCATATGACCTCACTGATATGAGGAATTCTTAATCTCAGGAAACAAATTGAGGGTTGCTGCATTGGGGGGTGGGGTGGGAGGGATGGGGTGGCTGGGTGATAGACACTGGGGAGGGTATGTGCTATGGTGAGTGCTGTGAATTGTGTAAGACTGTTGAATCACAGATCTGTACCTCTGAAACAAATAATACATTTATGTTAAAAAAAAAAAAAAAAGAAAAGAAGATAGCAGGAAAGGAAGAATGAAGGGGGGAAATCGGAGGAGGAGAGAAACCATGAGAGACTATGGACTCTGAGAAACAAATTGAGGGTCTAGAGGGGAGGGAGCTGGAGGGACGGGTTAGCCCGATGATGGGTATTAAAGAGGGCACGTACTGCATGGAGCACTGGGTGGTATATGCAAACAATGAATCATGGAACACTACATCAAAACTAATGATTTAATGTATGGTGATTAACATAACGTAATAATAAAAAAAAGGAAAAAAAATAAAGGAAAAAAAAACCCAACAAAAGTGCTCTAAGAAACTTTGACAGAGATGGGTATGTTCATTAACTTGATTGTGGTTATGGTTTCACAGTTGTGTGCTTATGATTAAAACTCATCAAATTATATATATTAAGTATTAAAAAAAAAGCTGGTATGGAAATACAAAAGATGGTGGGGAGGAGAAAAAGAAAAGCGATTTCTGACTTGGCTTTGGAAAAAGCTTTTCAGAGGAAGTAGAATCTAGGGATCTGGGCAGGCTATCAAACTGCACCCCTTATCTCTGCTCCATTCTGAAAAAATTGAGAAATAAAGAGTAACAGTGTGGGGTAAAGTATCACCATAATCACTGATGACACTAAGCTGGGAGACAACTCTCGTGGAGAAACAAGTGGGCTTCTTAATACGTATCCCCAGAAGTAGATAGACTTACCCACTTACCATGGTAGCGTTCGATGGGCCATACCTTTCCATATGGACAGGCTGAACACATAAGATTTAGGAACTTGGGACAGTTCTTGCTCTAAAATAAGGATTGCTCTCCACAGAAGAAAGGTAAAGATGAGCTGATACTCATTATTCTTCCCACACTTACCAGTCAGAGAAGTCACCCTACCTCCTCAGAGAGAAGCCCAGAGCTACACTAATTAAGCTCCCTCTGAGGAAGGAAATATTAGGACTAGGGAAGAAACGTTCCCAACATATGCTAGGATCTGAGTGGTGAAAGAGAAGGAGGGGCGTTTCAAATATGAACTTTGTAAGCACCGACATGAGTTTAATTCTAATTCTTCTTGATATAAACAAATCACCTAAATTCTCTGACCCTTCTTTTCTTCATCTTCAAGTTGGGGCTAAGAGTACCCACTTCACAGAACTCAATAAATAGTCGCTATGATAACTTCTACAACCAGAGTGACTAGACAAGAGGATTTGTTGAATAATCAGACAGCTTCCTTCACAAAGTGATTTGGTGATTTTAAGTTTTATTAATAATCTATTTCTTTCTGATATATCAGCTTGGTGAAACAAATTCCTGGGTATTGGGTTTTCTCAAAGTGAACTGGGCCTATTAAACACTTTAGTTCACCATATTTCTGTAGTGCATTAGCATAGGAAGACTCTCACGTGGATTTGTGGAGCAGGAGATAAGAACATTACAGGCAGGTACAAAGAATGGCACAAGAAAGTATAGTATAGGAAGCACAAGGATGGGACCCAGTTTAAGTGAAGCGGTGTGAATGCAAATGAAGACTGCCAGAGGACATGAAGGTGGAAAGAACACTGGGTGTCAATTCATTTCCAGTTCCACACTTTTTAGAGCATCTAACTTTTTTGATGGGACCAGGCTAATGAGCCTGAACTAGCTTTAAACAGAACCCTACCTGTTACAGGGCCCTTAATACCCTTAAATGCAAGACTGAACAATCAGAAGAACATCATGAACATGCAACAGAAGATTATTCAGGAATGCACTTTCTTGGTCTTTTAGAAAGCAATGTTGTGGGTATTTTTATTATATAAATATGAATGTTTATGGCTATGGAATCATCTTAGGCAGTGGTTACATGTGACTTAGGGGAAGATGAACTATTTCCCCTGTTTATGAATGTGCTAGAATGCTAAAAGACATCCATCACACATGTTTTTTAGAAGACTACCTGACAAACTTGGATCTTCAAATGGAAATGTTTTTAAGCTTCCTGATGAAGTAGCTGCTTCTAAATGAGCTCTGAATTGAACCATATAAACCTTGGCTCCATGCCAGTTCAACAACTAATTTCAGAGTTACGTGTCTGAATCAAAGGTTACAGAATAATTGGGAGGGCTTATTTGCAGCCATCTAGGTGTGACATCTGACAAGGAGAAAGAAGATTGCAAAGAGCTAGCATGCTTCTTAATTTTCATTAAATAAATTTTCAGAAGGGAAGCCAAAAGGACTTGTCTGACTGCAATTTAACAACCTCTAGAATGGATTATGTAACCAGGTAGCAATGAGTTTATCTTTTAAAAATGTACAGTTCTTAGATGTTGAAAATATCACTGCTTGACCACTTAACTCAGCCATCTTCCAAATATGAACTTCCATTATTTCTATAGTGCAGCCGTCCTACTTGCTTTTAAGACCAAATGCTGAGATTCACTAAGAAGAAACTTTTCACATAAGAGCATATCTCTACTTCGTGTGATCATATTACCGCTTTGAAAGGCTCCAGGTCGGTATTTTTAGGAAATAACTATGGTAAGGTTGCTTGCTTTCTTTCTTTTTCTTTCTTTCTTTCTTTCTTTTTTTTTTTTTTTTGAGGCTTTTCTCCAGGTCCCAAGTAAGTCTACCTATTCCCATTACCAAAGAAGCATTAAGATTCCAACATGATGACTTAGATTACACTTCTTCATATTTAAATATTTCCTGGTGGGGTTTTCTGTGTCCTCCAATTACAATGGTCCTGAAAGAATATTTACAGTTTAGTTTTCAAGGGCTCAACACATATCTTTGATAGGTGTGTTACTATGATGACAAGAATGACATAATTTGAGAGAAAAAAAAAGACTGACAGATGATTTGGATATTAAACTACTCATCCTAAGTTACACTGAGGTGGGATGTGTGGTTTAGGTGAAATGGTCATTTATAAGATAGCACTTTGGCAGTCCAAGTCAGACACGCCTGGATTTCATTATGGCATTTGGTATTTAATCATGGAGTCCCACTGAGGAACTTAAGTGACATTTCTGATCTTCAGTTTAGTCCTCAGTAAAATGGGTTTTATAATGGTGCCTACCTCATAGTATGCTTGTGAAGATTACATGGGATGATGTATATAAAGTAGTGTCACAATATTTTGCATATTTTACACACAGTAAACCCTTAATATGTATTTGGAGTTATTACCTTTGAATGAGAGAAATAGAAAAAAAAATGTTTGAACTTCATCAAACTCTCTAAACTCCAGATTATGGTTAAATTTCATGTCAGATGATTGAATACTTTTAAAAGACTCTCTGGAGAAAGTGATACTGCATCTCCTTGTATATGACTTAATTTTTTTCCCTTCCAAGCCTGCCAGCTACAATTTAAGCACTTATTCTCTTTTCCATTATTTGTGGATTGGCCCAGGAGCTGATTTAGCATATAGTTTATGTCTCATGTGTGTACAGCATGTAGTGTATATGATCGCTATATATCGTATGTTTATAAAATGCTCATCATGGAATCAAACCCTAAGTCAGCAATTCTCTTTCAAATGCAGCTGCATCCAAATGACTCTATCCTTGGGGAAGGAACTATTTTATTCCCCACCCCTCAAGGCCACATGAAGCCAGGAACTCAAAGAGGAGCTGACAGAAGGGTTTTTCTCTGAGGGAGAGCAGCTTTTTCCTGACTGTAACGCCAGAGCAACCCTTGTGTTTGGTTCTGTCATTAAAGATTAATGTACTTTTGCATGGGTTCCCAGAGGAGCATTTTATGTTTTGTGATTCCCTGTGAGAATTGGGATAGCGCTTTGCAAGTGCCCACTAGATACTCATCTGTTTACCAACAGTAAAATACAAAATGAATGGATAACTGTAGCAGCTGTGTGAAGTTATGTTCCCTCTCTTCCAACATTGTGTTGTGTGGTGTGCAAGTGAAGCGACAGGGTACGCATTAGAGAATAAAGATTTGGTAGAGCTTGTTTTGCCTCAGATCTATAGACCGCATAAATTCCACGTGAACTGAAATTAACAGGATGAAACTGGCCCACAAAATACATGCAAAATCATGAGTTGATGGGAAAGCACTTTTTTTTTGGACAGAAGTTATGAAACTTCTGTTATGAAATTGTCATCAATTTCTTACAGGATCCACAACACAAAAATTAAGGACCATATTGAAGACTAAGGCTCAAAATTCATAGAATTCTCTGTGTATATAAGTAAACTCATTAAATATTTAATCACATTTTGCCTGGACATGTTTATATGTATATATCTTGCCATTCCTTCCATTCAGTTACAGTAACCAAACCCTGCTGTATTTTTTATTTATTTATTTATTTTTATTTATTTATTATTATTACTATTTTTTAAAGATTTTATTTATTTATTTGACAGAGAGAGACACGGTGAGAGAGGGAACACAAGCAGGGGGAGTGGGAGAGGGAGAAGTAGACTTCCTGCGGAGCAGGGAGCCCAACGCAGGGCTTGATCTCAGGGCCTCGGGATCATGACCTGAGCCAAAAGCAGACGCTTAACGACTGAGCCACCCAGGCGCCCCTATTTTTTATTTTTTTTAAAGATTTTATTTATTTGTCAGAGAGAGGGAGAGATCACAAGTAGGCGGAGTGACAGGCAGAGGGAGAAGCAGGCTCTCCTCTGAGCAGAGAGCCCAATGTGGGACTCCATCGCAGGATCCTGGGATCATGACCTGAGCCGAAGGCAGACACTTAACCCACTGAGCCACCCAGGTGCCCCTGTAACCAGACCCTGGAAGCCATTCTAGACATCTCTCCTATATGTAATCCAGCAGCTGGTGTTGTCCATGTTACTGACTGAATACTTTTCCCTTTTTTTTTTTTTTTTAAATTTTATTATGTTAGTCACCATACAATACATCATTGGTTTTTGATGTGGTGATCCACAATCCATTGTTTTCGTATAACACCCAGTGCTCCATGCAGTACGTGCCCTCCTTAATACCCATCACCAGGCTAACCAATCCCCCCTCCCCCCTCCTCTCTAAAACTCTGTTTATTTCTCAGAGTCCATAGTCTCTCATGGTTCATCTCTCCCTCCAATTCCCCGCCCCCTTCATTTTTCCCTTCCTTCTCCTAATGTCCTCCATGCTATTCCTTATGTTCCACAAATAAGTGAAACCATATGATAATTGACTTTCTCTGCTTGACTTATTTCACTTAGCATAATCTCCTCCAGTCCCATCCATGTTGATGTAAAAGTTGGGTATTCATCCTTTCTGATGGCTGAGTAATATTCCATTGTATATATGGACCACATCTTCTTTATCCATTCATCTGTTGAAGGGCATCTCGGCTCTTTCCACAGTTTGGCTATTGCAGACATTGCTGCTATGAACATTGGGGTGCATATGGCCCTTCTTTTCACTACATCTGTGTCTTTGGGGTAAATACCCAGGAGTGAAATTGCTGGGTCATAGGGTAACTCTATTTTTAAATTTTTGAGGAACCTCCACACTGTTTTCCAAAATGGCTGTACCAACTTGCATTCCCACCAACTGTGTAAGAGGGTTCCCCATTCTCCACAACCTCTCCAACATTTGTTGTTTCTTGACCTGTCCATTTTTGCCATTCTAACTGGTGTAAGGTGGTATCTCAATGTGGTTTTGATTTGGATTTCCCTGATGGCTAATGATGATGAACATTTTTTCATGTGTCTGTTAGCCATTTGTATGCCTTCTTCAGAGAAGTGTCTTTTCATATCTTCTGCCCACTTTTTGATTTGATTATTTGTTTTTTGGCGGTTGAGTTTGAGAAGTTCTTTATAGATCTTGGATACCTTTATCTGTAGTGCCATTTGCAAATATCTTCTCCCATTCTGTAGGTTGCCTCTTTGTTTTGTTGACTGTTTCCTTTGCTGTGCAGAAGCTTTTTATCTTGATGAAGTCCCAAAAGTTCATTTTTGCTTTTGTTTCACTAGCTTTTGGAGATGTATCTTGAAAGAAGTTGCTGTGGGTGATATCAAAGAGGTTACTGCCTATGTTCTCCTCTAGGATTTTGATGGATTCCTGTCTCACATTGAGGTCTTTCATCCACTTTGAGTTTCTCTTTGTGAATGGTGTTAGAGAATGGTCGAGTTTCATTCTTCTGCATGTGGCTGTCCAATTATCCCAGCACCATTTGTTGAAGAGACTGTCTTTTTTCCATTGCATGTTTTTTCCTGCTTTGTCAAAGATTATTTGACCATAGAGTTGAGGGTCCATATCTGGGTTCTCTATTCTGTTCCATTGGTCTATATGTCTGTTTTTGTGCCAGTACCATGCTGTCTTGGTGATCACAGCTTTGTAATATAGCTTGAAATCGGGCAACGTGATGCCCCCAGCTTTGTTTTTCTTTTTCAACATTTCCTTGGCGATTTGGGGTCTTTTCTGATTCCATACAAATTTTAGGATTGTTTGTTCCAGCACGTTGAAAAATGTCATTGGAATTTTGATGGGGATGGCATTGAAGGTATAGATTGCTCTGGGTAGCATAGACATTTTAACAATGTTTATTCTTCCAATCCATGAGCATGGAATATTCTTCCATCTTTTTGTGTCTTCAATTTCTTTCATGAGTGTTTTGTAGTTCCTAGAGTATAGAACCTTTACCTCTTTGGTTAGGTTTATTCCGAGGTATCTTATGGTTTTTGGTGCTATTGTAAATGGAATCGTTTCTCTAATTTCTCTTTCTACAGTTGCGGTGTTAGTGTATAAGAAAGCAACTGATTTCTGTGCATTGATTTTGTATCCTGCCACATTACTGAATTGCTGTATGAGTTCTAGTAATTTGGGGGTGGAGTCTTTTGGGTTTTCCACATAAAGTATCATGTTGTCTGCGAAAAGAGAGAGTTTGACTTCTTCTTTGCCAATTTGAATACCTTTTATTTCCTGACTGAATACTCTTCAACTCCATCCACTTTCTCCAACTCTACCAGCTGAATGTCGTTTATGTTATCTTCATTTTTCATCTGAACAACTGCAATGACCCCCTAACTCTCCATCACCACCCAGTCTTGTCCCTTGTCCATCCTCCACAGAGCAGTTAGGGGACATTTTAAAGATGCAAACCTAATTATCTATTTTCCTGATTAAAATGATCTAGTGAGTTCTTCAGGGTAAAGACAAAAGTCCTGCATGGTCTGGCCCTTGCTTACTGGTCCCACTATACTGCACACACTTGTCTGTTTTCTCTACTCCAGCCAGAATAACCTTTTAATCCTTCCTATGTGCCATGTCTTCCCCTGCCAAAGGGTCTCAGCATGTATGGTTCCCTCTTTCTTGAGTACTCCTTATTTTCTCCATCAAGTCAACACTATTATTGCTTTGTATCTCCATGCAGTAAACATTACCTTAGCAAAATCTTCCATGACATCCACGATTAGGTCATGTCCACTTTTATGCACATTCACGGAACCACAGTTCTCTATTTCAGAGCACTTATCACAACTATAAGTTTTTATTTACTCTGTGATTATTTGATAAGTGTGAATCCTCTCAATGGGCAGAACTTTGGTGAATATTTACTTTATGTGAGAACAAAAGTTCCCTGACATAGAATATATATAGTTTATTGGCTGCAAGGAATTTAAAGAAAAAAAAAAAAAAAAGGAAATCCACAGCAAGAAGGTCTGGGGGAAAGACAGATGTATGAACTTATGGGAGTGGCCAAAGTGTGAAGAGCATTATGTTGTTCATTAAAGTTCATCAGAAAGCATCACCACAGAAGGGGCACCAAATAACCACTTAATACCAGCCATTCTGTCACTGGCCACTCCATTGCTGGCACAATGTGCTCAAGAAGACAGTACCTATTGGCTATGCATGGATTTTACAGCATGGGCTTTCATTCTCCAAGACTGATCTAGCTATTGACACTGTAAAGCTTTAAATTACAAGCAACAGAGACCAAGGTCAAGTCCCCAATATGGAACTATCGCTCAAGGAGACTAACCGACTACTTGGGACATGATGTCTGTGTTGTACTTCTTCTACCTTGAAAGGGAAAACAATTTATTTTCAGTGATACCAACACATAGTCCAAGTATGGATTTACCTTTCCTGTCCACAGGGCCTCAGCTGGCCTCTCTAATGATGGCTCACAGAGTGTTTGATCCACCAACCTGAAATCTTGCATAATGTTGCACTAGACCAAGGGACACACTGATCAGCCAAAGAGGTGTGGTAGTGGTCACATACCCATGTAATTCACTGGTCCTATAACATATTGCACCTCCCAGAAGCTGCCAACCATATAGAGCACTGGGACAGTGTCTTGAAGGTATTAGCTTGGATACAATGCCCTCCGAGGATGGGATGACATTCTTTAAGATTCAGTGGACATCTTTCATCAATGAAGTCGTGCTGTGTCTTTTGTAGGTAAAGTGTATTGGCTCAGCAGCCAAGAGTGGAACTAGGAGTGGCCCCCCTTATCATCACTCTATGTGTCTCACTTGGGGTATTTGTGTTTTCCCTCCCCACACACCTAGGTTCTGTGGTTCTAGTGGTCTTGGCTCCCAAAGAGAGATGCTTTCAGCAGAGGACATAGCAAGCATCTCAATAAACTGTTAGCTTTAGCTGCTACTCAGTCATTTTAGATTTCTTGGGTAAAGAAAGCAGGCCATCCTGGCCTGGGTAATTGACCAAGTCATCAGGAAGGAAGAGCTGCCAACACACAATGGCCACAATGATAGTGAATAATATGATTTCCACTTGGGTGAATCACTGGAATGTCTTTTAGTATGTCCCTGTCCCATCTTGACAGAAAAATGAGTGCAGTAGCCACGGACTATAAAGGACATAGTGACCAAGGAGCTCAGACCCCTCAGGGATGAAGCTCTGCATCACAGCCAGTAGGGAAGCCATCAAAACAAGCCTAGCTAAGGATGCATGCACAAGTGAGGAAATCTAGAATGTAAACATACAAATCTAGAATGGGTAGTAGCAGAAGGAGAGAATGAGAGTAGTATGAGTGAAGGACTCAAGTCAGCTATGGTTTGTTCTACCAACCTTCCTTCTGTATATTTTCCTAGGAAAAAAGACCAATCAAAATCTTGGAGTAGATATTTCTAGTAGAGTAAACTCAGTATATGAAGCCACTAGATCCAAACAGTACAAGAAATAGACTGGGACAGACACAGGAAAGCTGCTTTGTCCAAGGTATCCCCCATGCACAGAAATAGTTGTGTGATTCAGGGGTACAAAGAGGGACAATCTACTTCAAAAGGGGAAAGCTCTGAAAGGTTATTTAGCTCAAGAGTCCTAAAGGAACAGAGAAAGTTGTCTGCTGCAACTGCCTCACAGTTCAGCTTCTCCTTCTGTTCAGTCCTGCTTTGTTTTATCCTTCACAGTTGTTACCAAGATTCTCCAGCAAAGGCCCTACATGCATTTTTCAGATTTGTGGTGTCAGTTTCCTGGAGACCCAGATATTGTGTTATGATTCCAAGAGGAAATTCAGCTACTTTTTAGTATTTGATATTTACTTGATTTTATGGGGAGGCGATATGTACTTGAGGGTAACTTAAAAGCTGTTTTTGGACAATTTTGTAGGATCAAACCATGTGATTCATTGAATTAAGGCTCACTGATAAGGTGTTATTGGCTGAATTGTGTTCCCTAGAAACTTATATGTTGAAGTGTCAACCCCCAGTGCCTACGAATGCCAGTAATGTCTTCTCAGACCTAGGATGGGATCATTGCATATTCTTCTCCCAAAGACATTCAAAACTGCTTCTGGCAGAAAAAGAAACCCAGTATTTAAATGGAACTGGACATTTTGAAAATTATTTTCTCAACCCTGAGGCTGTGCAGAAAGATTTAATAGACTTAAGAGAAAAAGTGAATGAGTGACTCTCCCTGACCCTTTTGCTCTCCTTCCATCACTTTCTTTCTTCCACTTATTTAGTCTTTAACTAAAGCATGGAACTAGTCTATTTGCAAAGTGCTGCCCTTGATGCTGGGGATGCAACAATGAAGAAGACTGACATAGCCCCTTGCTTTCATGGGATTTTTCTTTTTTCTTATCGCTATGCTTTTTTCTGTTCTCTCATAATTACCCTTTCCCAACTACCACAGGAGGAAACTGATTATATATAACTTAATAAGGCTTGTCTACCCTGGGTTGGTGGAATGCATATGTGGTCTTATGTCCTTTTGTGTGCATAAAGTTCTTCTTCTCTTTGTTTTATTTTAGCAATTTTCTTTTCCTGTCTTGTTCCCTGCCCCCATTTCTATCCTCAGTATAAACATATTACAAAATGAGACTACGTACCAAATGCCCATGAGGTTCCAATGTTGTTATAAGTACATAAGAAACTATGTTTATATATTATAGGTGAGACGGGTAATACAATTATCAGCCACATCCTGAGAAAAGCATGCCTGGGGCTCACCTTCCACCTGTGTCCAGTGTGGGGGTTGGATGGGGTCAGTGGTGGTTCTCTACTCTGGCTCCTGGCTACACATGAGAATCACCTGGGGGGCTTTGAAGATCCATCAGTGCTTGAGCTTCACTCCCAGAGACCCTTACTTAAGTGATCAAGTGTGGGACCTGGGGATTGATATTTTGTAGAATCATCCCAGAGGGTCTTGATTGTAGCCAGGGTAGAGAACCACTGGGCTGGATCATTTCTTTAGGTCTCTTCTAAATTTAACATTTCAGTTAACCCTAAATGTAACCACTATACAAATAGATGCTAAGAGTATTACTGTGTTGAAGGCTCAAATTTCATCTTCACAACCCTAATGTGGTTAATTAGCTTTGTGGCGAGGATTTCCCACCAGTATGGTGAAGATTTTGACATGGGGTTAGATGATGCTGCCACTTAACCATCTACTGAAATAGCTTCTCTCTCTGCCTCCTACTCATCTCATCTCCAATCCATCCTCCACACACTTGTCAGGAATGATTGCTTTTTTAAAAATCTAATCTGATCGTTGCACTCCTCTCTGTGCCGCTCCCCTTCAATAATTGCTCTTTCCCTCTGGATCAGGTGCAAACTCCTTGGGTCAGTCACACAAGAAACTGCCCTCCCATCCCCACTTAGGATATTCATATGTATACACTCTAGACGTTTCAATCTAATTAAATCAATAATAATCAATCTTTTAAATACTTACTATGTATTACCCACTTTTTAAAGTTTTTTACATACATTAGCTTAGTGAAGTCTCCTAACAACCCTATGAATTAGTCATGGTTGTTCTCTATTTTATCCATTTAGAAGCCAAGACTCAGAGAGCTTCAATAACTTCAATGACACACACAGCTAGCATTTCAGACTTGGTGTTCAAAATCTGACACTTTGATCCCAAATCCCATGTTTCTTGACCACTAAATTTTATTATCTCCCTCACATATCTCATTAAGTTACATTTATTGTTCTTCTATTATGAATGCCCATCTTTCTCTAGATCCTCAAATATTGATTAATATCTATGATCCTTTAAGATTCAGCTGAGGTGTTTTCTCTCTGAGAAGCAGTCCCTAAGCCCTCACACTGTACTCTACACTGAGTACCTCTCCTCTTTTGTCCAGGCACCTTGTCTCAACATCTCTATCCTGGCATTTACTGCACTGTCCTGTAATTTTATTTCTAGGTATCTCCTTCAAAGTGAGGTGAAATCCACCCTGTGAAATCCTCGAGGGCAGGAACTATACCTCCTATCTGTGTATTGTTATCATTCCCCACAGGGGCAAATGAAGTGTCTGACACGGGATGTTCTCTTAGATAAAGTAGCCATATAATTTATCATCCAACCCATGGGTGAAAGAGGCATTATTAACAGTTGTCCAGGGATTATAGGTATAAACTTGGATGTATGGTTACCTTATTTTAAAAACTGTTTCCTAAGGTGACTTCCCTTGTGTCTTAATGATCAAATTCTGACAATTACAGATATTGATTTACCTTTAAGTAAATGTCTTTATTGTGCAAGAGAGATTGTACAACTTCTCCAAGATATGAGTGCTTATGATTTCACAACATCTATACTTTTGTTTACAGCTAAGTTTAAATTAAGAATTAATAGCTGTATATAGAACTGGTGTTTCATTAAAGAAGATGGTATTTAGTGGTGACAAATCACTGGCATTGTAAAGAGAAAACTAATGAAATTCGTGATCTTAAAGTTAATTACTGACTGACATGGTATACAGGTTGCAGTGTTTGAGGATTGATGATGCTTCTCTCTTTCACTTATTCCTGTTGGATGAGGACCAAGGAATAATTCTGCAGCTCTCTGTGTACCTCATTTCTGAGTCCCTCAGGGGGAAACCAGTGGATGACTGACTGATCCTCGTTTAGTCATTAATAAGATGGTCACTCCCAGTTCTGCCACCTGTTATCTGTGTGATCCTGGGTAAATGATTTAATGTGTTTCAATTTCCTCACCTATAAAATATTATAAACCTATCTCATCTAGTTATGTTGATTAAGTTAATATCTAAAACTACTTAGATCAATGCCTGGCATTTGGTTATATAGAAGTATATGGTAGATAAAGACATGAGCAGGGTCATTTGGATGTAAAGGCCATGCACATGTGGAAAGCCCTTTTCTCTTCTCTATGACATGAGGAGGTACTAGTTGGCTGAGCCAACCAGCCTGACCATCCCCAACTCTCATATATTATACCTACTTACTATTTCCCTCTACATTTGGAAGAGTGTTGCTGTTACTTCAACTTTTTGTATCATGAAGCCTCTGGTAAGGTGATACAATCCTGAGGTTTTGATTCAAGCTGAGGAAAAAAAGGAGGACCTTTAGACTGAAGCTTCAGCTATATATCAGGAGTGCTATGGACCATGGCCCAGCTAATAAAGCAGGATACTGTGGTGCCTGGGTGGCTCAGTCAGTTAAGCATCCGGCTCTTGATTTTGGCTCAGGTCATGATCTCATGGTTGTGGGATCGAGCCCCGTGTTGGGCTCCACATTCAGCATGGCGTCTGCTTGAGATTCTCTTTCCCTCTCCCTCTGCCCCTCCCCCCCACTCACACACACTCTCTTGCTCTCTCTTAAAATAGATAATGAATAAAATCTTCAAAAAAAAAAAAAAGCAGGGTACTTTTATTCTCTATGCATATATTCTTCAGGATTCTTTGGAGAAGAACATTTTTCCAGTATGGAATTTCAACATTTTTGTGCCTTTAAACAGATTCCATATATATCCTTCACACTGTAACCCTTTAATAGTGGTACACCAACACAAAAGAAGTAGCCTGACTGGATACAATTGCTTGTCAACATGTTCAGCAAAGGGAGAGAGTAGCTATCAGAGCTTCCCAAAGGAGAAGATGCTGACTTATCTGGAAAGATCAGTGAGTGGCCCAAGGAAGACAGTGACAAGGAAGGGAGTCCCATGGGCAAAGACACAACCAGATAAGTGATCACGGTCAGGGTCGCGTGAAGCGTTCTGGGTAGACGTAGCATGGGGGAAGGATAAAGTAGAGATTGACCATGAGGCTAAAGGGCTGGTTAGAGGTCAGGTCATGTAGAGCCAGGCCTCCTTCTGATGAGCAAAAAGGAGTCCTTTAAGCAGGGTGTGGCAAGCCTGGATTTGCAATGCTGAGAGATTTCCGTGGACCATTGGCATGGAAGCAGGTAGGCAAGGCCAGTGAGGCCCGGAATGAGGAAGGGCCTTCTTGGAAATGGAATCCAACCTAGTCTGAAGTGAGGGAACTCAAAGAGTGCCCTAGAGAAGAGGCTACCTACGTGTCATCCTGACTGATGGCAGTAGAAACCAGCACAAACCCCCAGCACTGGATTCTGGGCTGTCTGCCCGAACTCACTCGAAGGCAACAGAGGCTGTATTTCTGTGACTATTCCCAGGCAAGCCTGTGTTGCTGGCATCATCCCCGTGTGCCCCCGGGGCAAATTTAGCTGGGTTGTGAATGTGTGAATGCCCCATTGTGGCTGAGAGTCTGAAAATTTCTCTTCACAAACATGCCCTGAACAAACCGGAATCTGTTCTCAATAGGAAATAACTGTGCCACTGGAGTCAGCCCAGTGAAGTGGGAAAGTGAGCAAGGTACAACCCAGCTGCCTACCAAGCTGCCTCTTCCAGCTTCTTGCTAAAGGCCCCTTCGCTTTTCTCTCCTCCACAAACCGGAAGGAAAATGCTGGGTATTCATATTCACAACTCCAATTGTTTCAAATTAAACTGCCCCGGGAGCCGAATTACCTCAGCTAACGTTTCTCAGTATTGTGGCACTCTGCAATCAAGAGGTTTCAAACAAGATTCCCTAAAGACAGGCATTGTTCCTTCCTCTGCTCCAAAAGAAAGCCCTTGCAAAGTTGCAATTGTAGGTTCCCCACAGAAAATGTTGTTTTGTATGGTTTCATGAAACTGGTGGGTGGGAAGAAAGTACTGGCAACAAAATAGGAAAAAAAAATGTCTAGAAAAGAATAGTTTCCAGCACATCCCTGAAACAGTTGTATTGAAGTTCCTTTTATTCTTAGGACCTGAGAGAAACTTCCGCTAAGCAGGTGACCATGCTGGCCTGGCTTGCTAGCAGGAGCCCAAGAGAGGCGGTAATAATAGGACATGGATTGCCCCCAACCTGAGATTAAATCATGGTTCTGTTACAGACTGCTTATAGCAAAATAGACAAGTCACTTAAGTTCCCCAGCGCATTTTCTCCCTCCTCACAGAAGAAGTGTGGTTGAAAATATAGCATGCTATTATAAATTGCTTTGCAAAATATAATGAGTTCCTCAACTCTAAAGGTTCAAAATTACTTAATAAAAATTTGAAAAATGTAGTCTTTCTTTGGCTTCCATTTCCATTAATTTATTCAAAAATAACTGAAACTTCTTATGGGTTCAAAATAACCCCCCAGAAAAGGAGCCCACCAGAGGAATAAATAACCCAACTTCATTCCTTCCTCCCTGGAACTTCTTGCTCCAGCCTCCTAGTGGCTGAATCCAAAGGCAAAAGAGCCCACTGATGAAGTCCACATGTGTTAGCCACTAGGGCTCTGGGTTGGGCTGAGAAGAAACCATTGTGGATGGGAAGTGCAACTGCAAGGGGTGTTCTTAAGGGAATGTGTCTTTATTCTAAAGGCAGCGGAAGCTTCCAGCCTTAGAATCCTTTGCCTAAAGCTCTCCTGGTTCTCATACTAACGTGCACTTCTCCAGTACACATGCTTTGGATTCGGAGTCCTTGGGTTTACAACCTGGACCTACAACTTGCTATCTGTATGACTACGAGCAAGTTGTTTAATCTCTCAGTTTCCTCATCTATAAAATGGGAATAATAAGAGTTAACTTTTGATTAGGACTACTGAAGGGATTAAATGTCATCATTCATTTACAACATTTAGAAGAGTGTCTGGCAAATAGGCAGTATCAAAAACACACTCTCCTAATTCATATTATTGACATTTCAAAGAATAAAGAGTCAAAGTTCAGAGACTTTTCAAAGTCACACAAACTAGTCAGTCTCAGAACTGTGGGAAAGAGATTCCATTATAACCCACCAACTCTAATAACAGTAATCTACACTTTCCTATAAACTCCTCGAGGGCAAGGATTATATCTTAATCATTTTGCATTCAAGAAGCCATCATAGTACACAATTTTTGCTTAATAAATGTTTGATGAATGAGTGTATAAAGCACTGTGACAGAGATACAGAAGTAATTACTAGACGAGAGAGGAGAGCTTCCCTTGAAAGCCTAAAATTCTTCTCTCTTGTCCTATATAAACAGTTCTATAAATAACAAAACATAAGTTGCCTTCTTCAAGAAGGTACTGAGATTCAGTAATAAATTGTAAACAACTGACATATTATATGACTGCTCTGAGGTCCATTACTTTGGTTGAAATATTTGAGTGACCATTTCTGAAGTCCTCCCCTCCCCCATCCTATATATATTGGAAGGAGAGATGGTCTATAGCTTGTAGGAACTCATTAGAGCCAACATTGTCTGAAGTCTAGGGTTTTGGTTATTGTTTGGTAGAGGAATTGATGCATTATTCAATGAGACGCTGTTAGTGGCCCCATTGGCGCTTTATTCATCTCATCTCGCATTGACTATAGGGCTAGCCTGGGGCTTCTCTGGGAAAATTGAGACTGTAAGTGTATAACCAGAGTTGTGATCTTAATATCTTACTTGCATGGGAGGTAAGGCAGGAGTCTTAAATAACCAAGGTAACTTAGTCATCTTAGGTTAGAATGGTCTTAGAATGAATCTTGTTCATAGTTTGATGTCAATAAATCCATAAGGAAAAACAGACTAGGAATCAGAAGACTTGGGTCATACCATTGACCGTCAGGACAATTTCACTAAACTGTAAAATGAAAATAATAACTTGCCTTGTCACCATCATAGGAACATCATTAGAATCAGGTACAATTTTATCCTGTACATGCTGTGAATAATATAAAAACCAATACAAAAGCCAAAAGTTATTATCTTTCTGTTTGTAAGAAATTGACAATTATACATTGTTGTCCCTATTTGGTGCCTTTGGTATTCACCAAGGCTTCTATCTTCCATTTGGTCAATGTTTGCCTCTATGCCTGGGTATAGAAAGGCCCTAGTGTAGAAAAAAGGAATGCCTGCCTTCCATTCCTTCTAGATTTGGGGAGATCTTAGCAGATTATAATAAAATTTTGGAACACTCATAGTTTTCAACTGCATTCCAGAAAGCATAGTGCCACACTGTACCTCTAATTCACTTTGAACATTTTGTCAAAATAAATATTTACTAAGCATGTTCTAAGAGCCGTTCTGCGTTAGTCAAGTGGTTTCTAAATAAATATTAATAAAAATGTCCTCTTTCCCAAGAGAGTTCATGGTTTATTACAGGAAAGTGAAGGGATTAACACTAAGAGCTTTGGGTAAGTAACACGATCCTTTTTCCCAAGCCTCCATTTTTGACGTGTTAAATAGAGGTAATTGCATCTACACTTAAGGTTGCTGTGAAGATGAAAGAATCTTGATAATTATAAAGCTTTGAGCACAGTGTCTGTCACATAAGTGCTCGGCTAGTGATGGCTGTTTTTCTTAGGAAAGGCATGTACCGAAACAGATCTTGCTGTGCCATTTGCTACCCAGTGACAGAACAGAGGTGTCTTTACCCATCTCCTTCTCGTGTCCAGGAGTACAGACACTTTTTGCTGTATAACCAAATACTAAAATGTGAGAGACATGAATACAATGTTGTAAATGTTCCATAGAAGGAAGAAGAGTAGTCTTTTTCTCCAGTAGGACATATGCAACTTCACCTCTGCAGGCATGGGCAACTTGGCTCAGGTACTCCGGGCCTTCTTTGGAGACTAAAATTCATTGTGGGCCTTAAATGTTAAATGCTACAGGAGAAACACATTTTCAATTTTTCCTGAAAATTCCCCCAAATTGTTGACAGATCTCCAAGAAAATGAATAAACCAGTATTTTTTTTTCTCTCTGTTGAAAACAGTACATTTTTCAAAGACAATAACAGGAAAAAGATTGACACTGAAATCTTAAGATTTATGAATCTTATGGCCTATAATCAACTTATCAAAGATATTTTTTTAGATTTCAAATAGGTGGATTTTTTGTGCCAACAATGTGGATTTTAGTTTTCACCTCTTTCAATCATGGTGGTTAATTTGATATTTAGTTAAGGGTTTTGTTTTGGAGTTTCAGTTAACCAGTGAAAGAGTGGCAGAGACAATAACTTCTGGAGAGATCTAGAAGGTGGAGGAGCTACCATGGGCTACAGGGGGGCTGTGAAAGGTTTTCAAAAGGATGCAGGGTTAAGGAGCTTAACTGGGGTTAAGGAGCTATTAGAGTATGGGTGGGTAGGAGCAGAGGGGTAGGAAGTTTTCTCAGAGAATAGGTAGATGAGCCTAATGTTAGAAATGCATGGAAATGCTGGGCCGGGAGTGTCAGCTGCAAGGTCAGCTTCACAAAAATGGAAACACACATCTTTGGGAGCACTTATTCATTTAGGGTAAAAATGGAGGAGAATTATTTTGATGGAGACATTCTGGGAAACAGATCTAGATCATGTCTTGCAGCTCACAGGTCTGGCTGTATAGCACGGAAGAGTCCGGCAGTTTTACAAATCACTAGGGTCCCTTCTTCAAGATATAGTTGCAGCTTGATCACACCTAGATGGCAATCACTTGGCCTCTGCTGTTTGCAAGTGCATCTACAGTCCCTTCATAAAGTTCTCAAGTAATCTGTGAAATGGAGTTTCATGTACACAAGAACGAGGCAGATGCAGGTTTCCTGTTGGTGTATATTAGATCATCTATAGCACAGCTGCATCTAGAACTCTGTAAAGATGTGACTCCTTGCTTCTCCCTGGGACCCGTCATGGTGAAAAATTCCAAATGAGACCATAAATTCCACTAGTTCTGCATCAAAGAAAGAACCTCAGTACAGGTTAAGGGACTTTTTTGGATCCCAGCTTCTGCCTTATTTTTCTTCAGAATTAGAAGTGTTTTTAAAAAGGGACATTTGGGAGAATTATTTTCCCAACTATATTTTGGGGTGTGTATATATCACTTGAAAAGAATCAAAGGTGGGGAAGAGAATTAACACTTATGGAATGCTTGTAAATATACAAAGGCTTTATGTACATTTCACCTTCACAACAATCCTCTGAAATAGGCAGAGTTATGCCTTACAGAGTAAAAGGATCATGAGGGTGGTAGTTGTCTGTTTTGTTCCCCCAAGTGTTTAAAATAGTACCAGTCATATGATAGATGTTCAAGAAATATTTGTGAAATAAAAATGAATTGAGTTGAATCTTGTCAATAAAGAAACAGTAGTAAAGAACAGTTAAGTTTATTTCCCAGGACTGCAGAGCCCATAATAATGGGCTAAGCATGGTACATATAGGAAGATCTAAATGTAGTTTTATCTGACTGTTAGACACAGGATTTGCCAACTACATCACAATACCTTTCCATGATGATATTTTTATGAAAGGAAAAAAAAAAACTATGCAATTCTCAATAAGGTGGATGTTACTAATTTAGGGTGGGATTTTATCTAGGAAGCAGATATTGCTTCTGATCCTTCCTGGATTATTCTACAATTGAATCCTCTCCTGAAACAGAATGGAGAGAGATTTTACATGAATATTGGTAAGCTGCCTTAAATCATTTTTGGAACCGGGATGAGTAAACATGAATATACACAAATAATGCTGAGGATCCACTGTGGTTTCATTTTCACTTCAACAGGTATTTACTAAGTGCCAACTCTGGAATTTTGCTTTGGGTATGTAGCATTAGGGATCAAGGACATAGTGAAGAAAGGATACATTTCCTGCCTGAATTAGCACTCAGCTTTATTCTAGGTGGGAAGATTAATCAAATCAGTGTTTCCTAAACCTGGTTGTATATAAGAATAACCCATGGAGCTTGTTAAAAATATAGAATTAAACTATCTGGGGTTGGGTCTGAGAGTTTCTGTTTTATCAACAGCCTCAGATCATTCTGATTCACAACCACATTTAGGAAACACTGAATTAGATGCACACTCAAATCCCTTCCAGCTTTGGAATTCTGATTTTCTATTACTCTACAAGTGTCCTACAAAAATAGAAAAAAAAAAAAAAAAAGAGGTACATGTTTCTGTCAGCAGAGCATTGCTCTGAGAGGGAATGCTAGAGAGAAAAAGATGGGAGCTGTTAGTAAGGATGAAGTCTGGTCTGCAAACTCACGGGCAGCGCTGGGCCAGCACCAGCCTAAACCCTGAGTGACTTAGGCCGGAGGTAGATTACCTAGGCTCTTCAGGTTTGGCTAAGTTGGTGTGACCTAGACTAATTATGGAACCTAAGCCAGCCTATTTGCTTGCATTTTTATTCTTTCCTATTTAGAAAAACAGCAAATCGTCATGTATGTCTGTGCCTTACTAGCAAAGCTACACAATGCAACTTCATTTTTTTTTAAATTTTTTATTTATTCATTTGAGACAGAGAGATACAGAGTAACACAGAGAGCACGAGCAGTGGGGAGAGGCAGAGGGAGAGAGAGAAGCAGACTTCCTGCTGAGCAGGGAGCCCGATGTGGGGCTTGATCTCAGGACCTGGGATCATGACCTGAGCCGAAGGCAGACGCTCAACCATCTGAGCCACCCAGGCACCCTGCTTCCTTTCTTTAAAGGAAAAGAACTCCGTACAAAAACGTCCTTCTGTAGACTGAGCCATTTAAATAGGAATCCGTTCTTTATCACAGAAAACCAGGATTAGTGACTACTGAGGGTTATATACTAAAAAAAATCTGTTAGTCCTTGTGTATGTTAAGATTACTTCAGAGGCGCCTGGGTGGCTCAGATGGTTAAGCGACTGCCTTCAGCTCAGGTCATGATCCCAGGGTCCTGGGATCGAGCCCCACATTGGGCTCCTGGCTCAGTGGGGAGCCTGCTTCTCCCTCTGCCTCTGCCTCTCCCCCTGCTCATGCTCTCTCTCTAACTCTGTGTCTCAAATGAATAAATAAAATCTTAAAAAAAAAAAGATTACTTTATAAGCACTGAAACATCAGAAAGATAATTGTTAATATTTTACTATATACAATAATAACATTTGTTAATATTGTTAATGAGTATAGTAGTTAACATTTATTTATTGTTTAATATTCCCAGACACTGTGTTTTGAAACATTTTCCACAATTGATTCAATGTCTTTAACCACTTTATAAACTAGATCCCTTTTCAAACTCCATTTTACCGATGAAAAAATTGAGGTTTATAGAGACTGAGTTCCTTGAAAGATGCAGCTGATGAGTTTGGGGCAAAGACTCCAGCCTACTTCTGTTTGAATCCTCAGCTCATGTTTTTAAATACTACATTAAATTAGCTAACTAAATAAAACAGATCTTTCCATACAACAGAATATTATTCTCTAGCCATTAATTGTGTTTTTGAAGAATACTTAAAGACATGGGACGATGTCTATGGCATAGTAGTAGGTACATATAACACACACTAAGGAAATATACACAAATATTTAGGAAAAAGTTTGAAGGAAATACATCAAAATGTTAACATTTTTCTCTAGGTGGTTGAATTACAGATGTATATTGTGTTCTACCCAATACTTCTCTGTGTTTTCCATATTTTCTATAATAGCTATTTATAGTTAGAAGGATAATTATGTATTATTAATTAAAATAAAACCTTTTGGGCACCTGGGTGGCCCAGTTGGTTAAGCGTCTGCCTTCAGCTCAGGTCATGATCTCAGGGTCCTGGGATTGAGTCCCATGTTGGGCTCCCTGATCAGCGAGGAGTCTGTTTCTCTCTCTCCGTCTGCCCCTCCACTTATGTGCGTGCTCTCTCTCTCATAAATAAATAAAAGTCTTTTAAAAAAATAAAATAAAATAAAACCTTTTAGTGCATTAGAAAGATTATAAGGAAATTAATTAAAATTTTGAAAAGGCTTTTATTTAGGCAAAAGAGCTATGAACATTCAAAAATATCACTCTTTTTTTAAAAATAATTTCTAAAGGCTCCTCATAGAAAATATTTAAAAAATCCAAATGCCTTAGTTACCATACCAGATTTTGATAATCTAGCCCTTGACTATCTTTCCAGATAAGATTTCTTTCCAGAAAGATTTATAATCTTTCAAGACTTAATCCCTAGAACTCTCTGTGAGATATAGTCTGTTTTCTAGTTTTACCAAACCACTTGAAGGTGACAAGACCTATTTCTTCATATGTCAATGCCTGTCCATGTGGTTCCACTTGCCTGGAATCACTGGACTGTAGCCTTTTTGAGGCTGAGGTTCATATTGTCTTAATCCTTGTATTCAAGGTACCTAAGATGGTTCTCACTGCACAGGAAGCCTTCCATACATATAGGTTGAGAATATGGAGCAGGCAGGTCCAGGCTTTACAGCCAGTCTGAGTGGAAGAGTGGTGTGTGCGTTTCATATCCACCCTATGCATTTGTTTGAAAGTCTGACAGTAGAAACGTATTCACTTACTAGTTATGTAATTTGAAATACGGAGATGAAAAGACATGTTTCATGTAAATTTTCTTGACAGAAAGGAAAAGGTTAGCTGTTATTATTAGTAGCCATTATCATCTTTTAATCCTCTGTTCAAATATCGCCTCTTTCCTGTAATTCCCTCCCTGTATTCCCCATAGGCTCAGTTCACTTCTCTATCTTCCTATTCATTTTGCTTTTTATGTCTCTATACCTATATCTTTCACTGCATTGAAATAATTTATTTCTGACTGTTTTCCCTGTTATGATGTGAGGGGGAGCATAGAGTCTATTTCACTTTTATACACTAAAAGCTTAACTCATAGTATACATTCGTTTAGGACTGGACATGCACAGGATTCCTTCTCTCAAATAACCCACAGACTCTGTGAAAGACCTGACTGAGAAGACAACATTTGAGTGAATTCCTCCTCTCCTTCCAGTTGTTACCCTCATGGCCCCACCCAGTGAATCATGACTGGCCCGCCTGCCTAAAATGGCCTCATCCCATCCCTTGTCCAACACGCTCTATTCTCCTTCCCTGCAACATTTTTCTCCTTAGTACTTATTACTACCTAACATGGTGTACACTTTACTTAATCTTTATCTCTTTATTACTTTTTTCTCCTCACTAGAATGTAAGCTCCATGAAGACAGAGCTATGTGTCTGGTTTGTTCACTGCTAGGCCTCAAGCCTAAAATAGGCCTGGATGTACAGGCGATGTCCGACTGACATTTGTTGAATGAATGAATGCCACGGACAACACTACAGAGGCCTGCACAGGTGTGTTCTTCTGTGGATGGAGTGACTCTACTGTACAAAATCTAAGCCTTTTTCTCAAATATCGTTTTGACAACCAATGAGTAGAAGTGAACCTGAGATAATACCTGAGAGAGAGCTTTGAGTGGGAGTCATCTATATTGACTGATGAGTGCAAATCTAACGGGATCTTAACTGTCTCTAGGATACAATTAAGTGAAGGGAAGGGTGAGCATCCTTTCATAAAATATGAATAATTTATTAAGCAGCTACTCTCAGCCTCTGGCACAAGGTACTTGAGTAAGTATCTGCCCGCAAGACTGCCATCCACCTTAAAAATTGCTTCCCATCTCACACAATCTACTGGGTGGAGAAAGCTGTAACGTTTTACCCCACAGATTGTTACCAAGGTAGTTTTAGCTTGAAACATTACTTACCAGAAGTATAACTAGATACTCATCCTAGCCAGGGTACAACCAACAAAGCCCCTTTTAGAGCACCATGCTACACCATGGTAGAGCTTCTTCCATGCAGTCCACCAGGATAATGGAATGAGAAATAGTGAGGTAAGTAGCTGAGGTAATATACTGACAGCCTGGGCAAAAGATTGGGAGCAAGAACAAAAGATACATTTTGTTTTAGAGTATTTGCTGTCCCTTTTTCCTTTAGGCAATATGAAGCTAGCAGGATCTGTTGTTTACTCAGACCTTTCCTAGTTTTACCTAATAAAATCAGACTGTCTGCTATAGAAGACCATGGGTATTCTTTTCTCTGTAATGGGAACACATATCTGGTTTCTCCAAAATTAAGTCAACACATTGTAAAAGAGTTAAAAAGAATGTCGGAGAGCACCTTTCGTTTAACCTCTCTGAAAAGTATTATGTGCCCTCTCCAAAGACCATGTCTATGGACTCAGACGCATGCAGTATTTGTAGGACAGTCGTTACCAGTAGTGTTTGCATGTGTGGTGGAGCGGGGTGGGGATGGTCCATGTTCAGTTTATCCTACTGAGCTCAAAACCAGTCCCCATCAACAGTGACAAGTATTCAGTAATGTCTACAAACCTTAGATGTGTTTTTCCAGAAGTAGAAACAAATACACATGATTCATGTAGGGTAGCCATGATGTAGCATTTTGATATGTGGATTCAAATCCAGGCATTGCTGCTTTACTACCTACGTGACCTTATCACATTTCTTAATCTTTCTAAAACTTACTCCCCTGTGTTATAAATTTGGTAATAACAAAACCTTAATATAGGATTGTTGGAAAGGTTAAATGGGAGAATACATGTAAACCATTTAGCCTCCTGCCTGTGACACAGAAACATAATAATGGTTACCTATAATAGTATTTTCATTATTCAAAGAGCAACTAACTTTCCCTCTTTCTAGAAACTGCATATTTTGGTGGGACTATGGGGCTGAGAAATGTCCACAGAAGAGGTCACATCTGATCATTACAGTCACCTCCGCAATACTTGGGAATCTGAAAATAAGAATACATTGCTTCATATTTTTCTTGATTTTATTAACTGGGGAATATAGAATGAGTGACTATTCAAAAGTAGGACCTTTCTTCTGAATTCAGACAAGCATGTCTAATGCATTGTTAGCAACAAAAACACACTTTAAAGTTGCTGTTTGGAGCATTCTCTTTCATTGTAAGTGGCATTAATCATGCATACTTTATTACTGTTACATATCAGTAATTATTCCAAACACCAATAAACCTCTCCAGAATCATACTGTTACAAATGCACAGCCACATCTTGATTTTGGGCCATCTTAGGAACTGACAATTTGTCAGAAATGAGTGGAAAGCATCTATCTGTGAAGTCTCTTTCTGTAATGAAATTTTTATGCTTCTGAGGTTAATATAGAAAGAATGTCCTATTGTACCAAGATCTTCAAATATGTGAAAAGAAATTGACAAAGAAAAAGGAAGCTTTTGTTCTCCACAATACTGGATGCAAATTTGAAAGACTGTTCACTTTTAGGAAGACACACCTCATTGCTTCCTAATTTCTTCCCAGAAAAAGACTGGGGATGTAAGGTGTGACTGAATGACTGGTGATATCTAATTATCACAAGCTGAACACATGGCCTGTCACTGAGTATTGGGTCAATTCACATTTCTAAATTAATTAGCAAAGCAATGAGAAGAAAACATCAAATAACCGAACATTCTTTTGGTCCTCATTTCGTCGAGGTTACATGGCATTGCTGAGAATCACTAACAACACCTGCGCATTTAGCCTGTAACCATACCTGGCATTATGTTTGCACCCTTCTTTGGTTTTGGCCTTTTGGGGGTGATGGGGAAGGTGGAAGAGCAGAACAATATTAATAAATCTGTCTTGTAAGATAGCGAATTTCAGTTGGTATCACTGAGGAGATGCCCAGCCATTTGTCACTTATTGGGAAATCTGCTGAGCGTCTGACACAACTCCATCCTACCCCAGGGCCCTTGCTGTGACTGTCGTTTGGGCATCTCTAAGTGTTGAGCAGAGGGAAAACCCAGAAATGAGAAGAATCACTTCATGGTGGCTTTTGTATTTCTCAGAGACTGTAACATGCAGAATGCTCTGTGCAGCTGCTTCTATTCCTCAGTCCCTCACATTTGTTGGGAGGCCATGGCACAAAAAATTCTCTCTGCACTAAGACAAGGGAGATCCCTTGGCAAAAAGCCAGAGATATTCCATTGTGGGCTGTATGACAAAAGAGTCTGTTTAGTTTCTGCTTTCTAGTAATTCATGGCTATGGCATGATTTATTTATTTTTTAAATCAATAGACCTTATTATTTTAGAGCAGTTTTAGGTTTAAAGAAAAATTTATCAGAAAGAACAGGCATACCCATTTTATTGTACATGGCTTTATTGCACTTTACAGACATTGTGTTTTTTACAAATTGAAAATTTGTGGCAGCCCTGCATAGAGCAAGTCTATTGGCACCATTTTCCCAGTAGTGTTTGCTCACTTCATGTTGCTGTGTCACATTTTGGTCATTCTCACATTTCAGACTTTCTCGTATTTGTCATGGTGATCTGTGATCAGTGACTTTGATGTTACTACTGTCATTGTTTTGGGGCACCACAAACTGTGCCCGTAAAAGACAGAATTCAACCAATAAATGTGTTTGTTCTGACTTTTCCACCAGCTGGCCATTCCTCTGTCTCTCTCCCTCTCCTCAAGCCTCCCCATTCCCTGAAACACAACAATCTTGAAATTAAGCCAATTAAGAATTCTACAATGGCCTCTAAGTGTTTAAGTGAAAGGAAGTGTCACACATCCCTCACTTTAAGTCAATAGCTAGAAATGGTTAAGCTTCATGAGGAAGGCGTGTCGAAAGCCAAGACAGGCCGAAAGCTAGGCCTCTTGTGCCATATAGTTTGCCAAGTTGTGAATGCAAATGAAAAGCTCTTGAAGGAAATTAAAGGTGCTACTCCGGTGAACACACACATAATGAAAAAGGGAAACAGCCTCATTGCTGGTATGGAGAAAGTTTGAGTGGTCTGGAAAGAAAATCAAACCGGCCACAATATTCCCTTAAACTAAAGTCTAATCCAGAGCAGGGCCTGGATTCTATAAAGTCTGAGAGAGATGAAGAAGCTGCAGAAGAAAAGTCTGAAGCCAGCAGAAGTCGGCTCATGAGTTTTAAGGAGAGAAGCCGTGTCTATAACATAAAAGTGCTAGATAAAGCAGTAAGTGCTGATATAGAATTTGCAGTAAGTTATACAGAAGATCTAGCTGAGATAATTCATGAAGATCGTTACACTAAACAACCAATTTTCAGTGTAGACAAAACAGCCTGCTATTGGAAGAAGATGCCATCTAGGACTTTCATCGCTACAGAGGAGAAGTCAGTGCCTGGCTTCAAAGCTCCAAAGGACAGGCCGGACTCTCCTGTTAGGGGCTAATGCAGCTGGTGACTTTCACTTGAAGCCAAAGCCCATATACCATCCTGAGAATCCTAGGGCCCTTCACAGTGATGCTAAATCTATGTTGCTTGTGCTCTATAAATGGGACAACAAAGCCTGGATGACAGCACATCTGGTTTATTGACTATTTTAAGCCCACTGTTGAGACCTGCTGGTTAGAAAAAAAAAAAAAAAATCTTCCTTTCAGTACATTACTGCTCATTGACAAAGCACTAGGTCACCCAGGAATTCTGATGGAGATGTACACCATTGATGTTGTTTTCATGCCTGCTAACACAATATCCATCCTGCAGCTTATGGATCAATAAGTAATTTCAATTTTTAAGTCTTATTATTTAAGAAATATATGTTGTAAGGCTAGAGCTGCCATAGATAGTGATTCTGCTGGTGGACCTGGGCAAAGCCAACTGGAAACCTTCTGGAAAGGATACACCATTCTGGATGCCATGAAGAACATTCGTGATTCATGAGATGAGGACAAAAGATCAACATGAAGAGGAGTTTCGAAGAAGTGGATTCTAGCCCTCATGGATGACTGTGAGGGGTTCAAGACTTCAGTGGAGGAGATAACTGCAGATGTGGTGCAGAGAGAACTACAATTACAAGGGAAGCCTGAAGATGGAACTGAATTGCTGCAATCTCATGTTAAAACTTTAATGGATGAGAAATTGCTTCATATGGATGAGCAAAGAAAGTGGTTTCTTGAGATGGAATCTACCTACTCCTGATATAGATGCTGTGAAGGCTGTTGAACTGACAATGGAAAAATTTAGGATATAACATACACTTAGTTAATAAACAGTGGCAGGGTTTGAGAGGATTGACTCCAATTCTGAAAGTTCTACGGTGGGTGAAATGCTATCAAGCAGCTTCATGGGTTACAGACAAATCAACTGTGAAAGGAAGAGTCAATCAGTGCAGTAAACTACATTATTTTCTTATTTAACAAATTGCCATAGCCACCCAACCCTCAGCCACTACCACCCTGATCCCTCAGTAGCCATCAACACTGAGGCAAGACCCTCCATCAGCAAAAAGATTACGACTCACTGAAAGCTTGGATGATGCTTAGAATTTTTAAAAATAGAGAATTTTTTAATTAAGGTATGTACATTTTAGACACAATGGTATTGCACACTTAACAGACTATGGTATAGTGTAAATCTAACTTCTATGCACCGTGAAACCAAAAAATTCATCTGACTCACTTTATTGCAATAATTGCTTTATTGCAATATTCATTTTACTGCTGTGGTCTAGAAACAAACCTGAAATATCTTTGAAGTATGCCTGTACAGAGTTCTTATATACCATCTCACACCACTCCCAGTGTCCCTTATTATTAACATACTGCATTAGCATAGTACACTTGTTACAATCAATGAACCAATATTTATAAATTATTATTGACAAAAGTTCATAGATTACATTAGACTTCACCCTTTGTATTATACATTCCGTGGGTTTTGACAAATGTAGAACATGTACTCTGTGATTGTATGGTACAGAATAGTTTCACTGCCCTAAAAATCCCCTGTATTCTACCCATTCATCTTCATCCCATGCCCCTGAAACTGTTGGCAAGCACGGTTTCCATAGTTTTGTCTTTTCCACCATGTCATATAGCTGGAGTCATACAGGATGGAGCCTTTTCAGATTCATTCCTTTTGCTTAGCAATAGGCTCTCAAGGTTTCTCCATGGCTTTTCAGAGCTTTGATAGCTCATTTCTTTTCATTGCTAAATAATATTCTATGTGTGGTTGTACCCCAGTTTGTGTATCCATTCACCCACTGAAGGGCATCGTGGTTGCCTCCAAGTTTTGGCAATTATGACTAAAGCTTCTGTAAACATCTGTGTGCAGGTTTTGGTGTGAACATAAGTTTGCCATTCATCTGGGTAAATACCAAGGAGCGTGATTGCTGGATTATATGGCAAGAGTATTTTTAGCTTTGCAAGAAACTGTTAAACTGTTTTCCAAAGTGGCTGGACCATTTTGCATTCCCACCAGCACTGAATGAGAGTCCCTGTTGCTCTTTGCTTTTTTCTTGCTTGTCTCTCCAATCAAGTGGTTGTTAGTGTTGAAGGGGTCATTAAGCTATGTGAATTCTAAAAAAGATGTGGGAAATATCTGAAAATTCAAGCAACTAGGTAACAAGTAACTGTTCAGTGTGGAGCATCCTTTGCCTGTTATCTCTGACGTTCTGAGCTGCAGTTCCCCTGTGGTTAGCATCTCCAGGATCCTCCAGCCCTGCGGTCACAACCCCCATCTTGGCCAACATCAAAGCATTCTACTCTAACCACATGTCTGCTCTTCCAGGACCTATTATAACTCTTTATTCACTTGGTAGCCAGAGTGAGCATTTTAAAATGCAAATCCTAACCTAAACACTTTCAGGAGACAGACTTCAAATTCTATTTTTTTCGATGGGGGAGGGGCAGAGGGGGAGAGAGAATCTTAAGCAGACTCCACTTTTAGAGCAAAGCCAGACACAGGGCTCGATTCCATGACCTGAGCTGAAATTAAGAGTCGGACGCCCAACCCACTGAGCTACCCAGGCACCCTGACAGTTCAACTTCTTAATACAACGTAGGAGGCCTTGCATGTGCTGGTAACTACCTATCTCTCCCCATCCATCTCTGACCGCTTTCTTGACTGCTCAGTTCTGAGCATCTCTACTGGCTGTCTCCCTCTTTCATAAGAGTATTGAGTTGCTAACCCACCACAAAGCCTAAGCACATGACATCCCTTTGTGTGGGATGTCCATTCCCTCCCATTGCTCTTCACCTGTTGAAATCATATTCATTTTCAGGTCTCCACTGAAATGTTCTTTCCTCAGGAGACCATCTCTGGTACTCTGCTCACCTTGGACCCTAAAGTTACTGGCTTCCCAATACTCCATATTTCCTCTTCATAGTGTCTCCCATAATTGTTAGTTTATAATTAACTATTTGACATTTATCTCCTTCTCTAGATAGTATGTTTTATGAGGGTAGGGTTGCTTTATTCTCAGAATCTATAATAGTGATTGGGCATTGCAGGAAATCAATGAATACTTAGTGAGTAAATGGATGGATAACAGACATATAAATATTATCCTTCCAGATGGTAATTACTATGAGTTAAAAAGAAAATCTTCATCAATGTACTACTGAAAACAGAAACTTCTAATATCCAGAAAAAAATGCCAGTTTTTTTTTTTTTTTTTAATGGCTCCAGAAAGTTGATAGAGTCCTTTATCATACAGGCTTAGCCATAAGTATAAGATTCTTCACAACTTCACTCCTGCCTACTTCTCCAGCCTCATCACCTGCCTCTCCTCCCTTATATGTGATGTTCTAGTAATGCTGGAATGAACTGTTTGCTATTCCCCACAGGCACCATGTTGTTTTCCAGCCCTGTGACATTGCTTCCTCTTTTTCTACTGCTGGAAATATCCTCATCGTCTGGCAAATCACCTGTGATTCTTCTTGGTATGACTTACTTGCTGCCTCCTCCAGGAAGCCTTCCATGAATTCTCAGCCCAGGCCAAGTGTATCTGTGTGCTGCCACTTCACTCTCTGTAGTCCTATATCATGGCTCAAATGTTCAACAAATGTTGAATGAATGAGATGAATATCACTTATCAAATTACACTACATCATTGGAATATGTTTTTATCTTCCCATCTCCCCTAGAGTAATGAGACTCTTTTCCTTGTCTGCTGTTTTATCCCCAGTGCCTGGCATGGAGTGGCCACCTGATCTAAATGATCTGAATGATCAATACCAAACAATATTAAGTAGGTTAAGATTTGCTCAAGCATCCTTTTTGTTCATCCTTGGTACCTAAGGGCTTATAAATAATCACAGCATCCTTTTTGTCCATCTTTGATAACCTAAGCAATTATAAAAACTACATGAATTTGCTGACTTCCCAACAGCTGTCAGAATTCATCTCTTGTAGACTGTAAGAACAGTGATTGTGTCCCAGCTACAGTCTAAACTGCCATAGGACCACTGAATCAATGCGCTGTTATAGATACCTTGCAAAAATGAAACCAAAATAAGATTTGTCCAGCTTTTCCTGGATCACATTCTAGTTCTTCCTTCAATAACAGAGACAATAACTCTTCATCCATTTCCTCTTTGAAACATCCCTGCCTATCACCAAATTTGAGCACTCCCTCCTCTGAGCCCTACCATACTTTGCACGTGTGTTCATCATAGTACTTACCAAGTTGTATTAAAACCATTTGTCAAGGGGCGCCTGTGTGGCTCAGTCGGTTAAGCATCTGCCTTTGACTCAGGTCATGATCTCAGGGTCCTGGGATCAAGCCCCACATCAGGCCCCCTGCTAAGAGGGGAGCCTGCTTCTCCCTCTCCCTTTGCCCCTCCCCATGCTTGTTCTCTCTTGCTCTCTCTCAAATAAATAAAATCTTTAACAAATAAATTAAAAAAAATTGTTGAAATGTATGTCTCTCATGGTTGATTGCAAGCTCCTCGAAGGCAGGATTCTGTCCCATCAATCTCCAAATTCTAAGAATCTAATCCAGTGGCTAGCCCAGGCACATAACAATCCATGGTTTTAGAATAAATAAACCAATGGCGATACATACAATAGAATAAGGACAGTGTTATAAATAGGTGTTATAAATACCTGAAAACCAAGAACACCGCAATTTTTGAAAAACACAGTGTAATCTTTAACATTGGCTCTGGGGAAATAACCGATATTTACTGAATGCCTACAGTGTAGTGAACATTGTGCCGAGTTCTGAGCACTTTGTCAACGTGCTTGTTTCATCTCTATAATAACCTGTCAAAATAAATACAATCAGCTTATTTTTCAGATGTGGAAACCTGAATTCAGAGAATAGGGTTATAAGTATATGAAATGTCCGACAACAGGGTGCCTGGGTGGCTCAGTCAGTTAAGTGTCTGCCTTCAGCTCAGGTCATGATCCCAGGCTCCTGGCATCAAGTCCCGCATAGGGCTCTCTGCTCAGTGGGGAGTCTGCTTCTCCCTCTGCCTCTCTTCCCTCCCCCACCCTGGCTTGAGCTCTCTCTCTCGCTCACTCTCTCAGGCAAATAAATAAATAAAATCTTAAAAAAAAAAAGACTACATCAAAAACTAATGATGTAATGTATGGTGATTAACATAACATAAAAAAAAAAAAAAGAAATGCCTAACACCAAAGTTTCTTTTCATGCTATTGAGACACTATTATTTAAAGAGAAAGATATTCAGGATGGGAGAAAATACATGGAGAAAGATGAAGCGATCTCTGATTAATGGCCCAAAGTAATCTTCCCCATGCAAAACTTTGTCAGCCTCAGAACACAAAGTCTCACTGTATCCTTTTGACTGTCCCTGCACATCTCTCTGTGTCTAAGCAGATAGAACTCGTTCTGCCTAGAGACCTCTGGGAAGCCTGTCCCGGCTATACTTTTCAGGACTGGGTGGCATCCATAGATGCCTTAAACTGGGATCCTTGTCCAAGAATCATTTCAAAGCTGTGGTTACCTAAGTGCATTTTCTACTTTTTTTCTGAATTGCCTTAACACTTTAATTTTACTGCAATTTATTAGTCCTGCCAAGTAGATTTTATAGGGATAGCCCAATAAAACTATTTAGCAATAATGGATATAATGAGAGATGAAAAAATTTTAGTTTTTATAGGATCAAACAATTCTTTGTATTATAGTGTGTTGTTTCTCTGGGTGTTTATACATTTGCTTCATTATAAGTTTTTTGAAAGTAGGAACCACATTCTGCTTAGCTGTGTCTCCCCAGCATCTGGAACAGTATCTTAAATATAATAACTGTAAATTAAAGTCTGTCATTGAATATTTAAAGCATATATATCATTCTTCCATCTGTTCATGAAGGTTCTGGAAAGCCTGATGAAAAATATACACTTTGAGATGAAGAATAACATACATATATATATGTATGTATATATATATATATTATACACATATATACATATATATTATACACACATATATATGTGTGTGTGTATATGTATGTGTTATATATGTATGTTGTACATATGTATGTGTATATATGTAGTGTGTATGTGTATATATATATATATATATATATATATGTTATATATATATAATGAGAGAGAAGATGAGATTCAGTGAAATCAAATCCTTTCCTCAGACCATGCATTGTGAGGGCCAGAACCCAGATTTTCTGGCTCTGAATCCTCTCTGTTTGCAATGTAATCATCTTGGGGGCTAGGGGATGTCTTGATACAGCATACCTTGAGATCCCAGCAAATTTCTTACTTCTTTAATTTCGAGAAAATAAGTAATGCTGCCATTTATGCTATGGTAGTTGGAGACACATTAACAAGTGAAAATTGAAAAGCTAGAAATAGCAAAGCTTTTGTGGTTCGATATTAAGATTTCTGGGAGTTGACCCCATAGGACTACTGATGTTTTCTCTGCTTGTCTATGTTATGTAATAGCAGAGAAATTTCTCAGGAAACTGAGCGGATTTTATTCTTGCAAATGTTTATGGTTCCGGGGAAGCTCAAGGGACTTAATAAGCTTTAGAGAAGGCAATCGGCTTCCATAGGAACAAAATGCAGTAGTGGAAGAAAAGTGGGGGAAAAGGAGTGCCTGTGGTCAATCCCACACATTCTAAATCAGTGAGTCTCCTGATGCCCACCTGCTCTGCAATTCTAAGAGGGTTGGGTAAGTGGTATTTACCAAAGTGTGGTGTGAGGGCCACTGGGAATCTACAAGATGATTTTAGGTACCCACTGGTGAATAGGTTTATTTCAATACTCATGTATTTTTATAGCTAATTTATATTTATTAAAATTACTCTGTTCTTCCATTTATAGAAGTAAAGCAAATTTTCCTTCTAAGTAAACTAATTTCATTATGGAATTGATTTTATTCAGAAACAACAAAGAAACTAGTAGCATAGGTTGTACATGGATATGAAAAATTATTTCTGAAATACGAAACACTTGTGACTGACATTCAAGAAACACTATGTTACAGCATAAGTTGAACCAAATAGTCCTATTTTCTAATTTCCTTTGTAAAATAAAAGGCTTCAGGAGTTGTACTCCTCAACAAGTTGAATCTGTTTTTAATTTCAGACTATCTGGATCATTTTTTTCTGGCCCACATGCAAAAGTTTCATGTATTATTTTTTTACAAAAGACAATACCTAGTACAAAAGGTGCTAAGTAAAAGGTACCAATAATGTATTTTTAAGGAGTCTGTGACTGACAATATATATATAGCAAATTGGAAATAAAGTCCAGAGCTGGAATTAACACTGGTAACCAGATGGCTGTAACACGTAACCAGGGAGAGACATCTAGATGGGTTCTAGGTTCACTAAAGTAGCACTTAATCAGGTAATAATATATTAAGTGAATTCTATAATTTACTGGTCTCACTGAGATTTTACATTTGATGTGCACATTCAAAATAAACATATTTTAAGCTATCACTGCTTTTATAACACTTGAGTCACTCACTCTAAATGAAATCCTCTTATTATATAACACCAAGAAATATATTAATATTTTAATTTTAATTTTTTTTTTTTTTTAGTAATCTCTACACGAATGTGGGCTTGAATTCACAACCCCAAGATTAAGAGTCACATGCTCTTCCAACTGAGCCAGGCAGGTGCCCCATGAAATATATTAATTTTTTTCTTTTTTTTTTTAAAGATTTTATTTATTTATTTGAGAGAGAGAGAGAGAATGAGAGAGAGAGAGCACATGAGAGGGGGGAGGGTCAGAGGGAGAAGCAGACTCCCTGCCGAGCAGGGAGCCCGATGCGGGACTCGATCCTGGGACTCCAGGATCATGACCTGAGCCTAAGGCAGTCACTTAACCAACTGAGCCACCCAGGCACCCAGAAATATATTAATTTTTCTTAATGTTGATATTTACCACCTTCTCATTCTTGTCCCCTGGGCTTTTTCTTCATTTCCCCAAAGATAACTGTTACTTTAACAGTGCAATGAAATCTCTCAGCTTCCCTGGCACTCTGTGGTCAGTAAACTTAGTCTAAAAATGTAGTTTCATCAGGATTCCATTTTGCCAGAAAAATGAAATAAAAGTAGTTCCCAGGATAAACATATTCTGTGCCCATTAACTTGTTGCTACGTTTCACATTGGTAAAATGTTTATTTCATTCTGTGCCACTTCCTACCTATCTCTATCCATCTCTTCCCGCTTTGTTTCCACACAGCAGTCTGTAATAACAGCCTGGCGAGGAGAGAGCTTAGTCCTCCAGACCCTGAGCCAAGGAGTATCTAGAAGTAGGCTGGGGCCTTTTTCCCTCTGAGGAGTAAACAGGGTCTGGAATGTGTCTGCTGCCCCCATACCTGATATCCTGGTCATGGAGGGAGTGACTGAGTGTATCTTGTACCGTAGCTTCACGCTTGCATGAACGCCAGTATCTGCATGCTTCTGCCTTTCCACTAGTTTATAACTTGAAAACAACTCATCAATTTTTCACACTATTCTCAAATCTGCTGTGTGATAATGTCAGATGCCAGAGCGTCTGGGGACACTGACTCGGGTAACACCCTTCTCCATACTACTGACACCATAACATCCAGGCTCTCCCCCACAGTCATGAAGGGGGTGTGCTCATACAATTGTCTGACAGCCAAATCCAAAGAAACATCACTATTAATTATTTTTATGTCTAGAGTAACCAGACGGCCTCATTTTCCTGTGATATCTCCCTCTCTGCAAATAATGCCCTTCAGCACTCTCAAAGTTGTACTGATTTAGACAATCCATGGTGGTCACTCGATTTATATCCTTTGAAACACCTGTTCACCTCTCTTAGACTCAGTCAAAGGGACTGGATGCTATGATTTTTAAAGACCCTCCCAGTTCTAACATTTCATGAGAAATAAGGCCCACATGAAGTACACAGAAAAACAAAGAGTGAATTAAAAAAACAAAACAAAGCAAAACCAAACACTTCCCTGAAACCCACCCAATCCGAGTAATAATATGAAATTTACTTTATTTTTGGACTCACAGACTAACTTTTCAAGTGCAAATTGATCTTATGCCCACCGAACCCTACACAGGTAAAGAAAGATAAGTTCCAGTGCCCCGAGGTTTTTCTCTGTTTCTTTCTCAGGACCTCTTTGCAAGAAGCTAGGTGCACAGGGCTGAGTCAGCTTAGAGACAGAATAGGCTGATTCCAGCAGCAGGACTCTGGTGGCCCCCTTTCTAACAAGGCTATTTCCTCAACCAATAAACCTCTGTTATTACCTAGAGGAGTTGATGTTCCCTGCCTCTGTTTCCCACTTTCTTACAATTATGTGAATGTGAGGAGGACAGGGTCCTGCTTTGCTAGCATTTTCCATGGTGCCTTCAACTGGCCTGCCCAGACACATTTCTCTGCAGAACAAGAACGAATGGGGAAACAGTATAATTTGTTGATTCTCTGTTGTTAAATCCCCTTGCATGGCAACAATATAATCCACCACGACAAAATGAAAGTGCTCCTTTCATTGTATCAGTAGCCATTTCACCAAGGATGCAAAATTTTATTTATCACCGATATGTGGAGAATGAGGCAGCACAGTTTAGCCAAGTGATTGCAAACCTCTGGCCCCTGTCCCAGCATTGCTCCCATGTGGCAGCTGTGCAGCCTCATCACCTAGCCTCCAAACTGGTCTATTTATCCAGGAAAGAGATGCATTGGGTAGATCAAACTAAATTCTGGACCATGAAGCTACCTAAGTAAATTGATTATGGAAGCCAGGATTGAAAAAAAAAAAAAAAAAAAAAAAAAAAAAGAAGGCCCCCAGAGGAAAAGAAAGATTGTGAATCCCAGATATTAAGCCTGGATGTGAACCTGCAACTTGCAGTTCACGTCATGAAAAGATTTCCTGCAGGCAGAGAGGAACAAATTCTCATCAAGTGTTGCTTCTTATGTCCAGACACGGATTTCACGGTTGGTGGTTCTTTCCAAAGGTACAATGCCATGAGGGTATGCACCTAGGTCTCCACATTTTCATAGGCAGGGTTAAGAGTTGAATAGACCCTGGCTATCCAGCCCCTAGAACTAAGCTGATAAGCTGGAGTCAGGGACAGTGTCTCTCTCTGGGAAAGTGTCTTTCTCTCCCTGTGCCTTAGATCCGGGAGGTATTCAACAAACCCTTAAATGTTGACAATTAATGAACTGTAGGTGCATGTGACATGCATTAAATATCTTTTATGTGTTACATTCTTTCACATCTTTTCTTTTTTCACAGATAAAACACTCAGACTCAGAGAGCTCATAATGCCTGTAAGTGGCAGAACAAGAGTTACTGATGTTTCTTTCCATGTGTGGTGGTCTTCTGTACTGATCCGCTGGCACTGAGGGGTCAACAGCTAGGTAGCTACATGACACATTTGTACAGAACATCTTGTGGTGTTTTTCCCTCCAGCTCTGTGCAATATAACAGGTGGGGAGGGACTACGGACTCTGGGGAAACAATCTGAGGGTTTCAGCGGGGGGGGCGGTGAGGGTGTGGTGTAGCTGGGTGATGGGTATTAAGGAGGACATGTGTTATGATGAGCACTGGGTGTTATAGGCAAATAATGAATCATGGAACACTACATCAAAAACTAATGAAGTACTGTATGGTGACTAACATAATAAAAAAAATAAAATTACATATTGTAAAAGTGAAAAAAAAAAGGTGGGGAGGGGCACCTTGTCAGGATTTTAGACTCTAACCTTCATTCACATCTAGCTATACTACAAGATATATGTTCCTTTTTAACAGATTTTAAGAGACTAAATTAAATTCATATATTTCGAAATACTGGAAACAAGCCATAAGAGACTCTTAATGGTAGAGAACAAACTGGGGGTTGATGGAGGAAGATGGGTGGAGGATGGGCTAGATGGGTGATGGGTATTAAGGAGGGCACTTGTTATGATGAGTACTGGGTGTTGTTTGTAAGGAATGAATCACTGAATTCTACTCCAGAAACCAATATTGCGCTGTATGTTAACTACCTAGAATTTAAATAATAAAAAAAAAATAAACAAAATGCTATCAAGTTATATTTGAGAACTTTATAAATAGGAGCAGTAATTACATAATCCCTAAACCGTACAGTTACTATGTCCATGAACCTTTCAAATAAATGGAACTCTGTTTACAAATGAGCTACCCCCAGAGACAGTGGTTTTAATTCACTGAGAATCTCTCATGTTTGCTTTTAATATAGGAGTATTTTCATTGAAACTTTTCTGTTTTCCTTACACCAATAACAATACAGACCAGGATTATCGTTTATACTGTTACAACAGGTGTTGCATAATTAGTGTCTCCACAGTACTGGTTTGCCCAGAATGGCTGGATTTAAGCCTGTTTTCCTGGTGTAATTAGTAGCACTTTCAGAAGTGAAAGTGATAAGGTATACTGGTTGGCTCATCTTGAGAATACTCATCCTCTCAGCCTTCGGCCAAGCATGAGCCAGAGACTTCCAGCCAACCATGTATGCATTTTGTCATGCAAACATTACTGTTTTTCTTTATGTGCCATGGCATTAATATAGTTAACATATCAACTGGGCAATGCAAGGCTAGGCAAAGAAAAAAATTCTCCAATTTTTAAAAGTGCACAGGACAAATGTAATTGATTATTACTTTCCCTGAATCTGAGACTTAAGGGAATTAGAAATCCATATTTCCAAGTTTATTTGGGGAGTTATAATAATCTGGTCAATAGTGCTGGTTTTTCAAATCAAGCTCATAAATACAGAGAACAGATTGGTGGTTGCCAGAGGCAGGGGGTTGGGGAACACATGAGTGAAGGGGGTCAACAGGTACAAACTTTCAGCTATAAAATAAATAAGACATGGGGCTATAATGTACAGTATGGTTACTATATTTAATAATATTGTATTGCATACTTCAAAGTTGCTAAGAGACTAGATCTTAGAAATTCTCATCACAAGGAAAACATATTTTTGTAACTATGTAAGGTGACAGATGTTAATTAGACTTATTGTAGTGATCATTTCACAATGTATACAAATATCGAACATCTGAAACAAATAACCTCCATTAAAAGAAAAAGCAATAATGTTGATTTTTTCAAAAATAGAAGGGAATTTGGAATCATGAACTTAGATTTTATTTAATTATTTTTTTATTTGAATTCAATTAGCCAAGATATAGTACATCATTAGTTTCAGATGTAGTGCTCAGTAATTTATCAGTTGCATATAACACCCAGTGCTCATCATATCACGTGCCCTCCTTTATGCCTATCACCCAATTACCCCATGCCCCCACTCACCCATCCCCAGCAACCCTCAAGAACTTAGATTCTAATCTTGATTATGATGTGCCCTTGGCAATTAACTTGCTCTTTCTAATTCTTGGTGTCCTTATCTGTTAAATGGGGATATTTTTACTTACATCTCATAAGATTATTATGAGGATTAAGATCATACATTAAGAATCTAATACCAGGGGTGCCTGGGTGGCTCAGTCAGTTAAGCGTCTGCCTTTGGCTCAGGTCATGATCCCAGGGTCCTGGGATGGAGCCCCTGTGTTGCGCTCCCTGCTCAGTGGGGAGTCTGCTTCTCCTTCTCCCTCTGATGCTCCCCCTGCTTGTGCTCTCTCTATCTCTCTTTCTCTCTCTCTCCATCAAATAAATAAATTTAAAAAAAAAAGAATCTAATACCAAATACTCAAATAGATATTAATAATTGTTAGTAAATGATACTTGGGTATGCCCTTCCTGTAGAACCCACTACCATAAAAATCAATGTTCTTCTCCATTTTCCTCTGTAGACTGTAACCTTCTTGAGGGCCAAGACGAGGTCTTACTCATCTTAGATCCCAGGAGACTGCAGTGGTGAGTGTGGTTCATGTTAGGCACTTGAAGGTTTTGAAAGAAAGGTTATACAAAAAGTGGGAACCTCAGTTGACCTTCCTATCTTTTGTATGAATTTACTAAGTATCTTTGGAAGATTTCCTTTTAATCTCTGGACTTCAGAATAAATGCATTCGTTTTCAATAATTTTAACCAACATCAACAATATTAATTATCAGTACTGAAAATCCAATGACAAAAATGCCATATGTTTTTTTGATCAGTTAAGTAAACTAACTTTGCTTTTAGGAACTAGAATATTGCTTTAGAAGTGAGTGCTTCTAAATTTTTTTATTTAGAAAAACTATTTACATGCACAAGAGTATTTGTTCAAACATTGCTTGTAAAAGTTAGTAAAAATACCCTAATTTCCAGTGATAGTAGAATGATTAAGGAAGGTATGTTTAGCCACATGATGTAATATTTTGCTCTAAAATATAAGAAAATTACACACAGAAAAATGTTAAAGTAATTTTAAAAGCTAAGAAATAAAATTGATAATTATAATATTTTTAAAACATACATATGAAAATGAATAAACCAGAATGAAGAAGTTAGAAAGTTTTAGCTAGTGAAAATAGATTTTTTTTTTTAATTCAGTTATTCAGAGAATAGTTTTCAAGCCAAACATTGTGAGCTATTACTAACATTTGAAATCACAGGGCATTTTTGAAATGTTTAAACTCATATTTCTGTATTTTATAGTGTTATTTTATTATTTGTACTTTAGCATAGTTATAAAATCTCTTCTGAATATAAAACATGCCAAATAGAGTATAAAAAGATTTATTATATAATGCAAAGCTGGTAACCTAAATATTATACCTCAAAATTTGTGCAATAAATGAATATTTAAGAAATGCTATGGAGAAATTAATGGTCAGAACCTCAGTAAAATGGTATCAAGTTCCTGAATTGCACTTGACATGCTGCCTTCCTTAAATGTGCATTAAAATAAAAGATTCATCCACTTCCAAGCCTTTATTTAAAACTGCCTCATGGGGGGAGGAGCGAGATGGCAGAGGAGTAGGAGACCTAAATTTCATCTGGTCCCAGGAATTCAACTAGATAGGGATCAAACCATTCTGAACACCTACGAACTCAACAGGAGATCGAAGAAAAGAATAGCAGCAACTCTGAACAGAAAAGCGACCACTTTCTGAAAGGTAGGACATGCAGAGAAGTGAATCTGAGGCGATATTCGGGAGAATAGGCGGTGGGAGAGGGGGCCTCTGTCTGCTGCTACTGGCAAGTGAGAGAGCCGCGGAGCACAAAATTGGAACTTTTAGAAGTCAGCTCCGCTGAGGGACATCGCTCCAGTGGCTAAGCAGGGGGTAGAACCCTCGTAGGGACAGTGTGGTCTCAGGACACTCGGTGTCACAGAAAGACTGGGGGTGCCTGAGTGCGGCAGAGCTCCCAGGTATCAGAGCAGGGAAGTCAGCTGCAGAGATAGAACCAAGGAGTAGGCTCTCAGCTCGGGTTGCCATAAACCGTGATCCTCAGCACAGTCGGGCCGCTGCTTTTCCAAAGGGACCCAACAAGCAGCAGATCCAGGGAGACTCCTCTTCCTCCCCCAGGAGGAGCACCGCAGGGATCTGCTGGGTTTGGAGACTCCACATGGGGTTGTGTGCCAGATAGAAACGCTTGGTCACAGGCCGGGTGAGCACAGAGTGCGGCTGGAGACCAGGGAGATGGGAGTGATTGACTGTTTTTCTCTGGGGGGCTCACTGAGGAACGGGGCCCCGAGTTCTCGGCTCCTACAGGGCAGAGATTGGGAGGCCGCCATTTTCACTTTCCTTCTCCAAAGCTGTACGGAAAGCTTGCAGGGAACAAAAGCTCCCGAGAACAAACCCAAGCAGATTACTTAGCCCGGCCAGGCAAGGGTGGGGCAATTCCGCCTCCAGCAAAGACATTTGGGAACCACGGCATCAGGCCCCTCCACCAGAAGATGAGCAAGAACAGCCAAGACCAAGTTTACCAATCAGTGAGAACGGGAGAACTCCAGCGCTAGGGGAATACTGCACATAGAATGCATGGCTTTTTTCCCATGATTCTTTAGTCTTTCAAAGTTAATTTTTTTTTTACTTGCTTTTTTTTTTTTGAATTTTTCTTTTTCCCTTTTTCAACCAACATCTTATCAATACCTTTTTTAAAAAAATATTTTTTATTTTTCATTTTTAGAGTCATATTCTAATGCTTCATAGTAGTTAACCTTATTTTTGGTATATATATGTAAAACTTGTTCTCTCTTTAAAATTTTGGGATACAGTTTCTTCTAACAGACCAAAATATACCCTAAATCTCTAGTGTATGGCTTTGTTCTAGTCTCTTGCCTGATCACATTCTTTCCCTTTTCTTTTTTTTAAATCCTCTTCTTTCTTTTTTCAATCAACTTATCTTATCAATTCCTTTTATAAAATCTTATAATATTCATCTTTACATTCATATTCCATCCCTTCATCGTATTAACCCTTATTTTTGTACATATATAAGTTTTTCTTTCTTTAAAATTTTGGGAGGCACTTTCTTCTAACAGACCAAAATACACCCAAACTCTAGTGTGTGGCACTGATCTATGCACCAGCCTGATCATATTTGATCATATTCTGGGTTTTTTAGTTTGTTTTTATCTTTTTCTTTTTCTTTTTCTTTTTTTCTCTATTTTTTTCTTTCCCTTTCTTTTCCCTCGGTTTTAGGTCTCTTTTTTTTTTTTTTTTTTAAAGATTTTATTTATTTGACAGAGAGAGACACAGCGAGAGAGGGAACACAAAACAGGGGGAGTGGGAAAGGGAGAAGCAGGCTTCCCGCGGAGCAGGGAGCCTGATGTGGGGCTCGATCCCAGGACCCTGGGATCATGACCTGAGCCGAAGGCAGACGCTTAACAACTGAGCCACCCAGGCGCCCCTCAGGTCTCTTCTGATTTGTTTACTGTATATTTTCTGGGGACATTGTTACCCTGTCAGCATTTTGTTCTCTCATTCATTTATTCTCCTCTGGACAAAATGACAAGATGAAAAAAATCACCTCAAAAAAAAGAACAAGAGGCAGTACTGACTGCTAGGGACCTAATCAATATAGGCATTAGTAAGGTCGGAACTACAGTTCAGAATGATAATTTTAAAGATACTAGCTGGGCTTGAAAAAAGCATGGAAGACATAAGAGAAACCCTTTCTGGAGAAATAAAAGAACTAAAATCTAACCAAGTTAAAATAAAAAGGCTATTAATGAGGTAAAATAAAAAACAGAGGCTCTAACTGCTAGGATAAATGAGGTAGAAGAGAGAATTAGTGATACAGAAGACCAAATGGTGGAAAATAAAGAAGCTGAGAAAAAGAGAGATAAACAACTACTGGATCATGAGGGCAGAATTCGAGAAATAAGTGATACCATAAGACGAAACAATATTAGAATAATTGGGATCCCAGAAGAAGAAGAAAGAGAGAGTGGCAGAAGGTATATTGGAGCAAATTATAGCAGGAAGGAAACAGGCATCATATCCTACTTAAAGGGTCTGTCCAACAAGAAGATCTAACAATTGTAAATATCTATGCCCCTAACAAGAGCCCAGGGCCAGATGGCTTCCCTGGGGAATTCTACCAAACATTTCAAGAAGAATTAATACCTATTCTTCTGAAACTGTTCCAAAAAATAGAAATGGAAGGAAAACTTCCAAACTCATTTTATGAGGCCACCATTACCTTGATCCCAAAACCAGACAAAGACCCCATCAAAAAGGAGAATTACAGACCAATATCCTTGATGAATATGGATGCAAAAATTATCAGCAAAATATTAGCCAATAAGATCCAAGAGTACATTGAAAGAATTATTCACCACAACCGAGTGGGATTTATCCCTGGGCTGCAAGGTTGGATCAACATCCACAAATCAATCAATGTGATACAATCCATTAATAAAAGAAAGAACCAGAACCATATGATCCTCTCAACAGATGCAGAAAAAGCATTTGACAAAGTACAGCATTCTTTCTTGATCAAAACTCTTCATAGTATAGGGATAGAGGGTACATACCTCAACATCATAAAAGCCATCTATGAAAAACCTACAGTGAATATCATTCTCAATGGGGAAAAACTGAGAGCTTCCCCCTAAGGTCAGGAACGCGGCAGGGATGTCCACTATCACCACTGCTATTCAACATAGTATTAGAAGTCCTAGCCACAGCAATCAGACAACAAAAAGAAATCAAAGGCATCCAAATCTGCAAAGAAGTCAAACTTTCACTCTTTGCAGATGATATGATACTTTCTGTGGAAAACCCCAAAGACTCCACCCCAAAACTGCTAGAACTCATACAGAAATGCAGTAAAGTGGCAGGATATAAAATCAATGCACAGAAATCAGTGGCATTCCTATACACCAACAACAAGACAGAAGAAAGAGAAATTAAGGAGTCGATCCCATTTACAATTGCACCCAAAACCATAGGATACCTAGGAATAAATCTAACCAAAGAGGCAAAGAATCTGTACTCAGAAAACTAAGAAATACTCATGAAAGAAATTGAGGAAGACACAAAGAAATGGAAAAACGTTCCATGCTCATGGATTGGAAGAACAAATATTGTGAAGACGTCTATGCTACCTAGAGCAATCTACACATTCAATGCAATCCCTATCAAAATACCATCCACTTTTTTCAAAGCAATGGAACAAATAATCCTAAAAGTTGTATGGAACCAGAAAAGACCCCAAATAGCCAGAGGAATGTTGAAAAAGAAAAGCAAAGCTGGTGGCATCACAATTCCGGACTTCAAGCTCTATTACAAAGCTGTCATCATCAAGACAGTATGGTACTGGCACAAAAACAGACACATAGATCAATGGAACAGAATAGAGAGCCCAGAAATGGACCCTCAACTCTATGGTCAACTCATCTTCGACAAAGCAGGAAAGAATGTCCAATGGAAAAAAAGACAGTCTCTTCCACAAATGGTGTTGGGAAAATTGGACAGCCACATGCAGAAGAATGAAACTGGACTATTTCCTTACACCACACACAAAAATAGACTCCAAATGGTTGAAAGACCTCAATGTGAGACAGGAGTCCATCAAAATCCTAAAGGAGAACACAGGCAGCAACCTCTTCGACCTCAGCCGCAGCAACTTCTTCCTAGAAACATCGCCAAATGCAAGGGAAGCAAGGGCAAAAATGAACTATTGGGACCTCATCAAGATAAAAAGCTTTTGCACAGCAAAAGAAACAGTCAACAAAACCAAAAGACAACCGACAGAATGGGAGAAGATATTTGCAAATGACATATCAGATAAAGGGCTAGTATCCAAAATCTATAAAGAACTTATGAAACTCAACACCCAAAGAACAAATGATCCAATCAAGAAATGGGCAGAAGACATGAACAGACATTTTTCCAGAGAAGACATCCAAATGGCCAACAGACACATGAAAAAGTGCTCAACATCGCTCGGCATCAGGGAAATCCAAATCAAAACCTCAATGAGATACCACCTCACACCAGTCAGAATGGCCAAAATTAACAAGTCAGGAAACGACAGATGTTGGTGGGTATGTGGAGAAAGGGGAATCCTCCTATACTGATGGAGGGAGTGCAAGCTTGTGTAGCCACTGTGGAAAACAGTATGGAGGTTCCTCAAAAAGTTGAAAACAGAGCTACCATCTGATCCAGCAATTGCACTACTGGGTATTTACCCCAAAGATACATATGTAGGTATCCGAAGGGGTATGTGCACCCTGATGTTTATAGCAGCAATGTCCACAATAGCCAAACTATGGAATGAGCCAAGATGTCTATCAACAGATGAATGGATAAAGAAGTGGTATATATTGGGGCGCCTGGGTGGCTCAGTTCGTTAAGCGACTGCCTTCAGCTCAGGTCATGATCCTGAAGTCCCTGGATTGAGTCCCACATCGAGCTCCCTGCTCAGCGAGGAGCCTGCTTCTCCCTCTAACCCTCGCCCCTCTCATGTACTCTCTCTCTCATTCTCGCTCTCTCAAATAAATAAATAAATCTTTAAAAAAAAAAAGAAGAAGTGGTGTATATATACAATGGAATATTACGCAGCCATTAAAAAGGAATGAAATCTTGCCATTTGCAACGACATGGATGGAACTGGAGCGTATTATGCTGAGGGAAATAAATCAATCAGAGAAAGACATGTATCATATGACCTCACTGATATGAGGAATTCTTAATCTCAGGAAACAAACTGAGGGTTGCTGGAGTGGTGGGGGGTGGGAGGGATGGGGTGGCTGGGTGATAGACACTGGGGAGGGTATGTGCTATGGTGAGCGCTGTGAATTGTGTAAGACTGTTGGATCACAGACCCGTACCTCTGAAATAAATAATACATTACATGTTAAAAAAAAAAAAAAAAAAGATAGTAGGAAGTGAAGAATGAAGGGGGGGAAATCGGAGGGGGAGATGAACCATGAGAGACTATGGACTCTGAGAAACAAACTGAAGGTTCTAGAGGGGAGCGGGGTGGGGGAATGGTTTAGCCTGGTGATGGGTATTAAAGAGAGCATGTACTGAATGGAGCACTGGGTGTTATACGCAAATACTGAATCATGGAACACTATATCTAAAACTAATGATGTAATGTATGGGGATTAACATAACAATAAAAACAATTAAAAAAAAAAGAAAGCAAAGATTGTATCATGAAAAAAAAAACTAATGATGTAATGTATGGTGATTAACATAACGTAATAATAAAAAAATAAAATAAAATAAAACTGTCCCATCTACTGTTTGGAACAGCTGGTAGAAAATGTCTTCGTGATCTAGCTGTTTACCATCTGCCTTTGTGAATGTGAAGATCTCTGAGTTCACAATTCTTTATTGGTTTATTTAAACATGAACAACTATTTCATAGTTAAGAAAACAATGCTCATAGCTGTAGATTCTTTTTCCTTCTCTGAATACTGAGGGTTTAAATAATACATAGTAGCCAATAGTTTATATCCTGATCCTCACCTTCACCTCCTCTAACATGGTCACCCTTATACCTCTCTGCTAACTGATCTTGGCATTACCTTGTCCAAAATCCTTCCATGGCTCCTAATGAGTACCGGATGAAATCAGTACACTTTGTTTTTGCATTCAAGACCCTCTTCAATGAAAACTCAATACCCATCTCCAGCAGTGCTCCTGCAAATACTCCATGCTCCATGATGAACCTCTCCCTGAAATTACCTGCTCTTGGCTCTTTGGTTATGCCATTCTTATACCTAGACTTCCCTTCTCTCCCCTATCTTTACATGTTCTGATTCCAGATGTCCTTCGAGGTGCAGCTAAAATGCTGCCTTGCTTATGAGATATTTTTTTATATTTCCTATTAGAAGGGATTTCTCTATTTCCAACTTTTGCATGTAATTACAGTTAAATATTTCATAGTGTTTAGCACTTTTTACATTGTCATTTTATACCTTTTACTAGACCATAAGCTCCTAGAGCATTAACCCCTATGTTTGCTTTATATAACCATCAGAGAAGTAGATCTAGTATTCTTGGCATATGATCAATAGGCTCAGATTTATAAAAATCCCACTAATTGTACAAATAATTCTCATGTAGCTTTCACCAAGATTCCCTAAACACTAACATATTACAAAACCAAGTACAACTTTCAAGCCAGGGAAAACACCTCAACTCTAAACTGATAACCAGTCTTCTGGATTTTTTTAAAATTTGCCCATTTCCCCACTAACATCCTTTCTCTAGATGAGGACACAATCTGGGATCATTTTGTTGTTAGTCACCTTACTTTTTCTTCAATTTAGGACAGATCTTCAGTCTGCCTTTGTTTTTGATGACTTCCTCACTTTTAAAGAATACTGGCCAGTTATTTTGTAGAGTATTACTCAATTTGGGTTTTTCTATGTTTCTTCCTGATTAAACTTGGACCATGCATTTTTGGTAAGAATATAACAGATCTTATTTTGAGCCCTTTCAAGGAATCATATCAACAGGCACATGCTATTAATATGTCTCATCACTACTGGTGTTCATTTTGATCACTTGGTAAAGATGATATTTGTCAGGTCTCTCCAATATCCAGTTACTATTTTTCCCTTTGTAATAGCTAAGTGCAGTATAGAGAGATACTTTCAGAATATGAAAATATCCTATTTCTCATTACCTTAACACAATTTTAGCATCCACTGATGATATTGCCTGAAACAATTGTTGCTATGATGTTCACCTTTTTTTTTTCCTATTTTCATCACTCTTTCTACACTCACTAATTGAATTCTACCATGAGGAATAGCTTCCTACACCCTCCCTCACTTACCTATATTTAATCATTTACTTCCGTTATTTACTTCTGTAATCTATTATTGACTCATGGATATTTTTTTCAATTAATATTTTTAATATCATTACATAGATCTTGGAGCAGCATATATATATATTTTGAGAATATCTGGGCAGGATGCCGCTGGTAACTGTTCTGAATGTTACATCTGTTTCAACTCAATCTTCACATTAATGCTCTAGGCAGGTAGTATTGCCAAACTCATTTAAAGATGAGGAAATTGAGACACCGGGAGCTTAGATGACTTGCCAAGTTGTTCCACCAGTAGGTGACAGAGTTAGGATCAGAACCTCAGCAGTCTGGCTCCAGAATCCATGTTTTTAACCAAAATAAAACATTTCATCCAATAAGCCTTGGTGAGAATCAGGAGGAGTTTTTTCTCTCCTGACATTCATATTTCTCTAGCCAAGATCAGTCAGTGCACAAGGCATGTTAGGATCTCAGCATCATGGAACCAGAAGGCAGAGCTTGCTTGTAAGGGTGAGGTTGGAGGATGACAATCTTGTTGCATAGGCAGGTTCTAGCAAGGATGGTAGAGCAATTGGATATATAACAGAGGATGGTTTCATCATGTTCCAGATATGGTCTATTGGTAGTACTTTCCTCTGTGCTGTCTTAACCATGCTCATTGCTGTAACTGATTAGGAATATATACCATGAGTGCAGGATGGGAGAATGAATATACCTGAAGTAGTTAATTAGTCAAATCTAGGAGGAAAACCAAGAATTAGAAAATTAGGCAGCAACCTCTGTTGATGAGGAGTTTAACGGTAGGTGATTGAAGTATACTCATGATGAAAAGAATTACTATCTAAGTCTAGAAATAGGGCTAGTCAGAAGTAGGTGACCACCAGATCAGAAGTCTGGAATACCAGGCAGGTAGTCAGGCTGACTACAGAGCAGAGAATTGAAGAAAAATTTCAGTTCTACCACTGGGCCAGCACGGGAGAAGAAAAGGGAATGTTGCAACTTGGAAACCTTCAAGACCACTCCTTTGGTAGACAGAGCAGCACATAACTACACAACCAGGTTAGGCCTAGTGATTAGTCTAAACTTTTGGTGGGGCTGAGAGTGGTGTCATTTCTACTGCAACTGCCAGGAAATATCTCAAGAGCTGGACCTCATTGAACTGATAGATGGGGCTCTTTCATTCATTTATTCTTACATCCATGCATTCACTCTGTATTGACTGTCTCCAATGAGCCATACATATATGCAGGTATGCAGGGAATAGAATCATGATCAAGACATGATCTACATCCTCGAGGGATCCATGTTCTAGTGAGGCTGTGCTTCAGTCATGAATAGCAGGTGCACATGGGAGGGAGTGGTCACTCAAACTTGTGGTGGTGTGTCTGGATAGGAGGGTTAAGAGAAGGTTTCATGGAGGAGACAGTTCCAGCTGTGAGGATAATTGAGGCAGAGAAATTGAGACAAGTGCCCATAGAAGCATACACCTGTTATAAATGCCAACACATTAAAAAAATATGAAGTGGCCCATTTTAGTGAAAGAACATCATCAAAACCACCCCCATTACCATCTCTGATTAGCATGTTCAGCTATGGTGGAATGGAAGGAAGGTTAGGTTGTGCTCGAGATATTTATAGACTCTAAAATAGCTGTAAAGCACAGCACTGAATGACATTTGTGTGACCCCTTCCCTAATAATAGGAATTAGAGCTATGCAAGATCTAGACAGTCATGGAGTTCAATCTCTAATTATTTCTAATTCTAGACAAGGTACAATAATAATTATTTACATTTGCATAATACTTACAAAACACCTTCATAACCATTATCTCATTTGGTCCTCACAATAATTTAATGAGATAAGCAAAAAAGATGTTAGTAAAATCCTTATTTCCCAGAAGAGGAAACTAAAGGAGTTAGAAATTTTAATGGCTGCAGAAGACAAATCCAGGAAGTAGAACCAAATCCGGAATCAAGTTTTCTAACTTCTCTTTGAGCATTCTCTCTGTAATACCAACTCCTCCAATTTGCCAGCTAATCAAGGAGCAGCTCATACTGATGGTCCCTGACTTATGATGGTTTGACTTACAATTTTTTTTTTTTTACTTTACAATTGTTTGATGGTAATACATATTCAGTAGAAACTATATTTCTAATTTTGAATTTTGATCTCTTCCTGGGCCAGTGATATGCAGGATGATCTTCTCGTGATGCTGGGCAGGGGCAGGGAGCTGCAGCTCCCAGTCAGCCACGTGATTATTGGGGTAAACCACCTGCAACTCTTATAACCATTCTGCAACCTGAACACTCATTCTCCTTTTCACTTTCAGTATAGTATTCAATAAATTGCATGAGATATTAAATACTTTATTACAAAATAGCCTTTGTGTTAGATGGTTTTGCCCAACTGTAGGCTAATATAAGTGTTCTGAGCACGTTTAAGGTAGACTAAACACTGCTATTCAGTAGGCTGGATGCATTAAATGCATTTCAACTTATATTTTCAGCTTACAATGAGTTTATTGGGACATAACCTCATTGTAAGTTGAGGATCTTCACTTTGAAACGGGGAGTCTGATATTCTCTCTTAGTAATTCCCTACGTATGCATCCTTCCTGTGGAAAGGCTATGAGGAGGGGGAGTAATAATGTTTTATAGAGAAAGTCTTTCAAAGTGTGACCTCTCTGGAATACCCATCTTAACATGTCCTTAGGAGTTTGCAGAAAAGACATATTCTTATCTTTAGGTCAAATATAAAAACAGGAAGCTTGTTATTAAAACACTGCCTTAAGAAAGTCTCCTAGGCTCTCCTTCTAATGAGATTGCTACCCATTAAGCCCTATTTGATGTAAAGTCCGTATCTGCCCCTGCATGGGCTGTGGATATCACACCCAAGGTTTTCAGGGGAAAAGTTGAGGAACCGTCTCACCTTCCCTATAGAACTTCAAAAGGTAAGCAAATATACAAAGCTCTGAGGAAAATCCCAACCGAAAATAATCACCCAAACCGCCCTATTTGGCACAGAATCTGGGTATACAACAGGTCTCATGATTAAGCTTTGCTTTTTAGTGGCACAAGATTCTGGGAGTGAGGGAAGGGAAGGTGGTGGGCAGATGATATTCTGATAACCTGAGCATATTGGATCTTTATCCTTACCTCAGTTTCCAAACATCTGGGACATACACACTTCACCTCCCATGCCATTCCCTCTCCACTGCTTGATATGTTCAGGATGACTGGAAATGACAGAGCCTGGGCCTTTCCCAAAATGACCCTCACTGGTGACCTCTTCAAGGGCACTGCCTCTTATTTTTTGGGCTCCAAATTGGAGTGGACTTGCAGGATTCAGGGACAATAAAGGAGATAAGATTAAAAAGCCTCAGGATAGGCCTTGGGTCATTTTGGCAGGATCCAAATTATCAGTGAACCCAACGGCCTGTGATAGAAAAGATTTGAGGCAAATAAAATCACATTGCATCATATCAAAAACCTAACAACAATTTTCTACAATTATTCACTAGCCCAAAATGGCAGATTGTAGCCCCAGAAGCAGCAGATACTTCTAATTAGTGCTAGATGATTGACCACACACACTGATTTGGCCATACATGCTGGAAGGAATTAGAGTTAATTGCCAATGGTAATGAAGCTCATATTGACTAGTTAAGCAAATATCAAAAGCAAAATTCAAAGCAGTTTCAAGAAAAGATTGAAATGGTACTGAAGGCTGGTGAACAAGGCAGCTGTTTATAGGTTTATCAAATGAACTTTAATATGAGAAACATGCTAGCAAAATTACAGAAAGGGATAAACATGTACTGCCTATTTACTATGTTCTGAATTTATAAATCTAGGATGATAGTTAGATAAATAAATTCACATCTCAACCTGGTAGAAAGCCAAATGAGAGCAATTTGATTTACATTAAATATCTCCAAGTAAAGAATATTAATGAAAGGCCAGAGGAAAAAAAAAGGCAAGACAAGAAAAAATGATAGTGAGGCCTAATAGCAATGCATTACAAACAGGCAGGGAGACATTAACGGCCAGACGTTCTGTGCAGCAAACCATTATTTATGACAAGGTCACCTTTGCTATAAGTAGATATTCAGCAACCACTGAATTATAGGCTGGCAGAGACCTTAAAAGTTATAAAATCCATTCTTTTCATTTTACAGTCTGCAACTGAGGCCCAGGAGTAGGGGAGAGAAGAGAAGAGAGCACCTGTCATGGAAAAGTGTACATTTCTATGCCTTTTGCAGACCCCACTCATTCCATCCCATTATAAACCTTGAAAGGCAGGTGTCTTTGGTCCCAGGCCATACAAGAGAAAACTAAGGCTTCAGAGAAGTGGTAGAGCTTGTCCTGTCACCCCTTCTGCCTTTATGGGAAGGAATCATGGCTGGCCCATTTGGTGAGCCAGTGGCAGCCCGGGGAATGGACTCCAGTCTCAGGAGTTTATTCCTCACCCAGAGAACAATAACAGTTCTATCAGAGGCATTTTCTAAGATCTCAAAAATAGTACCTGGGAACCATTTAAAAAGTGCAAGCATTTAACAACCATTGGGTTTTAGGACAGGGGAAGGCCTACTTATCCCAGAAGAGTCATATATCTATATACCAATTTAGAAATGAAAAAAGTTCCCTCGAGTATACTGGCTAATAATGTTGGTTCCCATTGATTGAAGGCCAGCTATATGCTTGACTCTCTGGTAGACAATTTACTTTTATTCATACCTGATAGTATAATTTTTACCAAACCTTGCAGGTTAAAAAAAAAAAAAAAGAAAGAAAAAGAAAGGAAAAGCAATGTATTATAGAGTGGTTAAGTGACTCCCACAAAGTTCTACGGTCCAGAAGTGGCAAAGCCAGATTTTATACCCCGGTCTATGGGCCCAACCCTCCTGTTTTTGCTTCTCCACCACTCAGATCTCTTGATATCCCTAACTCTTCACTGGACCCCAAAGCATTCTCAGTCTGAACAGTTCATTTGGATCTTGATCTTGGTACATATCCTGTATTTCTAACTTCCAAGTTTCTTTCTGTGCTAGTCCTGTCTCTCTACGAAAATGGAATGCTTGGATACCTCTCTCTATCCTCCCCAACATGAATGATGGTACCTCACATACTGCTGACACAGCTTATGCCAACAGTAAAGCTGTGACCAAGGGCTGCTATAGGCAAGCTCTGCGGAGAGGTTCCCCAGCATCCTCTCCCAACCCTGGCTTTTTGTTTTTGTTGTTAGTTTCTGTCCTTGCTGAGAACTGCCTAAGGCATTCAAGAAGGAGGCTCAGAGGAAGTCTCCATTGCTGAACTATAAGGGCTTGATAATATCCAGTTAACCTGGGCCCATCTTTCTATGAACACCCCAATCTATCTTTCTTTGTAGGATAGGTGGGAACTGACTTCAACTGACTGGATCTCCCAAATGATTCTGTTTAGAAAGTTTGGTACCCTTTATCTCATTTCCTCATCTTTCTCATAATCATGTTACATTTCTTTCAACTGCTTCTCTTCTTTGCAGGTATTCCATATCCCAGAACCCTGGCTAGAAGAAAATCCAGTAACAGTGAGCACTGGTCCTCAGGGAAGGCAATAGAAATGAAGAAAACACTTCAAAATATAGAAGCAACAGACAGATCTTCCAATGCTAATGAGGCCAAAATGGAAAACTGTAAGTAGAAAAGTACTTAATGGCATCAATCAGTGATCCAAGGGTAAGGACTGATAAAATTTAGGAATAGAGTTAAATTCAGAATAAAACTGAATTCATTTTGAGAGACAAGCTTCAAGAGAAACTTCCTTGAATTAAGTGATTGGAAAGATTATGTTCTCTTCATTTTGGTTTCCCCCTGAGACTAGAAGCAGACTATTTGAAGGAAATAATATTTTTCAAGATTTTTCCTTTTCCGCTTTAGTCTTCATACAAAAATGCTATATAATCTGATCTCAAATATATTTAAATATCATAAAAATAATTGTATTTTGTTTTCTAGTCTTGATAAAAAAATGAATATTCTTGGTTACAATATTTGATGTGCTTAATAAGCTTTAATACACGTTAAATAAGACTTCAAGTTGCCTTGCTGAATTGGAGACTACTAAGCCTATAGCTTCTGTTTGAGGTAAAGTTATCCAACTCCATCACCAATAAACATAAAATCTTGAAGTAAATCTTTTTTTTTTAACTTTTTACTGTGGAAAGTTTCAAACACATACAAAAAGAGATAGGATAATATAATGGACTCCCATTTATCCATCAACTGGCTTCATTTCTCTTCAAAATTTTGCCAATCATCTTGTCCCACCTAAATTCCTCTTTCTTTCTCTCTCTCTCTCCCTGTCTTTCTCTCTTATTGTAGTATTTTAGAGCTAAATCTTGACATCAAGGCATTTCACCTGTAAACACATTAGTATTTCTAATAGATATTTAAAATATATATGTATTTCACAATATCATAATCACACCTAATAAATTATTAAGAATCATTTATTAATATTATTTAATACTTATTTCAACACTGAAATTCAAAAGTTGATGAAGCTAGCTTTTATTGTGAAATGTAGTCAGGATGTCTCTGGTATGGTAATATGAGGAATTATCACCAATGTGGCCAAGGTTAGCAAGACTAGGACTCTTGGCCGAGAAGCTTCTATGATTCTGATTCTTTTATAGAAAAGAGCTTCCTGCTTGTATTTCCTAGCTGACTAGGATCAGCTATCTTGCCTTATTCTCTATTTTCTGAATTAATTCTCCTAAATTCTAATTGACTATTATGATTTGACTCTCGACTTTGAACATGCATTCCTATATGAACACTTACTCTAGATTTGATTCTAGCACTTCAGTTAACCTTTGACCCCCATTTTCTACAGAGACAGCATAATCCACTGGTAAGTCTCTGTCATTACACAGTTTATGGTTTTGTTTTTTTTTCTTTATATTTTTATTTTTTTATTTTTTTAATTTAATTTTATTATGTTATGTTAGTCACCATGCAATACATCATTAGTTTTTGATGTAGTGATCCACAATTCATTGTTTTCGTATAACACCCAGTGCTCCATGCAGTATGTGCCCTCCTTAACACAGTTTATGTTAAACAAGTTTTGGTTTCTCCATTTTCTACCTGTGTGACTTTGGGCAAATTATTTACCTTCTCTGTGCCTCAGTTGCCTCATTTGCAAAATAAACATAATAAGAGTACTTACCTTAAAGAGTTGTTTGAGAATTAGAAGAAATAACCCTTTGCTGTGTGCCTGGTATATAGTAATCACTCAATAAATGTTGACCATTATGGTCCCCCTTTGCTTCTAGCCTTTGCTGTGGATTTGATAATCCTAGGGTTTCCTCCACTCCTTTCTGACCTCTTTAGCATGTCCCAACAAACACCTTAACTCAGCTGTCACCACTTTGGGGATAGCCATCCTCATTACTGTCACTCCTACCACCCTGTTTGCATTGCTCATATTTTCTTTTGTGCCTTCTCTGAAATATTAATAGATTTCCATAATGACCTAGAAAATAAAAATCCCCATCTTTAATTTGCCTTTTCTTACTATTGGGCAATAAGCTACTTAACAACAGGATTGGTATTTAAGGCACCTTTGTTCAGTGTGCTTCTAGCATAGTATCTGTCATAAATGTTTACTGAATGAATCCCTAGATATTATATATAAGCACACTTCCTTTCTTTCTATTTCTAATACTAGTTCTTATCTTGATTCAGGGACCCAGTGCTTACAGAATGCTATAGTACCTTCTTCGATAACCTTCAAAGATTTTCTATTTTCTACCACATCATGATTAAGCTCTATTTGAACTTCAAAGTCCTGTATAATCCAGCCTTAGTATATTAATCCAATTTTATCTTACTCTACTTGACAATTATAATTCCTTGGCTGATAGGCAGGACTCTTTCCATCCTACACATGATGATACAATGTTTATTTTCATTGTTAAGCACTTTTCAAAACAGAACTTCTATCATTCAGGTCCCCAAGTGAGAAAATGGGATGATTTTTTGTTGCACTCCTTTTGTTTAAAAAAGACATCTTATTTTGATTTCATGGTATTTTATTGGCTTCTCTGACTCTTAATCAAATACTCCATTATACAATGGATCAGATGGCCTAGATTCAAATCTGTATTCTTTCATTTGCTAGCTGCATGAACTTGGATTAAATATTTAACCTCACTAAGCCTCAGTTTGCTCACCTGTGCAAGGGCAAGAACATTAATACTCATCTCAGTGGGTTGCTTTGAGGGTTAAATGAGACAATGGCATATTGCAAAGGCTAAATAAATGCTAACTGCGATGATGATGGTGATGATGGTGTCAATAGTAAAGAATCTATTTTCTTGGAATGAAACTGGATTCAGTTTGCACCCACTGCATTTAGAGACAAAAACAAACAAACAAAAAGATAAGCCTACATATTTTTTCAATATATAAGCTGATTAATTTTCTCCTGCCTTCTTCATCCTAATTGGTTTGAAGGCAACAGATTTTCAGAATTTATGATCTCTTGTTATAGCCAAAGAGAGTGTCTACTAATGTGGCTAAAATAACCATTTTCTATATATACACACATCAAAGCTAACTGCAAGCAGAAAAAAATATATAGCATGTAAGCATTTGAGAATGAAGGAGAATTATGGTTGCTATTGCCAATATAAAAATTTAAAAACTATAATAAAGTCAAGAAATGTATCTATTAAAATGTAAACTCTATCAATCATACACTTTAGACCTTATATTTTTCCTGAAATTTTTAGGTAGAGATTATCCAATTGAAGTAGAATTCTTTTTTTTTTTTTTTAAAGATTTTATGTATTTATTTTGACAGAGAGAGACACAGCAAGAGAGGGAACACAAGCAGGGGGAGTGGGAGAAGGAGAAGCAGGCTTCCCGCGGAGCAGGGAGCCCGATGTGGGGCTCAATCCCAGGACCCTGTGATCATGACCTTAGCTGAAGGCAGACGCTTAACAACTGAGCCACCCAGGTGCCCCTAAAGTAGAATTCTTAAAAGTTACACGTTTTATTGTTTAGAGATTAAAGTGTTTCAGATAGTAAATGTACAATCAGTATAACACTGTGATTCCACAAGTAAGAAACACCCTTTTAATATTTTTAATAAGAAAATACAATTTGTATTCATTTTCTGTTTCACATTGAACCCATAGGCTGCCAACTTGACTTCCCATTTCCTGATAGTGAGAAGCTAGGACCTCAAAACTCTTTCCAAGGGTGTAGATGCATGCTAGAGTACAGTGTCAGATGTTTTCCACACATATGTCCAAGAAGAAGTTTTAGGGAAATTAAAAAAAATATTTTGAACTAAATTAAAATGAAAATGAAACTTACCAAAAGTTTGTAGGATGCAGCAAAAGCAATACTTAGAGGGAAATTTATAGCACTATTATAATTTATAGAGGGAATGTATACACTGGAATGGACAAAATGTCTAAAATTAATAATCTAAGCTTTCACCTTAGAAAACCAAGAAAAAAAAGAGCAATTCAAACCTAAAAAAAAAAAAAAAAAGAGGAAGAAAGAAGTAATAGAATTTCAGCACACATCAATGAAACTGAAAACAGGAAATCAATGGAGAACATAAATTAAGCTAAAAGCTCGTTCTTAGAAAAGATTATTTAAAATTATAAACCTCTAATTAAGCTAACCAAACACAGAGAAGACACAACTTACTAATATCAAATATGAAAGAGGGATAACTCTTGACACCATGGTTATTAAAATATAATAAGGAAATATTATGAATAGCTCTATGTCCACAAATTTGATAACTTAGGTGAACTGTAACAACTACTTGAAAGGTACAAACTACCAAAATTCATACAAAGGGAAGTAAATAATCTGAATAGGTTTATGACTACAGTACTAAAGTAACTAAATCAATAATTAATAACCTTCAAAAAAAAAAAAAAGCAATTACCCAGACAGATCACTTCCATGTATGCAAGGCTGGTTCAACATTTGAAAATCAAGTGCTATAATTCATCACATCAACAGAGTAAGGAAGAAGAATCATGTCATCATATCAATGGATGCAGAAAAAGTATTTGACAAAATCCATATCCATTTATGATTTCAAAAATATAAAAAACTGGAGGGAAACCCCCTCAACTTGATAAAGAATGTCTATAAAAGAACTATAGCTAATATTATAATTAATTATGAGAAACTGGGTACTTTCCACTTAAGATTAGGAACAAAGTAGGGATGCCCCTGTCTCATCACTACTATTTAACTCCACACTGGAAATCCTGGTTAATGTAGTAGAACAAGAAAAGTATACATATATGGAAGGAAGAAATAAAGCTGTCTTTGCTCATAGATTACATGATTGTTTATGCAAAAGTTTCAAAGAACGGGATAAAAGATCCTATAATTAAAAAGCAATTAGAGCAAGGTCACAATATGCAAAGTTGGTACACCAAAGTCAATTGGTTTCTTTATTACCAGCAATGACCACCAAGAATTTTAACTAAAACTGTAATACCATTTATAAGAAGAATGAAATGTTTGGGAAATAACTCTAACAAAATATATATAGGATCTGAATGTGGAAATCTATAAAATTATGATGAAAGTGATCAGGGAAGATCTAGATAAGTGGAGAGATGTTCTGCATGCATGGATTAAGAGTCAATGTTGATACATGTTAAAAAAAAGAAGATAGTGAAGAGAAAAATCAAAATGAACACAAAATCAGAGGAAATAGGGAAGGCAGGTCAGTCTAGCCATTCAGCCACATGTTAGTGGTAGGTAAAAAAAAACAAAAAAACAAAAAGCATATGACCCACTGTGGGAGGGATGGGGTGGCTGGATGATAGACATTGGGGAGGGTATGTGCTATGGTGAGTGCTGTGAAGTGTGTAAGACTGTTGAATCACAGATCTGTACCTCTGAAACAAATAATATATTATATGTTAAAAAAGGAAGAAGATAGTAGGAAGAGTAAAATGAAGGGGGGGGATTGGAGGGGGAGAAGAACCATGAGAGACTATGGACTCTGAGAAACAAACTGAGGGTTCTAGAGGGGAGGGGGGTGAGGGGATGGGTTAGCCTGGTGATGGGTATTAAAAAGGGCATGTATTGAATGGAGCACTGGGTGTTTTACGCAAACAATGAATCATGGAACACTACATCAAAAACTAATAATGTAATGTATGGTGATTAACATAACACAATAAAATTAAAAATATATATATATTAAAAAAAGAGTCAATGTTGAGATGTCAGTTCTTTCCAAGTTGATCTGCAGATTCAACTCCATTCCAATCAAAATACTTGGTATGATTTCAGTCTTCTTAAATTTGTTGAAACTTGTTTCGTGACCTAACATGTGATCTGTCTTAAAAAATGTTCATATACTCTCCAGAAAAATGTGTATCGTATTGCTGTTGGGTGGGAATGTTCTAGATGTGTCAATTAGAACCATTTGGTCTAAGCATTGTTCAAGTTTGCTGTTTCCTTATTAATTTTCTGTCTGGATGTTCTTTCTAATGTTGAAAGTGGGGTGTTAAAGTCTCCTGCTCTTATTGTATTGCTGTTTACTTCTCCCTTTAATCTGTCAGTGTTGGCTTTATATGTTTAGGTGTGCTCATGTTGGGTGCATGTATATTTATAATTGTTATGTCTACCTGATGAATTGAGCCTTTTATCAATATATAGTGACTCTCATTGTCTACTGTGAGAATTTTTGGCTTAAAGCCTATTTTATCTGATGTAAGTATAGCCACCTTTGCTCACTTTTGGTTACCATTTGTATGGAATATATTTTTTCTATCCCTTCACTTTCAGCCTCTATATGCAAGATATTAGTGGATATTAACAAATTGGTTCTAAAGTTTGTATTGAAAGGCAAAAGACCCATAATATCCAATTTTATTTGTAAATAAAAGGAACAAAGTTGGAGGATAGACATTACTCATCTTTAAGACTTCCTATAAAGCTACAGCATACTATGGGTGAAAAAATAGACACACAGATCAGTGAAACAGAATAGAGAACTAGAACTAGACCCACACAAATATAGTTAATTTATCTTTGATAAAGATCAAAGGCAATTCAGGGTAGAGAAGATAGTCTTTTCAACAAATGGCACTGGAGAATGGGACATCTAGTTTTAAAAAATGAATATAGACACAGACCTTAACACCTTTCACAAAAATTAACTCAAAATGGGTCATGTAAAATGCAAAGGCAAAATGCAAAATTATGTAAATGTAAAATGCAAAACTCTAAAACTTTTAGAAGATAACATAGGAGAAAATCTTAGTAACCTTGAATCTGGCACTGATCACACAACCCATGGGAACCCCCCCAAAACAAGATGAATTCACCTTTATTAACATTAAAAACTCTACTCTGAGAACAATACTGCTAAGAGGATGAAGAGACAAATTATGTACTGGGAAAATAGTATTTGAAAAACACATATGTGATAAAAGATTTCTATCCAAAATATATAAAGAACTGTAAAAGTCAACAATAAGAAAACAAACAATCCAGTTAAAAATTGGGCAAAAGATTTGAGCAGACATCTCACCAAAGAAGATATACAGGTGGCAAATAAGTATAAGAAAAGATACTCAACATCATTTGTTACCCAACACATACCCTATTAGAATGGCTAAAATTTAAAAAACTGACAATAGTAACTGTTGATAAGGATTTAGAGCAACAGAAACTCTTAGTCATTTCTGGTGGGAATGTAAAACAGTACACTTTGGAAAAAAAGTTTGGCAGTTTTTACAAAGCTACCGTATGATCCACCAGTTGTGCTCCTAGGTATATTTCTACTTGATGTGAGAACTGACATCCACATAAAAACCTGCACTCAAATGTTTATAGAAACTTTATTAATAATGTCCAAAAATGAGAAGCAACCATGATATTCTGCATTAGGAGAATAGATAAACAAACCAGGTACATCCTTACAAAGGAATATCACTCAATGATAAAAAAGAAATGAGCTATCAAACCATGGAAAGGCATGGAAGAATATTAAATGAATATTGCTAAGTGAACAAAGCCAGTCTGAAATGCCAAACACTGTGTGATTGTAGTTATATTACATTATGAAAAAGGCAAAAATATAGAGATACCCAAAAGTATAGTGGTTGCCAGGGTTTGGGAAGCAAGGGGAAATGAATATATGAAGCACGGGATTTTAGGGCATTCTGTATACTGATAGATACATGCCACTATGCATTTGTCAAAACCTACATAAATTCACAACATAAAGAGTGGATCTTAACATATATAAATTAAAATCATTTAGGATTTTGGGGATGCCAGGAAAGAATGCAGATTGTAACAAGAGTATCTAACCTTATTAAAAATGTATGAAACAACCTCATTGAAGGAGGTGCTAGCCTAAGTATCTTTGGAAATAAATGGAGTCTATAAATCAAAAGAAACTGCCTGTAAGCAATGTGCTGTAGTCAGTGTTGTTTCACATGGGGATATGGCTTAACTATGATGATACTGATACATAAGTATCCCTCAACTGAGTAATTAAATAAATGGATAGCAGCAGATGGTGGGAGCCAACTTTCTTAATGTTGGAGTGGGATTTTACAGATTAGCAAGGTTAGGGGGATAGCATAACCCATGCAGTAGTAGAATTGGAGACATCAAGAATGCATGCTCAATTTAACATAAATGCAGATTGTTACATACAGAAATATGTACAGAAATGTGTATACATGGGTTAGTACACACAGATGTTTCTTTGCTCTGGCAGCTGAAAGGGCTCAGTAGTAGTGAGCACACCTAGCATCCAGATCTTGATTTCTGTTACCATTCTCCAATAAAAGTACCCAGGAACGCTTGGAGACATGGCTGATTCTAGGTGCAGCCTGGAGTATCTTGTAATACTGTCATAAAGTAAGGAAGCTCTAACAAAACAACAACAGCAAAAGACACTGATGGGGGTATGTCAAAGGGGCAAAAGAACAAATTGGAAGAACTCCCAGTGGACAAAGTTAGACAATTTGAGCAACGAAATACAGTATTATTGGATTACAGTCTAAAAAATAAAATAAATACCCACAAGACCACACTGATAAAAGTAAATAAGTTAATAAAATAAATAGATAAATCTTTGTAGAATTCCAAATAAGTTATGTAAGTATTCTACCCCAAAGGAGGTGGATCAAAGCTCTTACACTCTTAAAGTGAGAGTATGTGTAGTGACTTCCTTCCAAAGAGTAAAGAGGAGGGGAGAATAACTTTATAGTGGGAGAACTGAACTTAAACATTCCTTCAGCCAGGTGACCAAGGTCATCATCAACAGTCATAAATCACATTGATAATATGCACCCTTAAAATGATGTGATTAAAATGTCACCTTAGCTCTGTGATCTACCCTCCCAAACCCTGTAACCCCAGTTAACCATGAGAAAAACATCAGACAAATCTGTTTGGGAACATTCTACGAAATACCTGACCAGTGCTCATCAAAACTCTCAAGGTCATCAAAAACAAAGAAAGTATGGGAAACTGTCACAGCCCTGAGGAGCCCAAGAAGACATGATGACAAAAATGTAATGTATTCTGGGGCACCTGGGTGGCTCAGTCGTTAAGCGTCTGCCTTCGGCTCAGGTCATGATCCCAGGGTCCTGGGATTGAGCCCCGCATCGGGCTCTCTGCTCGGCCGGGAGCCTGCTTCTCCCTCTCCCACTCCCCCTGCTTGTGTTCCCTCTCTAGCTGTCTCTCTCTCTCTCTCTGTCAAATAAATAAAAAATAAAATCTTAAAAAAAAAAAATGTAATGTATTCTGGATCAGATCCAAGAATAGGAAAAGGACATCAGATAAAAACTAAGGAAATCTTAATAAACTATGGACTTTACTTAATGACATATCAATGTTTTTCATCAATTTTAACAAATGCACCATATTAATATGTGTAATGTATTATTTACAATGTTAATTCAGGGGTAATTTTTTATGTGTGTATTTGGTAGGTAATAAGGAACTCTGTACTATCTGCTCAATATTTTTGTAAATCTAAAACTTCTAAAAAATAAAGCCTATTCATAAGGAAATCTATTGAAAAAAAATCCTTGCTTTTAATTACTTGATGAAGCATGCATATAGTTTGTTTTAATGATGTGGGACTCAGAAATTGTGTTGGCTTGGTTATATATTTGTTTTATTACTTTGTGATTGATAGTATGTGTCACTAAAACTGAATAGAATTTTATCACATGAAAGGAGTAACAGGAATATGCTTCCAGCAGAGAATGTATTCTTGAAAGAAATTGATAAGGGTTACAATTCTGGGGCATCTAATGATTTAAATCATTTACAGTATTAGTAGAATTTGGCAGAGTTTAATTTAAACATAATCATTTGATAATGTATTCAGTTCCGAAAAAAATAACAGAGGGACATTTGTCACTTAGCCTCAGAATGGATTCCTGGACAAATATGACCATATTGCCACTCAGCAGTTGCTAAGCAATTTAAATGTCCTTTTCTCATTTTTAACTCAGTTAAATCAGAAATTCATTCCTCACTACATTGTAAACCCATGGGCTCATGAAAAATAACATTCAGTAAAAACAGAAAAACAAATGTGGAATTTAAGAAACAAAATACATGACAATAGGGGGGAAAGAGAGAGAGAGAAAGCATAAAGCAGATTTTTAACTATAGGGAACAAACTGAGGGTTGCTGGAGGGGAGGTTGGCAGCAGGGATGGGTTAAATGGGTGATGGATATTAAGGAGGGCACTTGTGATGAGCACTGGTGAGTATGGCTCACTAAATCCTACATGTAAAACTAACATTACACAGTATATTAACTAACTGGGATTTAAATAAAAACTTGGAAGAAAACAATAAAAACAAATGGCTAAATATGTGGTTAATACCACAGAATGTTGATATGGAAATATAGATCATCCAGTCCCAGGAGGTCCAGGAAGGTGGTTCCTCTAGCCACTTGACATGTGGCTGGTCTGAACTAAGATGTACTAAAGTGTAAAACACACTCATGATTTTGAATACTTCTAGCCAAAAAAGAGAAAGCAAAATAACTCAATAATTTTCATATTGGTTACATATTGAAATGGTAACATTTTAAATACATTAGATAAAATACTAAAATTTTCACCTGCTCCTTTTTCACTTTTACAGTGTTGCCATTAGAAAATTTAAAATTATACATGAGACTCATACTGTATTTCCCTTACATTATATTTCTATTGGGCAACACTGATGTAGTCTAATTTGAATTTTGTATAAAGGAGGAAACTCTGGCCCGGAGAACTTAATGCTAATCAATTCAAGGTCCTGTTCTCAGTAAAGCTGGGTATTTTTAAACAAAAATATTTCTCTGTTAAATTCAGGAGAAAAGCTGTTTCAAATTATGTATCAGGATATCTTCACTTAGGTTTCATGAAGTTTAAATATACTTTACATAATAATTCACTGCTCTCTACTGAAGCAAGATCTTGGCATGCTGCTCTTCTGGGTCAAATAAAATGAGCTGCCATTTATTGAGTGCTTACTCTATCTACATCAGGGCTGCACTTCGTATCATAAATAACCTGTCTCATTTATTAGTTTAATTCTCACTAAAATCCTTTATAGATGGTGAATCTGATGCCCAGAGAGCAATTTGCTTAAGAAACCAGATTAGTCAGAAAGAGGTAGGCATGGGATTTAGACTGGGATATTTAATCTAAAGCCTGTGTATCTACTGTTCTCAACTGCCTCCTGCACACATGCAGATGTGTCTTGCCAAGCGGCTGGCGCTGTCAGTAGGAAACCTGTAAGGAGAACTGACCCTTTCACAGCTGTTTGGGAGTAGCAGGCAGTTGAAATCCCTTCAGTTCTTCATCTGGCTGAATCCAGCCATGCTGTCATTTGCTCTAAAGAAAACGAGCATACTGTATTTTGTTCTCTGGTGTCTCAAATTTATCAGGTTCTGCTGGGTATAAAGGATCACACTGCAACAGAGGCTAAGGAAACAAAGAACACTGGTTTGAGTTTGGATTGGTGGTCAATTTTTTCTGCTATTTAGAAAACCCCCAATTATCTGAAGATTTCAATAACAGAATTTTGTTCTGTGCTTTTTCAGGAGAAAGAGGAAATGACATCAGAGATTTCTAATTTCAGAATTAAAGAAACTAATATCCTTGCACACACACATTCATGCCCACCCACACATACAGCTCTGAAAGAGGTTCATCACCCTTGAAACTGCTCCTCCTCCTAACTTCTATATTGCAGCTAAAAACCTTCCTTATTTGGGTTCTTAGTCACCAAAAAGCAAAAGCCATAGCTCATTTGCTTCAAATCAATCTTTTTTTATTTATGTATTTTTTTTACCTCACACATCAACACTATTACTAACGTCCATTAATGTCAACTCCTTGATGTCTCTTGCATTATCTCCCTCTTCTTTAGCATGAAAACCAACTAGTCATGACCCCCATCACCTTTTCCTGGCCTGGGGCTACATCTGCCTCTTGCTCTCCATATTCCAGCCACTGGCTTCTTTCATTTCCTAGAAAATGAGATGTCACTCCTTATGCCTGGAACATTCTCCCACATCTCCTTTCCCTAGCAAAGTATAACTCATTCTTCTGGTCTCAATTCTTCTGCAGAATCCCTTCCTGCAGAAATAAAGGAGATGATGAAGATCATCTTTAAATAGGCTCTTGTGGTCTTTTTTTGTGGTAGCACTTATAATGATAATAATTAATTGTGTAGTTATATTTTAATACTTCTCTGTTAGAATGCTCTTAAATGTCATGCTAGGCTACTTCTCCACTTCATGATGCTGCATTTTTTTCTTATCAATGATTTCCTCTATTAATTCTATTGGGAAATCTTTGAAAATTTTCAAAATACTAGCAAAAGTATCAAGGTTTATACTTTTGCTAGTAAAGGAAACTTTAAAGTTTCCTTTACTAGCAAAAGTATATGAGCATGTGAGCATGGTTTAGACTAGTTATGGTTTGAGACTCCTTTTCTTGGCCTACCCTGATAAGGCTGACCAAGCTACTTCCTAGTTGTATGATATTGGGAAAATATGTTCTCTGTAAGTCACTTTGCTCATCTGGAAAATGGGGATAATAACGCCATTAAACCTCAGAGATTTTAGAGCAAAGAGAGATAATTCAGGCAATATATCTGATGGCACATACATAATATCCATGAATGTTGTCAAGTATTAGTTTGCATTTTAGGATATCTATGTATTTAGGAAATATATACACATATCTCAATGATTTATTAGACATATAAAAAAATGATTAAAAAAACCTTTCAGAATTAAACTACCATTACTAATAGGAGCACCTCTCAAGAGTGAGACACATTTGCACCATCCTTTGATCTACTCACACATTACATTTCTGTAGTTATCAAAACATGGAGATTTTTCTTGTTTCACTAGGAAGTCTTAAAACTTCTTGAAATCACCTCAGGCTTATTCCAATTGTTTTGAGTAGCTCTATGTTTGGCATTCAGAGCTGGAGAAACAAATAAATGGGATGGTAGAGAAACAACCAAGCAATTATGTTCTATATTTTCTTTGATGTAACCTTTTGTGCAAGGCTTATTTTGCAAAGCACACAGGGGTAGGGGTGGCTAAGAAAGGAAGCATGAGGGGAAGAGAAAATTCAACATCTTTAAGATATATTTCTCTGATTACAGCACTTCTCCCATGTGACTCTGAAGAGTACCAGAATGTGCTCTGAGCATCAGCAGCAGAGAAGTGAAAACACTACATAAACAGAGATGGACCTCACAAGCTATACACACACACACACACCCTTATTATGTAGGCATGCATCTTTCATTTGTTTACAGATATATGCAGAACTCAAACCAGTCTATTTTTACCACACTAACTACTATGTATCTATGCTTCCTGCATGTATTATGTCAGATGTACAGTTAAGTGAAACAAAGGTGTGGTACAGCCTTTTGCTTGGCATTTCCAAGCAGGATGGATTTTCCTGGCTGTGATTCTGGCCATCACAACTATATTTTATTCTCACAGATGGTCCCTGGTTGCTTCCAATGAGGTCCATTTGTCAGGCAAACAGTGAGCTTGTTCTGCTGCTCAGTGACTTTCAGAGGGGTCCCTGGGTTCCTGCTAAGTGTGAACAAAGAGCGGAACCTTCAAGGTGCTGACCACAGAACAACCCAGGCATGGAGCTCTGCTAGGGGAACAAGAGTTCTGGGTCTAATCGCCTCTTAGCTCAGTGATACCTGTTGAAACTGACAAGCCAACAAACCTGAGATCCCACACTGAGCAGAGGAATTAGGGACACTCCTAGCTGCCAACAATGTGGCTGCATGACAGCAGGAGCCTGAGAATCACATTAACACGGTACTGGATTTATACGTGTGTTTCCAAGCTTTTCTTCTATGCTATCCCTCTTGGATAAAAATGTTGCATTTATGCATTGAAAAAATATTGTGAGTCACAAAATTATTTTTTATTTATTTAGATGTTTACAGATTTTGTCCTTGTATCACGTTTTTGAAAATGTATGTTATTAGATTCATTTTTTTTCCTAAAAGTATTTAAGAAAACATGAATTCTAATAAGAAAACATCAGTTATTCTTGTATTATTATTAGTAGTAGCAGTGATGGCTAACTTTTACCAAGTACATGTTGTTTTGCCAGACGCTTCCCTGTGACTTTACATGTATTGATCCATTTAGGATTGTCTTTATTATAAATGAAGATGTACCTCTTTATGCTCTATATATTGGAAAATGTTAGGTTTCACCACATTACAGGGGAAAAGTTGTCTTTATTAACATAATGCCCAAATAACTAAATTGTCAATTCAAATGGTCCAAGACTTACCATTTGTGGTTCTAACAGGTTCCAGAAGAAATACCAATAGTGATAATGGGTGCACTTGCTTACAGACCACTCACTATGTATGCCAGGCAAGGTGGTAGGCTGTTTACTGATATTGTTGTTTGAGAGATTAAGTTGTTTGCCCAGGATCATTCTGCTAGACTGTGGCAAAGCCAGGGCTGAAACAAAAGTCTGCCTGACTCCAAAGGCTTGACTCTAAATTATTATGCTAGAAAGGACCCAAATTAATTATTTTCTAAATACTGCATTTGTTCCCACACTTTCAAAATGGAGTGAATCTTTACATACAGTTTAAGACATGGATGCTATCTATTAGATTTAGTGAGGTTTAACTATCCCCTTACAGTGATTTGTAGATACCTTCAAATTAAACTCAGTATGATTGACTTTTACTCAAACAAGGTATTCATTAGAGTCATCTCTGAATCTTAAGAATTCTGTAAACAATCCAGCATTAAATGGTGGATCTCTAGGCACCTGGTGGCTCAGTCTTAAACATCCGACTCTTGATTTCAGCTCAGGTCATGATTTCGGGGTTGTGAGATCAAGCCCCACTTGGGGCTCCATGCTCAGCCATGAGTCTGCTTCTCTCCTTCTTCCTCTGCCCCTACCCCTGCTCGCAAGCACTCATACACACACACACTCTCTCTCTCAAATAAATCTTTAAAGAGGGGGGCTCTTCATCATTGCCCATCTATAATTATGACTTTATGACTGAACTTCCATTATATAATAATAGTTGTCTACGTATTTAAATATTTGCGGACTCTAAAATACTACTTCACTAAGAAAAAAAGAGAGAGAAAATGTTAGGTAGGTGCGTCTGAGCAGAAATGAGAGTAAAGGAAACCCAAAGGAAAACAATGAAGCACAGGTAGTTAGAGCAGGGCATCTGTCCCATAGTTAGGTCTCCTACATAATAATGATAACTTTCCAGGAGTCTGATTTTTAATTCTGTTTTTCTTCTTCTCCTCTTTCTGGATAATAAGGACAATTCTACCCATACTCAACTTGGGTGCAAGAACATTCCTGTCATTGAGACAGCAGATGATATATTATGACAGAAATGAAGGAACACTTCTGTTTCTTATATTTCTTTCTTGTTTGCACTTAGAAAATATCTTACACATCTAATTTACAGGGTTTTGGAAGGATTATATGAGCTACTGCTTGCAAAGCACCTTACACACTGGCCCATAAGAAACACTAGTGATTACTTTTACATTCCATTTTTGAGTCCATAAATCTGCTAGCAGTGAGGCCCTCTATATACAGAAGAAAAATAATTCCCCCAAATCAGTAGAGAGCTGGTGTCAGCCTCATATCAGCTTAAGGAAACCCAGTATGCACATTTCTTCTTAACTTCTCCTAATGCGACAAATCAACCTCCCCCCATGTCACTTCCCCACTTCCTGTTATTTGCCCCAAGATCTAGTTATACATTCACTAGTATAAGAGATAATTTACCTTCCATATTCTTCCCTCAAGGAAATCTTATAATAACAGGCAGGGTGGAAAGCAACTAATGGAAAGAAAGCAAGCAGTTATCTTGTTTGTGTTCACAGCAATCTCATGCTCTGCTCAGGTGTCAAAGATAAGGCAATGTCTCCTAATCATATACTGATCCATCAGATGGGATATCAAATCATAGTGGAAAAGTCTGTTAGTTTAGAACCACTCATAGCAACCATACTTCTACTCTCCATCCTCACGCCCACTGGAGAACTAATTGATCATTGCTCTCTTCTCACTGAGCCCACTCTTACTTAGGTGCTGGATATTGTGTTGAGGGCTTTAAATGCAAGTCACATTACATTATGACAGTAATTTAATGTGGTAGATGTTACCTGCAATGAAATACAGAGGAGGAAAATGAAGTTCAGAAAGACTAAGTGAACAACCCAATGTCAAGAAAACTCTAAATGTTTGAGCTTGACTGGCTAGAATACAGGTAGTCAGACTCCAAAGCCTATACTCTTTATCACTATATCATCTCCTCTCCTATTATGTTGAATAAAAACTGTGTTGCCATGGGTAGATGGTATTCATCTTGTAAGTGAAGATAACCGAAGCATTAAGAAATGAATGTCTTTTAAAAATGATTCCATAAATGTAGAATTTCATGTCTCCTTATAGAATTACACAAAATACAAGGCAAGTCCATAAACCCGATTAGCAGATAAAAGGCTATCCATCTTTGGGAATGTTAATCTCTGGTCACATGTTGCAAATATTTAACTCCTATCTCCATCACATAATCCCTTCTGGTAAATTTATCTTGAAATATTTTTACAGCTTTATGCCATATAATTCACAAAAGAAGACCTAACTTAAGCTAATATTTTGAAGCCATTCTCAAGATGTCTTGCAATGTAAAATTCTATATTCAATTTATCACACTATGGCAACTAACACACTAAAAAAGCAGAACATTTTGATTACTAGCATTAAACAGAGCTCTTAAAAGATTCCAAATGTATTCTGCAGAGGATTGTCAGTGGAGGTGGAGTGTATGGGATTATCTTTCTATCTCAACTGAAATGATTCCACAATAAGCATTTGGTTACTTAGTAACATTAAAATTGCGTTTATGTTCCCTTATAATTAACGACTTTCAAATAAATACTTTTGTGAGCAAATTACATACTTCAACAGAATTTTATTCTTTCTATCTTGGTAATTATTTCACTCAATTCCTAAATGTAGAGAGCATGATTTTCCTTTATAAATACTTTTGTACATTCTAAAGAAAGGTTGAAATTTTAAGGACTCCACCAAAAAACTACTAGAAGTGACAAATGAATTCAGTAAAGTTGCAGAATACAAAATTAATACCCAGAAATCAGTAGTGTTTCTATGTATCAGTAACAAAGTAGCAGAAAGAGAAATTAAGAAAACAACACAATTTACAATTGCATGAAAAAGATAAAATGCCTAGGAATTAACTTAACCAAGGAGGTAAAAGACTTGTACTCTGAAAACTATAAAACACTGATGAAAGAAATTGAAGATGACAAATGGAAAGATATTCTATGCTCACTGACTGGTAGAACTAATATTCTTAAAATGTCCTTATTATCCAAAGTAATCTACAGATCCAATGCAATCCCTATCAAATGCCACCAGCATTGTTCATAAAACTAGAACTAATAATACAAAAATTTGTATGGAACCACAAAAGATCCCAATGAGCCAGGGCAATCTTGAGAAAGAACAAAGTTGAAGGTATTACAATCCCAGATGTCAAGATATACCATAAACCTGTAATAATTAAAACAGTATGATACTGGCACCAAAACAGACATACAGATCAATGTAACAGAAGAGAGCCCAGAAATAAATCCATGCTTCTATGGTCAATTATTCTATGATAAAGTAGGCAAGATTATGCAAGGGGGGAAAGACAGTCTCTTCAATAAATGGTACTGGGGAAACTAGACAGCTACATATAAAAATATGAAATTGGACTACCTTTTAACATCATACACAAAAATAAATCAAAATTTCTCTGTAATTTCTCTGACACTGGTCATAGCAAATTCTTCTAGATATGTCTCCTAAGGCAAGGGAAACAAAAGCAAAGATAAACTACTGGAACTACATCAAAACAAAAAGCTGCACAGCAAATGAAATCATAGACAAAAAAAGGACAACCTACTTGATGGGAGAAGATATTTGCAAATGATATATCCAATAAGGGGTTAATAGTTTGGATATATCAGTAAGGTGTTAATATCCAAACTATATAAAGAACTTATACAACTCAACACCAAAAAACAAACGAGTCAATTAAAGAATAGGGAGGGAACCTGAATGGACATTTTTCCAAAGAAGACATACAGATGGCCAACAGACACACGAAAAGATGTTCAACATCCATAATCACCAAGGAAATGCAAACCAAAGCCACAATGAGCTATCACCTGTTAGAATGGCTAAAGTAAAAAAGACAAGAAATAACAAGTGTTGGTGAGGATGTGGAGAAAAAGGAACCTTGTACACAGTTGGTGGGGATGTAATTTGGTAGAGCCACTTGGAAAATAGTATGGATGTTCCTCAAAAAGTAAAAATAGAAATATCATATGGTCTAATAATTCCACTATAGGGTAATTTCCCAAAGAAAACAAAAACACTGATTTGAAATGGTATATGCACCCTTATGTTTATTGTAGCATTATTTACAATAACCAAGATATAGAAGCAACTTAAGTGTCCATCAATAGATTAATGGATAAGGAAAATGTGGTATCTGCACGCACACGTATGTGTGTGTGTGTGTGTGTGTGTGTGTGTAAAATATATAAGAGAATATTAAACAGTCATAAAAAGGATGAGATCATGCCATTGGAGGCAACTTGGATGGACCCAGAGGGTATTATGCTAAGTGAAATATATCAGACTAAAAATAAGACAAATACCACATGATTTCACTTATAAGTGGAATCTTAAAAAATAAAAAAAATAGTTAACATATAGCGTATTATTAGTTTCAGGGGTAGTATTTAGTGATTCATCAGTTGCGTATAGCACCCAGTACTCATTACATCACTAGCTTGAATTTAAATAAAATCTAAAAAAAAAAAAATAAAGGTACTGGGGGTTAAGATGTAGACATATTTGGGAGGGCCTTATTCTGCCTACTACAAAGTATTTTTCATAAATGTATTATTTTCGTCACATACTTTAAGTAATAAAGACAGAGTTTACACAGCCTGAAAAAAAATAAACAAACAAATAAATAAATAAATAGCAGAATCAGACTTACAAATACAGAGAACAAACTGATGATTGGCAGAGGGGAAGTGGGAGGAGTTGGGCAAAATGGGTGAAGGGGAGTGGGAGATACAGGCTTCCAGTTATGGAATGAATAAGTCACAGGAATAAAAGGCACAGCATAAGGAATATACTCAATGATATTGTAATAAAAATGTGTAAGGACAGATAGTAGCTATATGTGTGGTGAACCAGCATAATGTATAAACTTGTTGAATCACTATTTTGTACACCTGAAACACTGTGTGTCAACAATACTCAAAAAAAATAAAGATGAAAGTTTGGCTCATGCTGAAGTTCAGTGTGGAAATGAATCAATTAAGAGGAAATAGACCAAAAATTTCTCAAAGAATTGAGAAAGATGTAAAGAAGATGTGTACTGTCAGATTTCTTAAAATTCCAAAATATCTATAGTGAAAACAATAGCACTAGGTACTGAAGGTGGCTGAATAATCATGTCTAAGAATATTGTGTGTAGTTATGTTGTTAGAAACACATTTTGGTAAATGATATATAATACTCATACACTCACCCTTGTGCAGTCAAGTATTCAGTTGCTTGACCCAATTAGTCACTTTTACTAAAGATGCAAATAATAAGCGTTTAGGAAAGGCTCATTATTATTGATGAAGTGAAGCTTCCAATTTTTATTGAAAATTTTAGCATGAAAGAAATTAACAAGCAAAACAGTAGCTATGTTTTGTTATTTTTCGACATGGCTAGTGACAGTGACAGTGACCCTGAACTATTTAGCTTCAGGCAGAGAGAAAGCTAACTACTGGAAAGAAAATAAAGTAGTATCTTGCTTTATTGGAAGCACTTTCATTCTCTCTTCAGGTGCCAAAGATAATGTGATATCATCTAATCATATATTGACACATTAGATAGAGATACCCAATCTCTTAGTTTAAAAATCTGTTATTTCAGAAGCACCAATAGGAAGCACACGTTTTCTATTTCCATTCTTACATCCAAGAGATATGAAGTATTTGCCATACACTGTGCCAGGTGTTGAATATACAGGTATGAATAAGACATGGTCTTTGGCACCAAGAAGCTCATGGCCTAGGAGAGAAACATATTACAAATGTAGAGTGTAATGAAATAGAAGTATGCATAAGATGTAGGCACAGTGTGATGGAGGTGACACTTGGGAGGGTTCTGAATGATGGGTAGGAGTTTGATAGGTAAACAAGAGTCACCTCAGTTATCATTTCCTCCAAGAAATATTTGCTGCCTCTGCCTTCCCTGCACCAACCAGAATGAATTTGAAGTGATAGCTCACAAAATGCTTTTGGCTTTGTACTGCCATGATTTGGTATAGATAACACCACACAATCCTCCAAGGGCTTTCCATTTTCTTAAAAGTAAAAGCCAAAGTGGCCATAATTCTTGATTTATTCAGTCAATTTTCTTTGGCTTTTTGTACTCATCTCTTCCAACTCTTCTGATCATTCATGCCATGTCAGCCACCCTGGAAGATGTATGGAGCATCTTCCACTTCTGATCCTTTGTCTTTGTACTGTCCTCAGCCGAGACAGCTCTTCCCATAAATACCAGCATGGCTCCCCACCTCTCCTCTCCTTTAAGTCTTCTCAAATATTATCCTATCAGTAAAGCCATTCTTGACCACCTTATTTTAAGTCATTACCTTCACATACACTCTCCCAATGTCCTTTCCCTGCCTCATTTTTCTTATATTCAATGCTTTACTTTTTGTGTTTGTTGTCTGTCTCCCCTCCCTGACATTAGTTGGGGGGGTAGAAAGGACTTTTATAAAAAAGTGAATCATATTTTTATCCAATAATTCCATTTACTGTAAATTAGAATTTAAACTCCATGAAATCAGAGAATTTTGTTTGCTTTGCTCACTGCTGTATGCCCTGGGTCAGGAAGAGTTCCTGACACACAGGAGGCCCTCTAAAAATATTTGTAGGATAAATTAAAACTAAAATCATGTGTTGATTTGTTGAAAATTCTAAGCCCTTACAATGTTTCAGATGTCCATTAGATATGACCTTCAGATGAAAGGTACAAACAAATATAAGCAAGTAAATGAAAAGATATTAATTATGGGTTGTAATTAATATACAATAAAAGAAATAAACAGAGTTCTTTACTTAAAAATATAGTGTGAGTGTGTGTGTGTGTGTGTGTGTGCGTGTGTGTGTTCGTCTTTTAATTAGAGCAGTCAAGAAAGGCCTCTTGGAGGAGGTGATGTTTTAGCTGAGACCTGATGTCTAAGATGGAGCACTAATTTACAGAGCTGGTGAGTAGGGATCAGTAATGTTCAAAGCAGGGATTAGGCAAGTATAAATGTCTAGTGCAAGAAAGAACTGGGCATTCTTTTAAATGCCAGGACAACTATAATGGAGAGGTTGTGGAGGACAGTAGGATGAGTAAGGCTGTTGATAGAGGCCACATAATGAAAGGCGTTAGGAGACATAAGGCATGGGGATGTATTTGAGGAGTTTATGGAAGGTGTCAAATGGCTTTGATTAGAAAAATGGCACAACCTCTTACAGATTTCAAAAAGAGTCTTCAGGATTCTGAGTGGTGAGTGATTGGGATTGTTGCAAGGACGGATCCAGAATAGAAGGCTCCTATAGCAGTCCAGGTGTGATCCGATGGTTTGGGTTAGAAAGATAATAGAAACAATGGAAATGAGCAAATATATTTAAATTCCACTTTAAAAATAGATTAACAGATGTTGCTGATGGGTTGAATTTGGGAAGTGAAGAAAGGGGATAATTTCCTGTTTGGGTAATGAACTAATATCACTTACTGAGATGGGGAATCTGACTTGAGTAGGGGGGAAGGAATGGAAATCTAGTTTTGGTGTTTTGTTTTGTTTTGTTTTGACATTTTAAGTGTGAAAGGGCTGTATGATACCCAAGTGGAGATACCATGTAGGTAGGTATATATATGGTTTAATTTATGCCTGTCTTAACCATTATGCTATCAATTTCTCAAGGGGAGATATTTTACCTTATTCATCTCTATGGCTAAGTGGGTATTGTTGTAAATACTATTGACATTGTAAATACTGTTCTCTTTATATCCTGCTGGCTTATATTAGGTTTGCAAGAAACATCTTCTTACTCTTCTTATCTTCATAGATCAGAATAGGCCATTATATGTAAATGGTGGACTCCAGAATAACTTCTTAAAAATATTTTTCTCTGTTTTGTAAAATAAACCTGATGGAACCTTTGGATATGACACAATAAACCTGATGGAAAGTTTTTAGAAGAAACAAAGCAGATTAAACATAGGGATAAAATTGTATCCGTAAGGAAACAAGAATTTTGAATTTGAATTGGATGATCATAAGAATAAAGAGAAAACAGTAAGAACAGAGTGGGGAGAGGCCAGGGACCATGTGAGGAGGTAAAATACATGAAAAGTCAGGGTGTTAGAAAGGAATTTTATGAGGAAATAAATCATATTTTATCCCTAATTCCATTTACAAATATAGTGAAATTCTGGTTATGTATTGTTTTTCCCAGCCTCTATGTTTCATATGACATCTCTTCTATTTGAGAACAAAGAGAGACATGGTCAGGCTTGGCTGTAAAAATAGTGAGAATAAATCACTTAAAATCTGTTAAAACTATTTGAGCTCTCAAAAAAACATGACAATCATGGGAACAGGTAAAAAAATTTCTTCTTAACTTTCAGTTCTGTTTAAAGCAACTGCAGTTGACTCTTGAACAAACAACACAGGTTTGAACTGCGTGGGTCTGCTTATATGTGGATTTTTTTTTTATATATAAGTACAGTATAGCACTGTAAATGTATTTTTTCTTCTTCATGATTTCCTTAACATTTTCTTTTCTCTAGCTTACTTAAGAATACAGTGTATAATATATATAGCATACAAAATATGTGTTAATTGATTGTTTCTGTTATTAGTAAGGCTTTCAGTCAAAAGTAGCTATTAGTAATTAAGCTTTGGGGGAGGCAAAAGTTACACATGGATTTTCAATTGTCAGAAACCCTAACCCCCAAGTTGTTCAAGGGTCAACTGTATGTTGTTTCAAATTCTGTCAGTTGCTAGGGAAAATGGAAGAGCGGCTATGAAATTGTATATGGAAAGCTAGTTGCAAAACAAATCAAGGAGAGATTTACACAGTTAGATATAACTTTTCAGATACAATATAATGTGTAATAACCTAAGGGAATGTTGAAAACCTCCAAATTTGATATTATAATGGAGATTCTATGCCACCTTTTCCATAAGCCGTTGGTATTTTTACCATAAATCACTGGCATCCATCTTTTTATTGGCCTCTTGGGGAGTATATTGTTTAGGAGAGGGAGTATCCTTAATAAGGAAATTGTGGGTAGTGAGATAAATTGTCAGGATTTGCAGGCAAAATTAAATTTAAATAGCAGAGAAGCAAAAGGGAAATTATCTTCTTTAAGTGAAAGTTTAAGAATGAGTTATTTAGGTAAAGCCTATCTATCAGTTGAGATATTTGCTATATATAATAACTTTTCATTTTGTCATAAAGAGAAACAACATTTATTGTTCAAGGTCACCATATTTAACCATTTTTAAAAGATTTTTTTTAATATACAAGAGAATTTATAAACACTTTGAAAATCCTGTCATGAGTCTTACCTTTTGGAATGATAGAAACCTCTTAACTACCTCCTTCTGGTACCATGTTAAAAACTCAAGGGGAAATTTTGAACTCTTTAAAACACATGCCAATGGCATTCCATAGTCTATGGGATAGCTATTAAACCAAAAATTTCACTGGTTCATGAGATATTTTTCTTCCACTTCTCTCTATAGTAAATTCTGTGTTGTTGCAGTATTAAAGTGTTTGCTGCTTTCCAAATAGACAATGCTCTTTTGTTCCCTGTCTTTGCACATACAATTCCTCTGGCCTACTACAGACTTCCTTTCCTTGTATTTCTACCCAAACCTTGCATATTCTTTTTTTTTTTTTTTTTTTTTAAGGTTTCATTTATTTATTTGACAGAGAGAGACACAGCAAGAGAGGGAACACAAGCAGGGGGATTGGGAGAGGGAGAAGCAGGCTTCCAGCTGAGCAGGGAGCCCGATGTGGGGTTCAATCCCAGGACCCTGGGATCATGACCCGAGCCGAAGGCAGACGCTTAACGACTGAGCCACCCAGGTGCCCTGCATATTCTTCTTAGTACCAAATACCAAATGAAGTCTTCCTTGACTCTATTAAAATCACTAACTAATGTCTAAAATTAATTCATTTAATGATTATTTATTGACCATCTTTTATGTGTCAGGCAACTTCTAAGTGTTATTCCAGACTTTCTATGCTGTTTTTGCACTATATTTATCTTCCCATCTATCTACCCATTCATTAATTCCCTCATAAAATGTGATTCATATTATTTGAACACATACAACAACACAGTGGACTGTACTTACCAATTTATGCAACTATTTTTGTTACCAAACTCTGAATTCTTTGAGTGCCTAGACTCTATCTTATCAATCTTTACTGAGTAAGAAAATGACTAAAAAAAAGCTATACATGAACATTTATATTTTATTATTATGTAACAGCCACTTTGACTAGAAATATTTGCATCATAAAAAAACCTTACCACATGAGATTTATAACTTCAGATGAAGCATAACATTTTTCTCTTTTAAAACATAAAAATATCACTGGGAAATAAGATATAAAAAGTCATTTTAAAAACAGTATATGAGATTAGATATATATGACATACAGGCAGACTCTTGGGATAGTATGAGAGGATAGGATGCCTAGGATGGAAAAGAGAGAAAAAATAATGAAGTCAAAATGAGGAATAAAGACAAGGGGTAGAGCATTTTAGACAACAGAGGTAATGATTTGGAGGTAGGAAATAACCTGATGTACTCTGAAAAGGTGAGGCTGGAGCATTTAACAGTGAGAATGAACACAGCAAAAATAGATTTAGAAAGGATGGCAAGGGTTAGACTATGAAGAGCTTGAAATGCAATGATAGATAGTTTGAACTTTATCTGGTAGGCGGCAGGGAGCCTCTGGAAATTAGAGCAGCAGAATTAAATTTTAGAAAGATCACTCTAGCAGCAATGAGGAAGATGAATTGCAAGGATGGTAGAGGGAATGCAGGAAGACCACATAAGAGACTATTGCAATGGTAAGAGATAATGAAGGTCTGAAAACACTGGCAGCGTGAATGCAGAGAAATGGACTGAAGACGTTAGTCATTGATTAGACTTGAGGGTTAAGGTTTCAAAAAAAGATTATATGATGGCTCTCATTTTTCAGGATTGAAACTTCTGAAGAAGAAGGCAAGAGGAGCTCTAGATGGTAAGATAATAACCTGGTTTCATTCTAGCTGAGTTTGAGGTTCCTATGAAAAATTCACTGAAAATATCATATGTGGGTGAAGATCTTAGGAAAAAAATGTGGGCTGAAAATTTAGATATGAGGTAACCTAATAAGATGCTTAAGAAGAACAACTCTGTCTCATTTTCTCTATATTTTCAATGTCAAATGTAAAGCGTGGAAACTTCAATGGATGCTCAGCTGTTGCCATTAACATTGAGCTGATACCAACACCAACTCCACGCTCTCTTGATTGGACAGGTAACAGAGGCAAATCTGTCACAAAGTAATGGTTCAATAAACAGACATTCCACAGATAACCTGGACTGCTGGGATTGTTTTTATTTGTTTTATTTATTAAATTCCATGTCTTAGAATTATAAAATATCAATATGTGTTAAAAGACCAACATTACAATATATACAGAAGTATATGGGGTACTATTAAATAAAGGGGGTTTAAATTATGCTACAACATTATATTAATATTTTAAAAAGCTTACAATTTTATAGCATAGTCAGAAATAGAATTGATGCTAATTCACGTTTAACCTGGCCAGGAGTTTTTGTTGGTTGGTTGGTTGGTTGGCTTTTGTTTGTTTGTTTAATCAGTGTTTACCCTGTGTTCTATAAACTCACTTGTTTTTCTCTGAGGTTTTATGTCATTTATTTCCTATTCAGTTATTTGTAACATCCTGTTTTAGCTTAGCTGAAAAAGACTAAAATGGATTTGAAGGCATTGATCAGTATATGACCTAGGTTGATGTATAAGCTAGGCAGAAGAACATCTGTAGAAATAAAAGAAAGCTGGGAGAGCAAGTAGGATACAATGTGGAGTTCCAGACAATAAGACCGTCAACATCCATGCTGCTTCATCTCAGCACCCAATTTTATTGTCAACAATCTGATTTTTTTTTTTATTCTTGCGGTGGCATTAAGGGTTGAGTCCTGTGATCAAACCAACAGCACTATTTACTTAAGGGAGAGCTGACAAATTTCAGATATTTTTGCTCTAGAAGTAGCCCATTTCATGCTTAGATGAGTTTACATGTATGAACCTAATCTGGGCAAAACCAGTCATGGGTAACTTAAGACACTTGTTCCATTATTCCAATTTGGTTTATTTACAGGACAGAAAAAGCACAATGGAGGCCAACTCTTGAAATAAAAAAAACTAAACAAATGTGGTGGCCAGGGAAACTACCCTTCTATTAGTTGCCATTAACATACTTCATTCCAAAAGTAAAACATATTTAAGACAGGGCTTCTATGATTTTTGGTACTAAGAAGATGACAGTGACATGGAAAATAAGGGGGATTTCTAGATAGACTAATAAAGCTCCAAACTATATCTCTGTTGTAAGAAGGAAATTTTAAAGACAGGAATTTCTACCAACAACCCAATCAGTATTTAGACAGAACATATTGTCTGGCCTACCTAATATATTTCTGGGCTTTGGAAGAGGTAAGAAAAATATAGAGTTTTGATCATAAAATAATATCATCTAATAGTATTTTCTTGAAAAAAAATTTTTCTTAGTGGTCTTATAGGAAATAATACCATTCCCTATTCCCATAGAATTAAGAATTCTCATAGACTTAAGAATATGTGCATGTGCTTTTAAAAACTCCTTAAAAATTATAGTGTCCAACAAACAACACATATGGGTGAGGATGTGGAGAAATAGGAACTCCCATGAACTAGTGGTGGGAATATAAACTTGTGCAGCCACTGTGGAAGACAGAATGGAGATTCTTCAAATAATTAAAACTAGAACTACCCTATGATCCAGTAATCATGCTACTAGGTATTTACCCAAAGGATAGGAAAACACTAATTCAAAGGGATACATGCTCCCCTATGCTTATTTCAGCATTATTTATAATAGCCAAATTATGGAAGCAGCCCAAGTATCTTTCAGTAGATGAATGGATAGATGTGGTATATATAGACAACAGAATATTATTCAGCCATAAAAAAAGAATGAACTCTCTCTATTTGTAACAACATGGATGGATCTAGAGAGTATAATGCTCAGCAAAATAAGCCAGTCAGAGAAAGACAAATACTATATGATTTCACTCATATGTGGAATTTAAGAAACAAAACAAATGAACAAAGGAAAAAGAAAAGAATGGTGGGCAGGGAGTGGGTGAAATAGGTGATGGGGATTAAGGAGTGCACCTGTTGTGAAGAGCACTGGGTGATGTATGGAATTGTTGAATCACTGTATTGTACACCTGAAACTAATATAACACTGTATGTTAACTACACTGGAAATAAAATAAAAAGAAAAAAAGTTTTGTCTCTGTGACTTTTAGAAATAAATTTCAAAAAGAAATTGTTAAAAAAAAAAGTTTTGTCTCTGTGACTTTTAGAAATAAATTTCAAAAAGAAATTGTTAAAAAAAAAGTTTTGTCTCTGTGACTTTTAGAAATAAATTTCAAAAAGAAATTGTTAAAAAAAAAAGTTTTGTCTCTGTGACTTTTAGAAATAAATTTCAAAAAGAAATTGTTAAAAAAGTTTTGTCTCTGTGACTTTTAGAAATAAATTTCAAAAAGAAATTGTTAAAAAAGTTTTGTCTCTGTGACTTTTAGAAATAAATTTCAAAAAGAAATTGTTAAAAAGAAATAAAATAAAAAGAATAAAAAATAAAAATCACAAAGTGTCAATCATAAGATGAAGAAAAAAATAGAATGTGTTTCTGGGTAAGGCGTAGAATTTCCTTCTATTTTATTATATAGTCATTACCTAATTTTTAGAAATAGAGCCCAGACAAACCAACCAGGAAGGCCAACCATGTTTGCTCACACTGAAATAGGGACACTCAGGTGGTGAGGTAAAAAGGAAGGAACTGAAGGCACCTGGGACAGATTGGGAAGGACAGAGAAAGAATAAATAATTTGGCATTTGGAATCTTCAACATATCTGGAACATGCCTATTTTTATGTATTCCAATCTGTACTACCCTCCTTTAGGGAACCAGCATTTCTCACCACAACTAATTCTTTGGCAGATCTGGGATAGTGTAGTAAGTCTAGAGAACTGGGTTGGAGCAGATCACAGACTTTTGAATGAATGATATTTTAATAGGAATATTCTGCTAAACCTTTAGAAGATGATCTAAAGTGAAGACACCACAAGCCTTGTGACCAGTGAAGAACCTATTGCAACTGAGATGTTAAGAATTTGCTGTAAGGCGCATCAATAGGAATGGATGTGAGAAGCATCATGGAGGTAAACTTAACAGAACTTGAAAACAAAATGTATACATAGGATATTGAAGAAATTCAAACCTGAACAAGGAAGAGGATGATGATGCTAGTAAGAGAGAGTATTAAGATGAGGGTTTGCATCCTATCACTGTATGGTCACTGTGACTGCCATGTCAACTTGGGTACAGAATTAGGCCAAAAAGTACATTCACATCCTAATGAATATACCTCCTGGATAGGGTACATGAAGGTCCATACTCTTCATGAGTTTGGAGCCTAGTTAGTATGAGAAATAGCTAAGACAACTGTAGATGTAAAGCCTAGAGAGCTCTGACAGGACATAATTACCACCCTCCAAGGTGCATTAAATGAGAAAGAATTTTGGCCATGTGGCTCTAATGACCAAGACCAAACAATGACTAAAGACCAAAATGCAAGGAGTAGAATTTACAAAAATTCTTAAAATAAGCAAGAGTATTTAATAATCAGAGCTAGACATATGGAAAGATGGTAGGATCCACAACACTGGAATATGAAAATGTACTGAAAGGCATTGGAATCCTCACCTGTAGATTTTCACAAGAGAGATTATGGCAAGTTGGAACTGAATGAACTTTACAAGAGAAAGCAGTGTCCCAGAGGGAAGGAAGTGACTTGGCTAGGTTTGAACAGGTGGTGACATATTCTGATCCCATTTGATTCATAGGCCATGCCCCTCAGATTACATAACAGTGGCTACTCAAGAGTGTTGTGATTACCTCAGAGACACCATAGAGGGAAGGCCTGAACTGAACAACACAGCTAGGAAAGAAGGAAAAGTGAATTGACTGTGAACATAGAATAATCTATTAGGATGGATTATATAACAGGGAATGGCAAATAAAGAACTGTTTTTTTTTTTTGGTTTTTTTTTTTATGATATTACTGCTTGAAGGCATCTGTGAAGTCATTAGAAATAACCAATGGTGGTAGTAGTGGTAGTAGTGGTCACAGCAGTAGTAACTACAGGATTGTACACTTGTGCAAGGCTCTGTGACAGGTTCTTAACCTAGATAGTACTCTACATCAACCTTATCAATTGGATACTATTATTATTCCTCATTTTGTAAATAAGTAAACGAAAACTTATAGAGGTTATGTTACTAGCTCAAAATAATTTCTCTCAGACTTAGAAATCAGTCTATGTCCTGAACCGTTTTGCTTTATTGCCAATGTGCTTATCACAGTGGGTCTCTTAGTTTGAGAAAACAAAATATTTCATAGTTACACATTTCCTTACTGAATAGAAGGGCCTTAAAGAGACATTTCAGAAGCTTTCTTGGTAAAAAACAAAAACAATTAGCCAATCTTCTGGATTGTTACTTATTTAATGAAATGTATTAGTAATTTGAAATGGACTACAATGAATTACTCAGAGAAAATAGGTTCAACTAATTGGTCCAGAAAATCATCTCAAGGATATAATTAAATTGTCTAGTATACTATTACTGATAGCATAAACACTATTACAGATCTTCAGGATTGCTTGCATTTCCAGCATAATTAAAAATAAGTGGTGAGAAAGTCGAGATCCATAAACAAAATGTGGTTCAAGGAATCAGTCCTGTGGTTAGCTAATGAAAGCAAAGCAAGGTCAGTATTTGAAACATTTCCAGCATTTGGGTTTGCTGCTATGTATTTTAGTTCTGAAGAATCATTAATTTAAAATAACCATCAAACTCTGTTTTTTTTGTTTTGTTTTGTATTTTTTGTTTTGTTTTGTTTTAGGGCAGTTACCATCTTTATTAAGACCATACTTCTGGGTTGCTTGGAACAAAAGATATTTAATAAATACATGTTGAATAACTGAATTCAATTTTTGTAAAAAGTACCATTTTCCTCCAAATTTTATGGAAGACACAATTTAAAAGACACACATGACACTACATTATTTAGTGAATTTAATTTGTTTCAGGCTAATGATAGATAATTGGATCAGAAAATCACATATAACCTCAATTCCAATTTTGTTACTTCTGTAGAAGTTCAATGATGATCAAAAAGTCAGGTAATAAATAGCAAAGAATGTAATTATTTTTAAGTGCCAGGATATTTTCATGACTGATTTCCATTTATGCATGAGAGGTCAGGAAAGAGGGATCAACAACATCTGCTATGGGTTCTGCATTATATATACCTGATTCATAGCTAAAAAAAACAATTAGAACTTGGTAGATGGAAAACAATATTGGGATCTAAGTTAGGATCATATGTGTTTCTTCTCTGTCACAAGTTACCTTATGCGAGGGCCATGAAGTAATATTGCTCTCCAGGGAAGATGCAGAACAAACAGGTGCCTGCATCTTTGCCTGACGACACAGGTGGGAGGAAGGTGTACACATATATCTAAGGAAAGGGGAGTAATTTTATTACACTCTTAGAATCTGGGTTATTTCTTGGTGCACAGTAGGCAGCCAAGAAATTTTTGTTATTAAATTAATGAATTCCAAATTAATTTCTGTGACTGTGTAGGCTTGGGCGTCATCTCTGCTGAATTTATGTATTCAGCATAAGAAGATGGGGGTTTTCATTATCCAGTCAATTTTTTTTCAACTAATGCAAATCAAAGAACCAGCTCCTGAGAAAAACTAAATATAATAAGCATGTCTTAAGTGATCTAAGCAATAGCCCAGAGGGTTTTACCATTAAATTCTTCTGAGGTTTGCTTAAGACCATATCAAAAACACTGTGAGCCACCAAAACTAAAATTGAATAAATTGGGCAACACTAATTTCCCAATAATAGTCTCTTTTAAAGCAGGCTCTAAATTTTCTGAATTCTCCTACCTGTCACAACATAGGAGCCTGTTGTGGTATAAGACAGCTGAGATGAGTGTCAGGACACCTATATTCCTATCTTGATTTTGAAAATATAATTTATTCTGCGAACTTAGTTTCAAGAATTGCTGTTGTTAAGCACGAGTGTTAAGGAGCTTTCCTGCTTGTGTGCTCACTTGCTCTCTTGCTCTTTCTCCCTCTGTCTCGCTGACTCTCTCTCTCTCACTCTCTTCACACCTCTCTTAAATTTCATTGGAGAGATATGACATAAATATAGAAAATAATAAACCTTAAAATGTTTTGGTGTATGATAAAACACCATGTTGTCATTTTTCCTTCTCTTTTAAAAATCCTGTGCTTTGCTCTCACTAACTGGGATCCCATTTACTTTTCCATCTGCTCTTTCCTCCTTCACTTAGCAAACAACTAACTCCCTTTAAGTCCCCAGGCCAAGTATCAAGTTCTGATGGAAATGTTTTCTGACTCTAAATGCTTTCCTTCCATCTAAATCAGTGTTAGGTGGTATTCATCTCTGCTCTCAATCTTATCATTGAATATGACAACATCATTTAATTAACTTTCTTTCTCCTGTCCTCTCCATTTGTCTGAAAAATCCCTTGAGGTCAGGTACTTGTCATTAATCTTGCATCTACTCATTCCAAAAACTTTTGTTGAACATTTATTATGTACAATGCCCTGGATTTGGGGCTAGGAATTCTTGACCCAAAGTTCAGTACATTTTTTTTTTTTTTAAAGATTTTATTTGACAGAGAGAGACACAGTGAGAGAGAGAACACAAGCAGGCGGAGTGGGAGAGGGAGAAGCAGGCTTCCCGCAGAGCAGGGAGCCCGAAGCAGGGCTCGATCCCAGGACCCTGGGATCATGAACTGAGCCGAAGGCAGACGCTTAACGAACGAGCCACCCAGTCACCCCAAAGTTCAGTACATTGCACAGAAAACAACTCTGTGGAATGAATGAATGAATGGTAACTTAAATCAAGGAAATTTCAAAATGTAGCTCATTTAAAAAAAAAGTCTTAAATGGAAAGTTGGTTGTTGTGGGGTGGTTGTTCTAGCAGGGGAGAGAACCACAATCTTCACCTTACATCATTAAGTTCATAATTTTCTATTTTTAAAAAGTAAACTTTCAATCTTTAAATGTCATGTCTTTTCTACAGTTTTAACATTGGTAAGGAAAACACATGAGAACATAATAAATATGGAAGATTTTGAAAAGCACATGTTATTGTAGAAAGTTATATTATGGTCAGAATGATTGCTTCACAGGTAGGGATGTTTGGGAGAGAGCTGAGATTTAAAATGCTGGCTTTTGAGTCAAAGTTGTGTTTCTGTGCTCTTTATTAATCTTAGAAGAACATGGAAAAAGTACAATAGTGGATCCTATTCTATATGAAAAATCAGAGAAGATACAGGAGTTAAGCATGCAATTTTGGCATTTGTTCTAAAGTAGCTCTGCATGTATACTAAATGAGAAAGGTATAAGGTAAAAAAAAATTAAGTACTTCTAAAATGGAATCACTGTTTAGTATGCAATGTTGACAAAGATATGAAAAACAGGAACCCTCAGGTCCTTTTTTGAGGGCAAATTGGTAATATGCATCAAGAAATCTAAAAAGTACATGTCCTTTCATTCAAGAAGTTCACTTTCAGATACTGGTCTTAAAGAAAATTGTCCACATCTTTTCATATGAGAATTTTCGTTGCATTTCTGTTTATAATAGTAATAATCTTATCCAACCTAAATTTTTATTATTGATTTCTTAAATAACTTATGAAGATTAAAAATAAATATTTAAAACTAACAATTTAATATGGAAATGTATCAGTGATAATTAAGTAAGGAACTATAAAGCTCTATATGCAGTGTTACCTCATTTTTTAAAAGTCTATAGGAATATATATATATATATATTTATTTATTGAAGTATAGTTGACCCAAAGTTACATTAGTTTCAGGTGTACAACATAGTGATTCCACATCTCTGTTATGCTATGCTCAGTATAAGTGTGGCTACCATTTGTATAGAAATGTATATTTAAAGAGAATTACATGTATATTATATATATATATGATATACTATGATACTCATATGTATGCACATGGAAAAGTTTTGAAGCATATGCATCAAATTATTAGTCCTATTCATTTGAGGGCAGAGAGGTTGTGGATAATATGGATAAATGGGCAATGAAATAAATAATACAAAGAAATAGAAGTGCATACCATAAAGATATTCCAAGCTTAAAATACCATACTTGGTACCTTTAATGGAAAGCAGATATGATTTCAGCCTAAGTTTGCATATGAACCTATATGTCCACCTGTCTTGGGGTTTTTTCGGAGCAATGTTGGTTTTCCTGTGTACCTATGCTTACAGCAGTTCTACAATAATAGAGGCCAAAGATCTCTCAATCCACATTTTCTTATCCTTTACCTACATAAATGAGAATGGTATGAATAGTTTAGAAAGTGCCCAGCTCAAACCAAATACTGGATAATGCGCTGAAGCACATATTAGTAATCCCAATTGAAACAGTCTGGGCTTTGGTCCCAAACTTCCTGGCAAACAACAGACTCTGTAGGCCTATAGACAATGGAAGTTAGAACCAACTTCCCAGAGAAAAGAGAAAGTGACATCATGAATGAGTTCCTAACTGGAAAAAAATCTTAGCAGCAATTTCTGAAAACAGTACTACAGGGAGTTTATGCACATCTGTGAGAAAAGTAAAAAAATAAAATAAATAAAACTCAGGGCTGGAAAGGAACTTACCTATCATTTAGCTCAACCCTTTCATTTCACAGAGGAAGAAATTGAGGCCCAAAGGGGGAAAAATTGCCAAAACCACTGTGTGAATTAGTTCTTTAAAATCAAATCTCCTGATTCCCAATTTAGTAGAGTTCTTGTTTAGGACACCTAAGCCACAACTCTAGTGTTTCTGTGGGCTCTGTCATTCTCCAGACAAAAGGAGATTATGTTATATCAAATTCTTTTCTGATCATCCCAGGCAGAGTTATTTAATATTTGTGGTTATAATACAAAACTCTTTTAAACGTCTGTTAGATTTACCTGCAAAACAGTATCAAATTATTTATTTGTCTCCCATAGCAAATTACGTGTTCCTTGAGAACGAGAAGCATCTTTTACTCACCTCAAATCCTCAGTACCAATTACACAGTCCAGCATATAGCAGGCACTCAGTAAATATTTCATAAATGAACAAATGATTTTCTTTCTATTACAACTGGGTAAGAGGTCCTGTTCATGGATCAGCCAGGGGGTATCATGATAAGATGGGTTCTGCTAGTGAAGAGCCCTGGATTTCAGCCCCATCGGTTGCAGTTGCTAAATACAAGATTTGAGGCAAGACCCTTAAGTGTCCTGAGCAACATATTCCCCATTCATAAGCCGGAGAAAATACTACCTGCTCTTCCACCCCCACGTGTGGCCACGAGGATCAAATGCGATATGTATGAAAGTAGGAGCGATTTTATTAAGAGCAAATTGTTATAAGAATGAAAGGGAAAGGTGTGCAGGCCGAGGGTCTGGCTTTTCATCATGGTCTGGCTTTTTCAGGGCATGCCATTCAAACAGAATGACCATTATATTAAAAGAGAATATGTAGGCTTATTTCTACTGGTAAATGGCATATGCCTCAGGTATGCTCTGCTGAGAAATCTAAGTCAATGACTATATAGTCCTGAGAGAATGACAGTGCAGAGGTATTATCAGTAGACCTTTGACATGAGAGAGTGATACATCCACAGATTTGGGGATTCCCATAAACTTGAAAGACCTCAAATTCCAAAAATTTCTCCTCAAATGCATAAATAATTGCAAGGAGAGGATAAGAAAGGATGTTGCCATGCATGTCCTTGACACCTGGCCAAAGGAGTTGTTCCTATATGTCTCTGGATTGGAGATTCCTATTTGTATCTCAGTAAAAAAAAAAAAAAAAAAAAAAAGAAAGATAAACTGCATGGCACAGGCTGCTAGGTTTTCTTTTTCATAACAGACACTGCAGATGTTAAATTCAAGAATACTAACATCCTGCTGTAGCTTTACAGACCAATGTACTTCTTTGAGGCAAATAAATCTATTGAACTAATCATCCATCCAAGTCTTACTGGAAGAAAATTTAGGAACATCTCATTCTCTAAGCATACCACCTAACCTAAATTCTGTGTGTCGATCTCAAAGACTCATTACTTCTGTCTTAAGCACCAAGGGGGTGTAGCAAAAGGATAATGGAGGGAAAGTGAGGCATAGGGGAGAAACCCTTATGATAGGAAAATTAGATTTCTTTCATACAGTGAGTGTGGAGAAATAGAAGGCACATTCGCTTTGGAGGCAGACATTCCTAAGTCTGGATTTAAATTCTGGTCCTGCCATTTGCTAGATACACAGTCTCAGTTAAATTGTATAACTTGTAGGAAGAGAAAAACTTATATAGGCCATGCTGACAGGGGTCGGAGAATTTGGTATGCTAAGCATAGGTTAGATCTTTCCCTGGTTGCTCCTAATTGCATGATGCAATAAGGCCAGGAATCTTCCCAAGCTTTGGGAAATCTCTCCCCTTGGTTGACCAAATGGAGTAGAGTGGGGAGGGAGACATGGAGGGATATTCTAGGATAGTTCTAAGTTTCAGGGAGACAAATTCTCTCCTTTTCCCTGGGTTTACTTGATGTTATGCTTTTTGTTTTGTTCTGTTTTTACTCTCGCAATGAAAATGATAAGAACTCATGGATCAAGATTTAAGAGTAAGGACACAGAGGGGGGATAAAAAACAAAAATAGGACTTCTGCATTTGGTTCAGGTTCTAAGACTATGAAGTCTAGCTCAGTTCACAAAAGAACTGAAATTCCAAATAGAAGTTGATGCCAAAATCTCAACTGTAATAAATCTGGTGATTTTTGTCCAGGGTCTCCCATCATAAACACATGCACTGGAGACCTGATGGGGATTGTTGCAAACATTAGTGGGTAGCTTGTTAAGGAGCTGGACCCTGAGGTTCTATTGTGTCACAGAAGCTTTCACATGTATCAGCTCATGTGTGCTGGCATTTCTCCGTGTAATTATAGAAAACAGAAAATACTGCTTCTTAAAACATTCAGTGCTGGTTTCCAGAAAAATATGGCAGGTTAACCATCTGTATGGCTTTACTAATGTAAAAGAGAGGCTTCTAGGCAAATTGAACATTATTGATCTATGAATCTTCATTCTTCTAATCAAAAATACTTAAAAAAATTTTTAAACACCAAAGAGTAAAGCCTAGGCACAGTCATTCGTATTCTCTCCTTTTCCTGTTCTCAGTAATTAGCACATAATAAATGCTCAAAAATTTTGTTCAATGAAGGAATCCATTAATCTCATTAAAAATATATCTCTCCAACTCACTTTGTTGTAGTTGAAGGGCGTTTGATCTTTTTAGAATAATCTCTTCTCTATGCCTTCTTCCATCATTGCCACTGCCATTTCAAATTTCTGGTCAGACTTCTATTTTTTTTTTTAAGATTTTATTTATTTATTTGAGAGAGAGAGAGAGCAGATGCAGAGGAGAGAGGGACAGAGGGAGAGGGAGAAGCAGGCTCTCCACTGAGCAGGGAGGCTGATGCGGGGCTCCATCCCCGGACCTCGGGATCATGACCTAAGCCGAAGGCAGACCCTTAACCGACTGAGCCACCTAGGTGCCCTCAGGTTTCTATTCTGCAAATGGCTTTGACTCACTACCTCTTCCTGAGGCCTCTAGAGGTAAAGTCCTTCATAGGCAGCTGTCAGGTACTGCCAAGAGCACTGGAAAGGAAAATAACAATTCAAATCCCACCTTGCCATTCACTAGCTGTATGGCCTTGAACAATGTACTTAATCCCTCTGGACCTCAGTTTCCATACCTATGCCATGTAAAGAAAAAACTTTAACTGTGATTCTTAACCAGGAATGCACATTGATATCACTGGTGGAACCTATTACCATATACAAACCCAGATCCATCCCCAAAGATTCTGATTCAGTAGGTCTGAGGAGAGGGAAACAGGGGAGACAGCCTAAACATCTGTATTTCTAAGATGGTCCATAAGTTTCTTTCAAATATAAGTTTGAAGTTTTAGAAATTTCTGAATTCTCAATCACTTATTCAAGAATTTATTAAACAGGAATGGGGTACTTTGTATTATTCTAAATCTTCTGGAGGAAAGGCATTGGATATTTCAACGTTAATCTAACCATCAATTTTAATTATTCTGTTACTCATTAATTTTAATGGTCAATTTAATTATTAACAGATGAGATCTAATTCCTTTGGTCTCTGCTTCTAGCTAATCAAGTTCTGGAGCCAAGGAAGTAATATGCAAACTACACTCTATCTTTCAGTTGATCTCCACTGTGGACACTTACTAGTTCCCAGGAATCAACTGATGCCGGAGAGGACACCGCTTTGTGGCTGGTTCTACTCAGGTCATTTTACATGGAGCTGGATTTACATTTAATTATGAAGCAGGCCACACTCAACAATTCTGGTGCCCTTTATTACCTTCAACGCCCTTGAACTGAGATTCCACACAGAAATACAGTCTTGGGCTGCCTCATTGGTATGTTATGGAATCTACCCTAACTTCTTATACCTGTATTGGTTTAATATTTATGAAGGTCCTAATAAATTAACTGGTCCTCAGGGTCACTAATGGCTAATACTGTTAACCTCATTTCCTTATCCTGAACTGTCAGATACAACATAAATTTTAAAAGAGAACTTTAAGATATCATCCTCTTCCTTAAAGACTTGATTTAAATGTTACTTTCAGTGAATTCTTCCCTGCCTTGTCCAGGCAAATCCAAATCCTACCTCCCCTGAGATGCTTCTGCATTTTAGATGCTGCGCTAATTATCTGTTGGCATGGATTTCTCACCAGACTATAAGTGTCTTGATGTCAAAGGCATTGCCTTTATATCTGTGCATTTTCATTGCCAGCTGTAATTCCTGAACATAGTCAGCATCCAAAAGTTGCTGGTTGAACAAATGAATGAATGGATAATGTAAGAATTTGAGACAGCTTTTAAAAATGGTCTTAAAACTTCAGGTAGCTTTTGAAAGGGAACTTATAAAATCACCTCATAATTGAACTTATTGGTGAATTTGTATTCTACCTTTTCTGAAAGAAAAAAAAAAGGGCCATCGAATGACTCTATCATTTAGATAAAGACATAGCCTCCATTCCCTCGTGCCTTTATTCAGACAGACTCTGTCTGCACTCCTATTCAGACAGGCATTGTGAAATGCAGAGATGAGTCTGAAATTGACTCTCTCTTCAAGTGATTTATAATCTGTGGGACAGATAAAAACATCAATGAATAATTCAATGTTATAAGTCAGGTACAGAGAAAGTTCTACAAGAATTTAGAGAAAGTGATCAAGGAAGGAATCATAGGAAACATGAACTTTGAATTGGGTCTGGAGAAAATATAGTATTTGAATAAGCAGAGGATTAGGAAGGCTATTGCAAGCAGACAGAATACATATATAAAGATGAGGACGTGAGGAAAACATGGGTGAGGTTCATACATATTTCCACTGTTGGGGAGAAAAGTATGAAAATGTGTGTAGGATGGAGGCAGATCATATATAGCTCTTGGCAGGCACAAGAGAGGTTGAACTATATCTTCTTACATCAGTGGGGAACCACTGGATTTCTCAGTGGGGAACATGACATTACCAGAAATGGAAAGGCCTCTCACATAAGACAAACCTAAATTCATGTATCAGCTCTATCATTTATTAGCTGGGGTGACCTGAAGCAAGTTACTTAAACACTTTGACACCCAGTTCACAATTTGCTTTGTTAGTTACCAAAATGATTACAGAAACGATCACTTGAAAGCATTGAACACTGTTCTTAGCTCAGAATATTTTATTTTAGGAAGAATATTCTGTCTCCAATGAGGATGCTATTTTGAAATCTAAAGAGACGGGAAAAAGAGAAACTGTTTGGGAGACTTTTGTTCAAATGGCAGACAACTAAGGCTGGGAGAGCAATAGGACCTATATCTCATAGGTACTTAGTACATGGGAAGACAATCATAATATTACTTCTACTATGGTTATGTGAAACATCCCCCTGCTCTGCTAAGGGCCCATGTGACATTTACCATTGATCAGACCTGCAACCAGAGAATATCACCACTCTGTTAAGCACTCATTACTGGGCCCTAAGAGTCAGGAGTGATTGATGGTCTGTCATCTTTCTGAGAAACCTAAAAACTGCAAGTAATTATTGCCCATCAGGCTGTTAAGCAAGTCTGTCACCAAAAGAGAGATCTGATATACAATTAGACAGTAAGCAGGAAGATTCTCTTCATATAAACTATCATTTTTGAAGGATCCAAAAGTTAGGAAATGTATCTTTTAAATAAGACCTTTTTGAATTATTTGAATACCCTGTGTTAAGAAATTAAGTTGTATCTACTATCCAATTAGCAAACTATTTCTCACTTGCCATTGAGTTTTTATAACACTTTAGAATATTTATTTCTCAGTATTTGTTATCCTTTATAGAATGCTAATTTTAATCCCAAAATAGGCACACTGGACATTTTATAACATATACTTTGGTAAAATATTCAATTATGAATTTCTAAATTTGAGTTATTTAAGATATGGATGTATACAAGTAACATTGTATAATATCTATTATTCAATTATATTGCATGTTATAGTATATATACTATATACTGGCAATTCCTTATAATATATACACATTTTATGTATATATATGTGGAAGGGAGAATCTTAAGCAGACTCCCCGCTGAGCACAGGGCCTCCACGGGGCTCCATCTCAAGACCCATGAGGTCATGTCCTGAGCTAAAACCAAGAGTCTGACACTCAACCAACTGAGCCACCCAGGCGCCCCACAGTCATAGTATTTTAGATGTAATATGCAGAGTGTGTATTTACTATAAAAACTGCTTTTCTTGAAAGAACATGCAAGGCACACAAAGAAATAAATAGAAAACATACTAAAAATGTTATGCTGCATTTGCGTTATTATTTCTAATTTCTCCCCTTTAAATAAAAGGGAAAGAAAAGAAGAAAATGGCGTGGATCCTTACAGTCAAATAGCATGGCATTGTGAAAAACAGCTTTTGTGAAGTGAAAAAGAAAGTTTCCCCGGACTTTATTTAGAGGTGACCAATTTCTCAAAACACATATCAACACAGTGACCATGGAAAATGACACTTGCAGGTGTCAGCATGTTATGTTGGAATGTAAAATATCACTGCTGGAGAAATAATAGTAATAGCATCAGAATTAGCTATTTTAACAGCTCCTCTTTTCAATCTTTCGGTCTTCCTAGATGAACTGCTGGCTTGGCAGAAATCTCTGAATTCTGCTCATTCCATGTTCATGAATACTAATCATGTACCTTGAAATATGATCCCTGAACATGAATTCATTCTGCTCCCCAGGACATATTTTTATTTTTCACATTTCACAAAGATTTATGAGAGACACTTCTTTGGCATTTGTTGGCATCAGTGTTTCACTAATTAACATTCTCGTATATCCACAGAGGAGAATGGACACAGATTTGCAATCCACTTCCTTTATTTTTCAATAGTGTGTTTGTTCCTGTGTGGAGACTGTTAATTAGTTTAACTAAGACATTTTCCTTTTAATTTTTTTTTTTAAATTCTCAGGTCACTGAGGAAAAAAAAAAAAACACAGAGCAACTGATTCAAATGGAGAACGTTATCTCATGTATTTCTTGTACTCGAGGAACTACTTGGAAAATAGTCTCATCACGAAGATATGGGAATATCCAAGTGAAGGGAAGAATGTGATGAGTAAGTGTATTTTCTTAAGCTTCATGCAGAGCTTCCTTTACTCTCTATGGAGCATATTACAAAAAGTCTTTAACTGTAACTAACTGATTCAAATTTAAGCCCCCAGCTTCCCCATGCCTTTGCTCTGTGATCTTAAGCAAGTTAATTAGGGTGATGAAAGAGGAGCGTGGAGGTTATACAGGTTCATTCAATCATTTATTTTCTTTTATCTGTCAGGGAATTTGCTTTATGTAGTTCATCCCATTTAATCTTTGTAACCATTCGTCAAAGTAAATATGATTAACTCTATGTTACATCCTAGAAAACTGAAACCCAGAGATATTAAACAACCAAGTTAATAAACGGTAAAGAGAGTAACCATAAAACTTCAAGTAACAAATGTGCTTTGAAAACAGTGCAGCATTACTGACATGTAAGGTACTACATCATATAAGGACAATAAATCAATACTGATTGAGACCAAGTATCAAGCAACTAATATGTCAAAAAAGTTGTGGGGGATTCCCCAGAGATAGGGTTGCCAGATTTGGCAAGTAAGAATACAGAATTACCAGTTAAATTTGAATTTCATATAAATAATACATACTTTTAACTTGAGTATTTTCCATGTAATATTTGACATAGTTGATACTAGACAAATGTATTTTTTTTTAATTTGACATTCAAATTTGACTGGGTGTCTTATATTTTATCTGACAGCTCTACTCAGGGACCTTCACCTATGAAAAACAAAGGTTAGAAAGACTATTAATACTGAGGACAGAAACCGCTGGAGGAGCTTATGCAATAGGATTTTATGTTTTGGTTAGACCTCTGATATTATGACCATTATTAGGAATGAGACGACCCCACGAATTAGCATGATTTCAGAGCAAAATATTTGGATAAAACTAATGTCTGGATCAGCAAGTTTGAGTTAATGGAATAATACTGTGTGTGGTAGTCTCACTGGGATCCAGGAAAGCCAGTAATTATGAGGTTAAGGTAGTTGAGAAAGGTTTGATGAGAACTTGGGCAGACTCTTCAAAGAAGAGTAGGATTCAGGAATATGAAGAAAAATAAGGGAGGGTTAGTGTCTCTCTGTGGCAGCATTAGCAAAAATAAACACATGAGGCTGAGCCTGTATTAAACATCAATTCTGCCCTAATATTCCCTGTAGCCCTCTAAACACTATAGAAAGAAAGAGGTAAGATGAGAGAAAATGCCCATAAGTAAATTGAGCGAGTTAGATTCTTGGAAACCAGGGATTGAGTTAGGAAAGGAGAAGATACTGAAGATCAGTTAGGGGCTATTGGGGTAAGCATGCTGCAGAAGGCATCAACTGGCAGAATGAATCCCCACCCCCATTCCTCCACAAATGAGACTGAACAGGAAGAAAAGAAACAGCTTTTATCACTAATTTTATATGTTGCCAGATAGAATACTCACAATTAAATTCATTGTAAAATATAAATATAAGTTTAGAGATGTTCAGTGTCCACCCAGGATCATTGTATATGTTTTTTCCTAATCTATTGCCAATCATGGCCAGGGAGGAAGTCAATAATGACAGGTGGTCTCCTTGCCCTCAAAGAGTTTTCAAATTTATCTCAGTATTTGAGAGAAACAGACTGAAGTCAGGAAGCCTGCTACTAAAAAGTTAACAGTTCATTCACCTATAAAATGGGAGTAAGACTACCAATCTTAAAGAAAGATCATGAAGACTGAATTAGATAAGGTTTGGGAAAAATTATCTCAGCTGTAATATTCTAGGCTCCCTGCTTTGAAAAAGCCATTGATCTAGAAATACTTTCAACATCCTTTCCAAGATACTATGATTCTATGAGAGATTAGAAGGACAGCTTAGAAGAGTAACAATTCAATTATTCAGACATGTCCCCAGCAGGACATGGACGAAGCTGGTGTCACTGAAGACAAATAACAAAAGATATTTTCTGAAAAACATTCTGAATACGTTTTATGACAGACTAGAGAAAGGGGTTAGAGAGAATAAAAGGCTTAAAATGAATTCTAAAATATAAAGAAACGAGGACTTTGATAAGCTGAATAAGGAATCATAAACCCAGTTTTGCATATTTTATAACAACAAAAACCTTTTATAAAACCCACAATACAAGTCTCTAGTATTCTGTACATATAGAGAAATTCTGACCCTTTGTCCTTCCAGACACAAAGGGAAAAAAGGAATCCTGGAGGCCTCTCAGAGAATTAGAGAAGAAAATGGTTTTGTCGGGTATTAGCTTTGGTGCACTTTTGTAGATTGAATGAACCTACTCTATCTCAATCAGTGAAAGTAGAATGAATTTTTTTTCAGAATTAGAGAGATTTGGCTCTGTAACTTAATACCTATAGGATTAAATACAGGTTGACAAGATGGGGAAGTAATGATACAAAATACATATACTGTCATTTGTATTAAATGAGCTATCTTATATAAAGCCTACACAGGCACACAATAAATGATGATTTCCTTCCTTCTCCAATCAAATCTACCCCACCAGGTCCATTGCCTGTCCTTTTCCAAGGGTACAACATGCCAAAAACCCCAGTGCCTGGTGGTACAAATTTACAACATGTATCAGAGATAATGGCCAGGAATGACATGATACTTTCCCTGAAGAAAGTCTTTTTTTTCCAGAGTGTAAAAGGAGAATTAGGGCATTATATAATACATTAAATGAGTACATTCTAGGCCACTTTGGTGATATTGCTAATGTTACTGCCTTCAGTGGTAACAAGAGGAAGGTAAAGTTAATTCCCCTTTGCTTCAGAAGTAGTATGTTTTATAAGTCTGAAGGGTACAATATTATAATGATAACCTACATACAATATTAACCATTTTCTGCCAAAAGAAACATTACATTTCAATAGTAATTCCATAAATATCCAAGAGAAATTGTCCCAATATCCATATATATTGCAGTTAGCTCAGCAGGAAAAGCCATTTCAGTGATGAGGCTCTGAAGAGCCACCGCAAACTTGAGATAATTATATGTGATCCATCAACTACCAAAAGCATATTGGTGAGAGCTGCCCAATTACGTATGAATAAGAATCTTAGAATTATAGAATGATCTAGCTGAAGAGAATCTTTTCTAATGCATTCATTGTAGAGATAAGGAAATGACACCTGGAGATTATTTGCTTAGGCTTGCCCAGTAAGTGGAAGAGATGATTCTGAACCAGCTCTTTTGACTTAAATGCTTTCCATTAATAAACTATCATCATTGACATAAATACAGCTAATACTTTGACTCTACCTTGAAGATCTTTATAAGGAGATACAAAAAAACCCTATGAAACCTTTTCAATAATGAAAGACAAAATTACATTTGTTCTCCCAAACCTAGATTTTAAAACAGAAAGCTTGAATTCTAGGAATTACAATACTCCTTTTGAAGTTAGTATGGCATAATATACACCTGGTTTTACATGTGGGGAAATGGAAACACTAATATTTTGAATGTTTTGAGCATGGCTTCATAGCTAGAAAATGACTTGAGTCCAAGGCCTCTGAATCTTAGTCTATGCATTTTCCCCTCATCTTTTATATCCTTTCTCACCTAAATGCCGGTAACATTTCTACACCTGAAACCAATATTACACTATATGTTAACTAACTGGAATTTAGATAAAAACTTGGAAAGAAAAAAGAAATTAAGCAAAGCAGATATGCAAATGTGTACATACATATTCCCACATACAATACATGATTCATGTAAAATGTTGGATTATCCAGATAGTTCCATGTTTGAGCAAGAATTTACAATGCTGAATAAAGTAGCCCAAAAATATTTAGGAATGAAATATGCTCTCTTTATTCCATTTCAATTGATTCTACATCTGTATCTTACACAGAATCTTTATAACAATATTTACTTTCTTGTTTAGCCATTAATCCAAAAGATAAAGAAAAGCAATATTTGGTTTTCTAAATTCAAATTGCTTCTAGGATGTAATAGTAATTTCAACTTGTAAATGATTCAAAAATTAGAGCCATTGGACTCTGGCTTCTGACCAAGTTGTTGTAATAAAGATCAGATTTACCCTCCCATCTAAAAAAGCAAAAAACTGGACAAAATATACAAAAAAAAGTGTTTTCAAGAAACTGTATATCAAACAAGGGAGGATAGTGAAAGATGGCAAATAAGCAAGATGGACCCTATAACTGCCCCTATCCTACTATTTAAGGGAATTTCCAGGACATTGCCCAAGAAGTCTGGGGAGACAAAGGCTGCTAGACTTTACAAGATACAGGACTAGAGAAGAGGACCCTGAAGATCTACAGAAGTCCTCCCTGAAGTATTTACCAGGGTATTGATCAGTACATGCATGTGAGCTAACTACTAGAGGTTGTGTAATATGTCAAGTGAAATGATTACATTGCATAGTACCCAGCGAGTACACAGGGCATGGAATAGTACCTGTTTCCATAAGTCAAAGTGGAAAAACTTATAATTAACAGGCATTGGGAAGAAATCAGAGAGGGAGACAAACCATGAGAGACTCCAGACTCCAGGAACCAAACTGAGGGTTACAGAAGGGAGCGGGGGGTGAAGGGATGGGGCAACTGGGTGGTGGGTATTAAGGAGGGCGTGTGTGGTGATGAACACTGGGTGTTATACGCAACTAGTGAATCGTTGAACACTACATCAAAAACTAATGATGTACTATATGCTGGCTAATTAAACATAATAATAATTTTAAAAACAGGCATTGGAAAAACTCATAATTAGCAGGCACTGAGTAGAGTACTCAGAAGGCTCCTGCTTCTGTGATGGAGAATAATCAGCTCTAGCCGAAGCATAGATATAGTCCTGCCTAAGAAATTATGAAACAGGATCAGTAAGGATCAAGCTGCTTCCAACTAACTGCATCCCAAGACAAAACTGAATACACACACACACACACACACACACACACAAAACTACCACCGCAAAGGTAAAATTTATATGATCTAGATTCCAATAAAAAAGTTATCAGGCATGCATAACAGTAGGAAAAGACAAACCATAATGAAAAAAAGATTAGTCAATTGAAGCAGACACAGAATTGAGGAAAATATTACCGTGGATCAAAGTGTCAACTTACTAAGTGGACAGGATAATCCTAAACATCCAAGCACCTAATAACAGGGCTTCAAAATACATGAACTAAAAATTGATGAAACTGAAAAAGACAGAGATGAATTCACAACCATAGTCAAAATTTCAATACCCCTCTCCAATGACTGATAGAACAAAATGAATGAAAAATAATAAGGATAGAGAGGACTTGAACTCAGTCAACCAACAGGAGCTAGTTGAAATTTATAGAACATTACATCAAACAACAGCCAATATGTATCCTTCTTAAGTCCACACAGAATGTTTATCAAGACAGACCATATTCTAGGCAATTAAACTAATAGCAAATTAATTTAAAACAATTTAAGTCATACAAAATATACTTTTGGCCACAATGAAATTACATTAGAAATCAATACCAGAAAGATATCTGGAAAGTCCCTCACTATTTGGAAATCAATAACACACTTACAGTAATACATCAAAGAAGAAATCAAAATAGAAATTAGAAGAGAGTTTGAAGTGAATGAAAATAAAAATACAGCATATCAACATTTGTGGGATATCAATAAAGAACCACTTAAGGGAAAATTTAGGGGACTATATGTCTTTATTAGAAAAAAATTAAAGGTCATAAATCAAAAGCCTTAGCTTCCACTTTATAAAATTAGAACAAATGAAACTGAAAGTAAGCAGGAAAAAAAATTAAAAAGAAAATCAAAGCAGAAATCAATGAAAGAAAACACAGAAAAACACCTGAGAATATCAATGAAACAAAAGCTGCTTATTAGAGAAGATTCATAAAATTGATAAATCTCTAGCCAGATTGATCAAGAAAAAAGAGAGAGAGAGAGAAGACACAGATTACCAATATGAATTATAAGACAAGTGACATCATTATGAATTCTATAGATATTAAAGGGATCACAAAGGAGCATTATAAATAATTTTATGCTAACAACTTTGACACCATAGATGAAATAGAAAAATTTCTTCACAACTCATTTATGAGGAAATAGATAACTCAAGTACACTTACAGTTCTTTAAAGATGAATTTGCAATTCAAACTTCTCAAACAAAAACCAGTTAACTGCTTAACTGCTGAAGTTTATTACAGTAACTTGAAATTGGTTTACCACACAAAAATCAATTAATTTAATACTATATATTAACACACAGAAAAATAAAAATATGATCATTTAAATAGACACAATAAAGGCATTTGACAAAATCCAGCATCCATTCCTGATAAATGCTCTCAGTAAACTAGGAATAGAAGGGGTCTTACTCAACCTGATAAAGGGCATCTATAAAAAAGTTAAAGCTAATATCATACTTAGTGATGCAATACTGAATGCTTTCCCCCTAAGATTAGAAAGAAGAAAAGGATGCCTCCTGTCACCATACCTATTTAACATTATAGGAGAGGTTCTAGACAATGAAATAAGAAAAAAAAAAAAAAAGAGCACATGGATTGGAAAGTTTTTGGGGTAACAGAAATGCTCATCTGTATATTTAAAAATATGCAATTAGTGGTGTGCCAATTGTACCTTAATAAAGCTGTTAACAAAATATTACCAGGAAACATAAACTTACACAAAAATAAATAAATGCCTATGAAACAAACAACAAATTAATTAAATCACTACTTGATTAAGAAGACAAAATTTGGCTCTGTAATGCTCTGTCGTTGTGGTTCACATAGTTGACTGGTCCTAAAATGTCTTCAAATTGGATTGAAAATCTGCAGTAGTAACACAGATGGGAATTTTTCACAAATAATTTTGGTTATGTTTGCTTAGTTGTGTCAGTAAAGTGTAACCAGTGTTTAAAATGTCTTTTTGATGTAAGAAAGTTTAATATTGGACAGTATTAAGAATTTTTCTTCATTTTTTTACCCATGTTTGTGGTTTTTTTTTTTTTTTTTCCTGTTAGACTTATTCCTTCATGGCCTTAAACTATGACTTACTCAATTTTCAACTGTACTTAAGACAATTCCTAAACCCTGAGGAATTAATTTTCAGTTTGGTGTCATCATATGACATCAACTCAGAAAAGTAATATCTTTTGCCATATTTAAAATTTTATATTGAGTTCTTTTTTTTTTTTAAGATTTTATTTATTTATTTGACAGAGAGAGAGATAGCTAGAGCAGGAACACAAGCAGGGGGAGTGGGAGAGGGAGAGGCAGGCTTCCCGCCGAGCAGGGAGCCCGATGTGGGACTCAATCCCAGGACCCCGGGATCATGACCTGAGCCGAAGGCAGACGCTTAACGACTGAGCCACCCAGGTGCCCTAAAATTTTATATTGAGTTCTAATTTATTTGACTAATGTTACTAAAATTAACATCAATAAATTAAGGATATTTTTATCATTCACAGACCAACCAACAAACAAAAACAAAAAATTACTTTGAATGTGTGAGGAAACAAGTTGTAAGCTCCTTGAGAAAGTGATAATAATATTGAGTTATTTATCAAGTTACTGAATGCCTACTGTGTGCTAGGCCTTGTGTTAAGTTATGAGATTAATTGATAATCAGCTTTATACTTGAGAAAAATGAGGTTTAGATAAATAACTTGCCTGACATCTCACCTGGTAATCCACAGAGCTAAGAACTAAAATCAGCTTTGTCCTATTTTGAAGTCTGTATTTTTAGCCACCATGTTACAATATTTCCCTAAGCCTCTTTCTTTCATTTCTATAGTTTCACCTACAATGGAAACTTAGAAGTAGTAAGCCATTTACATTATTTAAATTGATCAAAACCTTAGTTCCTTTTTCCTTTGAAAAGTCAGAGAGCTTATGAAACATGAACATACAAGACAATAAATCCACCTCCATTATAAAAAAGAAAAAAATGAAAATTAATAGTCTAAAGGATCTGTAACAGTCCCACCTTTGTGTTGCCTTCAAAGACAGATGGAACACTGTATGTCTTAAGTTGAAACAGCACATTTGGTTTACCTGTCACCATTATCTCCGTATTTTTTCAGCAATAGGCTGTAATCTTGATTATGACAGAAAAAATCAGCCCTTGACATTCTAATAAATCCCTTTGTTTTGTGCAGAAGTATATGACCAACCTATATTTTGAATGTATGTTCATGAATGATGAATATGTATTTCAAATGTGATTAAGTTATGCCCTTTCTGGTAGCAAGATTAGACCTATAAATGTATGGTTGTTTTGATATTCTATAATTTTCTCATTGCTGTTAAACATTCATTACATAGAAATTATTGTTTTGCAAATTATAACAGAATAACACATTCAATTAATATGTATACAACAGGCATTATTCAACCCTAAGTCTTTCTACATCAATTTTTCAAATTATTCTCCTCAAAGTAGCTGTAATCAATCAGTTCATTTGCAGAACAAAACTAATATTCATATTATATGCCTCTAAATAATTTTTCCTATATAAATAGTCCATAAAATCAGTAGATATCAAAGGTAAATGCAGATTTCAATTCTATAAAATAGGAAAGGAAATGAAAAGAAAACATTAATTACTTTGGACACTTAAAAAATTCTTATAGTTTGACAGAATCTCCAAGGTCATTGAATGCATTAATTGAACCTACTTGCCAGAGTTTATATTTATCACTACTAAATTTCAACTTCTAGTTTAATTTCAAATTTTCAATTGGAAAAGTTTTTTTTTCCTTCTAATTTTGATTCTGTCATTAGTCACATAAGTTGAAACTTCCAGTTCTTTGTGAAGGACAAATTTGCTAAGCAATGCTTCCATGACTTCATACAAATCACTAATACAAATGCTTCCAAGAAAGAGAAAAAAAGTCTAAGTAGAGTGTAAAGAATATAGATCTTGGAATCAAAATAGGTTTGAGGCTTGATGCCACCATTTCTGAGCTGGTGACCTTGGGTAAAGCATGTAACACTGAGAGTTATAGCTTACTCCTCTAAAGCAGAGAAAATGTACAAAAATATGAAAATGACTTGTCAACTACAAATGCTATGTTTATAGATGGTATCCATAATGTATAGTAGATATGTTACTGAAGACATCTTTTTTTTAAGACATCTTTTAAGTTGATATTAATGTATAAATATTATTTAAATAATGAGTTCATCTAAATTCATATTTAGGTCTCAACTCATCTAATCTCCCTTTTTTTATATCATCCTCAATAATATCTGCCTAGATTTTTACCAGATATCTTGCTAAATTCAGTATCTCAATTACCATTTTTTGAAAGAAAGAATGAATGAAAAGAATACATGTTGTTAATGGCAATACCATAATTTCCCCTTCATTCCTATTAAAGTTGGGGATCATTCTTAGTGAATCCATGTGATTTCTGTGGATCACATAATTTTTTTTAAGGGCCCCAAACCAAACATTTTAAAAATAATACAATATAATCAGCAAAATTAATATTCCTATTATTTCTATCCTTCTCTTCCCCAACCACATAGTTTTGAAAACGAAGTACTCACTGGCTAACTGATTCGTCTGCAGTTAGGCATCAGGAAAAAGAACTTTGGAGTTTGAAAAAACTCTGATTTGAACTTGGTTCTGACATTGATTAGTCATGCAAGTAGCCTGGCTTCTCAGAGCATCTCATGCAGAAAATAATTTTTATTTTGCCAGTTTGTTATCAAAATTAAATGAAATAACATGTGCAAAGTGTTTAGTTAATGTCTAACCCACACCAAATGTTATCTCCACAATATTCTCTTCCCTCAACCCATTTCCTTTCTGAAACAGAACGAAATATTTTCAGGTTTATCTTTTAGAGGCATAGATTCCTAAACATATACTCCAACTAGGAAATATAGTGAACACTAAGAGAATGGCTTTTCTAAAATTTGCATAAGCCAACAAAAGCACCAAATTGGCTCTGTCAACAACCCTTTCTTTGGGGCACTAGACAATTCAGCCTCATACAGGAAAGGCAAAATTCTCTATAATTCAGACATGTAGGGTCTCATTTTAGAAATATATACAAACACAGAGGGCACTTCCTGCAGATATGCATCACTGAAGTCAGGAAACTTGTCAGCAAAGGTAATGATCTGATGGTCTCAGCTGAGTTCCTGAAAGGTCTCTACAACAGTGTTAAAATGGCCATAAATAACAAGATAATTAAGCATCTGTCCTGAAAATCCATTTGAAAAGAGCTGTTCTAAGTTTCTGAGAGTAAGTCATCAAAAAGAGAAGTGAAAGCAGAGTTTGGGTTTCTTAAAATCACTAGCTCCCTGTTTCTTATTTTAAAAAATGTTCACAAATCTTTTGAGTTGTTTGCATCTTTGGAAATTTTCCTGAGGAGCCAAAAAGGGGAGAATAAAGCAGGGGGAAAAGGGGTATATATCTAAAATGTCCACCACCTGAGCAGAGAGCCCTTAGTTGCAAGACCAGCCGGACAGGGAGAAGTTCATTGTTTTCTGCCTCCTTCCTCCAGGCTGTACAAGCCAGGACCCTTAGTTTCTCCGCTCTTCCACTAGTACTACTTTACTTCAGACCTTTAGCATCTCCTGAATTATTGTAATGATATCTCAGCTGATCTTTCCAGCCTCTAGCCTGGTTTTCCTTTTGATCCACTTCCATTTTACTCCTGGAGTAATCCTTAAGATACCAAACTTGCTCCTGTTGTCTCCCCTGCTTAAAGTGTCCCATAAGTCCAATGTCTTCAGGATAAAGTCTAGACTGGGAAAAGAATTACTTCCAGTTTTGAACCTAGCATATGTTTCCAGATTCTTCTCCAGCCACAGGGAATTCACACTTGAAAAGGCCCTTGAAAAAGAGAAAAGTAGGGGCAGCTGGGCGGCTCAGTTGGTTAAGCGTCTGTCTGCCTTCCACTCAGCTCATGATCCCAGAGTACCTGGATCAAGCCCCGAGTTGGGCTCCCTGCTCAGCAGGGAGTCTGTTTCTCCCTCTCTCTCTGCCCCTCCCCCACTTGTGCTTTCTCTCTCTCTCTCTCTCTCTCACTCTCTCTCAAATAAAGAAATAAAATCTTAAAAAAAAGAAAAACAGAAAAGTATTATGGAGAGGAGTGGGTGTTCCCAGTGAAAACAGTAATGGAAGGAAGAATGAACAACAAAGCCTTGTCTTTGTGAGACCATGGCCTTTCTCAGACCAGACCTGAGAAGATCTAGGCTTTTAGGCTGGCTTTGAAGGATAGAAGGGGCTGGATTAACCAAGATAACTGGTGAGAAAGTTCCAGGGCATGAGTTGAGTTCATACATGACTCTGTGAAAGAAACAGGCAGAGCGGTGTGGTCTGCATGAGATGACTACAGCATTTGCCAGCATAACTAACCTCTTCCCCACCAGGAACTCATCAGTCCTTCTTGGACCTGACACATGGCAAGTCTACAACAAATACTCGGTGATGAATAAATTAGTCCATAACAGATTCCCCTTCCTTGCTATATAAACTTTACTATGAAGCAGCTTGTGCCCAGTGCTTTACAGAGAAGCTCGTCTTTTGATGCCTGCCTGTTTCATGAGCAATCATTTCGGGGGAAGTTTTTACTAAGGTACCTTTTGATATTTCTTCTCTCAGACTGTTGTTTGGATCAAATATTCAAGTGACTTTATATAATATATATTTTGTGAGCAACTACTAAATGCCAGGCATGGAGAATACAATGGTAAATAAAACAGACATAATCTATGCCCCATGGAATTTATGTCTTAGTTAGAAAGAGAATTATAAAAACAGGTAATTTCACCACAGGATGGTTCACAATTTGATAGGTGACCTACTATGTTCTAATAACTGTGCCAGGCATAGTGGAGCTTATACTCTTGTAAAGAATGGATATTATAGAGATAAAAATGCCAGTTCTTATATAATTACAAACTATACAAATGCAATGCTTTAAAATACAGGATAATTCTTTCAAAGAACTAGATCCTAGTTTCATTGATCTGTTCTACTGTTCTTTTGGTTTCTATTTCATTGATTTCTGCTCTGACCTTTATTATTTCTCTTCTCCTGCTGGGTTAGGCTTTATTTGCTGTTCTTTCTCCAGCTCCTTTAGGTGTAGGGTTAGGTTGTATATTTGAGACATTTCTTGTTTCTTGAGAAAGGCTTGTATTGCTATATACTTTCCTCTTAGGACTGCCTTTGCTGCATCCCAAAGATTTCGAACAGTTGTGTTTTCATTTTCATTTGTTTCCATGAATCTTTAAAATTCTTCTTTAATTTCCTGGTTGACCCATTCATTCTTTAGTAGGATGCTCTTTAGCCTCCTTGTATTTGAGTTCTTTCTGACTTTCCTCTTGTGATTGAGTTCTAGTTGTGGTCTGAAAATATGCAGGGAATGATCCTAATCTTTTGGTACCAGTTGAGACCTGATTTGTGACCTAGGATGTGATCTATTCTGGAGAATGTTCCATGGGCACTAGAGAAGAATCCTAAAGGAGAACACAGGCAGCAACCTCTTCGACCTCAGCCGCAGCAACTTCTTCCTAGAAACCTCGCCAAAGGCAAGGGAAGCATGAACTCTTGGGACAAAATGAACTCTTGGGACTTCATCAAGATAAAAGGCTTTTGCACAGCAAAAGAAACAGTCAACAAAACCAAAAGACAATCGACAGAATGGGAGAAGATATTTGCAAATGACATATCAGATAAAGGGCTAGTATCCAAAATCTATAAAGAACTTACTAAACTCAATACCCAAAGAACAAATGATCCAATCAAGAAATGGGCAGAAGACATGAACAGACATTTTTCCAAAGAAGACATCCAAACGGCCAACAGACACATGAAAAAGTGCTCAACATCGCTCAGCATCAGGGAAATCCAAATCAAAACCTCAATGAGATACCACCTCACATCAGTCAGAATGGCTAAAATTAACAAGTCAGGAAATGACAGATGTTGGCAGGGATGTGGAGAAAGGGGAACCCTCCTACACTGTTGGTGGGAATGCAAGCTGGTGCAGCCACTCTGGAAAACAGTATGGAGGTTCCTCAAAGAGTTGAAAATAGAGCTACCATACGATCCAGCAATTGCACTCCTGGGTATTTACCCCAAAGATACAAATGTAGGGACCCAAAGGGGTATGTGTGCACCCCAATGTTTATAGCAACAACGTCCATGATAGCCAAACTATGGAAAGAGCCAAGATGTCCATTGACAGATGAATGGATAAAGAAGATGTGGTATATATATATATATATATATATATATATATATATATATATATACACAATAGAATATTATGCAGCCATCAAAAGGAATGAAATCTTGCCATTTGCAACGACGTGGATGGAACTGGAGGGTATTATGCTGAGTGAAATAAGTCAATCAGAGAAAGACATGTATCATATGACCTCACTGATATAAGGAATTCTTAATCTCAGGAAACAAACTGAGGGTTGCTGGAGTGGTGGGGGGTGGGAGGGATGGGGTGGCTGGGTGATAGACATTGGGGAGGGTGTGTGCTATGGTGAGCACTGTGAAGCGTGCAAGACTGTTGAATCACAGACCTATACCTCTGAAACAAATAATATATTATATGTAAAAAAAAAAAAAAAAAGAAGAAGAAGATAGCAGGAGGGGAAGAATGAAGGGGGGGAAGTCGGAGGGGGAGACAAACCATGAGAAACTATGGACTCTGAAAAACAAACTGAGGGTTCTAGAGGGGAGGGGGGTGGGGGATGGGTTAGCCTGGTGATGGGTATTAAAGAGGGCACATTCTGCATGGAGCACTGGGTGTTATAAACAAACAATGAGTCATGGAACACTACATCAAAACTAATGATGTAATGTATGGTGATTAACATAACATAATAATAAAAAGAAAAAAATAAAATACATGATAATATGAGATCACATAACAGGAGTGAAGTTATTTTAGGTAATAAGAGAAGATTCACTGAGGAAGTGATATCTACACTGGTATTTGATGGATGAGTAGGAATTTGCTGAGCTAAAAATTATAAGAAGAACATTCAGATTGAAAGAATAGCATGTGCAAACATTCTGAGGCAGAGAAAGGCTGGGTATATTTTAAGAACTCAAAAAGTATAGCTCAGCTGGTACATGGTGACAAAGTACAGCAGCAGACAGGGATGGAGTAAATATGCCATCTTAACAATAGATTCTTCTAATCCCTGAATGTGGTATATCTTCTTATTGATTTTAATATTTTCTCAGTGATACTGATTTCTATTCTTTTTTTTTTCTTTCAAGTTTTTATTCAAATTCTAGGTCATCAACATACAGTGTAATATTAGTTTCAGGTGTAGAATCTAGTGATTCATCAGTTACATACAACACCCAGTGCTCATCACAATAAGTGCCCTCCTTAATCCTCATCACTTATTTAACCCATCCTCTCCCCACCTCCCCTCTGGTAACCCTCAATTTGTTCTCTATAGTTAAGAGTTAGTTTCCTGGTTTGCCTTTTTTCTTCCCCCCATGTTCGTCTGTTTCCTTTCTTAAATTCCACATGAGTGAAATCATACGATATTTGTCTTTCTCTGACTGACTTACTTTGCTTAGCATTATACTTTCTAGCTCCATCCATGTTGTTGCAAGATTTCATTCTCTTTTTTTTTGGCTGAGTAATATTCCATAGTGTGTGTGTGTGTGTGTGTGTGTGTGTGTGTGTGTGTACCACTTCTTCTTTAGCCATTCATCAGTCAATGGACATTTGGGCTCTTTGCATAATTTGGTTATTGTTGATAATGCTGCTATAAACATCAGGGTGCATGTATCCCTTCAGATCAGTAATTTTGTACCCTAAGGATAAATACCTAGTAGTGCAATTGTTGGTTCATAAGGTAGTTCTATTTTTAACTTTTTGAGGAACCCCCATACCGTTTTCCACAGTGGCTGCACCAGTTCGATTCCCACCAACAGTGTAAGAGGGTTCCCCTTTCTCCACATCCTCACCAACACCTCTTGTTTCTTGTGTTACTAATTTTAGCCATTCTGACTGGTGTGAAATGATATCTCATTGTAGTTTTGACTTGTATTTCCTTGATGAGTGATGTTGGGCATCCTTCCATGTATCTGTTAGCCATCTGAATGTCTTCTTTGGAAAAATGTCTATTTATGTCTTCTGTCCATCTCTAAACCGGATTATTTGTTTTCTGGGTGTTGAGTTTTATAAATTCTTTATATATTTTAGATACTAACCCTTTATCAGATATATAATTTGCAAATATCTTCTCCCATTCCAAAGGTTGCCTTCTAGTGTTAATTATTTTCTTCACTGTGCAGAAGCTTTTTATCTTGATGACGTCCCAATAGTTCATTTTTGCTTTTTGTTTCCCTTGCCTTAAGAGACATGTCTAGTAGAAGTTGCTATGGTTGAGGTCAAAGAGGTCACTGCCTGTGTTCTCCTCTAGGAGTTTGATGGTTTCCTGTTTCACATTTATGCCTTTCAATCACTTTGAGTTTACTTTTGTGTATGTTGTAAGAAAGTGGTCCAGTTTCATTCTTCTGCATGTTGCTGTCCAGTTTTCCCAACACCATTTGTTGAAGAGACTGTCTTTTTTTCCATTGGATATTCTTTCTTGTTTTGGCAAAGATTAATTGACCGTATGTTGTGGGTCCATTTCTGGGTTCTCTATTCTATTCAACTGATCTATGTGTTTGTTTTTGTGCCAGTACCATACTGTCCTGATCAATACAGCTTTGTAATATAACTTGAAGTCCATATTTATGATATATCCAGCTTTGCCTTTCTTTTTCAAAGGTTGCTTTGACTATTTGGGGTTTTTCTGGTTCCATATAAATTTCAGGATTGTTTGTTCTAGCTCTGTGAAAAATGCTGGTGTTATTTTGACAGGGATTGCATTAAATGTGTACATTGCTTTGGGTAATATAGACATTTTAACAATATTGGTTCTTCTGTTCCATGAGCATGGGATATTTTTCCATTTCTTTGTCATCTTCAATTTCTTTCATCAGTGTTTTATAGTTTTCAGAGTACAGATCTTTTACCTCTTTGGTTAGGTTTATTCCTAGGTATCTTACGGTTTTTGGTGTAATTGTAAATGGGATTGACTCCTTGATTTCTCTTTCTGCTTCTTCATTATTGGTATATAGAAATGCAACTGATTTCTGTATGTTGATTCTGTATCCTGCGACTTTACTGAATTCATATTTCACTTCTAGCAATTTTTTGGTAGAGTCTTTTGTGTTTTCTACATAGAGTATCATGGTGTCTGCAAATAGTAAAAGTTTTACTTCCTCCTAGCAGATGTGATGCATCTTATTTCTTTTTGTCATCTGATTGCTGAGGCTAGGATTTCTAGAACTATGTTAAATACCAGTGGTGAGAGTGGACATCCCTGTCTTGTTCCTGAGTGTAGAGGAAAAGCTCTCAGTTTTTCCCTGATGAGGATGATATTAGCTGTGGGTTTTTTGTACATGGCCTTTATGATGTTGAGGTATGTTCCCTTTATCCCTACTTTGTTGAGGGTTTTGTTATTATGAATGTATGTTGTACTTTGTCAAACAAATGCTTTTTCTGCTTCTATTGAGAAGATCATTGGTTCTTATCCTTTTTTTAAATTAATGTGTATCACGTTTTTATTAATGTGTATAATGTTGATTGGTTTGCAAATATTGAACACCCCCTTGCAACCCAGGAATAAATCGCACTCAATCATGGTGAATGATTCTTTTAATGTACTGTTGGATCCAGTTTGATAGTATTTTCTTGGGAATTTCTGCATCCATGTGGGGATCTTTGTCTGACTGGAATTAGGGTAATGCTGGCCTCATAGAATGAGTTTGAACATTTTCCTTCCATTTCTATTTTTTAGAATATTTTTGAAAAGTGTTAACTCTTCTTTAAATGGTTGGTAGATTTTCCCTGGGAAGCTATCTGGCCCTGGACTTTTGTTTGTTGGGAGATTTCTGATTACTGATTCAATTTCTTTGCTGCTTATTGGTCTTTTCAAGTTGTCTATTTCTTCCTGTTTCAGTTTTAGTAGTCTATATGTTTCCAGAAATTTATCAATTTCTTCCAGATTGTCTGATTTTATGGCATATAATTTTTCATAATATTCTCTTATAATTGTTTGCATTTCTGTGATGTTGGTTGTTATTTCTCCTTTCTCATTTGTGATTTTATTGATTTGGGTCCTTTCTCTTTTCTTTTTGATAAGTCTGATTAGGGGTTTATCAATTTTATTAATTTTTTCAAAGAACCAGTTCCTGATTTCATTGATCTGTTCTGTTATTTTAGATTCTGTATCTTTTATTTCTGCTCTAATCTTTCTAATCTTTATTATTTCTCCTCTTCTGCTTGCTTTAGGCTTCGTTTTTTCTTTTTCTAGCTCCTTTAGATGTAAGGTTAGGTTGTTTATTTGAGATTTTTCTTGCTTCTTGAGTTTTTTGTATTGCTACATAATTCCCTCTTATGAGCACTTTTGCTGCAACCCAAAGGTTTTGGACCATCATGTTTTCATTTTCATGTATTTTTTTATTTCTTCTTTAATTTCCTGGTTGACCCATTCATTCTTTAGTAGCATGTTGTTTAACCTCCATGTATTTTTGGTCTTTCCAAATTTTTTCTTGTGGTTGACCAAGTTTCATAGCATTGTGGTCAGAAAAGATGCATGGTATGATCTCAATCTTTTTGTACTTGTTGAGGCCTGATGTGTTATCTGATATGTTATCTATTCTAGAGACTGTCCCATGAGCATTTGAAAAAAATGTGTATTCTGTGCTTTAGGATAATATGTTCTGAATATATCTGTTAAGTCCATCTGGGCCAGTGTGTCTTTCAAGGCCATTGTTCCCTTGTTGATTTTCTGCTTAGATGATCTATTGATATAAGTGGGGTGTTAAAGTCCCCTACTATTATTGTGTTGTTATCAATGAGTTCCTTTATGTTTGTTATTAATTGTTTTATGTATTTGGGTGATCCCAAGTTGGGGGCATAAATATTTACAATGGTTAGATCTTCTGGTTGGATAGTCCCCTTTATTATGATATAGTGCTCTTCATCTCTTGTTATAGTCTTTGATTTAAAATCTAGTTTGTCTGACATAAGTATTGCTACTCTGGCTTTCTTTTCATGTTCATTTGCATGATAAATGTTTTTCCATCCCCTCACTTTCAATCTGCAGGTGTCCTTGGGTCTAAAATGAGTCTCTTGTAGGCAGCATATAGATGAGTCTTGTGGTTTTTTTTTTTTTTAATCCATTCTGACACCCTATGTCTTTTGATTGGAGTATTTAGTCCATTTTACACTCAGAGTTAATTATCAATAGGTATATATTTAGTGCCATTTTATTACTTGTTTGCCTGGAAATTTTCTCCATTCCTTTCTAGTCTTTATCACTCTTGGTCTCTTCTTCCCACTCAAAAAATTCCCTTTAATATTTCTTGCAGAGCTGGTTTAGTGGTCACAAAGTCTTTCAGTTTTTGTTTGTCTGGGAAACTCTTTATCTCTTTTTTAAAAAAAATTTTTATTAACATTAACATATAACGTATTTTATCTCTTCTTCTATTCTTAATGATAGCCTTGCTGGATAGAGTATCTTGGCTGCAGATTTTTCCCATTCAGCACATGGAATATATCATGCTGCTCTCTTCTGCCTTGCCAAATTTCTGTGAAATCTGTAGCTAGCTTTATGGATCTTCCCTTGTAAGTTAGGGACTTCTTTTGTCTTGCTGCTTTTAGGATTTTTTCTTCATCACTCTATTTTTGAAAATTTAACTACAATATGTGTTGGTGTTGTCCTGCTTTTGTTGACTTTGATGAGAATTCTCTGTGACTCCCCTAGATTTGGATGTTTGTTTCCTTCCCCAGATTAGGGAAGTTTTCAGCTATAATTTCCTCAAACAAACCTTCTGCCCCTTTTACTCTCTTTTCTTTTGGGACTCCTATGATATGAATGTTATTATATTTGATGGAATCACTGAGTTACCTAAGTCTACTCTTGTGATCCATCATTCTTCTTTCTCTCTTTTGTTCAGCTTCATTATTTTCCATAATTCTATCTTCTATATCACTTATTCATTCCTCTGTTTGTTCCATCCTTGTGGTCATTAAATCCAGTTGATTTTGAATCTGTTATTACATTTTTCATTTCTGCCTGATTGTTTTTAGCTCTTTTATCTCTGAGGGAAGGGTCTCCCTGATGTCTTCCATACTTGTCTCAAGCCCAGCAAGTATCCTTATGATTGTTGCTTTAAATTTTGTATGAGGCATATTACTTATAACTGTTTTGATTAGATCTCTGGCCATGATCTTTTCTTGATCTTTGTTTTGGGATGAATTCCTTCATCTTGGCATTTTGTCTAGGTCTCTGTCTTCTTTTCTGTGTTAAAAAATCCTGTTATGTTTCCTGCTCCTGAGAGTAATGACTTTATGAAGAAGAGGTCAGGAAGCATCTGTACTGTGTGCTGTGTGCACTCTGCTGCTGTATTTTGCCTGCTCTATCCCTCGGGTCAGTCATCTGCAGAGGTTCTCCTTGCCAGGAGTGGGCAGTGTTCAGACCTTGGCCACACTGTGGCAAGTTTTAACTAGGTGTGCTCTGGTCTGCATTTTAAATAAGACCTGATGCTATTTCCTCTAGAATTGAAGCTCTGCAGGATCCTATGGTCAACAGACATGTTGCATGTGGGGGTTTGTGCTGGTTTTCTGGGGAAGGGCTTGCTGTGCTAGTCCTCAGGCACACTTGCCTGAGAAAAGTGGTACCAGCAGAGCGCAAGGGGGTGGCACTTGGTGTAAGAAGTTTAAGCTGCCACTATTGATGCTATACTGCTTACTGAAGTTGGTTTATATTGAGAGTTGGGGGAAAGAAATGGCGTCAGCCAACTCCTTTGTCCCAGATAGGGGAGTCCTTGCTTGCTTTGTTCATGGAAGGACTCCCCAAAAAGCAAATAATTTCCCCTCATGTGTTCTAGGCATTTCTCAGATCACTGTTTTCATGCTGTCTGTCTCTGGGTTGCTTGCCTGCCTGGAGGAGTGCAGTGCACCCTGGGCTCTATCCCATTCAAATCTACTGACTTTTAAAACCTCAAACCTTAGGGACCTGGTGTGGTGGGGACCTGTGCTGGTCTTCTGGGAGAGGGTCTCACTGTGCTGGGACTGATGCAGGTTTGACCCAGAAAGGCAGTCATGCCAGAATGCAGGGGCATGGGATTTGGAGCAAAGCAAACTACCATCACAAATTCCTGAGCTTTTGGGGGGTTCTGTATTGTACATTAGATTGTTTCTTGGCTGAAAAGTTGGCTTTCTTTCTAGTTCATTGTTTCTTTCTACCACTTGGCCATTTAAAAATTTGTGTTGCTGTCATCTCTTCTATTTTTTTTTTTGGTCTTCATATAATTTATGGAAAAAAAATCCCTTTATTCAATTTGGAGGCATTCAAGAGAAAAGGGAGTTAATGCCAGTGTTCAACTTTCATTATTAGAAGTTGTTTGGATTGACTTTTGAATTTTCACAGAATGTGCTGGGGTGGTGGTGGTGAACTGTGGAGAATAGCGGTCTTTGATGAACACATCAGGAACTACAGGGCTAGATTATATGAAGGGATCCTTTCATCTTTTTGAACATCTATATACTTTGCCTTTTCCACCACCAACCCATAGACATGGTCTATGGCTTATTTAGAAAGTTCTAAATCATTAACCAGCTTCTGCATATGTATGTGTGTGTGGGGGGTGTATATTTGTTAAACTGAACATTCTTAACAACTATCATCCTTTACGAATCATATGTTTGTATATGTACTTATTTTTAGATTTATAAATACTGTATGCATAATAATTTATGTAAACCTAAGCAATAACATGTTTCTAATCTTAGATATATAAACACATATGAGTCAATACTCATGAGTTCTTGTGAAAGCTACCACTTCTGACCATAAGTGTAGTCTAAAACAATTGTGTGCCCTACACAATTCTTAGTACCTCAGTCTGATATATTTGGGTTTTTTCCTTATATTTTTATCTGTAACTTTTAATTTTTTTTACCTCTTTGTTGGATATTCAATTTACCTTCAGGATCATCCATTATTTCAATTAACAGGTTAAAGATAAACTGAGCTGGATCTTGAATCCTTTGAGTTAAGGTTTGTTCTTTTTTCAATTACTGCTGAGTTCCTTCTTCCTTGATTTATACCATTTCTGCCAGTCAATAAGGCAAATGCCACCCAAACAATGTTGAAAGATTTTCACTATTTCTCCCAGTTGCCTTCAATTTTTCCCTCTAGAGGCATTATGTTAGCACTAGCTGAATCACTCAGGAATACTAGAGGCAGTCCTATTTGCTTTATTTATCACTCTCATCTTAATTATATTCAGAAATGAGTTATGTCTTAAATCATCAAATCAATATTTTCTATGACTTTTATCAAGACAAGGGAATAGATATCACTTAACACACATTTGTGGGTCTCTCTCATCATACTTCAACAATCCTTGTAAAATGAGATTGACAACATAAATCACAAGTGGGGTGCAATGAATGCTAGACACTTGAAAAAGTTGCTTTGTGTCTTAAATATGAATAAACCATTCAAGATATGAAAGAGGAAAGACAAGTTGGATTCAAATGATCATGGCTTTTGGAATTAAGTTAATTAGGGCAAATACTGGCTCTAGCCATAAGGAAGATTATTACTGTTTGTGTATCTCTGAAGAAACACCGAAAGGAGTTAAGGCAGCTTGGATTATAGTGTGACTGATACTACCTGCTTTCTTTGATATTTTCAGTCACCCTTACTTTATTTCATCTTAACACACTGCATGCTCAAACACTATTATAAATGTTAACCATATTCTGCATTCTAATTTGGAACACAAATGCATTGTGTTTTTTTGATAGTTACTGGGTTATGTAACAAGAAGTGATTATTTTTATGTAAAAGAAAAGGACAAGTCTCACTATAGGTGTCAAGCTGGCTTTTAAACTCACCACTTCTGGGATAGTATCTTTAAAGGTATAGGCACATCATGGGGAAGCCTTGAAACACCATAAACACCATTATGGTAATAAAATAATTCAGAGTCAACAGAACATTGGCAACTCAATTTTTTCCAATTTTTAGCAAAACAAATTATCATTAATTAATAAAGAATATCTTACTTCCAAAACCAAGTAAAAAAAAGATTTCTTCACTGCACTGATTAAACTTTGCTACTACACAACAACAACAAAAAAACCAAAACAAATAAAACAACAACAACAAAAACAATCAGACTGAAAAGGCATCCTATGGAATGAAAGAAAATACTTGCAAATCCTTTATCTGATAAGGGGATAATATCCAAAGTACATAAGAAACTCATATAATGCAACAGCAAAAAATCCAAGTAACTCAATAAAAAAAATAGGCAAAAGACTTAAATAGGCATTCCTACAAGGAAATACAAATGGACAACAGATATATGAAAAGGTGATTGACATCACTAATCATCAGGGATATGCAGATCAAAACCACAATGGAATATCATCTTATCCCTGTTAGGATGGCTCTTATGAAAAAGACAAGAGAACAGTATCATCAGTGAGGATGTGGAGAAATTGGAATATGTACACACTGTTGGTAGGAATGTAGAATGGTGCAGCCACAATAGAAAACAGTATGGAGGTTCCTCAAAAAATTAAAAATAGAAGTCCCATATGATCCAGCAATCTCACTTCTGGATATATATTCAAAATAATTGAAATAAAAAGTTGAAGAGATATCTGCACCCCCACATTCATTAAAGTTTATTCATAATAATAAAAATATGAGAACCCACAAGTCCACTGACAAATGAATAAAGAAAATATGGGGGCACCTGGGGGGCTCTGTCAGTTAAGTGTCTGACTTTGGCTCAGGTCATGATCTCAGGGTCCTGGGATCGAGGCCTGCATTGCACTTCCCACTCAGGGGGAGTCTGCTTGTCCCTTTGCCTGTCCCCCTGCCCATGGTCTCTCTCTCAAATAAATAAATAAATAAAATATTTTTAAAAATATGGTATATACATGCAATGGAATATTATTCAGCCATAAAAAGAAGGAACTCCTGACATCTCCAGGATGAACCTGAAGAACTTTAGGCAAAGTGAAATAAGTCAGTTACAGATGGACAAATACTGCATGATTCTACTCAGATGAGTTATCTAAAAAGTCAAACTCATAGAAGGAAAGAATAAAATGATGGTTGCTGGGGGCTGATGGGGAAGGAAATGGGGAACTGTTTTATAATGGATACAGTTTTAATTATGCAAGATGAGTAAGTTCTAGAGATCGGCTATACCTATAGTTATTAACACAGTACCCACAGTTAATAATACAATAGAGTTTAAAAACTTTAAAATAAGTTGAGAAGATAAATCTCATGTTAAGTATTCTTACTAAAACATACACAACATGCACAAACACAAAGAAATTTTTGGAAATGACAGATATCTTTAGTACCCTGGCTGTGGTGATGGTATCACAGGTTAGGCATACGTCCAAACGCCTCAAGAAGTATAGTCTCAATGTGTGCAATATAGTGTATATCAATTATACCTTGATAAAGATAAAAACATAGAATTAAATATTTGATTTGTTGTTTGTTTAAATCCTCCAGAAGGACAGGGTTACACTGGTCATTTTTGCTACCTTAGAGTCAATGTATAGTGTGGCAATATAGTAAACACCAAATAAATACTTGTTGAAGAAATAAATGAATGGAAAAATCCTTTTTAAAATAAGGGCAGACGGCAACTATATATACACATAGATGAATAGATGTGTGTATAATTGTTTGTTCGTTTAATTTCATTTTGGACCTTTGAAATTTTCATTAAAGCTTTCTAAGGGCCCATGAGCCTGAATTTGGTGGCCACTAGTCTACTGCTTATTTGGGTGGCTGATGTCCATTTTCAGCCATCTGGACACATTTTCATGGATGGCTATCATGCATTTACTGAGCAAGGAGGATTAAATTGCATAATGCACATAAAAGCATTTGTAATCTTTAAAGCAACTACAGAAATATAAGGTATTAGCACTGTTATAGCTATGATATTGCCTCAAAATGTACAGAAGCAAATTCTAAGCCAAAAAAAAAAAAAAAAAAAAAAGAATCCTCCTTGTCTATTTAGAAATCATAAGATTATGCAACATTTTTAAAAATGAAATTTTCCCACAGGAATTTCCACCACTGTCTTTTTCAATTGTTTTGCCACATAATCCAGCCTGCTATAAAAACTGCAAAAATGTAAAAATGGAATTGTCAAGCTATCATAATCTCTTGAGACAACCATATTAAATATAGTTACATCTTATAAGTTTTTTGGCATATCTTCAGAACTAAGATTCTACTGTGGGAGACAAAAGGTTTATTTGTAATGGATTTTTTTTTTTGAAAATAATGTTCTCTTCTTTGGCTGGATAAGTGATTTGTACAAATGACAAATATCCTTTTTTTTCTTTTTTTGAGATATGAGAACATCTGAACTAAAACACAGAAACCCTAGTAAATTCAACATTCCTGTGAGTAACAATCAGTGAGCGAATGGCAGTACCATCCACCTCTACATTAACTTAGTCACCCTCTCCTAAGGCCACCTCCTGGGCTGTGACCTCATTTGGCTCTGCTCCATATCAGCACTGTTGCATTTTAATACCCTAATCTTCAAGCACATCTCATCTTTCTGGGTCTCACGTGACTCATCCCCACATGCGTCCTCATATTTCATGGAGATCTCTAGAACTCTTAGCTTTTTAATTTTATCCTAATATATTAGGCCCCTCTTTCTCTCCTCAGCTCTGTTTTGAGACAAAGGAAGAGACAGCTGTTCAAAGAGTGTCCGGGTGAGATGAGGCTGGTGAGAGCAAGGGAACTAGCTCAGCTGTTCTGAGATCATAAAACTATTTATTTGGCTGGTGATGTGAAACTTCCTTTTTCTCCCAGATATGCTATCTCTGATCTCTGACGATCCCAGTGTACTAAGAGGGAAAATTTTTAAAAATTTTACCTGCCAAAATATGGGTTAAGGGATCTCCAGCTTTTTAAAGATGATTTTATTAGGTGCTTATCAGATATTTCTCCAGAGACAGAGGATAGAGCAATGAACAAAATGATAAAAATCCCTGCCCTCCTGGAGTTTATCTTCTAGCACAGACTAGAAAGACAATAAACCAAGTGAGTAAGAAAATTATGTAGCATAGTAGAAGGTAATAACATGTTGGACTTCAGGTAAAGAATCCAGTGATGAGGATGTCTGGGAGAAGACTGTTTCAGGCAAGGGAAACACTAAGTACATAGGCCTTGAGGTGGACATGTAACTCAGATTTTTTGAGGAACAGTAGAAACATTGTGGCTGGGCTGGAGTCATAGAGGAGAGAAGCAACAGGACATAGGTGGGGAGATACATGCGGGAGTCTGGTACCATATTGTAAAGACTGGTTTTTACTCTGAACGAAATGGCAAGTCAGTTCAATGGGTTTGGAGGCAGGAGGAAGGCGAAACTAGTGTGTTTAGGTTGCCATCTTGAACTAGATCAAAACATCATTTTTAAAAGTATTCTTTGTGATAAAGCAAACTATAAATTCAACACAGGCTCCTAATTTCACATCTCACTTTATTTGTTCTAATATGAGTTTGTGTGTGTGTGTCTGTTTGTACATTCTTTAATTTGTGTATTTGGATCTGAAGATATGAGCACCAATGCTTACTAAAATGACAATGTAAAAAGAAAATAAGTAAATATGCTAAAGACAAAAATATAAAATTTCATTCTAAATAGTAAAATAACAAACTAATCTCATCAAAATCAAGTACAGGGAAGGATACCTGTTATAATTACTATCATACACCAGTGTTTTAGAGAATTTAGATTTTAGAATTTTAGAGTGAATACAATAAGTTGAGAAAATGACATTATTAGTATAAGTAATGGAGAGGAAGTTATCAATTATTTTGTGTCGATAAAACTATTGCATATCTAGAAAATGCAAGGCTTCTGGAAAAAGCTACAAATATTGAAAAAGGAATTTGAATTATACAAACATCATGCTGCTTTTATCTATACCAGCAATAATTCGCTAGACAAAAATATGCTAAGAAAAAGACAATGCACAGTAATAATTCAATAAAAATACAAAATCTTCATAAAGTAATCTTTATGGAAGGATATAAAAATTTGATTAAAATTCATTCCCTATTTTTGGATTTAAACATCTAATATCATTAAAATTTCAACCCTTCAAAAATTAATATTTAGAAACTAAATTTTATAATTAGAAAAATAACCTTAAAGTTGTTAGGGATGAACAATATTTAACAAAAAATTATGGCAATAATAATTAGTGTGGCATGCCTTACTAGTTATTAAAGTTCACTAAAAAGATAATATAATAAAAACACTCTGCTACTAGCAACAGTACTACTAAAGAGAAAATCTAAAATTATATACTAGTACACAGAAAATAATTAATTTTAAAAATGTAAAATTTAATATATGAAGCATTATTGTTATTTCATTAGGAAATGATTATTTAATAACTCCTGCAGGCACACTTGAGAATCTACCTTAAAGAAAATATGATGGATCTCTTACTGTATAGATTTAATTGAAAAAAATTCTGGTTGGATTAAATGAATAAAGGTGAAAAAACAAGCAATATTCTCCTGGTTTCAGAGAAAACAATTTCTTTCTTTTTTTTCAGAGAAGATTAAAGAAGAAAATCCAGAAGCTATAAAAGAACCATATTTATTTATGTACATGAAAAAAATGACAAAACATATTCAGATTAACAAAAAAAGCCAACAACCAAAAATAAAGAAAAAATTGGTGTGGTGGGAATGAGTGTATTATAATAGCAAGACTGTGGAGCAATAGGAAATTTTACTCATTCTTGATATAAAATGATAGTCACTTTAGAAGGTAGTTAACAATTTCTTACAAAAGTAAATATACCCTTACCATACAATCCAACAATCATGCTCCTTGGCATTTACCAAAATGAACTAAAAATTTATGCCCACACAAAAACCTGCACAGGGATATTTATAACAGTTTTATTTGTAATTGCCAAAACTTGGAAGCAACCAAGATGTCCTTCAGTAGGTGAATGGATAAATAAACTGTGATACCCAGACAATGAAATATTATTCCTCACTAAAAAGAAATTAGCTATTGAACTATGAAAAACATGGGGGAAACTTAAGTGCATATTACTAACTGAAAGAAGACAATCTGAAAAGGCTACATACTGTATGATTCCAACTATATGACATTCTGGAAAAGTCAAAACTATGAAGACAGTAAGGACATCATTGGTTGCCAAAGGTTAGCGGAGAGAAAGAACAATGAATAGAGCAGAGAGGACTTTTAGGGTAGTGCAAATGCTCTGTATGACACTGTATGTCTCTGTTATTATACATTTCTCCACACTTATAGCATGTACACTACCAAGAGTGAGCCATAGGTAAACTATGAACTCTGGATGATAATGATTTATCAATGTAGGTTCATCAGTTGTAATAAATGCACCATTTGGGTGGGGAATGTTGATAATGGGAAGGCTATGCATGTGTGTGGGAGGGAGATTATGGAAAATGTCTATACTTTCCTCTCAACTTTGCTGTGAACCTAAAACTGCTCTAAAAATTAATCTATTAAACAAACAAACAAAGCAGATATAGGGGTCCAAGAATGTTAAATTGAGAGTCTCTACAAATCATCTTGAAAAATAAAGATTTGCATTCATGTCTTGATAAGATAGCAGAAGAAAATAGAGCTTTCAAATGTTCTGAACAAATAACTGAACCATTTCTAATCTACATTCACCATAGTTGGCAAGGCTAATGCATTATGGTCAGAGTACTGAAAAAAATAAACCTGTTTTCTTTCCCTTCACAAGGAGCTAAAACTTTGAAGTCTTCCTCTGAAATGGCACAGGCATGTGTCCAAACATGTTCATGGTATTCCTTATCTCACTATTTTACTAATCATTTGACTTTTCCCATTGAAAGTGATCAGTTGATCACATGATTTAGCATCACAGAAAGTGCTTCATTTTTCACTGATGTGTTTTGTGAGGGCTAGAAGCTCAGCATCTATACTGAAACCTATGAAATAGACCTCTCTTGTGAAATCATAGAGAGTGTGTCCCAGGAATTGTCCCTCTACCACAGGGCTTTTAGTTGGCTTCCTTACAGAGCGGTCTGTGCTCACATGATTCTTTCTATTCCATAAGAGCTTGAGAAACCTGCCTTTTACTGAGGCTAACTGGAGTTGAGGAAACTGCCACACTTGATTTTCCTCTGCGGTCACAGCTATTCTCAAATGTCCATAGTATGGTAGGCACTAGACGTCACAAAGATTAATCAACCTTTGACCACACTTCAAGGAGCTCATATTCCAGTGGAGAAGAGGAAGAGGAAAACAGAAAAATAGAAATGAAAGTCACAGGGGCTTTAAGGGATCTGTGGAAGTCCTACTAGAGTTTCGGAAGTCTTTGAAACTGTTGGGTAATGTCTCACATGACAAACCTGAGGTTTTTTTTTTTTTTTTTTAATTTTTTTAAAATTTTTATTTATTTGAGAGCGAGAGAAAAGAAGGAAGAGAGCACACAGGGAGAAGCAGACTCCTGCTGAGCAGAGAGCCCGATGTGGGGCTCAATCCCAGGGTCCTTAGATCATGACCTGAGCCAAAGGCAGATGCTTAACTGACTGAGCCACCCAGCTGCCCCGACAAACTTGACTTTCATGGTAAAAGACAGGGAGGTCGCTCCAAGGAGAAGACCACGTAGGTAATTCTGTAAGGTTGGTATGTTTGGGGAATTATAAGAATTTTGATATAGGAAAGATAAGGAGTTGGTAGTGGTGGGCAGAGGGTAGAAGTATAATAATTCCACTATTTAGGAGGAATGCATTGGCACTGATTTACCTATTGGTTATGATTCTCATCTGTTCTAGTTGGACCCATGTCTTACTAGTTGTCAAATATTTTAAATTTCACCTTGGTTGGCAGATTTGGCCATATTTTAAAGTGCCACACATGCCAAATTAGAGATTTGAATATGAAAAAGAGAGTCAAGTAAGATTATTATGCAAAAGGATTGCATAACCAAATTTATTTTTTTTAAAATAACTCTCAGGAAAATGGGGAAGATGGATAGAAGGAGAAAGGATAAACTTTTAATCTATGTCATCAGTTCGATTTAGCAAATGAGAGGAGTAAAAATAACTTTATTAGAAAGATTAATATTTATAACCAAACAGTGTATTCTCTATTAAATTTAGTACATTTTTATTTTAGATAAAATTAAATCACTCAGGATTGAATAAAGAGGTATTTCAAATGCATCATGTTTCAATTGCTTTGAACATTATGTTCCAGAATGCTAAAATAAAATTTTAAAAAATTCCTTTGTTCTTGGTCTCCTCTCCATGATAAACATAGCACCCAAACCTGTGCCTCCAACTCTGGCCAACATTCCTAGGACTAGGACTGTCTGATCCCATGACCCAGCAGGGGCCTTCAAATCTCAAGGAGAATTGAAAAGAATGTGGAGTTTATGTGTAAACCCTGACTATTGCTGAATAAATACTCAAAGTCCTAATATGTATGTAAGTAAGCAGAGCTATCTCAACAGATGGGGAAAAAAAAAACCCTCTAGATCAGGGGTCAGCAGACTTTTTCTCTTCCTTTTTTTTTTTTTTTCTTTTCTTTTCTTTTTTTTTTTGCATGTGAAGGACCACATAGTAAATATTTTAGGCTTTATGGGACATGTGGTCTTTATTACAACTACTCAGCTCTACCAATGTAGCCCCCAAACAGCCATAGACATTGTATAAATGAGTGTGGTTTTTCCAATAAAAATATTTACAAAAACAGGATGGACCCATGGGGATTAGTTAGCCAGCCACTGTTTTAGAATGGTTTATCACAGTGTCCTCCAACTAATAGAAATACATACATAAGATAGTCACTCCACCAGATCATATTAGGCTCCCAGAAAACAGTAGAAGAGTAAATGAACTTCACCTGGTTTCACCACAGAATAATATTTTATGTTTGCCTTTGTTTCTTCACAACTGTTTGATCATTCTTTTTTTAAATTTTATTTAAATTCAAGTTAGTTAACATATAGTGTATTATTAGTTTCAGGGGTAGAATTTAAAATGATTCATCAGTTGCATATAACACCCAGTGCTCATTATATCACATGCCCTCCTTAATGCCTATCACCCAGTTACCCCATTCCCCACCCACCTCCCCTCCAGCAACCCTTAGTTTGTTTCCTAGAGTTAAGAATCTCTTATGGTTTGTCTCCCTCTCTGTTTTTATCTTATTTTATTTTTCCTTCCCCTCCCCTATGTTCACCTGTTCTGTTTCTTAAATTCCACATGAGTGAAATCATATGGTATTTGTCTTTCTCTGACTTATTTCACTTAGCATAATAGTGAAATATGTCTAGTTCCATCCACATCATTGCAAATGGCAAGATTTCATTCTTTTTGATGGCTGAGCAATATTCCATATTATATATATAATGAAGTAATGTATATATGTGTGTATATATATATATATATATATATATATATATATATATATATATTACCATATCTTCTCTATCCATTCATCAGTTGATGGATGTCTGGGCTCTTTCTATATTTTGGCTATTGTGGACACTGCTGCTATAAATATTGGGATGCTTGGATCCCTTTGAATCACTATTTTTGTATCCTTTGGATAAATACCTCCTAGAGCAATTGTTGGATCATAGGGTAGCTTTATTTTTAACTTTTTAAAAAGATTTTATTTATTTATTTGACAGAGAGAGAGAGAGCGCAGCAGAGGGAGAGGTAGAAGCAGACTCCTCACTGATCTGGGAGCCCGATGCGGGACTCAATCCCAGGACCCCGGGATCATGACCTGAGCTGAAGACAGACGTTTAACTGACTGAGCCACCCAGGCGCCCTATTTTTAACTTTTTGAGGAACCTCCATACTGTTTTCCACAGTGGCTGCACCAGTTTGCACTCCGACCAACAGTGTAGGAGGGTTCCCCTTTCTCTACATCCTTGCCAACACCTGTCGTTTCCTGTGTTGTTAATTTTAGCCATTCTGACTGGTGTGAGGTGATACCTTATTGCGGTTTTGATTTGTATTTCCCTGATGATGAGTGATGTTAAGCATTTTTTCATGTGTCTGTTAGCCATTTATGTGTCTTTTTTGGAGAAATATCTGTTCATGTCTTTTGCCCATTTCTTGACTATATTTTTTTGTTTTGGGGGTGTTGAGTTTGATAAGTTCTTCATAGATTTTAGATACTAGCCCTTTATCTGACTGATCATTTGCACATATCTTCTCTCATTCCAAAGTTTGTCTTTCAGTGTTGTTGATGTTTCCTTTGCTGTTCAGAAGATTTTTTTTTTTTTAAGAATTTTTTATTTATTCATTTGAGACAGAAAGAGAGAGAGAGAGAGAGAGAGAGCAGGAGCAGAGGGGAGGGGCTGAGGAAGAGGGAGAAGCAGACTCCCTGCTGAGCAGGGAGCCCGATGCAGGGGTTGATCCCAGAATCTGGAGATCATGACCTGAGCTAAAGGCAGACGCGCAACCATTGAGCCACCCAGGCGCCCCATGTTGTTCAGAAGATTTTTATCCTGATGAAGTCCTAATAGTTCATTTTTGCTTTTGTTCCCCCCCCTTGCCTCCAGCAACATGTCTAGTAAGAAGTTGCTCTGGCTGAGGTCAAAGAGGTTGCTGCCTCTGTTCTCCTCTAGGAGTTTGATGGATTCTTGTCTCACATTTAGGCTTCCATCCATTTTTAATTTATTTTTGTGTATGTTGTAAAAAAGTGGTCTAGTTTCATTCTTCTGCATGTTGCTGTCCAGTTTTCCCAACACCATTTGTTGAAGAGACTGTCATTTTTCCAGTGGATATTCTTTCCTGCTTTGTCGAAGATTAGTTGACCCTAGAGTACAGGGTCCATTTCTGGGTTCTTGATTCTGTTCCATTGATCTATTTGTCTGTTTTTGTGCCAGTACCATACTGTCTTGATGATTACAGCTTTGTAATACACCTTGAAGTACGGAATTGTGATGCCACCAGCTTTGGTTTTCTTTTTCAGTATTACTTTATAATTGGGGTCTTTTCTGGGTCCATATACATTTTAGGATTGTTTGTTCCAGTTCTGTGAAAAATGCTGGTGTTATTTTGACAGGGACTGCATTAAATGTGTAGGTTGCTTTGGGTAGTATAGACATTTTAACAATATTTGTTCTTCTAATCCATGAGCATGGAATGTTTTCCCATTTCTTTGTGTCTTCCTCAATTTCTTTTTTTTTTTAAAGATTTTATTTATTCATTTGAGAGAGAGAGAGAGAGAAAGCACGAGCGGGAGTGGGGGGGTTGGGAGGGGCAGAAGGAGAGGGAGAAGGAGAGTCCCTGCTGGGCAGGAAGCCCGATGTAGGGTTCCATCCCAGGACCCAGAGATTATGACCTGAGCAGAAGGCAGACGCTTAACTGACTGAGCCCCCCAGGCGCCCCCTCAATTTCCTTCATACGTATTCTATAGTTATCAGAGTACAGATCTTTTACCTCTTTGGTTAGGTTTATTTCTAGGTGTCTTATGGTTTTTGGTGTAATTGTAAATGGGATCGATTCCTTGATTTCTCTTTCTACTGCTTCATTACTGGTGTATAGAAATGCAACAGACTTCTGTGCATTGATTTTATATCCTGAGACTTTGCTGAATTCTTGTAACAGTTTTAGCAATTTTTTGGTGGAGTCTTTTAGGTTTTCTACGTAGAGTATCATGTCATCTGCAAAGAGTGAAAGTTTGACTTCTTCCCTGCCAATCTGGGTATTTAATCATCCTTTTTTTAAATTAATTAATTTATTTATTTGAGAGAGAGAGAGACAGACAGTGACACAGAGAGAGAGAGAAAGAGCGAGCACAAGCACGGGAAACAGCAGGGGGAGAGGGAGAAGCAGGCTCCCAGCGGAGTAGGGAGCCTGACGTGGGCCTCGATCCCATGACCCTGGGATCATGACCTGAGCCAAAGGCAGACGCTTACCCCACTGAGCGAACCAGGCACCCTGGTATTTAATCATTCTTATAAAGAAAACTTAAACTTTTCTATTTGCTGAAAACTAAATTTGATCAGTCTGTTTCCATGTAAAAATAGTGATGTAGACTGAAAAGTCCATCTAATCATTGGATTTTTCTGGTTTACAGAATGTTGGATTGCTCCAGGTTTTATTTATCTTAAAAAGGAGGATGAGGAGAGGGGGGGAATCTCTCTTTTGCAATCATCTTTAATGGCTGTTTTTTCTTCATTAAAGATTATCTATTTTAATAACAGAAAAATAAATTACTCTTTTATACCATAAGAATCAAGTTTATTACTGAAATAAAGAATTATCAAAGATCTAACTAGTTTACTTACCATAGTGGTTAAGGATACAGACTACCTTCTAATGCCCTCTCTACCACTTACTGCTTGTGTGATCTTGAGTGAATTGCTTATCTCTCTGTGCCTCAGCAACAAAATAAGATTAATAATAACAGTTTTCAAATAGGATTGTTATTAAAAGTCAATAAATTAATAAATCAATACCAACCACTCAGGGCAGTGCTTGTTACACAAAAAGCACTCCATAAAGAGCTATTATTATCATCCAATTAGTTTAAATTTTACTTAAACGTATTTTGCAAGTGCAATGTATCTTAAAACTACCAGAACCCCTGAGACGCAGATGCCTCTAGAGCACAAGCCCTGGGACTGTGAGAGGCCTTTGAAGTCATTTGTTGTTTTCATCACTCACACAGGAATCTTTCTCTGTCCAATAACATCAAGCCCTTCTGTTCTCCTTCTGGGCATTTTCCGTTGTCAGATCCATAGCACCTTACAAAGCAACTGGTTTCATTTAAATTTCAGCCGCACATCTAATAAGCACAGGGGTATTGATGAAACAAGTGATGTCTCTGAGCTCAGTGTCTTCATCTGTAAAGTCAAGTTAATATTCTTTATCTACTTCATAAAGGACTTGAGAGAGAGAGAGAAGAATATTTCGGACTCTTTAAATTTCACAAAGGAGCATTCGAGAGAGATTTCCACTCTCTGGGAGGGAAAAGCATGGAAAGAAAACACACAGCTTGTCCTCACCATCTCCCTCCCTTCCCCTGGGAACGAGTGACTGGCCTGTCTGGTGAGGTGGAGAAAGAACTGAGCAGGTGTGACTCAGCCTCTTCTTTTTATGGAGCAGTCTGTCCTCTGAGTCTAAGAGTTTTCCTATTGTCATTCTGAAAACCATCTTCTAAAGCAGGAAAGTCCTGCTATTGTCCAGCCCTGCCTGTGACTCTAGGGTTGGGGGGCAGTGTTAGGAGGTCCATTTGGTCACAGATCAAAGACTTGGTCTCTAGTTAACTGATATACGTTAATCTCCATGACTCACTCCCACTGGTTTTTAATTTGAGAACAGGGCTGTTGTTTAATCAACCTTTAAAACCCTAACAGTAAGAATTCATTACAATCCTTGATGAGACAGTACATATGCAAATGCTAAATCTGCTGTTATTTTAAGAGCATTTCTCCATGATAGTATAGCCAGATCCTTCTCTCCCTACTGCTTGTAACCAATGGAATAATACAAAATAAAGATAATATCTAAAACCACTTATTAACAGTGTAGTTTTCCTTGTTCTCCAACCTTTACTGACAACTTCTCAAACCAGCTGCTACCCCCCACTCCACAACACACACACATTCCCTTCTTGCCTCCAAAATTATGAAGAAAAGAGGGGCTATCAAGTGACTTTTGTATTTTCAAACCTTCAAACATACCTACCTCATTTTTAAAAAAAAATTCTGTTCCACTTCTGGAGTTGACTTTCTCAGCTTGCTCCCTCCATCTATGCTTCAAATGTCACTCATTCCCACGTTTTAGGGGTTTTATACAATTAATTGTCCTCCCTCATTTATTAAATTCCCTGTCTACCTTGATCCTAAAATTAAACAACCAAACCTCTGTGACTGGCCTCTGTATGCAATATACAAATCCTTATGAGTCATAAAAGAAAAAGGTTGGCATTGTCCAAAGTGACATAAACAAAGTCAAAATTAAATAACAAGAGGGAAAATATTTGCTACACATGTCAAGGAACCACTTTCCTTAATTGATAAAGTACTTTTGCATAAATCAACAAAGAGAAATAAACAGAAAAAAATTGACTAAGTGCATGAAGCTTGAAGAAAAAATAAATATATCACTTATTCATATATGAAAGATGTAGAATCTCACTCATAATTAAAGAAGTACAAATTAAAATATTATGATGTCAGTTTTCACCTATAAAATTAGCAAGTACCAAATAATTTATTAATACCATGTAAGGACACAGATATAAAAATATAAGTGTTTTTCACTATATAGCTTTTTTCATCATTAAAATTATTTTTTCATGATCATGAATTACATTTTTGGGTAAAAATGACTGTATTAAAAACCTGTCTCTAGGGGCGCCTGGGTGGCTCAGTCGGTTAAGCATCTGCCTTCGGCTCAGGTCATGATCCCAGGGTCCTGGGATCGAGTCCCGCATCGGGCTCCTTGCTCAGTGAGGAGCCTGCTTCTCCCTTTCCTGCTCCCCCTGCTTGTGTTCCCTCTCTCGCTGTGTCTCTCTCTGTCAAATAAATAAATAAATAAATATTTAAAAAAAAAAAAAAAACCTGTCTCTTGATCTCCTCGTTCCTTAAGAGATAGTTTTATCATTCTCCATTTCTTATTAGTTTAACCTCACAAAACAGTGGCTTATATGCCATGGGTTCATTTTCTCACCTCCTTACAACTTAGCTACTTCATTCTGAATATACTTTAATCTCTCCATTTGTCCATCTCTTGCTAAATCACCAATTAATAAATCTACCTCAATAAATCTAAAGGTCCTTTCAGTATTATTTTCACTTGGTCTAGAATTATTTGACACTGGTGGCCCCCCTTTTAAATATGCTCCTCCACAGGCTGGGATGACACAACACTCTCTGGGTTTTCCTCCTCCATCTCTGTATTTGCTTTCTCCCTATTGCCTTTTCACAGTTCATCCTTTTTCCAATCATTACATTTTGAGATCCCTTTCAAAGCCAAGTTCTTAGACTTCCTCCACTTGAATTCTACATACTCATGTCTTCCGTTCATAAATCTAAACTACTCAGATGATTCACCCATTTTTATTTACAGCCTATATATCTCTTTTGAGCCCCAGACTCACATATTCTCCAGCCTTCTTGGCTATATTTATGTTTGAAATGCACATCAGGCCATTTTAACCAAAACTGAACTCATGATCTGTTCTCTACTTCACACCTGATTCTTTTCCAACTCTCTTCATCTTGGTAAAGTTATCATCATTCATCTTGTTATAAAACACAAGAATCTTACAAGTCACTCTTGACATCTTCCCCATGCTTCTCTACAATACCCAATGCACCCAACAGCTCCTACTGATTTTTTTTCCCAACTTACTGAGTTGTACATAATATACAAAAAGTCACATATATTCAATGTATACATTTTGATGAGTTTGAATTTATGCATCTATCCTGATACCATCATAATAAAAACATAATACACACATTGTAATTAGTAATCTGCTACTTATTCCATGATCATAGTATTTTTGTTAGGGGTATTGGTTCCTCTGTATCTACCCTATCTCTTCTAATCCATAATCTGTACCCGTTATCTTTTGAAATACCACACCTATCATATTCTTACCACCCCACACACACACAAAAAAAGGCTTCCCCAATAATGGGATAAATATCAAAATACTACAAAGGCTGAAAACATTGTTTCCTGGGTTCCTCTCCAAACTTCTTCACACATGCTCCCCTTACCTTCTTGCTCAACCTTCATGGTTCATAATCTGAGGCAGATACAACTAGACAACTGCTTGTTTATAGATTGAATATCGTGCAACTAGTCTGATCTTTCCATCTCGAGTGCAGGTAAGCACTCCCGGCAAAATGGAGCATAGTTTGGCTAGCTTTATTTGCACTATAAATTCATCACAAAAATCTCAATAATTTTCAAGGCATTTTACTAAGTTTATTTAATTTTCAAAGGATAATCTAAAACAACAAAAACAACAATAAAGCAAAATTAAATGGAGTTTATCACAAGTGTAGAAACATTTATGTTGCTAAGCCTTCTCTCTTTGTGATACTTAGAATTGTCACTAGGATTAAGAAACTGATATAATCTTGTTCAGTCATTTAGCTTCTGAGTCTCAATTTTCTCCCCTACAAAAATGGGGTCATTATTACCAAACTCAAAGACAACTAAAAGTTGACATATTCAACACTGCCTACAGCACTAAATTAATCTCTCTCTCTTCCTCCCCCCTTCTCCCCTCTTGTCTCCTCTCATCATTTCCTCTCCCTTCCTTCACCCTCTCTTTCCCTCTCTCCTTGTCTCCTGACACATAACAGGAACTCAATGAAAATAAGTTTTGTTTTCTTTTTCTCAACATGATTAAAAGATACTGAATGGCCCACTGGAAGGCAAGTGTACTTATTTTAAAAAGGGCTTTAATTTAGAATGAATACTCTGATAATATGCAAGGATAAAGACTAATGTCTACTTCTGAATAACACCTACTATAATAGTTTTAGTAAAACAATTGTTTGTAATTCTATCCACAAATATATTTATTAGACTAAGCTCTTGTCCTTTCCATTTTGAAAAATATTGATGAAGATGGGCCTCCTGATAAGAAATACAGGTTATAATTCCCAAATAGTTTTGAAATTTAAGTACATTTCCTCTCACAGCCTGGTAACAATCATCATATTGAAGGAGAGAGATTCTTAATTCAAACAGATACACAGTTTTAGTTAATTATAGACAAGATAAAAAAAAAGATCTTTAAGTAGCTAATTTGCTAAAAGTTGGTCCTTGTTTCCAAGTTCACAATTAAGTATATAACTCATAAATAATATACCTCATATGGTATTTTCTCAGGTCAAAAACTAAAACACTGTATCCATTCTAGAAAAATAAGCTCCTTTAGAAATGTCATTACTGTTCAGATTATTGATCCCATTCTGCTCTCAGGGCCAAAGTGTTTAGCAAGACTATTTCAGGAACCTGGACAGGACATTTTTATGGGCAATGAGACAACAGATTATCCTGAGTTCAAATGAGAAGACCCAGTGGCCAGATCTATATCACTCTAACATTCTTCTGATGTGCAGCACAGATGGTGAGATATGTTGATGAATGACGCTGTCTCAGCAGCAGAATTATCTTACTAGTCCTGCCACACATTTCAGTTGAATGACCTATTAAACATGGCTGTCCCAAGGCAACTGGATAGATTTATAACTACAGCTGTTAAATGGGATCCTCTAGGAAGTTCTGAATGTAGATTCCCTTCTCATAGCCTTGACTTCTAATTTTTTTTCTTTTCTTTTTTTTAAGATAGAGAGCAAGCACGCATGAGTGCACGAGTGGTAGGGAGGGGCAGAGGGAGAGGGAGAGAGAGAATCTTAAGCAGGCTCCACACCCAGTGCACAGCCAGATGCAGGGCTTAATTTCACAACCCTGAGATCATTACCTGAACTGAAATCAAGAGTCGGACACTTAACTGACTGAGCCACCCAGGCGCCACTTGACTTCTAATTTCTAAGAACCATCCTGAGTTGGGTCTGAGTTGGGCAGGGGAAGGAAGGAGCATAAAGGGAGATAGGGAGTATATATGCAAACAAAATAATCTCAAATTACTAAGAGCACAGCATAACGAATATAGTCAATGATACTGTAATAGCATGGTATGGTGACAGATGGTAGGTACACTTGGGGTGAGCATAACATAACCCATAGAGATACTAAATCACTAATCTGCACATATGAAACTAATGTAACATTGTGTGTCAACTATAGGAGTTATAGGGTGAATTGAATTTTTAGGAGGGAGCATTAAAATAAAAATGCTAACTTAAATTAGAATTATCTAGGATAATTTCTTTATATACTCAGGATCTGTGAAGAACTAGGAGTTTGCTATCAGACAACTTCTTCACTGTTTCTATTTTACAGGAAACAGGCTAATAGGGAAAAGCACTGAGTTATGGTCCACGGTAATTGGGCTCTTGCACACAAGCCTTAACTATGTTATCCAAACTTTTGGGGTATCAGTTTCCTCACTTGTAAAATTAGAGTGAGTAGATGTCCTAAATACTCTCATAACTGTTATATTTTGCCTTTCCGCTCACTACCCTAGATTTCCACTCTTATGAATAGGAATACTTTAAATTTACTGAAAAGTAACAGAACACAGCACTAAATGCTCAGTCTCTAGAATTACACACACTTATATTTAATGTTGGCTTCAACACCTACATCTATATAGCCTTCTATTACTCAATATAAATTGAGTCTTAGAGTCCTTGTCTATAAATTGGAGATAATAGGATTCAACATGAAGTTGTTCTTAGATTTACTTATTTTTTTCATAGCACTTACTACCTTCTATCTAATTTACCATCTATAAGGTCCATAAAGGTAGTGAATATTGTCTGTTTTATTCACTGATGTATCCCAAGCATCTTAACATATAGTAGCCAGTCAATATCTATCAAATGAATACATGAAACAATGCATATACAGTTTAATAATTGGCAGAAAGCATTTGATAAATGATCCCATAAATGATCTTGATAGATAGAGTGTTATTTCACCATGAAGAAGTAGAAACAGAAGAAGCAGGAATGTTTCAAAGAGAAGATGAAGGGGACTGATGACCATACCATTACCAAATATCTTCAAGAGTACCACACGTTACTTTCAGAGACAAAAATATGAGCCAAGAGGTGGAAACTGCAGGGAGACATTTTTTTTTAATCTGGAATAAGAAGACTTTTCTAACAAAACTCCTCTAAGATGAAATGAACTGGTACTCAAGTAAATATTGAATTATTATTGGCCAATAAATGAAGGGATTAAGAAATCTAATTAAAGGTTATGAATCTATTTTTCTATGAATCAAATGATGTGGAGAGAACTTCTTATAAATAGGATATACAAAATAAATTTTAAAATACATAAATAGGGGCACCTGGCTAGCTCAGTCATTAGAGTGTGTGACTTTTGATCTCAGGGTTGTAAGTTTGAGCCCCATGTTGGGTGTAGAGATTACTTAAAAAATAAAATTTTAATTTATACATAGATATATATAACATTATAAAAATTGTGTATGTATATGTTACATATATAAAATATTGAATTTTGGCCTTGTGGTACTGTTGGCAATAAAAAGATAGATGAAAAATGGCAAATATAGTGAATACCTACCTATTTTCCTTGTGTACATGTGATCAAAGAACATTTACTTGCTGACAAATCATATAGGCTGAAAAACAAATGCTGCTTATTTGTCTTATTAACATTGGTGAAAGCAGCAGATAGCAGCTACAGAATCTCATACCCTACCAGAAAAACAGGACTGTTTAAAGCCAGCTTCTTTCTTTCGTGTTCTTTTTACCCCAGTGGTAACACTGCACTTTGGAATTTAATACTGGAGTGGGAGTGCTCCTGGGTTGTATGAAACTAATTGGTGCATCACTCTTGCCAACTAGGGATGATTTTAGACAAAATGTATGACATCAGTGAAAAAGGAATCTCACTCAATAGGTCCATAAAGCACTTTTTTTTGAAGGATATTTGGCCTCATACTAAAATAGTCCCATCAATCTACTGCCATCAGGTCAGACAGAAAAGCATTAGGTACATAAAGTGGCTGTCATAAAATGTAGCCAAAGCAGGAGCCAAGTCTGATCACAGAAGGTCAGTTAGACATTTAGAAAATAAAGGAAGCATGTTGTCTTTAATGAGCTGTCAAAAGTTAATAACAAGTGAGTTAGCTTTCTATTTTGGACAGAAATATTGAGAAAGATGCAGGGGTTCTGAAGGTTTTCTCTATTTTTAAATTGGCTGCCTACTAAGAATCTGTACAATAACAAAACTTTTTTAAGCTCTAGAATAGTGAACTACATTCACATGGTCAAACTATGGGGTCATTTTACAAATTGTGATGGTTAATGTCATGTGACCACTTACTGGGCCATGGGTTTCCCAGATACTTGGCTAAACATTATTCTGAGTGTGTCTATGAGGGTGTTTCTGGATGACATTAGCATTTGCATCAGTATACTAAGTAATGAAGATTGTTCTCCCTAATGTGGGTGGGCCTGATCCAATCTACTGAAGACCTGAGTAGAACAAAAATGACTAAGTAAGAGGGAACTCTTCCTGCATGACTGCTTGAGCTGGGACATTGGTCTTTTCTGGCCTTCAGACTTGAACCCTAACACTGGCTCTTCTTCCCCAAGCCTGCCAGCTTTCAGACCAGAACTATACCACTGGCTCTTCTGGGTGTATCTCTCATCTCATCTCATCTCTCTCTCTCTCTCTCTCTCTCTCTCTCTCACACACACACACACACACACACACACCATTATATCTGTTTCCCTAGAGAACTCTAATATATGGATTCAACAGCATCAGCAGGGAATGAGTTGAGTTGTGCCAATCAAGTGCATTATCCAGATGATTAAAATCAATCCCAGTAGAAGTTAATGTTTTAGAAACTTGTCTGGTAACAGTGTGGATGATCAGGCAATGTAATAACACTTTTGTAATGTAAATAATGAGCCAATTTTCCAATATTTTAAAAAATTAAAGCAACTAAAACTAAAGCAACTCCTCACTTTCAAACTCAAAATTCTATGACTATATTATAAAACAAGTTTAGGTAGCCATTCTCAAAATCAATTTCTAAAGCAACAGCAAAAAGTCTGAAAAATGCTTATTTCCCTAGCCATTCTCAAAATCAATTTCAAAAGCAACAGCAAAAAATCTGAAAAATGCTTATTTCCCAAGGGAATTATGAAATGATCCAAGTATCTAAGAACCCATCTCATTTCCTTACAGTCATTTTTTTAAGACTTAAGTACTCATCATCTTCAAGTGGTGATTCCTGTTATCATCATTAATCAGCACATGGCATATCTACTTATTTTCCATGATTATCTCCAGGCTCTGATGTTTTATGATATTTAAGTTCTACTTCTACCACATAGATTAAGTTTCCAAAGCATCTGTCCTTATGCACCTGAAGATACCCTTTGATGCTGCCAAATTCCTGGCATTACCTTCATGTGAATTTTCTTTGTCACTCACCTGCCCAGAAGCAGAAATTCGCCTGCTAGACCCAGGCGCCTCATGGCCATCAGCAGACCTCTCACCGTCATGCCCTCACAGAAGCAGGCCACTACCCGGGCCTTGGGCAAGTGACTCCTGAGCTTCTTCAGCAGCTTATCAAAGCTCTGTTCCCCTGCGTTGCTATAGATTTTGTAAGAGTGAGCGATGCAAATTCCTTCTTTGGCTGACATATCTTTGAAAGCTTCCATCCCACTCTCTCCATAGTTGCCTGTGTGAAAACAGATAAGCAGAGAGGTAGTGAGATGGCAGTGCTGGGTACACTGGATCCAATTAAGAATGCAAAAGGCTGGGAGCATGAAGATCACTTGTAGTGTTGAACTTGGAGCCCGAAGACCTGAATCAGTTTTTGCTCTTTCACTGTCTTGTTCATTTTGGACAATTTACAAAAAAACTACATTATACATATATGCATTGAACTTTAAATTGTGTTTTCACTGAGAGAGAGAGAAAATAGTATAAAAAGCAGAAGCAATTCAGCTCCCCCTTTGACTTAAAAAGTTCATACTCTAGTGTGAGATGATGGAAGACATTTATCTGCTGTATTTTCATTCTATCTCACTTCCCTTTGCTTCTTACTGTATGACCATCTCATCCCACCGGCTCAGATTCCTATATTTAAAGACACAATATATACACTTAATATGTAATAGATGCCATTGTACAGATATCACATAGAGTATTATATTTTATAGAATATTATGCATATTATATTCTATTAGCAATCATAAGAATCTGTGCCTTTATCCCAACTGAAAATTCCATATCCTTGCTTGAGATTTGAGTCTTGTCACAGGTAAATGTATAAGCTTCAAATGAAACATTTGAAGTTTCATTCTGTACAACTATAGGGAAGTTAGTGATTTAGGGAATAATTCCAAAGTCTTCTACAAATCTGGGGGGCTAAGGACTGATGGTGGTCCTTTAAATTAATGGAAATTGGTGATCAATACTGACAATCAACTGTATGCCAGGAAGTGGACCAAAACCTTTACAGATATCATCTCATTTAACTCTCGCGAGAATATACTTAGGTATGCATTATGACTTCCATTCTGCAGATAAGAAAACAGATGAAGCAGTTAGGTTTACACTTGCCCAAAGTTACATACCCAGGAAGTGGAATTCTGCACTACATTCTCAGATCAAAGAGTGTGGTTTCTGCTCCCTCCACTCGTGCATGGCTGACTTTTGGAAGACTCAGAAGCCCAATTATATCTACATTTCTTTTTCCTATTTAAGGGTCATGATGCTTCAATTTTAGGTATTTTTAGAGCCTCTTAAGGCTCTATAAATCATACCAGGCTCATTTTCTGAGTTTCCAAAAGATTAGGTGGGTAAGGGGGAATGATTTAAAGAATACAGGAGCCTATTAAAAGACAAGCAAGCTGTGGAGCATCTAAGGATGTAACCAGCCTCACAATCAACCAGACCTAGGAAAAGGAATTTCATCAGGAGGAGATCTCCAATGAATAAGGAAGTAAAAGGCATTTGGTTGCATTGGTTTCACTATATGACTCTAATAGAGATCACTTATAAATCAGGATACCCATATAACATTTGGATTTTTGAAGTCACTTCATATAGATTAGCTCACTGCTCCTTGCATCAACTCTGTGATAGAGGTAATATTATCTTCCATGCACAACTGATAAAACTGAAGTTCACATTTAGCAAGTAGGTGGCCGAGTCTTGGTTTGAACATATAACTTCTCACACCTGCCCCTGTGTATGTTCCACTGCAGCACAGGTACCTTGCTGCAAATGAGATCCTCAGACTTTGAAGGTGGATTTTTATGTGGTTTTATCTTCCTGAACAAACTGTAAAGTGTAAAGCAGAGCAGGATGGCTCAAGTCCTAGCCAAAAAAATCTGATGGGCCAGCTGCATCTTTCCTTTTTCTCTAGAAATAAAATAACAAGAAGCCTCTATGATGATGGCAAGTGGGCAATGTAGTTATTTTGCAATTAACAAAGTTTAAAGGACCCCCGCTGAAAAACATGCCCAGGGGCCTAAATTACTAGTTTTATACTAATCTGAGTAATCTATTATTCTCTGATTTATTTTAAGCCAACTCTATTTTTCAGTTGACTGTCTTGCACTTAATGCTTTCATTAGTACTGAGGTATTTGCATAAATAATTTGAAATTAGGTACATAGCGATTGTGATGGCAATGATAAAAATTCTCAGTTTATTTGCAGTTATTTAAGAAAATGACAAATTCATAATCTTTAGCACCTCTCCCAACAACTTTAATATTATTTTTTTATACAGTAAGTTATATGGAAGCAGCAGAGAGAGAACCTTGTTATTAGAGAGATCTGAGTTCTAATTCTGCTTGGATAGTCTCTCTAAATCTAGCTTTTCACCTGAAAATCAGAGGTAACACTACCTAACACATGAGTATTTTGTATATTATATATGTTAAACATTATATCTAGTTTAAACATTATAATAAATGCTTATAATTATTATAATATGTTATTATTTTTATAATTAATTATACATACTATTATATATTATATATAACATGTATAAACACTATATATAATTATAATAGATATTATAAAGTAATATATATGTTAACCATATAAAATATCTGATAGGTAGCCTGAACCCAATTAATTGTACTTATTGGCATTAGATATAGTGAAGCTGCTCTCTCCTGGAGCATCTAAAACAAATAATGGAGCAAAAGGCATTAATAATGAACACTGGATTAAAGAATGAACTTAAACTAGTTGGGGAAATACGATTTTCTCAGAACAAAGCCCAAGCAGTACTCTTTAAAATTAAAACAGGAAACAGTTCTAATATATGTGTGACATAAAAATTCTGCAGAATAATTTTGATTTTATAAAAGCCACTATAAGCTGAGAATTAAAAATGGGAGCATGTATTCCATGTATTCCAATAAAACTGGGAAGCTTGAATTCAGTGTTGAGATTTTCAGTAGTTGATATAAAGACCATATTCTGGAATTACACATTTAAAAATAAAAGAGAAACTATTAAAAAGTTCATAAGCTTCTCATAGGAAATGAAATAGATTTCAAGCGATGTATAGGATGAGAAAAAGCTGAGGAAACAAAGATTTATTTTTCCAACAGGGAAACAAAGGTGATAGAGAAAGGAAGGTAGGTGTAAAATATGAAACTAGCCTGTGTCTTCATTTTAAGCAACCGGTAAAAGCAGGAAGGAATCCATCAGACACTCTTTTTTAACTAGCAGAGGGCTGGTGATTTGGAATTATGAGAAGAAAATGTAATCAAGGCTTTACTGGACTCTTAGCTCACACTATTTTGCAACAATGTAAATGCCAATTACTGATTTTCAACCTTATGAATTCACATAGGGACAAAGCAAAAAACTCATTATGCAATAGAAATAAATCTTATCAACCTTTACAAAAAATTAAAGGAAAAGATGATAGGTTGAAGTAGGGAGAACTAGGGTGTTAAAATCTTTTACATACAATTTGGAAGTCAAGACATACACAGAAAACAAAGAAAGATGAATTATTTGAATCTAAAAAAATAGACTAATCTAAAATAGAATTATATTTAAGGGAAGACACATGAATTAAGAGAAGTTTATTGTTCATAAATTAAAAAGTAGGCATTAAAAAACATATTCCTACTAAGAAATATGAAGGTAAAAAACAGAAAAAAAAAAACCCTAAAATGTACTTTTTACCCTTAAGGCCTTCTGTACTATTAGATTTTGAAAAATATGAAAGTACAAGTTTGAATGAAAAAAATTTAATAACATACTTAAAAATTATTGAAATCAGAAAGTAGACATCAACAATTTTAAGTAGTTGCTTTCACTAGTTCTATTTGACCTACATCATGTCTGTGGAGATCTGGAAGTATCTGCGTCCATCTGGGCCTACAAGGTACACATCGAAAACAAGACTGGTTAAAGAATAACTCTAAATCTTTCTTCTAACCTAAGAGAGATTGTTTATTTGAACTTTATGATTAAAGGCAGTGAACAATTGTTTAGTATGTAATGTATAATCAAAGGTAACTGCTCTTTCTGATGGTACCAATTCAGTAGCAGTAACTACTGTGTTACTGTGGCTTAAACGTACTTTCAAATAAAGGTAATAAAGTATAGGAACATAAATAGGATATATATATATATATGTATATATATATCTAGTAAATGAGAGATTTTTCTAGCAAAATATACATTTGAGATATGGTTCAAATTTATAAATTTTGTGTGTATTGGGGAAAATGATAAGAATCAGAAATTAATAGAATTATGCTAAAAACACTCAAATACTTTTCTTTTCTTTGACATTTATTTCTTTTTCTCCATCAGACCATCATTATTCCTTCCATTGGAGCTTATGCAGTCACGTATAACCTCTTACCACCTATCTTTCATTTCTTCAAAACTTTACCAAACTCTATGTTTAGGAGTCTTATTTCTTACTATGCCCTTCCATATGTCCCTTGGATGCCCCACGCATTCCCAGTTATTTACTTTTATTCATGATGCTCTTTTTACCCCGAATACCCTTTCCCCATGTCTCCATGTTGAAATCTTACCAATTTTTTTTCTGGTCCAACTCAAATGCCCAGACTGTAAACTTATTTAGGATGTATACCACAACTCCATGGCACCACCCAGCAAATGCTTGTGGAATTAAACTGATCTACCCCACCATGCTTTTCAAGAATCTCCCTACAAGGAATAGGGTAAACTATTCATTTAATAGATATTAATGAATTAATTAAATAGATATGATACTAGGCACATGGTAGACTCTAAATATTTACATATTTTAGCTATTGATCTATTTTATAATATTGAAGAGATAATTTTTGTTACTTGTAATTGTTAAAGAAGTTTATAATTGCGGTTCCTTCACCTTTATGACAAGGCTGATCACACTAATGATTTTTTTTGATATTGAGAATTTTGTTAAAAATCCAATCCAAGATATTAAATTTGTTAATATGTGATAAAACACATATAACCCACTTCATATATATGTTTTATCATGAGATTTCTAAGGAGAGTTCCTCAAGTCAGATAATGAGTTATGGTGCTAATTAGGTATTATATTGTATTAGGCTCAATTTAAAATACATATTCTGTATTCTATTATGTATGTATATTTATATGTTGCATGCTATATATACTTACTTATATTTTGGATATATTATATATCCTACTTTCAAAAACTGTAAGCCCCTTGAGGGTAGTAAATTCATTTAAACATATCACCACATAATAGGTACTCATGTTCTTGAACAGAAAGATAGGTAAAGAGTAAAATTTTATTAAAGTAAATTTACTTGTTCAAATATGATCATCAAGCGGGTGCTAAAAAAATGTAAAAACTACTTTTTCAAAAAGCATTCACCTTAGGAAATTTTAATTCACTTTAAAGACAAATATTGAGCTTGGTGTTCCACATTAGAACTTTTTTTTCCTTTTAGTTGGCCCAAATGATCATTTTCCAAAAAGGAAATGACGATTTTCAATATAAACAGTAATTTAAAAATACATTCTGATTGGCTTCTACTACTAATATCCTGTTACTATTATAAACAATGTATTTTTTATTGACAACTACTAGTGAAGGAAAATGCTGCCATTTCTCATGGGAGTTACTGCCTAGGATGATACCATCCCCCAGAATATGTGTGAATGGGATCAATAAAACAGTATCCCCCAGAATATGTGTGAATGGGATCAATAAAACAGTGTCCAATCACCACTTCCTGCCCTTCCATGGGGCCATAAATGTTCGTCAAGGGATCTTAGCTAAAACTGCCCTTATTGAGTAGGCTATGTCTTAGTTAAACTAGTGGTTAACTAAAGGAGCTGAAGGGAGAAAAGACAGGGAGACAAACACCTCTTCTCATTGTATTAATATCTTTTATAAAGATGTTCCTCTTTTTAAAAACATGTCTTCTCCCCATTATAGCCATCTGTGCAATGAGTATAATAGCAATTTCAAACTCTATATTGCACTCATTTATATTTGTCTCCTACTATTAGACAATTAAATTCTTCAAAGTAGGTATTTATATCCTCACAACAAAAACAATATATGTACATATTTTTGTTCAATGAAAAGAAAGAAGTTAAGTGTCCCAAGGAAGACTCCTAAAGAGGCCTATAGAACTGAGATTTAGATGTTTGCGATGCTGGAGATATTATTAATGGAAAGATTTTTAAAGCAAAACCGTTGGAGTACATAAAACATTATTATCATCTATCATGTACCCTCATTATGGTTCCATGAATTATTACAAATGCCTTTGCTACGAAAACCTTGGCTAACAAACAGATTTTCAAGTTTGGGCCAATTATTTCAAATCCTACCCTGGAGTGTTTCTATGCCATGACCCATATAACACAGTATTCAATGTGAGGTAGGACATTATTAGATCTTATCCAGAGTGTTTTATTATTGAAAGTACTAGAAGGATCTCATTTAGCAAAATCACTTTAGGAATTACTCTAGGCATGGATTATATAAGCAACATTTGAGCAATATTCCAATAATGAATTCAGAAGGAAAAAATAGTGTAACATAACTTAGTAACTTGGATTTTGAAATATACACATATATATTATATATAAATATATATATTTATATATATTATTTATGGGAATATGAGCCAGGGCTATTGAATATTGTCAGAAAAGTATGTACCAAGCAGTTGCTGAGCAGTATACTATGTCGATGAACTTTCCTACTGTCTACCAGGATTAAAAGCTAGAAAAAGAAGTTTGATCTTAAGAGCAAAGATATGGATGCCATGGTGGCTCAGTCAGTTAAGCATCTGCCTTTAGTTCAGGTCATGATCCCCAGGTCCTGGGATCGAGTCCTGCATTGGGCTCCTTGCTCAGTGGGGAGCCTGCTTCTCCCTCTGCCTGCCGCTCCCCCTGCTTGTGCTCTCTCTCTCTCTCTCTCTGACAAATAAATAAATAAAATCTTAAAAAATAAAAAAAATTAAAAATAAATAAATAAAATTAAGAGCAAAGATACAAGTTGACCGTACAAATCCATACATGGCAGAGGACATGAAAATCAAATTAAGGAAAGAAGAATACATGAGAGTTATAGCTGTCACACATGTCAAGTACAATAATTCTGAGTCCCACCTTTGGTTCTGTAGTGTAGGTTGCTGAACCTTAGAATCAAAAGTTGTGAGATATACTCCCTCCAGTAACTCTAGTCCATATAATTGGGTTGAACTAATTGAGATAGACAAAACTGAAAGGGAACCAAATTTAGGAAAAAAAATCAAGTTTTAGAATTTATTTTTAAATATCTTCAAAATAGCTAAGTAGGAATGCCAAATAGAAAACTGAATAAGGACATTCTGGCTCAGAGAATAGAAGTCTAAATTGGAACTATTTGGGATCAGAATATGGACAGCAAGAGTAAGAGCTGCAATTGTAGGATATGAAGAGAAGAGGGATCTGATTATATCCTAAAGAATTCAAATATTTATGCATGGAGAAGGAAAAGTTGACATAGACAATGAAGAAGAAGAAACCAAGAAATGTATTGTCATGGGAGCCAAGATAAAAAATGCTTTTATTTGCTTTTATACATTAACTGTATGAATAGTAAAGTAAGATGCATGGTGAAAAAACTCACTGATTTTGGCCATATTATAGCAGAAGACATATAAGAGCAGGTTGTGTGTGAATGGGAGTAAGAGAATGAAGATAGTATATATTTTTTAAAGATTTTATTTACTTATTTGACAGAGAGAGAGAGCCCAAGCAAGGGGAGCAGCAGAGGGAGAGGGAGAAGAAGGCTCCCTACTGAGCAGGCAGCCTGACATGGGGCTCCATCCCAGGACCCTGCGATCATGACCTGAGCTGTAGGCAGACGCTTAATGGACTGAGACACCCAGGCCCTTGAAGATAGTATATTTATATACAACATTTTGAGACACTTGGCAGGGAAGAGAAACAAAGAGGTATGGTGGTAATTGGAAGAGAATGTGGAAATCAAAGGAGAAGTTTTGCTTATGTTCAGATAGGGGTCCCTTAGGCGAAGGGCTGAGCCCAGGACATGGGGCAGAATAAGCACTCAATATATGATAGTTTCTATCATCATCATCATCATCATCATCATCATCATCAATCTAGATCCTGTGGAATTAATTAGTAAAAGGTTAATAATAATATTATTGGTCACTTCAAATAACATGACTACTAATAATTTATTAATCATTATTTAAACCAACCAATCCTATGAAGTAGTTATTATTTCCCAAATGTTATAAATAAAGAGTTTATGCTGAGAGAATTTGCCAAATAACTGATAGCTTCATATGTCAAATTTCAAAGTGTATGCTCCTTTCCTACTGTATATTATACCCTTAAAGCACTGAGTGAGAATTGGTCATTCAGTCCTGTGGTTCCTCCAAAAGCATTTACCCACCATTAAATGTCTCATTTGAAACCAATGCCTGATGCTACTGAATAGAATTCATCTCAGGAAACATACATTATTTAACAAGTAAGTTTTTTGCCTACTTACTACAAATATGATAGACATATATGGTATAGCACTAAATGATCCAATCTATATCACTTCTGAGAATTGATGTTTAAATATCAAAGCCTTCCTTGTACAAAATATACAATAATTAATTGTAACTTTTCTATAGACAAAGGCCTGTAAAATAAGAGGAAGCTTTTGGAAATAGACATGCCATATCATCTGTCATTGCTACTTAACTAAATCCTTACCGGGAAAGGAATCTTTGCTGGGACTTCAGAGGCACAGAAGGAAGAGAAAAAACTAATCTTGCTATTAAAAATACTGCAGTGTTTTCATTATTACCTTGTGAATACGGCTTAAATTGAGATTTGTAAAATGAAAAAAAAATCATTTTATTAATCTTCTCAAAAATAATGGAGTTGTTGACTCATTTCTTTTTCTGGCTATTATTCTTCCTAAAGGAAAATAAAAAGTCGAGACAGAAACTGTGACCCAGATTCCTGCTCTAACCCTCCAGAATTCAACTTCCTTCTTTCTTTGTAAGCTGTCAACTCCACAGCTAAAGCCTGCAGTGCATGTCTCATTAGGAGTGCTTCCATTTCCCCAGAAAGGACAAACCTCTATATAGAGCTGGGTGTCAGTGGGTCGGGGGGTCGGTGAGTTATTCACTGTGCCTGTTTTAGCTGGCAAGTCACCTCTGGTTCCGGATTCTAACTGGATCCAATGACAACCCGGAAACGCCCCCATCTCAGCAGAAGGCCGAAACTCTCTGCAGCACGGCCAAAGGCGTTCAAGCTTGACAAGACTTTGCTGAAAGGAAGCAACTTCTCTGACAGCAGCTCCCTGGTCTGCCACTCGCTTCTCCAGCTCACAGCTATCCTGTCCTGCTTCTGCGGCTGCTACATTCTCTCTGAAAGGACGGTAACTCCCACGATACAGAGAGCAGGGGCTCAGTTTGGAAAGATCTGCCTGGCCCATCATTTACTGCAGGACTGAGAAATGAGGAGAAGGAGTTGGACTGCAGTGCTATGGCTGCTGTGTGGGTGCCACATGGGCTTCATTCAGGAGTGGGTCAAGCATGCTGCGTTGAGCGTTCTGGCCTTGGGGACTGTCTTGTGTAGTGCAGACCTCTGCTGTCCAATGCGGTAGCCATTGGCCACGTGTGGCTATTGAGCATTTGACATATGGCTAATTCAAATTAAGATATTCTGCCACAGTAAAACAAAATAGATTTCAAAGACTCAGTATGAAAAAAAAGAATGTAAAATAAACCCATTCATATTTTATCATATTGGTTACATGTTGAAATGATAAAATTTTGGATGTACTGGGTTAAATAAAATGCATTTTTAAAATTAATGTCACTTGTTTCTTTTTACGCGTTCTCAAAATTACACACATAAAATTATACACTCATTATATCTTCATTAGAGAGTACTGAATTATACATTCAGAAAAGATTGACATCCTCTATATTTCAGGGTAGAATCTAAACCTCTTAGAACACTTTATGACGTCCAGGATTTTTTTATTATCTAGGGTCTAATCTTTTTCTCTAGCCTCACTGCTTGCATTTTCTTTATGTATATAGCACATGCTTCAGCCATACCAAAGAATATACAGATCACCAAATACACCATGCTTTTTCACATCTCTCAATTTCACACTAACTCCTTTTTCCTAAGATATTATTCTGTGTAGCTAATTCTGGCTCATCCTTCAAGACTCAGCAGAAAGTGACAGAACTCTCTAACTCTCTAGTTCTAAGTAGATACCCTCTGCTGTGCCCTTACTGCCCACCTCCACTCCAACATCACAGGATTTTTCATGTTTTATTTTAATTATTTGTGTCTGATTACCTAAGAGACTGTGAACTAAACAGCAAAAGAGGTTACATCTTAGTTACCCCTTTTGTCCAGAGCCTAAGTAGCCTAAGTATTTGTTGAATAAATGTATTTTAGAAAATGAGTACTGACTTTTTCCCCCAGGTTTATGAACATATAATTGACATATAACATTGTGTAAATTTGAGGTGCAAATGTGATGACTTAACATACATATATATTGTGAAATGATTACCACAATAAAGCTAGGTAACATAACCCTCACCTCACATAGTTGCTTTTGGGTTTCTTTTTGGTGAGAATATTTAAGATCTACTCTCTTAGCCACTTTCAAATATACATGTTAACTATAGTCAATATGGGTGTATATTAGATCCTCAGAATTTACTCATCTTACAACAGCAAGTTTGTACCCTTTGACCAACATCTCCCCATTTGTCCCACTCCCTGGCCCCAGCAACCACCAATTTACTCTTCGTTTTTATGAGTTCAGCTTTCTTAGATTTCACATATAAATGAGATCATACAGCATTTGTGTTTCTCGGCTTGACTTATTTCCTTTAGCATAATGCCCTTGAGGTTCATTGATTTCTCATTAAAAAAGTATTATTGAGCATGTACTATAAATAGCTGTGCAAAGCAGCTCTGCTGTTGAAGCAGCTCTGCATTCACTCTGATCTGGAGGGGCTGAGAAAGTCTACGAGGAAGGGCTGCACAGCTCAAGAACGGGTGCCTTGGACAGAGTACGGGGATAGTGTCTGAAATTGGTTCTTCAACTTATCACCTGCGGGGTCTTTGAGAAACTGCATAACTTTTTTTGTGAACCTGCCTCTATATCTATAAAATGATATGCACTCTAGGGATTCTTTAAGTTTTCAACGCCTCCTATGTTGTTTTGTGATAAAGAGGATTGTAACCATTTTCTCCTTCCCTTTTAAATATGCTTGCTCCAAATTCCATTTTCCACTTCTCAATATATGTGTTCCGAGCCATGTAGATAATTCTTAAGTTAAATTTGCTTTGTAAATTTAAATGTTTCAAGAGCCAGAACTTCTACTCAATGCAGTTATTAGAAAGGTGTCTGATAAAATGCCTCTGGTAATATATGAAAACTAGTATTCATTAAAGTGGGAAATTTTGTAATTTATGTAACTATACTTAATTCAATCATCTGTTCTATCTATACTTTCTAGACATCATATTAAATATTAGTTGGTCTTTTTAGATATTCCATTCTTTATAAGATCTGCTTAGTCTACTAAGACTGTTTTCTTTCTTTTTTTGTCTCCTTAATGTACTTATATCAATTTGTTAAAAGATTCCAACAACGCAATAAACTTTCCACCAGACATAAGACATGCATTTTTTTATATGTATCAAACCAAAGGAGAACAAAATTCGCTAAATATATTTCTAAAACAACTAAAATTGTTTGCTGATAAGTGGAAACCCATGGGGAAACCTATGGGGGAAATGTATATTTCCTTATAAATAAGATTTACCAGTGTTTGTATGTGTGTGTGTGTGTGTGTGTGTGTGTGTACCAAAAATTCCCAGGAGTGTGTCCGAGTGTCTGTTCTAAGGCAAGGGCAAAGCTCCTGGCCTGGGACCAGGAGAAGTTGTGATTTTAGGTCTCATTCAGAAGGAATCCCAATTTCAAGCATTAGTAAGTGGACTCTAGATTTTATATACTTTCTTTTTTTTTTTTTTTTAAATGGGGTGTTTATTTTATTTTTTTAAGATTTTATTTATTCATTTGAGACACAGAGATACAGAGAGAGCACGAGCAGGGGGAGAGGCAGAGGGAGGGGGAGAAGCAGACTCCCCGCTGAGCCAGGAGCCCAATGTGGGGCTCGATCCCAGGACCCCGGGATCATGACCTGAGCTGAAGGCAGACGCTTAACCATCTGAGCCACCCAGGCGCCCCTAGATTTTATATACTTTCTAATGCCACTAAAACTCTTGCTTAATATGGGGGAAAGAAAGGGGTAGGCGGAGGAAGGCTGAAACTGCTTATTAGCTTCTTAATCTTAGGTAGTTTCCATGCATCCCAAATTCAATACCTTGAAATAGGCTCCATTCCACTCAATATCCAAGCATTTGTTGAAATGAATAAAAAAAAATAAAAACTACATAAGGCTGGGGGGTGTGAGGTGAATAAATATGTCTGTTAATATAATATTAATTAACATATAGAGGACTGATATATGAATGCCTATATATATATATATATATATATATATATATAAAATGATCAATGTTCTTATAAGTGGGTGTATATACGATATTCATAAAGAAATATGATACATATACATACATATGTATACATATGCATGTATATACTGTAACATCAGTTCAAAGTACTGAGTTGGATATAGGTAGTAGAGGTAAAAGAAGAGTTTTCTTCTAATTGGACACATCAGGTGACTTATATACTACATCCTTTTGCTCTTTCTGTTTTCTCCAATTATATCTGGATAATTTCCTTTTTTATTATTTCAATTTTAATTATTTATTTTATTTGTGTATAGTTCACATAGTTTCAGGTATACAACAGAGAGATTCAACTTTTCCATACATTAGGCTATGCTCACCATATTTGACATGGTCAATAGCTTAGTTACACCCTATAGCGAAGGACTAGTTTTGTCACATGAAGTAGATGTTATCAAACTTTTCTCCATCTGCCCCACATGATTCTAGGAAGTACCTTGGCCTGGGTCCTCCATACTACAGGGCTGAGGGAAACCAAGAATGAGGCAGGGAGGGAAAGGTGGGCAATACAAGAGTGGAATACTGAGGCCATGGATTGCTCATTTTGTTGGACCATATTTCAAGAGGCCATATAAAGCTGCTTCTGAAAGCTATGTTGAGGAAGAAGGGAGAAGGGTATGTCCACAGTTTCTCATTTGCCAATGGTTAAAGATTACCTCCTTGGCGCATTAGTTCCCCTACTCTTCTTTCTTATCATGAGTTGGCTCCAACCAGTCATACCATGTGAGAGGTATGTGGAGAAGATGCAAGGCAAGGTACTACTGAGCTGCACCCATGTGAAATGATTTCAAGTCCATGTAAAGCTGATTACTGCACTGCTGGCTGGGAGTGCAACTCAAAACAAAGGCCTGGAAACAAAGGAAACCAAGAACATTTGAAATGGTATCTTAAGTGATATCTGATATCAGAGAGGTAAAACATTGGGGTTATTTCAACTATTTGCAAGAGCCTCTGTTTTCTCGCTTTTGACAAGATGTCTGCTTGGCTCCCATAATATGAGGGATATTTGGTGGTAAATGTTTAACAACTACTTCTTTGATGAGAAATGTGTGAGTGTGTGTGTGTTACAAATGTTACTGATTATACAATTAATGTAGCACACCCTTTAGAAATACACAATGCACTTTATTATAAATTCCATATAGTCAATTAACTCTCACAAAATGCTTTCATTGAATTTTGCCAAATCTTATATCCATAGCCAATGCATGTTTACAATTCACCAGTGTATTTCTGATATGAATGTTGACTGAAATTTTTATATATGTTAAGGTGTTCGATGAAAGTGAAGCCAAATAAGTTGTAGTCAGAACTTTGCTTACCAATCAGTAATACATGTAACTTCGTTGCTGAATCACAAAATAGTTTCAAATGCTAGAAGAATTTTTTTTATATATTGTGCAATCACAATGTGGTGGTTATAGACTTGACATACTTTTAAGTTTAATCTAAATTGTGAAGATTTTCTCCATCAAATCAAGACCTGATTTTTAGTGTGCCAATTTCTATGGTTTAAATATTCTCATCATGACCAATTTTCAGTCTACTAATGTGAGGTCATGAAACATGGAGTTGGAAGGGGGTGAGCAGTAGCACACCAATACAGTATATTGACTATATATATATCTATACCTATTTATCTATCTATCTATCTATCTATCTATCTATCTATCTATCTATCTCTATATATACTGTCACTCTAAATAGCCTAAAGAGTAAAGAAAACTGTGAAATGTGGTGAATTATTAATAATCTGTTTTTCATTTGAATGTATTGATATTCTACTTTTAAAAACAATTTATGTAATTATAAATGTATATAATTTAATTTTTAATAATGGCTCTGCTTAACAACAGGCTACTGAAAATTTAACAATTCTTTTGTGCATACCTCTATGAACTGTTGCCAGCACACACCAGATATGCCAATAAAATATTTTAAGATTCTGCTGGCCAGGCACCCGGATGGGTCAGTTTTGCATCTGAATCTTGGTTTTGGCCCAGGTCATGATCTAAGGGTCACGAGACTGAGCTACACATCAGGCTCTGTGCTCAGTGGGGGTGGAGAATCTGCTTGAGATTCTCTTCCTCTCCCTCTGCCCCTACCCAGCACGCACTCTCTCTCTCTTTTTCCAATAAATAAATCTTAAAGATTCTGCTGGCCAATGGTCTCTGTGTTATTTTTAGTGACTCCTGGATTTTGGAAGTTACAGACTCCCTTTGTAAAGATCCAATACAGTAAAGGTGAAAGTTTAATGGTGGAAAAAGGAGTATCATATCACTTCTGATTGGGCTCAGGAAAAGGCCTGCTCATGAAGGCGAATTTAAGTTGGGTCTTGCAGAAGGAATGGATTTGGGCAATCAGGAGATAGCATTCCAGATGGAGCTAAAAGAAGCAGCACAGGTTGAGGTGGTAAGGCGTGGTAAAGGTCCAATCTTCCCACCTCAGAGGCAACAAGAAGGGAAGGCCAGGTCCAGTCCAGGATCACAATGGGGAGGCCCTAACTTAATAGATAAAGAGGCTTGATAGAAGGGATTTGAGAGAGCAGGTGACATTATCTGAATGCACTTAAGAAAGAGTACCCTATTAATAATGAGCCAAGAGAGTGGAGTGGTTGTCCAGAGAAAAATGACAGAGTATTGTAATTACAAAATTTAGAAGTAAGAAGGGACTGAATTAGGATAGTGATAATAGAAACAAAGACAAGATGGTGTACAGGGCCACTCTGTAATGTAACTCAGAAGGTGTTGGCATTCACGTGGAATACAAAGTGAATGATGGTCTTTGGGATTATGCTATATGGTCTCTTTTTTTTTCTTTGTTTAAGATTTTACTTATTTACTTGAGAGAGAGCTAGAGAGAGAGAGAGAATGCACAGAGGGAGAGGGAGAAGCAGACTCCCTGCTGAGCAGGGAGCCCAACACGGGGTTTAATCCCAGGACCCTGCGATCATGACCTGAGCCAAAGGCAGACACTTAAAGGACTGAGCCACCCCAGGTACCCTGTTATGAGGTCTCTTAAAAAAAAATTGACAAATGATTACTTCATATGAGATTAGAGAGAAAGCAGTAAGCTTAGTTAGGAGGTTAATGCAGTAGTCCAGGTGAGAAATGAGGGTGACTTGAAAGTAGTGACAGTGGACATTATATCCATGGGCTGAACTGTGCGTCCCCAAAATTCATATGTCAAAAACTTAACCCCCAGGGCCTCAGAATATTACCGTATTTGGAGACAAAGCCTTTGAATAGGTAATTAAGATGAAATGAGGTCATATGGGTGGTTCCAAATCTGATATGACGTGTCCTTATAAAAAGAGGAGATTAGGGCACAAACATGCACAAAGGGAAGATGATGTGAGGACACAGGAAGAAGAGAGTCATCCACAAGCCAAGGAGTCAGGCCCTGAGAAGGACACAACCCAGCTGATATACTGATCTTAGGCTTCTAGCCTCCAGAACTGTAAGGAAACAAATTTCTGCTATTTAAGCTACCCAGTTTATAGTTCTTTGTTATGGCTGCCCAAGCAAACGAATACAGCCCTCTGCAGCCATCCTCAGGCAAGATAAAAAGTAATCCAATTTTGTGGTCAGAGGAATCATGAGTATTTGGAAAGGACGTTGGTGTTTGTAATAAGTGGACAGAGTTGGATTCTTACATCAGCAATTTACTAAGCACAGGAGCCTAGGCAAATTGTATAAATGTCTCTGAGCTTTGGTTTCTTAAATCACATCAGATATGATATGACAGCCCAATGTCTGGCACAAAAGAGATCTGACCAAAGTTAGTTCTTAGTTCTCTCCTAGTTTTTTCTTCCTAACAGGCAGTTACAAAACAGGCCTTAAAAGAAAGGCGCTGAATAGACTAGTTTAAATCTCACTTGAATTCCTGAAACCTGGGTTCAAATCCTGGCTCTGTCACTTGCCGGTGTTTGGGCAAGTTACTTAATCTCTCAAAACCTTTGCTGCCTCATCTATAAAATTCTCATAAAGGGACTATTAGGATTAAATGTGATTTTGCATGTGAAAGGCTTAGACTATAAATATTGCTTAGTACACAGAAAAGACTCAACAAGTATTACTATTACTAATCACAAGCAATTTTATAAGTTCTTTTTCTTAGACACTGGTGTTTGCCATCACTGTCTATGACCAACCCCTTTCAAGAGAAATTCTTCCTCTGTGGTTTGCCTCTATTCTCAATGCTTCAGCTAACATCTACAGCTCCCAATTTATATCTCCAGTTAGATACCTGGCAAATGTTAATTCAGCTGTTGTCAAGCATTCTTCCCAGACATTTAAAATTAAAGCTGTTCATTAGATATGGTGGTGCACTGAGTGTTCAGTAGTGTTGCTACAAAGTAATAACATTTTAGTGTTTCTTAAAAACATGATCCCCATCCCTGCTGCCTATGTAGGCACGTCACAGTGCAAATTAAAACAGACATAACCTCTGTCATCAGGGAACTTAATAGCTAAAGCATCTTGATTGGATTCACCCAGTGTTTTAATAAAATCACTCACGGTCCAATTCTCTTGTCCTCATTTTGTTGCTGATGAAATCCCAGGATAGTACCGAAGTGTTGGCTTTTTTCACTCTGTTGCACTAATGTCTGCTCTGTTCCCCATACTCTAATCCTTTAATCATACCTTTGGGATACTAGAGTGTAGTAAACCATTTGGGATTATCTCACACACAGGAATAGCAAGTTGTTCTCTGAAGCATATGGAAGCTGCCAATGTGGCTTATTTCCTCCCTGTCCCTCAAGATATCTTTGATTCTTCCCAGGGCTCCACAGGGCACTTCTGGCTAAGAGAAATCCCTGAAATGGAAGTTCTGACTCTTCCTAACTTGGCATTTTAAAAGTGAGTCATATTTAGAAATGATCCTAGGATTCAGGACTATGTTGAATCATGAACTTGTGGAACTGTAGGCCAGCTATGAAAAAAGTTAAATGATGATGGTCATGTTTTAATAAGAACTCATTCTTACTGATACAAACATGGTATCTGTCCAGCTTTCAAGAAGTGCCTCAGTGGCCATCTCTGTACATGGTCCCTTTTCCTGGCAACAGATTCCTCTACCTGTTTACTGGAAATGAGTATATAATCTGCTTTACACTTATAGCTCTTCAGCCCCTTGGCCTCAGTGATTGTATTAAAGGGGTGAGATGTTACCTAAACTGGTCATCAGGTCTTTTGCATGGATTTTTCAAACCCAATTTCAAAACTTATATAGGGAATGTCTTTATTGCCTGCAAAATCTCCTCATTCTCTGCAAAAATGTACTGCCAAGCGTACAGCATGGTTCTAGACACATGAAGAAATGAAAAAAGAGAACAATGCCCCCATAAACAAAGAGGGGAGAGGAATTAAGAGGCAGAGGGTGGATCTATCAGAAGTGGGCTCCTGGTTGTCCTTGCTAGTTTTCTCCTACTGCATCCCTGGCTTTCACAATTGCATAAATAAATGAATCCACTTTCTTGCTTAAGCTAGCTTGGTTTCAATTTCTGTCACTTGCAGTGACAGGGTACTGACTGTTATTCTAATCAGAGCAAGAAACAAATATAAGATAGCAGAAGAAATAATTCCACAGAGGTATTAGAACTTTAGTTAGGCCATAAGGAAGGATAGAAAAAAGAAATACATTACTAGATGACACAGAATTCCAGATATGGAACAGAACTTTATACAGGTTTGAGAGAAGAGATAATGGATATGAAATATATTTGTGGTTGTTACCAGATTTTTCTAAATCACAGGGTCCATGTGTGTTAGCAATGGGAGAAAGCTCTAAAATACAGAGAGGTTTCAAAGCCAGACAGAAAGTTCCAACCTAATACAGCAGACAATAAAACCATTTTTATGTTCCAAGCAGGAAAGTTACAGAATGAAAATAGCATTTTTTTTTTAATAAATTTCTTTCTTTTTTTTTTTTAAGATTTTATTTATTTTTTAACAGAGACAGAGACAGCGAGAGAGGGAACACAAGCAGGGGGAGTGGGAGAGGGAGAAGCAGGCTTCCTGCCGAGCAGGGAGCCCGATGCGGGGCTCGATCCCAGGACCCTGGGATCATGAGCTGAGCCGAAGGCAGACGCTTAACGACTGAGCCACCCAGGCACCCCTGAAAATAGCATTTAAAAAATATTTTCCTGGAAGTAATCTGTAGTGATGACTGGAGACAAGAATACAGTGAGAGATCTTATGAGAAGCTCCTGAAGGAATCCAATTATGAGATGACAAGAGCCTGAAATTGGACATAGACAGCAGGAATGGAGAAGAAAGAGTTAATTGTAAAGGCACTTCTAAGAAGAAAACAGTGTTTGACATTACATGGAGGAGTGGAGCACAGATCACACTTCAGAGTGCAAAGGTAAAATGAGAATAGGAGGTACAGATGGTGTTCATTGTCTGCAAATTCTAGTACATGGAAGTGAAAGGGAGGATGTAACCAATCTAACTCAGGTAAATCAACATTAGCAAGAAGACACCAGCATATTAGGGAAGCTTTCGTTCACATGGTATTTTCACTCCTCAGGGTAATATACAATGCTAATTAGTGAAAAAGAATTTACAGATATTAAACCAATATCTAAATAAGTAACTTCAATTTCATTTTACTGGCAGTTAAATATAACTCCATAATAACCACGGGAGAATGAGTTAGACGTTATTACACCCAATACACAGTTAAAGAAACTGAAGTTCAGAAAACTTTGGTAACTTGCTGAAGACCACAAAGCTAATAAATATGGGAATAGAAACTAGGCTTCTGGAATTTATCATGTTCTCTTTCCATTATATCACAGAAACTTACAAATCCAATTATTATTTTGCTATTAGGAAAACCTACATTTTCATTTAGAAGAAAAATGAGGACAGAAAAAGAAGAAATTAAAGCTATTTAGCATTGTCAGGGTATTCTGGAAATCTTTGTGAGACTAATGAGAGCTACATGTTCCAGAAGATATTATATTATCATATATGCAAAGAATCATGAGCAATACAATTAATAGCTGAAGAAGAAAAGCAAGTCAAGATACAGGTAACAATGCCCAATACAATGTGATGAGATAAACTGAATCATCTACGAATTATAATACAGAGAGGGCGCCTGGGTGGCTCAGTTGGTTAAGCGACTGCCTTCGGCTCAGGTCATGATCCTGGAGTCCCTGGATCGAGTCCCGCATCAGGCTCCCTGCTCGGCAGGGAGTCTGCTTCTCCCTCTGACCCTCCTCCCTCTCATGCTCTCTGTCTCTCATTCTCTCTCTCTCAAATAAATAAATAAAATCTTTAAAAAAAAAAAAAAAAGAGATGAGGCAGTGTAAGATCATTAATCAATGATGTGTAATCTACTTTGATTTGGAAGGGAATAATTTCATAGTATAAGAGAAGGTTGTTGGCTAAAAACACAACATAAAGGCAAGTTGTAGAGGATGGTGAGTGTGGGCTGAATAAATTAGCTCCAAACAATTGATCTGAGCATCTTTTGCCCTGATAGCCAGCCCTCTGTCATTTATTTTTATGGAGATCATTCAGAGAAGATTTTTATTTGCTTTTCTTGGTTTACTCCACATTTACAGGGTTTCTTAGCTGGTCTCTATGGCCTCAAAAGGTCTGTGGATAGAATTCATAGCATTCATGACACTGATTAGGCAAAAATTAAAAGAAACATACCAAATTTGTATAATACAGTATGCCAGTGTTCAGAAGGAAATTGATCACATGAAGTGCTTAAATTTGAAATTAAAGGAGGTCTAAAATCAATAATCTAGGTTTCAACCTTAATAAACAAGTGAGAGAAAAAGATCAAATTAAACCCAAAACAGGAAGAAGGGAGGAAGGAGAGAAACAAATATTGATAAAATCTAAAACAGAAAAACAATTGAGAAAATTAATGAAAACGAAAGCTGAACCACTAGTCATACTGACCAAGATTAAGAGGGAGTTGGCACAAATCACAAAAATCAGGAATGAAACAAGGACATCACTATATGGCTATATAGGAATTAAAAATATATTAAAGGAATACTACTAACAACTCTATGACCACAAATTCATGACTTAAAAGAAATGAAATAATCCTTTCAAAGACACATCTACCAATAGTCCCTTAAGAAAAAATGGATAATTGGAATAGTTCTATATCTAGTAAAAAAAATATTAAGTTAATATTTGAAATTCTTCCAACAAGGAAAGCTCCAGGTTCAGATCATTCCACTACCCAATTCTTCTAAACATTTAAGGAAGGTATAACACCATTTCTGTAAAATCTCTTCCAGGAAATAGGATAAGAGAAAGCAATTCCCAATTAATTTTATAAAGCCAGAATTGCTTTAATACCAAAGTCTGAGAAAGATATTAAAAGAAGACTACAGACAGGAAAAATCCTCAATAAAATGTTAACAAATCAATTCCAGCAATAATAAAAGAGACAATATATCACAATAGAATGGGCCTTCTTCTAAGAATGAAAAGCTAGCTCAACATTCAAAAATCAAGCAATATAATTCAAAGTAGTAACAGAATTAAGAAAAAATAATATGATCTTCTCACTATTTGCAGGCAAAGCTTTAGATAAGATTCAATATTCATACATAATAAAAACTCTTAGCAAAGTAGGAACAGAATGAAACTTCACTAACATGATAAAGGACATTTACTAAAAATATAAGGATAATTATGCTTCTGTGAAAGACTAAACGCATTGCCTCTAGATCAGGAACAATGAAAGTATATCCCCTCCTATCACTATGATTAACATTATACTGGAAAGTCCTAACCAGTGCAATAAGGCAGGAAAAATAAATAAGATAAATTCAGATTGGTAATTAGAAAATAAGTATCTCCTTTCACAGACATCCTTTCCCAAAATTGTCTAGGTAAAATATCCCAAAGATTACAGAGCAGCTCCTAGCTTAATAGGTCAGTTTAGCAACATCACAGAATATAGAATCATCATACAAAATCAATGATATTTCTAAGCATTAGCAATAAATAACTGGAAATCAAAGTTTAAACAATAGTGGCATTTATGGGGCACCTGGGTGGCTCAGTCATTAATCATCTGCCTTCGGCTCAAGTCATGGTCCCAGGGTTCTGGGATCAAGCCCCACATCGGGCTCCCTGCTCAGCGGGAAGCCTGCTTCTCCCTCTCCCACTCCCCCTGCTTGTGTTCCCTCTCTCACTGTGTCTCTCTCTCAAATAAGTAAACAATAAAATATTTTTAAAAATAAATAAATAAACAATAGTGGCATTTATAATAGTACCCCACATAAATTAAATACTTAAAGTATATCAAAACAAAATAGCATAGGATCTGCGTACTGAAAACTACATGGATAAAATAAATCAGTAAGAGCTAAACAAATGGAGAGATACATATGTTCATGAATTGGAAAATTCAATATTGTTAAGATAATATTTTCCCCTAGCTTTAGCCATAGATTTAACACAATTCCCATAAAAATTCCAAGAGAATTTTTTTTGTAGGTAGTAAAAAGTTCATTTTAAAATTTATATGGAAAGGCAAATGACCTGGAATTAAAAAACAAAAAAAAAACTATTCACACTGCCTGATATCAAGGCTTCCTATAAAGTTACACTGATCAAACCTTATTGGTTAAAGTATAAACACATAGGTCAATGGAACAGAAAAGAGAGTCCAGAAATAGACCCAAACATATATGGCAAATTGTTGTTTGACTTAGTTGCAAAAGCAACTAAGTCAATTTAAAGGAAAAAGGACAGTCTTTTTAAACAAGTGGTACTGGAATGATTGGGTATTCATCAGTAAAGAAAGAGACCTCTATGCAAACTCCATGCTTTATTAAAAATTAACTCAAATAGATATAAATATAAAATCTAAATCATAGATATAAATATAAAAACCTAAATCATAGATATAAATATAAAACTTAAATCTATAAATCTTCAGAAAACAGGAGAGTATTTTTGTGACCTTCAATAGTAAAATAGTTCTTAGATATCACACCAAGACATGATTCATAAAATTAAAACAGCACTGGTATATTAGACTTCATGAAAATGAAACACATTTGCTCTGTGAAAGATACTCTCAGAATTTAAAGACAAGCAACAGACTGGAAAAAAGTATTTGCCAGTGACAAATCTGACAAAGGACTTGTACTGAAATATGGAAAGTACTCTCAAGACTCAACAAGAAGAAAACAAAGAATTCAATTTTAAAAATAGGTGGGGGAGCTTAGTAAGATGGTGGAATAGGCTGATCCTGAGCTCACCTCCTCCCACAGACACTTCAGGCCAGCAACTTGTCTGAGACACATACAGTGTAATTCACTCTGAAAATGGCCTGAAGGCCAGTGGAACAGCTCTTCTACAGCTAAAGATATAAAGAAAGAGCCACATCAACAAGGGTAGGAGGGGCAGGGATGCGGTAGGGAACCAAACCCCTATATGGCAACTCACAAGGAGGAGGGATATCACAGGCATGGAGGTCCTCCCTGAGGGGCAAGAGGATCAAGCTTTACATGAGGCACCCCCCGCCCACCCCGGGATTTGCACAGAGAAGACAAGCCCTCCTAACATCTGGCTTAGAAGATCAGTAGGACTTTACTTTGAGAGCTTTGAAAATGAGTGGGGTTTAATTCTGGAAGCGTTGGAGGGTTCCAGGAAACTGAGACTCTGGGCCAGCACACTCTATCACTCACTCTAACACAGCACAAACGCAGCAGTTTGAAAGCACCTGGGTTATATATGAAGGAGATATGTTGACTAATTTTAGGGCAAGTGCTAGAGGGCAGCGATTTATAGGAACTTCCTCTGGGAACAGGAATGGCAGGTGCCATTTTCCTTGCCATGCTTCAGCCTAGCTGGCCCTAAGCTAACAGGTGCCAGGTCTGACATTCTCCATCTACCTTGCTAGCACTGCTTGCCCCACCTCAGTATTCCACTGTAAACAGGCTCCACCCAACAAACCAGCCCTGGCAAGTATCCCTCCAAAGAGACTCCTGCTTTAGGGAGGGTAAGGGAGAGGGGGAGGGGAAGCCCAGCCCACTGGTTAAGAGACCTCTAGGGCAACATCAAGCATACTAACATTTGCAATATCAGGGTCTCAGAAGGAGGAGAGATATATTATTGTGTAATCTACACCAGTGAACAGCAAATATTTTTTTCTTTTTTTTATTATTTTTATTTGTTTATATTTTATTATGTTATGTTAATCACCATACATTACATCATTAGTTTTTGATGTAGTGTTCCATGATTCATTGTGTGAGGATAATACCCAGTGCTCCATTCAGTACATGCCCGCTTTAATACCCATCACCAGGCTAACCCATCCCCCCACCCCCCTCCCCTCTAGAACCCTTAGTTTGTTTCTCAGAGTCCATAGTCTCTCATGGTTTGTCTCCCCCTCAGATTTCCCCCCCTTCATTTTTCCCTTCCTGCTACCTTCTTCTTTCTTTCTTTTTTTTTTTTAACATATTATGCATTATTTGTTTCAGAGGTAGAGGTCTGTGATTCAACAGTCTTACACAATTCACAGCGCTCACCATAGCACATACTCTCCCCAATGACTATCACCCAGCCACCCCATCCCTCCCACCCCCACCACTCCAGCAACCGTCAGTTTGTTTCCTGAGATTAAGAATTCCTCATATCAGTGAGGTCATATGATACATGTCTTTCTCTGATTCACTTATTTCGTTCAGCATAATACCCTCCAGTTCCATCCACGTCGTTGCAAATGGCAAGATTTCATTCCTTTTGATGGCTGCATAATATTCCATTATATATATATATATATATATATATATATATATATATATATATACTGAATCTTCTTTATCCACTCATCTGTCGATGGACATCTTGGCTCTTTCCATAGTTTGGCTATTGTGGACATTGCTGCTATAAACATCGGGGTGCATGTGCCCCTTCAGATCCCTACATTTGTGTCTTTGGGGTAAATACCCAGTAGTGCAATTCCTGGGTTGTACAGTAGCTCTATTTTCAACTTTTTGAGGAAGCTCCATACTGTTTTCCAGAGTGGCTGCACCAGCTTGCATTTGCACCAACAATGTAGGAGGGTTCCCCTTTCTCTGCATCCCAGCCAACATCTGTTGTTTCCTGACTTGTTAATTTTAGCCATTCTGACTGGTGTGAGGTGATATCTCATTGAAGTTTTGATTTGGATTTCCCTGATGCCGAGCAATGTTGAGCACTTTCCATGTGTCTGTTGGCCATTTGGATGTCTTCTCTGGAAAAATGTCTGCTCACGTCTTCTGCCCATTTCTTGATTGGATCATTTGTTCTTTGGGTGTTGAGTTTCATAAGTTCTTTATAGATTTTGGATACTAGCCCTTTATCTGATATGTCATTTTCAAATATCTTCTCCCATTTTGTGGGTTGTCTTTTGGTTTTCTTGACTGTTTTTTTGCTGTGCAAAAGCTTTTTATCCTGATGAAGTCCCAACAGTTCATTTTTGCCCTTGCTTCCATTGCCTTTGGCAATGTTTCTAGGAAGAAGTTGTTGAGGCTGAGGTCAAAGAGGTTGCTGCCTGTGTTCTCCTTTAGGATGTTGATGGACTCCTGTCTCACACTGAGGTCTTTCAACCATTTTGAGTTTATTTTTGAGTGTGGTCTAAGAAAATGGTCCAGTTTCATTCTTCTGCATGTGGCTGTCCAATTTTCCCAAAACCATTTGTTGAAGAGACTTTTTTCCATTGGACAATCTTTCCTGCTTTGTCGAAGATTAGTTGATCATAGAGTTGAGGGTCCATTTCTGGGCTCTCTATTCTGTTCCATTGATCTATGTGTCTGTTTTTGTGCCAGTACCATACTGTCTTGATGATGACAGCTTTGTAATAGAGCTTGAAGTCCGGAATTGTGATGCCACCAGCTTTGCTTTTCTTTTTCAACGTTACTCTGGCTATTCGGGGTCTTTTCTGGTTCCATACAAATTTTAGGATTATTTGTTCCATTGCTTTGAAAAGAGTGGATGGTATTTTGATAGGGATTGCATTAAATGTGTAGACTGCTCTAGGTAGCATTGACATCTTCACAATATTTGTTCTTTCAATCCATGAGCATAGAACGTTCTTCCATTTCTTTGTGTCTTCCTCAATTTCTTTCATGAGAATTCTATAGTTTTCTGAGTACAGATTTTTTGCCTCTTTGGTTAGATTTATTCCTAGGTAGCTTATGGTTTTGGGTGCAATTGTAAATGGGATCGACTCCTTAATTTCACTTTCTTCTGTCTTGTTGGTGTATAGGAATGCCACTGATTTTTGTGCATTGATTTTATATCCTGTCACTTTACTGAATTCCTGTATGAGTTCTAGCAGTTTTGGGGTGGAGTCTTTTGGGTTTTCCACATAAAGTATCATATCATCTGCGAAGAGTGAGAGTTTGACTTCTTCTTTGCTGATTTGGATGCCTTTATTTCTTCTTGTTGTCTGATTGCTGTGGCTAGGACTTCTAATACTATATTATTCGAATAGCAGTGGTTATAGTGGAATCCCTGCCGTGTTCCTGACCTTAGGGGGAAAGCTCTGTTTTTCCCCATTGAGAATGATATTCACTGCGGGTTTTTCATAGATGGCTTTTATGATATTGAGGTATGTACACTTTATCCCTATACTCTGAAGAGTTTTGATCAAGAAAGGATGCTGTACTTTGTCAAATGTTTTTTCTGCATCTGTTGAGAGGATCATATGGTTCTTATTCTTTCTTTTATTAACGTATTGTATCACACTGATTGATTTGCAGATGTTGAACCCACCTTGCAGCCCAGGGATAAATCCCACTTGGTCGTGGTGAATAATCCTTTTAATGTACTGTTGGATGCTACTGGCTAGTATTTTGGTGAGAATTTTTGCATCCATGTTCATCAAGGATATTGGCCTGAAATTCTCCTTGATGGGGTCTTTGTCTGGTTTTGGGATCAAGGTAATGGTGGCCTCATAAAATGAGTTTGGAAGTTTTCCTTCCATTTCTATTTTTTGGAACAGTTTCAGAAGAATAGGTATTAATTCTTCTTTAAATGTTTGGTAGAATTCCCATGGGAAGCCATCTGGCCCTGGGCTCTTGTTTTTTGGGAGATTTTTGATGACTGCTTCAATTTTCTTAGTGGTTCTAGGTCTGTTCAGGTTTTCTATTTCTTCCTGGTTCAGTTTTGGTTGTTGATACATCTGTAGGAATGCATCCATTTCTTCCAGGTTATCTAATTTGCTGGCATAGAGTTGCTCACAATATGTTCTTATAATTGTTTGTATTTCTTTGGTAATAGTTGTGATCTCTCCTCTTCGGTCATGATTTTATTTATTTGGGTCATTTCCCTTTTTTTTTTTTTTTTTTTGATAAGTCTGGCCAGGGGTTTATCAATCTTTTTAATTCTTTCAAAGAACCAGCTCCTAGTTTCATTGATCTGTTCTACTGTTCTTTTGGTTTCTATTTCATTGATTTCTGCTCTGATCTTTATTATTTCTCTTCTCCTGCTGGATTTAGGCAGTATTTGCTGTTCTTTCTCCAGCTCCTTTAGGTGTAGGGTTAGGTTGTGTATTTGAGACCTTTCTTGTTTCTTGAGAAAGGCTTGTATTGCTATATAGTTTCCTCTTAGGACTGCCTTTGCTGCATCCCAAAGATTTTGAACACTTGTGTTTTCATTTTCATTTGTTTCCATGAATTTTTTTAATTCTTCTTTAATTTCCTGGTTGACCCATTCATTCTTTAGTAGGATGCTCTTTAGCCTCCATGTATTTGAGTTCTTTCCGACTTTCCCCTTGTGATTGAGTTCTAGTTTCAAAGCATTGTGGTCTGAAAATAGGCAGGGAATGATCCCAATCCTTTGGTACCAGGTGAGAACTGATTTGTGACCTAGGATGTGATCTATCCTGGAGAATGTTCCATGGGCACCAGAGAAGAATGTGTATTCTGCTGCTTTGGGATGGAATGTTCTGAATATGTGTGTGAAGTCCATTTGGTCCAGTGTGTCATTTAAAGCCTTTATTTCATTGTTGATCTTTTGCTTAGATGATCTGTCCATTTCAGTGAGAGGGGTGTTAAAGGCCCCCACTATTATTGTATTGTTGTCGATGTGTTTCTTTGCTTTTGTTATTAATTGGTTCTATAATTGGCTGCTCCCATGTTAGGGGCATAGATCTTTACAATTGTTACATCTTCTTGTTGGATAGACCCTTTAAGTAGGATATAGTGTCCTTCCTCATCTCTTATTATAGTCTTTGTTTTAAAATCTAATTTGTCTGATATAAGGATTGCCACCCCAGCTTTCTTTTGGTGTCCATTAGCATGGTAAATGGTTTTCCACCCCCTCACTTTCAATCTGGGGGTGTCTTTGGGTCTAAAATGAGTCTCTTGCAGACAGCATATAGATGGGTCTTGTTTTTTTGTCCAATCTGATAGCCTGTGTCTTTTGATTGGGGCATTTAGCCCATTTACATTCAGGGTAACTATTGAAAGATAGGAATTTAGTGCCATTGTATTGCCTGTAAGGTGACTGTTACTGTATGTTGTCTGTGTTCCTTTCTGGTCTATGTTACTTTTAGGCTCTCTCTTTGCCTAGAGGATCTCTTTCAAGATTTCTTGTAGGGCTGGTTTCATGTTTGCAAATTCCTTTAGTTTTTGTTTGTCCTGGAAGCTTTTTATCTCTCCTTCTATTTTCAATGACAGCCTAGTTGGATATAGTATTCTTGGCTGCATATTTTTCTCATTTAGTGCTCTGAATCTATCATCACAGTCCTTTCTGGCCTGCCAGGTCTCTGAGGATAGGTCTGTTGCCAGTCTAATGTTTCTACCATTGTAGGTTACAGTCTCTTCTCCCGAGCTGCTTTCAGGATTTTCTCTTTGTCTCTGAGACTCATAAGTTTTACTATTAGATGTCGGGGTGTTGACCTATTTTTATTGATTTTGATGGGGGTTCTCTGTGCCTCCTGGATTTTGATGCCTGTTTCCTTCCCCAAATTAGGGAAGTTCTCTGCTATAATTTGCTCCAATATACCTTCTGCCCCTCTCTCTTTTTCTTTTTCTTCTGGGATCCCAATTATTCTAATATTGTTTCATCTTATGGTATCACTTAACTCTCGAATTCTGCCTTCGTGATCCAGTAGTTGTTTATCTCTATTTTTCCAGCGCATTTTCCATCATTTGGTCTTCTATATCACTAATTTCTCTCTTCTGCCTCATTTATCCTAGCAGTTAGAGCCTTCATTTTTTTTGTCTTTTTTTAATTATGTTATATTAATCACCATACATTACATCATTAGTTTTTGATGTAGTGTTCCATGATCGGTAAACTTGGTCTTGGCTGGCTGTTCTTGCTGATCTTCTGGGGGAGGGGCCTGTTGCCGGGGTTGTCAAATGTCTTTGCCAGAGGTGGAATTGCCCTGCCTTTGCTGGATCTGGGCTAAATAATCTGCTCGGGTTTGCTCTCAAGAGCTTTTGTTCCCTGCAAGCCCTCCCTACAGCTTTGGAGGACGAGAGTGAAAATGGCGGCCTCCCAATCTCTGCCCCAGAGGAGCCGAGATCTAGGGGCCCCACTCCTCAGTAGCCCCCAGAGAAAAGCAGTCAGTCACTCCCGTCTCCCCGGTCTCCGCCCGCACTCCATGCTCACCTGGCCTGTGACCAAGCGGTTGTCTCCGGCACCTGACCCCGTGTGCAGTCTCCAAACCCAGCAGATCCCTGCGGTGCACTCCCGCGCCGCTCCTCCTGGGAGAGGAAGGGGAGTCTCCCTGGATCTGCCACTTGTTGGGTCCCTGCTGGAGGAGCTGGGGCCGACTGAACCACAGATCACAGTTTATGGCAACCCCGAGCTGAGAGCCCACTCCTCAGCTCCATGTCTGCAGCCGGCTTCCCCGCTCTTATACCTGGGAGCTCTGCTGCACTCAGCCACCCCCAGTCTTTCTGTGACCCCGAAGGTCGTGAGACCACACTGTCCCAGCGAGGGTTCCACCCCCCGCTTAGCCACTGGAGCGACGTTCCTCAGCGGAGCAGACTTCTAAAATTTCCAATTTTGTGCTCCACTGCTCTATCACTTGCCAGAAGCGGCCGACGGAGGCCCCCTCCCCCACCATCTATCTTCCTGAATATCTCCTCGGATTCACTTCTCCGCATGTCCTACCTTCCAGAAAGTGGTCGCTTTTCTGTTCAGAGTTGCTGCTATTCTTTTCTTCGATCTCCTGTTGAGTTCATAGGTGTTCAGAATGGTTTGATCCCTATCTAGCTGAATTCCTGGGACCAGATGAAATTTAGGTCTCCTACTCCTCCGCCATCTTGCTCATCCCCCCAACAGCAAATATTTTTACAGCAAAACAATTTATACTAGTTTAGAACACTGATATTATTATTAATTAAGGATTACCAGAGATGTCAAGAAACCAAGTAATAACTATTCATTGGTTCCTCAGATTTATCTCTATTTCTGCTTTGAATAATAGGCAGAGTGGCTTGTGGAAAAATAATAATGATAAATAACAATATTTTATATTCCTTATAGCTCAAAAATATTTTTATAACCCAATTATGATAGTCAGCATTTATTATTAGCTGTGCAAAATTCTTTACTGTATTATTTTATTTAATACTCATGATATAACTGAGAGATCAGTATGGTTATTATTCCCTCTTTACAATGAAAGACACAGCCTTATTGACATTAAATTGTTATTAAATCACAAAGCTACAGATTAGGATTCAAAATTCCAGTCTGTCTGTTTTCAAAGCTCATCACCCCTATAACATAGCTGAGAAGTAGTTTTCATAATTACCTCCATTCTACAGATAGATGATGAAAATGTGTCACAGAGTCTCTTATGTAATCCTGTGATACAAATTTCCCCAATCTAAAACCACTGGCATTGGGGTGCCTGGGTGGCTCAGTCGGTTAAGCATCTGCCTTCGGCTCAGGTCATGATCTCAGAGTCCTGGGATAAAACCCCTCATTGGGCTCCCAGCTCAGGGGGGAGCCTGCTTCTCCCTCTTCCTCTGCCTGCCACTCCCCTTGCTTGTGCTCTCCCTCTCTCTGTCAAATAAAATCTTTAAAAAGAAATAAAATAAAACCACTGGCGTCTACAAAGAAGAACTCAAATCAGTCTTTCTTTTAACTATTTTTTGAGTTATTTCCTTACTGTTTCCTATAGGGCTTACAATATACATCTTAACTCATCAAAATCTACTTCAGATTTATACTAACCTAATTCTAGTAAGATATAGGAATTTTACTCCAGAGTTAACATTGCCTACGTTTATTTACCATTCAAATAAATATTTTACCTTAGGTTTTGTTTATTGTTTGAAGTTTCACAACTCAGATCTTGAGAAATAAAATGCCTCTTTCACCTCTGTATTTGAGTGTACATGTGAATTTATTTTCTGCCTGTGAAGGGCAAAACAATGGTCCTCAAATATGTCTGTGCCCTAATCCCCAGGTCCAGTAGGTATGTGACCTTACTTGGAAAAAGAGACTCTGCGGATGTGATTAAGGTTAAGGACCGAGATGGGGCACTTATCCTGGATTATTCAGCTGGTCCCCCTCTAATCACTTGAGTCCTTACAAGTGAAGAAACTTTTCTGATTGCAGAGAATCAGAGAGATGGCAGAAAGAAAAAAAAAGGAAAGAAAAGTATGTTCTCATTGGTCATACTGTTATTACAATGACCACAGCAAGCTATAATACATCTGTCAAAAGGTCAGAAATGTAATAAAGATTATTTTTTAAAAAAAGAGTTGTCATTTTTTCCCATAGAATTGAAAGAATATATATATGTATATAATTTTAGTGTATTCTCCAAATATTAATGAAAATTCAATAGAATTAAGGTATCTTTTTTGCAGCTTAATAAATTAAAATATATTAATCATTATCTTAAAAGAACAATAACTGCTAGGGAAGTAAGAGTAGAGTTTGTAATAAGTTCTGTATGTATAAATTTATTTCTATGTTAATTAAGCATGAATATTGCTAACTATTTGCATTTTAAAGCAAGATTTTCTTAAAAATAAATCAAAATACCAAAAGCATATTTGTTACATTTTTTAATATTAGGTATAGTATTACTATAATGTTTGGGATCCTGAAATTGCGCTTATGTGCTTTTTATACATATTATTGAAATATATCCTTCATGTGGTCTCATAGATTTTTAAAGTCATTCATGGGTGATAAAGTTTCTTTTATTTTTGTATATAAAACGAGTAGATGCATTTGACTTTATCCAATTATCAACAGAGATAAGAGGGAACAGACTCTTCTTCCCTTCCTCAGAAGAACAGATCTTATACCTATTTCAGGACATTGAACACAAATGCTCTGTTGATAAAAACTTGCTAGACTACCCACTGCACAATCAACATGGGTTTTAGGTTTCACTATGTTGGACTCTGAATAGAAAAAAGAAAAATATTAGTCTGAAAATATTTGAGGAGTGCTAGGAAAAATGTGGATAGGAAACCAGATATATCCATTTTTAGAGCAGTTACAAGAAAGGATGCAGCTGTCAAAATTGTAGCGTTTAGACAATTAAGTACTTGAGTACTGAGTCTCAGGCAGCTATGATAGTCTGGAATCTTCAGAAAATACTTCTTTAATTTTTTTAAGATTTATTTATTTGACAGAGAGAGAGGGGAGGGAGGGGTGGAGAGAGAGGGAGAGAAGCAGACTCCCCACTGAGCGCAGAGCCTGACACGGCGCTCCATCCCAGGACCCTGAGACATGACCTGAGCCAAAATCAAGAGTTGGTCATTTAACTGACTGAGTCACCCAGGTGCCCCCAAGAAAATGTTTTTAAGCTTTACCATTCTACATACCAGTCAACTGAGTTCCTATCTTCACAAATTTAAAAATGAAGACAACAAACTCTATGGACTATTCAGCCATGTAAACACCTTGTTCAAATTAAACTGAAATCTATAGGACTCCTTAAGCCAGAGCTGATTTAATAGGTGGGTCATTCTTTGGGGCCTTTAGAATTAGCCTAAACTCAGAGTTTTCTAGTAAAGGAAGGCACTTTTCTTACTTTTCCACCTTAAACTAATGCTTAAAGATTTGGGTAAAAATCACTTCCTTTGTGTAGGAAGGAACATGTGGGCTTTGGAACCAGAAAAGGATTGTTGTGAGTCACTACTTACTAGCCTTATGTTTTTACCAATTTTATTAGTTTCCTAGGGTGTCCTGTCATTCCAGTCCTCCACCTTCACTTGGCATCTCCATGTGTGGCTTGGCTTCACATTGTCTTCTTTATGTGCATATCCCTCTCTGTGCCCAATTCCCCCCTTTTATAAGAATATCAGTGATATTGAATTAGGGCCAAACTTAGAGTCTACTCTCAACTTGATTACCTCTGTAAAGGCCCTATTTCCAAATAAGGTCACATTCTGAGGTACTTGGGGTTAGGACTTCAACATATCTTTTGAAACGGACACAATTCAACTGAAATGCCACTAACTTAATTTCCCTAAGCTTCTGTTTCTTCACCTGTAAGATGCAAATAGTCCTGTCTGCAGTACTGTTGAGGAAGAAGCCGTGGAAAGCCAACTAGCATAGCAGCTGCTCCACCGCAGCTGCTCAAATATATATAATTTTCCCTTTTCATTTACATTTCTCCCAGATACTTATACCTCCTTCATGTTCACCCAAAATATGATGCAATTTTCCTTCCATTTATTATATTAAAACTGTGTATCTATTTATCTGTTTGGCTTGCTACTATTTTTGAGATAGGAGACTGTTACAGTAATTTTTAGATGCCCAATGTATACCTTAGTTTACTCATTAAGGGGATTTATTGATAAAAGAAGGAATGATCAAATGATGGATAGATGAAAAATGCTTAGACTTTACCAAAAATATTCCTTTTAAACCTCAATTTCTCTCAGTGGGTCAGAGTTTAGGGAGTACCAGAAGTAATCTAAGGAATATACATGTTCTGCTTTATTATTCCATTGTTTATGTTCTTATTCTTATCACTTGATAGTTCCCTAGTTATCTGATTGTGATCTTGAGATTTTTTCACTACAAGCTTGGATTTTTAAAATCCAATGGTGTTCCCTGCAATTTCCCAGGAGTTTCCTTTTAGAATATCTGCCAAAATAATTCATTGTTCTCTCAAGTTATTTCATCTTTAAAGACATCAACATTCTGCCCGGGAGGGGGGTATGGGGGAGAAATCTCATCAGGAAAGATGCTGGTTATAATCAGACATCTATCAGTCACAGTTAAATTTTATCTCACACTCTGAGATGGCGGAGATGCAGACCGATTTACATTTTCAATAAAAATTCTTTCTTCCCCATTTACTATATTTGGAAGAAAAACCTAGTAGCTTCACTGGTTATTTATGAGAAGAAAAAAAAAGAAACAGAGAACAGTATCCTAATAGAATTTTAAAAACACACCCATATCCTTGAATGCTTCCACCCTCATAACGACAGAGGAAATGGACTGATTTATAACCAAAGATTGCTTTATAATAATGACCTGCAGTTTGAAATCCAGGCTTCATTTAGCAACATGAAACAATTATTCATAATATTGGAATAGCCTGAAATAATCTTTTATTATCCTGAATATAAATCTGAAGTTAAGGGGGAAAAAGCCTACATATTTTCTATGCAAAGGAGTGTAAAACAATCTCAATCTTATATTCCAGAAAAATTCTGAAGAACCAAATTAACTCCAAACTTTTTTTGTCCAAAGAAGTAAGATAAAGGGAAGGTTTGGTCAGCTGATTAAATTTATCAGTACTTTTAACACTATCATTATTTTCTAGCTCCACAAAGATTCTCTGTCCAGTTCACTGAACTTTGAATTTGATCCACTCAGAAAGCTGATTCTCCCAGCTACTACTTAATAAACCTAAGAAGACTTTAGGTTTATTAGGTTTAGGATACATCAGGAAAAAAACAATTTTGTATTAGGTTTAGGATACATCAGGAAAAAAACAAGTTATAGAGGGAGACTGTTTACCCATATAATTAATTGCTTATTTTATGGGTATCTGCTGTACATGCAAACAATTTTGCTAGGAATTATTTATGGGCATCTAGGTGGTGTAAAGAATGAAATGGAGGGGTGCTTGAGTGGCTCAGTCCATTAACTGTCTGACTCTTGGTTCCAGCTCAGGTTATGATCTCAGGGTTGTGAGATTGAGCCTTGCGCCGGGCTCCACACAGTGTGGAGTCTGCTTGGGATTCTTTCTACCCCCCGCCCCCCGCACCTCCCGCTCATGTGTGTTGCACTCTCTCTCTCTCAAATAATAAATAAATCTTAAAAAAAAAAAAAAAAGAATGAAATGGAACCAGAAAACTAGACACAGCTTCAACCTCAGATAAAGCCAAGAATGCAGAACTACACAAATTAGAGTAATATGCTGGTAAGTGTACAACCGCCCGCTCTCTGGGAGATAAAAAGCGCTGACATGCAATATTTGTTGACTTCCATGGCCTAAACACTCCCACCATGGCCAGTTTCAAGTTTCTAACATGAAGTTGCTGAACATGGATTTGGGAAGAGAAGCACACAATTGGTTCCTGTGAGTTGGTGGGAACAAACTTCAACGCACCACTGCTTAGATTTAAGTGTGTAGAGTGAATGGTTATTTTGCCAGATAGGATATTAAAGAATTTATGTGAATTTTTAACATAGATAATCCTCTATGTCCAAAAATGACAGTCAAAATTACCATTTTGAATAGCTAAATCTGCAGCCATCCTCATAATACTAATGCAATTAAAACAGTAGTAACTTTCTCTATGGTGGGTATATTACATGCAACAAAATACATACTAGATTATATGAAATTTTATAGAATACCTACTATGTATTATATTGGACCCTTGCTATGAACTGGTGATTTGGCAATCAGTGGGGCACTGCATCTGTCTTTACATTCTAGAGAGGGCCACTAAATAACTAATTCCAGTAGATAATGGAACAAATAGTAACACAGGGGTAAGAACCTGTTCTGCAGTGCAGAGAAGGGATATTTAGCCCAGTCTGATTCATGATGGCTTTCTGGGAAAATGATGCTGCCAGAGCCACTTCACAAAACACAGGCTTTGTTACTGTAGAGTCACTCTAGTATTGCCAACCACATCTGTCCCATATATGAGGTGAACTCTGAAGACTTCATTGAAGGCAAAGTAGGTCCGTGATTTTGAGGATGGTAAATAGAGGCTGAAAATCAGATGGAATTTTTAGGTCAGGTATAAGATCTTTAATGGAATCAAGATTCATTTGGTGGTGATGGTGAGATGGAGAGCTACGGTGGTAGCTGGCAGATTAGGTAATTAACAAGTTCCAGTTAGTCATTTTCCCTTATCTGTTTTTTAATCAATGAAATCAATGGTTTGGGCTGAACACTAACAAAGTAACAGCTATTGTTTATTGTCTGACTTCAATGCTGTTAGGTCCTTTCACATACATTAATGCACTTAATTGTCACAATGAACCTATAAAGTGATATAAAGATATCTATTTTTTCCTCTTTATATTCAAAATTTGAGATAATTGTAAGCTGAATAAAATCCCAAAGTTAAGAAAGGACAGAGATAGAATTCTAACCTAGTTCTTCCTGACTCTAATCTCTTAGGCCTCTCTTCAGGTAGTTTCCAGCCTCATGTTCTTTGATTTCTGATTTATCTTACAATGTTGCCTTAATTGCTATATTGGCCACACAACAAAGACTGGGGAAACCAAGGAACCAGGCTCTGCTCTTTTCACATATATGCATCCTTGTGAATGAGTTCTGGAAACAACAGGAAATTTTGCTATCAAGTTTTCACATTAACTTTTCAGCAATATTCCCCAGTTTACCAATTAGGAGGGAGGTCTGTCTTCTTGGCCTTTGAAAAGTGATCATTTGCTGATTGCTCTCAACAGAAATCTTCCCATAGCCTCTGATATTTTCTTTTCATCTCTTCTGGGTTGTTTATTTTTAATTACTTAACATTTTTGAAGCCTCCTCCTCTGAATGCATCGCAAACCTAGGGCTAAAAAAGCCAAATGCTTCTATTTTGTTCCCCCACCTTCTATGCAAACAGCCAAAATGAATTTCACAAATGAGCCATGTTTTTTTCACAACTCTGGAATTACACAGGCTGCTCTCACTTCTGGGAGTGGTTCCATCCTTTCACTCATTTCTTTACATGGCGGATTTCTCATTAGTTATGATTTAGATGATCCTGTGAGAAGCTCCCCAAGGGTCTCCCATTTTCACTCTGCTATACATCCTACTGTATTATGTGCTGCTTTTCTTTTTCTCTCATAAAGCTCCAGGCTGCCTAAAAGCAGAGAAGAGTTGACCTCCTGCTTTTGATGCAATTTTGCTATAACATAATGTGGAAGAGCTTGGGGTCTGTAGCTAGGATATCTAGGGTTAAATATTGCCCTCTGCCACTTAATAGCTGTGTAACATTGAGCGAATTTCTCAATTTCTCCCAGCCTCAACTAATCATTTGTGAAGAGCACATAATAGACAACTCACCTCAAAAGATGTTTGTCAGGATTAAATGGAAGTGGTCCATGTAATTTGCCTGGCACATTTGCTGGTACATATTGAGAATTCAACAAAGGTTATCATTAGGTGCTTAAATGATGAATGATAAGAAATGAATATATTTACTTATTCAGAAAATATTTATTGAGGTTTACGTTATACTAGGCACATTTCTAAGACCTGGGGAAGCAGCAGTGAGCACATGACAGCCACTTCCAGGCTCTATTGAGCTTACATTCTCTTAAAGAGACACAGAAACCAAACATAAAAATAAATATGATATGTATGGAAATAAGAGTAAGAGAATAGAAAATAAAAAAAAAAAAGGAAATGCTATTTTAGATAAGGTAGCCAGGGCCTCCTGATTATGATCAGATTTATTCAGATACCTGAATGAAGAGAGGGGTATATCTGTATCTCTATCTGGGGGAAGAGCAAATGCAAAGGTCCCGAGGCTAGAGGATTTCTGACATTTTTCAAAGAAAAACAAGTCAAATGGCTGGTTTGTTAGAAAGGGAGTGATCAAAGGGGAGTTAGGTGGGGGGATGTTAGGAGGAGAGGGTGAGCATGAGAGTGTGACAGAATTTTAGGGTTTGTTAACCAGGTAAGGACTATGGATTTCACTCTGAATGAGATAGAAAGCCATTTCAGAGTTTGTAATAACATTACAGCATGAACTGATAATGCTTCAGTTGAAAATAAGATAAATAATTGGGAGGAGGGGCACCTTCAGATAGACTCTGAAGGGTCTATTAGCCAACTGATAAAAAGGATACACTAAAAAATTGAAGTTCAGGGAAAGGTGAGGAATTCACAAATGAGATATTAAGAGTAAAACTAAACTGACCTTGTGTAAAGGAAAGTGAAGACAAAGGCACTGTGACAGGTATGAGACTGTGAGTGTATGTATGCAAGTCTGGGTCTAGTTGTCAACCCTTTACCACATAGAGAACCTTTGAGCATTTATTGTGTTTTCCTCTTGGAGCCCATACTCTGAAATATATTATTAACCAAAAATAATTATAATTCATGCTGCCATATTGTATTCATCAAAGGGGTAAATAACCATCAATCTGAACTGATTGGTGAGAGCAAACCAATATCATCCCCTCTTAAAGTCACCATTCTAGCCCAGAGCAAATGAACCTCCAATTTTCATCCTCCCGTGCTACCCAATGGCAAGTATTATACGTTATCTCTTGGGCTTATTTAAATACTGGAAATAACTTGTATATTGCCATTACTTCTTTAGTGGAATGCTAGGTATCTATGGAACATAGGTTTGAGATAAAATAAGCCTGCAAATATAAAGTGTGTCTTATGTAATGCATTATATATGTATTAAATAATACATATGTATACAGAACATTGTATCTCTAGAATACATGTATGTATAGCACTACAATATACACATATGGTGCTTGTAAATAAGGACATCCACAGCCCCTGGGGGTTAGGATGTGGATCTAACTTTTGGGGGACCACCATTCAACTCACTATGTATAGAGGGGAAAGTTGGATTGGAAAGGAGAGCTATCACGCTGCATTATCTGTTAAGCATTTTGGATTATTATGTTAATATAAAAGATCCCATACATGGAAGTCCTTGCTATCCAGAGTGTACTCATTTTTTATTGGTATATGATTATACAACTGAATCATGGGTTCCATTGGGAGCATACATCATACATCTGCATCCAATCAGAATGATTGGATGGCCTATTGTGTTCCTATGTTTTATCTGTTGATCTTTCAAAACTGCAGGGAAATGTTACCCTTGCAGATAACTCATTCTTACTGAGCTGCAGATTATGGAGTAGGGAAGAGCTGGGAAATAAAACATGTCTGGAAACCTATTCCCAAAGAGAGCTCAATATTTATTTATGAGGACCCTGAAAGCAGGAGGCTCCAGAGAGCAGAGGATATGCCCATGAAAACAAAGAGGCTAATCTATCAAAGAGGTAGGGATCTCTTGTTAGATTGATTCTCCTGAAGGACTATCTTCCTGATATCTGAGTTTGAGTACAGGAGTCTTTCAGGATTTCTCAAAAGCTCATTCTAAAAGGCATTTATTAGACACCTACTAATGCCAGATATAGACATGAGCTAATGAACAAAACAGAGTCTCTGCCTCTTGGGAACATAAAGCCTGGAGGAGGGCAGGGCTGGAATGGGTGCTGGGGTCTAGGGGAGAAACAGATGCATTCACTACATTGAAATCTTACATTTTAATTTTATCAGAAAAATTTTAAAAATGTAGAAGACAAAGATCTAGATCCAAATACTGCAAAGAAATTTAAAAATACTATATTCAAAAAAATTTTTTTAAAGATTTTATTTATTTATTTGACAGAGAGAGACACAGTGAGAGAGGGAACACAAGCGGGGGAGTGGGAGAGGGAGAAGCAGGCTTCCCAACAAGTCGGGAGCCCGATACCGGCCTCGATCCCAGGACCCTGGGATCATGACCTGAGCCGAAGGCAGACGCTTAACAACTGAGCCCCTATATTCAAAATTCTTGAAGTACCCTTAAATCTACTTACCACAGAGTAGAAAATCAATTATATTGGTCCTCCATGTTTGGTAAGCCTGAATTAATTTTAAAGCATCTTTCTAAGGCAGATAAAAGAACTGGGGTTTACTAACAAGTAAATCAAAAGCATTTATAGTTATTGGTTTGTTAATTTCAGCTGAAATTGGAGTGTTTCTAGCATTTATATTGGGCCATTTTGATGACGCACAGGAAAACTGAAACAAGAGTTTCTCTAAAGTGAATTTTTTAGGATGTGAAACATACTTTATCACTTTATTAACCATCCTAAAATTTTGAAAATATTTATACATAGATCCATGAGTTATTTTCAAGAGGTTATCTCACTAGATCTCTCCTTAAAGTATAAGTAACATTACCGAAGTAATGCTTTCCATCTGCGATAAAAAAAAATTTTTAAGTTCTGCATTGGGGCACCTGGGTGGCTCAGCTGGTTAAGCATCTGCCTTTGACTCAGATCATGATCCAGAGTCCTGGGCTTGACTCGCGCATTGGGCTTCCTTCTCAGCAAGGAGTCTGCTTCTCCCTCTTCCTCTGCTGCTCCCCCTGCTTGTGCTCTCTTGCTCTCTCAAATAAATTAATAAAAAATATTAAAAAAAAAAAGCTCTGCATTATTTTGGTCTATTTTCATTTTAGGCAGAGGCAAATCTATATTCCTAGGAGAAAAATATGTTGGTAAGTTTTTGAAAAATAAATGTATGCCAAAATTTCGGAAATTATCTGTGTCAAAAATAACCAAAATCATGGTATAATGAATAAGTACCTTTCTTGGAATTAGGAAATGTGGCATAAATTTTGAGCTTTGTCACATATTAGCTATGTGACCTTGCTAAAATCACTTAACCTACTTAAACATCATCTTCCTCTGCTAAAATTGGGTGAATTAGCATGGAGCAGTTAGATAGATTAAAACACAGTACCATGTTTGAAAGTGGTAAGGGATCCAGGGGTGCCTGAATGGCTCAGTCAGTTCAATGTCTAACTCTTGCTTTCAGCTCAGGTCATGATTTCATGGATTGTGAGATCAAGCCCCGCATTGGGCTCTGCATTCAGCAGGGAGTCTGCTTGATGAGTCTCTCCCTCTGCCCCTCCCCCCACTCACACACACTCTCTAAAATAAATTAATAAATCTTAAAAAAAAAAGTGGTAAATGATCCATACCAGAAAAGTTTAAAGTAGGACATACTCAGTCACTACGATTTTTTTAAATATATATTTTTAACTGAAGTATAATGAACATACAGTGTTATATTAGTTTCAGGTGTTCAATATAACAATTCAACAATTCTATACATTATTCAGTGCTCATCACTATAAGCATACTCCTAATCCCCTTTATCTATTTTGCCCATTCCCCTCACTTCCCTTCTGCCAACCATCAATTTGTTCTCTGTATTTAAGAGTTGGCTGTTTTCCTTTGTCTCTTTTTTGTTTCTTAAATTCCACATACTAGTGAAATCATATGATATTTCTCTTTCTCTTAGTTCACTTAGCATAATACCCTCTACATCCATCCATGTTGTTGCAAACAGCAGGATCTTGTTTCTTTTTTATGGCTAAGTAATATTCCAGGGTGCATGTTTGGGGGTGTGTGTGTATCTATATGTATATCTGATTCCATTTGGGAAGCTTACATGATTCTAGAAGTTATCCATTTCTTTTAGGTTGTTCAGTTTGTTGGGATACACTTTTTAGTAATATTTTCTTGCAACCCTTCGTATTTCTGTGATGTCAGGAGTTATTTCTCCTCCTTCATTTCTGATTTCATTTGAGTCTTCTCTCTTCTTTTTCTTGATGAGTCTGATGAAACATGTATCAATGTTGTTGATCCTTCCAAAGAACCAGCTCCTGGTTTCATGGATTTGTTCTATTGTGGTTTTTGTTTTGGTTTTAAATTATTTCATTTATTTTTGTTTTAAAACTTATTATTTCTTCCCTTCTGTTGGCTTTGGGCTTTGTTCTTCTTTTTTCTAGCTGCTTTATGTGTAAGGTCAGGTTGTTTATTTGAGATTTTTCTTGTTTTTTGAGGTAGCCTGTATTGCTATAAACTTACCTCTTCGAACTGCTTTTGCTGCATACCAAAGACTGTTGTGTTTTCATTTCCATTTGTCTCCATGTATGTTTTTAATTTCCTCTTTGATTTCTTGACTGACTTGTTCATTGTTTAGTAGCATGTTATTTGGCCTTCACGTATTTGTGTTCTTTGCAGATTTTTTCATGATTGACTTCTGGTTTTATACTTTTGTGGTTGGAAAAGATACATGATATACCTTCAATCTTCTTGAATTTATTGAGGCTTGTTTTATGGCATAACATGTGATCTATTCTGGAAAATATTCCATGTGTTCTTAAAAAAATGTGCATTCTATTTTTAGATGGACTGTTCTATACATATCTGTTAGGTCCATCTGGTTTAATGTGCCATTCAAAGCCACTCTTTCCTTTTTGATATTGTGTCTGGATGATTTATCCATTGATGTATGTGGAGTATTAAAGTCTCCTACTATTATTGTATTACTGACAATTTTTTCCTTTATGTCTATTAATAATTGATTTATGTACTTAGGTGGTTCTATGTTGTGTGCATAGATAGTTATAATTGTTTTATCCTTGTTGGATTGTTTCCTTTATCATTATGTAGTATCCTTTTTTAAGATTTATTTGTTTATTTGAGGGAAAGAGAGAGAGAAAGAACATGCACACACATGAGTGGGGGAAAGGGCAGAGGGAGAAAATTTTCAAGTAGACTCCCTGCTGAGCGCAGAGCCCGATGTGGGGCTTGATCTCACAATCCATGAAATCATGACCTGAGCTGAAACCGAGAGTCAGATGCCAACCGACTGAGCCACTCAGGTGCCTCATGTAGTACCCTTCTTTACCCCTTGTTATAGTCTTTGTTTTAAAGTCTATTCTGTCCAGTGTAAATATTGCTACCCTAGCTTTCTTTGTGCTTCCATTTTCATGGTAAATGTTCTTCTGTCCCTTCACTTTCAATCTACATGGGTCTTTAGGTCTGAAGTGAGTCTCTTGTAGGAAGGATAAGAATGGGTCTTGCTTTTTTTATCCATTCACTCACCCTATGTCTTTTGATTAGAACATTAGTATACTTTATTTAAGGTAAGTATTTATAGATACGTACTTATTGCCATTTTGTTACTTGTTTTACAGTTGTTTTTGTATTTCTTCTTTGTTCCTTTCTTTTCCTGCTTTCTTCTCTTGTGGTTTGATGACTTTCTTTAGTGTTATGCTTGAATTGCTTTCTCTATTTTTTTGTGCATTATAAATTTTTGATCTGTGGTTACTCTTAGGTTCATATATAACATCTTATGTGTTTAGCACTTTATATTGATGATTGCTTAAGTTTGAACTCATTCTAAGGGCACTAAGTCTTTACTTTCCCACCATGTTTTATGTATGTGATGGCATTACATCCTTTTATTCTGTGAATCCCTTGACTGATTTTTGTAGATATAATTGATTTTACTGCTTTTGTGCTTTAACCTCCATACTGATTTAATAAGTGATTAAACTATGCTTTTATTACACATTTGCTTTTATGTGTGAACTTTTTTCCTTTATAAGTTTCGTACTCCTTGATGCCTGGGTGGCTCAGTTGGTTAAGTGTCTGCCTTCGGCTCAGGTCATAATCCCAGTTTCCTGGGATTGAGCCCTGCATTGGGCTCCCTGCTCAGTGGGGAACATGCTTCTTCCTCTCCTCCCAGCTAGTGCTCTCCCTCGCTATCTCTGTCTCTCTCTCTCAGATAAATAAAATCTTAAAAAAAAAGCTTCTTACTCCTGGTTATAGTCTTTTCTTTCCATTCAAAGAATTCTCTTTAACATTTCTTATAAAGTTTAGTGGTCATGAAATCCTTTAACTTTTGTTTGGGAACCTTTTTATCTCTCCTTCTATTCTGAATGATAACTTTGCTAGGTAGAGTATTCTTAGTTGCAGTCTTTTTTTTTCCTTTCAGCACTTTGAATATATCATTCCACTCCCTTCTGGCCTGCAAAATCTCTGCTGAAAAATTATCTGATACCCTTATGGAGTTTCCTTGTATGTAACCTGTTTTTCCTTATTGCTTTTAAAATTCTCCCTCTATCACTCCTTTCTGCCATTTTAATTATGTCTTGGTGTAAACTTCCTTGGGTTAATTTTGTTGAGGGCTCTCTATGCTTCCTGAATCTGGATGTCTATTTCCTTCCCCAGATTAGGGAAGTTTTCAGCTAGTTTACTTGAAATAAATTTTCTGTCCCCTTCTTACTCTCTTATCTTTTGGGGATCCCTACAATGTGTATATTATTACACTTGATGATGTTATTGAATTACCTTAATCTATTCTCATTTCTTAATATTCTCTTTTCTTTTAGCTGTTCAGCTTGGGTGCTTTCCATTACCATGTCTTCCAGATCACTGATCTGTTCTTCTGTCTTCTCTAATCTGCAATTGATTCCCTCTAGTGTATTTTTCTATGTCAGTCATTGAGTTCTTCATCTCTGGCTCTTTTTTATATTTTCTCTCTCTCTCTCTGTTGAAGTTCTCACTGAGTTTATTCACTCTCTTCTCAAGTCCAGTGAGTATCTTTATGACCACTACTTTGAATCCTTTATCAGGCATATTATCTCTGTTTCATCAACTCTTTTGTTGTGGTTTTGTCCTGTTCTTTCATTTGGGACATATTCCTCTGTTTCCTCATTTTGTCTAAATTTCTGTCTTTATTTCTATATAATAGGAAAGTCAGCTACATCTCCTGATTTTGAAAGTCATGCCCTTATGAAGAAGAGATCCTGTGGTGTCCTGTAGCACAGTGCCCCCTGTTCACCAGAACCAGGAGCTCCAGGGGTGTCTCCTATGTGGGCTGTGTGCACCCTACTGTGTGGCTAAGCCATATTTGCTATCAGTCTATTTGGCTGCAATGACCCATTTTGTCTATTGTTGGTACACCATCAGTTATTATTATTAATAAAAAGAAATACTAAGTAATTCCAGGTGCTCATAAACTATTCTGAACACCTACAACTGCCAATGACAATCTTTATTTTGTCTGGCTGTCCTTGTAATTTAAGTTAGTTTGAGGATTTTAGGTAGTTTGGCTAATAGGTAAAGAATGCTGGCTTGGAAGCAGATGCCTGAGTCCAAATTCTAGTTGTTCTGTCTTTCCAGCTGTGAGACCTTGCATAGATTATTTGGCTTTCCTATGCCATAGTGTCCTCATCTGTAGAATGGGGATGTTTATGGGAATCAAAGTTCCGAGAGGTTTATTTGGCATATAGTGCCTGCCCCATTAATGTTAGCTAGTAGATGTCATTGTAGAGTTTGGCTGGAAGCCTGCTAACAGCCAGAAGGTCACAGCTGGTCACATTTCAGCCTCCCACAAAAGCCCCATGGAACACCTTCTGGTCTTCTGTGCTCCTTCTCTTCCCAGGCCTGTTACCAGTGCCATGCATGGACACAGAAAGAGACTGGGTGCAACTGAGAGAAAAGACTAAAAAAGAGAAAATGGTGGAAATACAATAAAATGCTATTTCAACACAACAGAGTAGACTTTAAAAGGCAGAGTACTGGGTCACAACTCAAGGCCTGGCCTCTTATGCTGTATCTTATCACTAAATATTTGTAAGACTTTAAGTGGGTGCCTGGGTGGCTCAGTCGTTAAGCGTCTGCCTTCGGCTCAGGTCATGATCCCAGTGTCCTGGGATCGAGTCCCACATCGGGCTCCCTGCTTGGCAGGAAGCCTGCTTCTCCCTCTCCCACTCCCCCTGCTTGTGTTCCTGCTCTCGCTATCTCTCTCTCTGTCAAATAAATAAATAAAATCTTTAAAAAAAAAAAATAAATATTTGTAAGACTTTAAGATGTCATAACTTCTCTACAGCCGTTTTTACTTATCTGTATATTTGAAATTATAATTATATGGAGTAACTGTGTAAAGTTTTACCAATTACAAGAGAGAAGTGCAAAATAACACAATTGTGAAAACAGAGCTTTGGAATCAAGCAGATAAGGATCAAATCCCAGGTCTGCCATTCCTACCTATATAATCTCTGAAATTCACTTAACTTCTCTATGCCCCAATGTCTTAATTAGAAGAGTAGCAATTAAGAAATGTTCCTCATAGAATTATTAACAATTTAAATAAAAATGTATAAACACATATACATGGTTCCAGAATCTCATAGCAGAAAGTTTGGCAGTAGCTTTAAAAACACCTCACGTGTTCTCTCTGTTGTATGTGATTCACGCCATTTGAACAGAATCCCACCACAACTGGAAACAATATTAACCAAAGGGACTAAAAGCAAAATAAGACAATACTGGTAAAAGTGTATTATAAAACAATGCCGTCAAAAAATAGAATACGTACTAAAATATTAACTATGGTTGTCAAAATGAGATAAAACTTGGGGCAATGTTTCTTATTTATCCTTTCCCATATTTTATCATTTTTCTACATTGTTTTTAATATTTGATCAAATGACATGTGCAATAAAAATAATTGTAACTAGAGTGCCATGTGGACATTGCCTGTCTTGCAGTGCTATTCGAAGTAGAGCAAGCCTGCTGCTCCTGCCTTCTATCTGATAGTTGCAATAGGAGGTATCGCTCCTGAAAAGCCTAGGATTGCATGATAGCTTTTTTGAAAATGAAAATAAGAGTCATGATTCATCCTCTTCTTACATGATAAAAGAGAAAACAAATTATTAGACATTCCTAGTAATATGAATAAAAATTATTGCCTCGAGTCTGGTCAGTAGTGATAGTATCCTTGCAACCATTCCTGGAGTAGTCTCTTTCCTCTTCAATCCATATTTCTCATACAGCCCCCAGCCCAGATAACTGTTTTCCTGTGAACTTGAAAATGATTGCCTAAAGCATAGAGTAATTTTTTTGCCCTTTTGTCAGAAGCAGTATGACCTCAAGTTTGATTTTCAGCTTATTATCCTATCTTCTTCTACTACTGTATTTAATTTTCTAGGTATATTGAAGTACAATCTCCAAAGCTTTGGTCATTTTCCCCCCAGACTGGTATGCATTACTATTCCCCTATTATTTGCTTTTGAAAATCCTTTTCAATATCTCAGATTAACCTAACATACCACCAAAGAGTAGATTTTAAACTGATTGGTCAGATTTCAGGATGCCCACTGAATAATGGGTCACATTAACGGAGTGAGGTCACCCAAATGCATGTGGCTCTCTCTTCTTTGCACTCCCCAAGGAAACCCATCAACCTTGCCTTCCTGTCTGCCTTTTATTAGTACTTTTGTGCTCAGGGATATTCATCACTTTGAGCTTTGCAGCCAGCTAGTAGTTAGATTTGGACTTTGAGGTACAAAGTTTTGCTTAGGAATATTGAGTCTAATTCACATACTTCAATCCAGCTTTTCCAGAAAGTTTCATTGGCAGTTATAGGCATTATTCCAACTGAAAGTAATGTGGAACTTTGATTACTCATTTGTCATTGTTCATTGAGTATATTATTGCCCCTGAAGCCTCAAGGGAAATAGATGATTTGTAAGATAGAGTTCTAGCAGTCTTGGGTTGCTCTGGCCAAATACTATTCAACAGCAATCTAAAACTCATCATACATTTACACTTAATATATTAGCAAAGTTGGTACCTTGTTCTTGTGCATCTACTTCCTCCTTCAATGTGGCTGGTGTGTGAGGTAAACTGGGTCATATTCTTTTTTTTTTTAATTTTATTATGTTATGTTAATCACCATACATTACATCATTAGTTTTTGATGTAGTGGTCCATATTCATTGTTTGTGTATAACACCCAGTGCTCCATTCAATACGTGCCTTCTTTATTACCCATCACCAGGCTAACCCATCCCTCCACCCCCTCCCCTCTAGAACCCTCAGTTTGTTTCTCAGAGTCCATAGTCTCTCATGGTTCTTCTCCCCCTCTGATTTCTCCCCCTTCATTTTACCCTTCCTACTATCTTCTTTTTTTAACATATAATATATTATTTGTTTTCAGAGGTACAGGTCTGTGATTCAACAGTCTTACACACTTCACAGCACTCACCATAGCACATACCCTCCCCAGTGTCTATCACCCAGCCACCCCATCCCTCCCTCATATTCTTTTTGTTTGTTTTTTTTTTTACCTACCACTAACATGTGGCTGAATGGCTAGACTGAACTGCCTCCCCTATTTCCTCTGATTTTGTGTTCATTTTGATTTTTCTCTTCACTCTGAATCTTATGTTTCCTTTGAAAGAGGGTCCTCCTCCACCATCCTCATCAGTGCATGCATGTATACATGCACGCACACACACACACTATTTCATACCCTTGACTTCTTTCCTTTATGGTAATTATTACAACCTACATTTTTCTCTTTTTGTTTGTCTATTTGCTTGATGTTTCTCAGGCTTCCCCGCTGGGTATATAAGCACACAAGGGCTCTCTTGTATATCCACAGTCTGCACAGCAGTGCCTCTCGGGGATAAAGGAGCACAATAATAATAAATACATTCTCACCTGATATCAGGTGCTCAGAGTCCCATGGTGGGCAGCCTCAGCTATTTCAGTATTGGTAATTTTGGGAGCAAATAAGATTTTTCCTGCTGTTTGTCTTTATTTTTCCTCTAGGAGATGGTATATTTTATTCCTTTTTTAATTGTGGTAAAATATAATATAAATATAAAATATTTACCATTTTAACTACTTTATAAAATTCAGTGGCATTAATTACATTCACAATATTTTAAAAAAGATTTTATTTATTTATTTGACAGAGAGAGAGACAGCGTGAGAGGGAACACAAGCAGGGGGAGTGGGAGAGGGAGAAGCAGGCTTCCCACTGAGCAGGGAGCCCGATGCGGGGCTCGATCCCAAGGCCCAGGGATCATGACCTGAGCCGAAGGCAGATGCTTAACAACGGTGCCACCCAGGTGCCCCACATTCACAATATTGTACAACCATCATCACTATCTCCAAAACCTTTTTCTCCTAAACAGAAACTCTTTACCCATTAACCAATAGCCTCCCATTCCTCCTTCCCCAGTCCCTACTTTCAGTCTCTACCAATATACCTACTCTAGATATTTCATATAAGTAGAATAATACAATATTTGACTTTTTGTGTCTAGCTTATTTTTCTTAGCATAATGTTTTCAAGGTTCACCCTTATTGTAACATGGAACGGAACTTTTTTTAATGGCTGAATAATATTCCCTTGTAAAGATATACTGCCTTTTGTTCTCAATGTACACTTGAGTTGTTTACACCTGTTGGCTATTGTAAAATAGTGTGTTTACAGATATTGGTGTATGCGTATATTTTTGAGTCCCTGTTTTTGATACTTCTGAGTGCGCACCTAGAAGTAGAATTTTAAGGTAATGTGGTAACTCTACAGTTAACTTTTTGAGGTACCACCAAACTATTTTCCACAGCAGCTGCACCATTTTACATTCTGCTGAGTGTAGATTGGCTTTTCCTTGAACTGAGCTTATAAGCAAGGAATGTATTAAACAAAATCTTGAAGCAATTTCTCATAGATATGCCTGAAATTGTCAAACAGTTAGACAAGAAGAAATATTTTCACCTATGCCATTTGAATCTGAAGCACTTATGAGCAAAAACATGACAAACCAGCAGAGGTATTTAAGACTTATTTCAAGTGAGAAGGGGATAGCTGAAATACCTATGTACATAAACAAATAGCCACATAAGTGGGCTCAACACTTTAAAAAATAAAATGCAGAATATATTTTATTTCAATTTGAAATAAAAGTCCCAAAATTCCATGCAACCTGAAATCTAAAAAACATTTTGGAATTCCTAATCTTTGTCCTTTTTGGTAGAGAATAGGGAGAGAAAGAGAAATTCAAAGTCTTTCTAATTCTTAAGATTAAATCTTTTACTGAAATGAGCATATACCCTAAACCAATAAGTAAACACTTCATGTCATATTTGGAACAAAATGTTTCTTTGTAAATAGGAATGTATTTTTTTTTTTCCTAGCCAGTTCTTGATTTTTCCATGTGACTCACTTGTTTCCAAAGAAATTAAAAAGATTAAAATCCACCATATAGAGTTTAATAACAATAAAAAAAGGACCAGTCCCCATTGTGTACACAGCTCAGCTCCAGGTACAGGGATAACTGTCTGGACACTGGGGAGTCATAAGAACAGAGATTCATTTTCAACAAGCCTGTCGCCCACACAACACTATAATTGCACAGCTTGTGTGGGTGTCTCTGTCTTTCTCTATTTATCTACCTTGTGTTCCCTGCTCATTTCCTACTAAAAAAAAGTAATCATAAAATAAGCCAGGTGAAATTAAAACAAACAAATTAGAAAGCATTTAGATATTTTGGATTCAAAGATAAAGCTCCCCCTCCCTGCTGCAATACTCTAAACATTTCTATCTGTAGGATTGGCAGTATGAATAGTTCATTCATGTACCAATAGGACTTTAGCGCAGGTCACATACTGTACTCAAAAAAGCGTTGAGGTTCACAGCCTTGTTCTTCATCCTGGCTCTAATTCTAATAAGTTGTGTGATGTTGAGTGAGACATGAAATCTCTCTGAGCTGTGTTTTTTTAATTTGTAAACGGAGGAGGTTGAACTAGATTGTTGGTTTACACATCGTGTTATCTCAGAAGTTAAAATTAAATGTGACCGGTTGGCAAATTGGTAGGGCTCTGGGCTCCTTATGCTCACTTCAAACACAGTGGTTTTACCTTTATTTTTCTCATGCTTTTGGAGTCTGTGCACAATTTTGTTTGGGAGAAGAAAAAGTTCTCTTATTGGAGGCAGTGGGGGGAAACCTAGAAATATGAACCATTTAGTAACAATAAATTCTTTATCCAAGTATGAACTTCACATATTTCCTTAATCTAAACCTGTGAAAGTGACAGCATTTACCAGTTGGGGGTGCTGGTGAGCAATCTATAAGTAAGTGCTGGTGAGGTTCAGAGGAGCATGTATGTATCCACATGATTTCATAAAGGGACCAAAATGAAGAGTAGTAAAGTTCTCAAAAGTTGAGATTGTGGAGTACAAGTCAAAATTCTATTCTTCAACAGTTGTTTTTTTTTTTTTTTTTTTTTGCATCAAGATAATACATTAAATTATAAATTTACTTTGGTATAACTAAAATCATGATAATTGTTATTGACAATTTCCTATCATCAAACAAATCCATGTTTATTATTTTCATAAACGGTGTGACTCATGCTAAGGAACTTCTTTAGTTCTTCCTAGTTCATGAAAATAACTTCAGGATGGAAATCAAGATGCTCTGATTCTGATCTTGGTTTCCTAAACTAACTCTACAGTCAAGGGCTGGCCTGTGCCCTCTAAGCATTTGTCCTGTATTTCTGTACAGTCACATTTTTGCCATAGTATAATTATATAAGCATAATAAAACATTAAAAATAATAATAATGTAGACGCAAATGTCTAAAATTTGGGTATCACAACTGTATAAGAAAATGACCTACAAGACCTCTCCATAAGAAAACAATCACAGAAGCTGTTTTATCCCTCTGTCTCTGTCTCTCTACATATATATGTAATAATATCCATCTATTAATAATATATATTATGTAATAATATATGTAATAATATGTATATATGTAATAATATCTCTATATATGTAATGCATGTATATATATTAATATATATGTAATTATATATCTATCTCTCTATATATAGATATATATATTTATCTCAGGTTAATCTGTCTACAACTGAGGATAATATATCAGCTCTTGATGGCATTTTTGTCAAAGAATATGTTAGATTTATAATCCATAGAGTTAGAAACATCCATGTTGGTCATTTTGTCCAACATCTTGCTTAACATGAAATCCTTTCCATACCATCTCTGACAGATTGTAACTAAACTCAGCACAGAGAATTTCAGCTACAGGAAGGATATTCTGTTATCAAACAGATCAACGTCTTTAAAGAAAACAACAACAACAAAGAACACTTGATAAAATGCCCTTCCTTGGATGTGGATTTTACTATTTTAAGACACAGACTAAGCTTTACCCATTGACCCCATCATCCCCATGCCAGTCCTTTAATTATGTGATGGAGGCTGACACGTTGCCAGGGCTGTCTACCTGGGCACATAACCTGGGAATGTGACTTAGCAAGGCAACATGCTTGGTTTAATCCTCTGCTGTCACTGTTTTGATAGTCTTAATAATTTTAGAACAGTGATCCCCCATCTTGATTTTATAGTGGGCTTTGCAAATTATGTAGCCAGTTCTGTATGTTTTCTTAAGTCATATGTTCCCAAGCTTAATAATCCCTGTTCCCTCATTCACAATGGCTTGCATTAGGTAGCTTATGTTCCTTTGTCAATGACCATGTTAGAAGGTGGTGCCCAGAATTAAGCCCGGTGCCCTAGGTATGGGCTGATCAGTGAGGAGATCAGAGAAATAATTGTGTCCTGTGCTGATTATCCCCTGTGTCTCCATGTCCCCACCCACTCTAGACCAAATCTCTAGACTTCTTTGCTCTGCTTTGTGCCTAAAAGGTTGACTTTTGAAGAGGCAGCAATTGGGATCCCTTCTTGCTTGGCTTCCAGTGGGGTTTGGCTAAAGGGAGGCAATAGGAGTGGGGGGCGGCATACAAGGGAGAGGTCAGGATATTTCTTTCTCCCCCTTTCCCATCTCAGGGCTGCACCTCTGATAGAAGCTGCATCCCTCCCTGACTACACTTCCCTCTGGTTGGCCCCTCTTCCACAACTCATATCTCACTGGGCTCATAATACTATTTCTCTGCTTGTTCCATCAGTTCTAGTGGGTAACACTGGTTTCCTGTTGCTGCTGGTCCTTAGTGCTGACTACATATCTGACTACACATCTGTGTGTAGTCTCTTCATTAAAGTATCTTCTTTCTTTCTTTTTTTTTAAGATTTCATTTATTTATTTGAGAGAGTGAGAGAGAACACAAGCAGGGGGGAGCAGCAGAGGAAGAGGGAGAAGCAGACTCCCCACCGAGCAGGGAGTCCGATACGGGGCTCGATCTCAGGACCCTGAGATTGTGACCTGAGCTGAAGGCAGATGCTTAACTGACTGAGCCACCCAGGCGCCACCAAAGAATCTTCTTTTGAACCATATGAGGTAAATTCTGTCAAGACCCTGAATGATAAGCCATACAGCATGTAGATGTCCTGTGTCCATTAATGCAACCAGTTTGCATATGTTTTGGGAAATTTCTCTAGAAGGCTCAAGTTGATTTTCTTTGCTTCACTCAGAAGCTGATCTGTCTCCTTCCATGTTTTCAATTGCCATCTTCAGGCTGATAATACTGAAATTTCTAACTTTGTAACAAACTGCTTCCAGAATCCATTCATTCACACAAATACAGGGAAAGAGTTACTGCATGTCAAGTACTCTTTCAAGTGTTAGGGACACAGTAGTGCCTAAGCACGTAAAATTCGATATCCTGATGAAGCTTATATTCTTGTGAGGAGTGATAGATAATAAAACATAGGACTATGAGCAACTAAATGACATGAGTGACATAATTTAAAAAAGATCACACTGTTTGTGCTGAGAATAGACTGTCCGGAGCCTAGGGCAGAAGCCTAGAGAACAATTGTAACAATCCAGGTGAAAGGTCATGGCAGTCCGACCAAGGTGGTGTCCGCAGGGGTGCTAAGGCCGGTGCTGAGCCTTGGCACACACCCTCTGCCCCTACTGCCTACCGAATCCCAAGTCAGGAGCCATATCTCATTGGCACTTTACTGGTTAACTTCAAACAAGGGGTGCATAACTTCATAATGGATTCAAGGTCAATAATACTCAGCACAAAAGGACAAGGAAAATAATTTTCCTATTTCTTAGCAATATTTATCACCTTTTTTTCTCAAATGTAAAAAAAGAAATGAAGTTATAGCAAGCTACCTAGGGAAAATTAAAAATAAAAGAACAGTGAAAAACCTTTTACTGATCATTAAAACTTGTTAAATGAAATAAGAATGTGATTATCATCTTTAATTGGCCTCGGCGTTCAGGTAAAGATAAGAAACTATTCAGATAAGCAAGGTTTTCTCAAAAGGATTTTTTTAAACGTTTCATTTATTTTTATTTTAAGAGCAAGAGCAAGAGCCAGAGCGAGGGGCGTGGGGTGGATAGGGGCAAAGGGGGAGGGAAAGGGACAGAGGGGGAGGGGAAGGGAAAGGGAAAGAATCTCATCAGACTCCACACGAATGATGTGAGGCTCAATTTCACAACTCTGAGATCATGACCCAAGGAGCCAGATGCTTAACCCACTGAGCCACCCAGGCACCCCTCTCAATAAGATTTGTAATGGCTTTTTTAAAAATCAACTTTTATGAAAAAGTGAATGTCTATGTTTTCCAGAAGATAGAATAATCAATCATTATAATATTTAGAGCCCTAGGTATGGCTACCACAACCTACGCTTGATAGAATAAAAAGATCTTAATTTCTAATTATACTGAAAGCAAAAGAAATTGAGGAGATAGAGAAGGAGGAGGAGGCAGGGGAGGAGGGGGAAGCAGGGAAATATCAGCAGCTATACTCTGAAGAAGTTCTCCAAGCTGTCCTATAAAGCTTTTCTAAAGTAACGTATAGTTGTGGTTTTACACAGAAATCATAGAGCAATTCACTCCTTAAAGGGTCTCAATCTAGAACCCACCAAAATATAAGTCCCACAAGGGCTGCTCCATGCTCTGAATGGCCCTTTGCACATGGTAGCTACTCAGCAAATTATTGTCAATAAGTGAATCTAGCCCCTCTATTTTAAATAGATAAATTAATCAAATATTTAGCAATTATACTTCCACTATTTAATATTTAATTAACAGTTAAATACTCATAATTCAACTATTCACATATTTAAGCCATTTACACTAAAATGTTACGATCTATTGCTTTTCCATTTCTTGTAGCCTTTCTTTTGGCCTTTTTTTCAGAAGGTTAAAACTCTAAGGCATATCATACTCATTCACAGTCAGTCTCATGATGTCTTGCATAAAGAAAGCCCTCTTTCTTCCTCCGTGTTTGGAAGAACTGAGCTGAGTGCACCAGGACTAAGGATGTACCAAAAGGAAGGAAGTCAGCACAGACCACAGACGTCCAGGAAGCTCCATCCCCTGCTGGCCCTCTTCCAGTTCTGTTAGTGCTATTTGCACACAGCCAAATACCCCAGGATTGAAAATTAAAGCCTTCAGACTTTTTGGCAGAAAGAATGTATTCTAGAAGTAAGACCTCAGTGTTAGACTGTTTTGACTATCTGGGAGAAGGCATCATTATTTAGAGTTTGCAATGTGAATGCTAACCTGCTAACCACCCCCGCCCCCAAAAAAAGAAGAAAAAAAAAACCTCGATTTGAAAGCTGCACATATTTGTCATTATTTAGAAAGAAGATTATATTTTAAAAGGCCTAAATGTTTTCAATAGAAATTTTTCAACCACAAAAAACAGCATTTTATCATAAATTTGGCATTTGTCAGACCACTGAACTTAATTTAAATGGGCCAACCTTTGTCTCTTGGCAACGAGAATCCACAGGAATTGGTAGGCACTGTCTCAGGGGAAAGATCATGCTCCTCAATATTTATGAGCCACATTATTAACTCTTCCATCTTTTCTCTAGCTAAAGGCTGGCATTACTATTGAAAACCCCACAAAGTTAAACCACCAATATAGGAAGGAAGGATTTTCACTTCATTTTCTCTTGTTTGTTTGCTTTATTTATATGTGTGTTCAATTAAGTTTAATGAAATAACAATGAAATTTAGATTTCTTAAAAACATTCTCCAAAGACATTACTCATAGCTCAAATAAAAGCCCTAATAAATGCACATTATATCAAGTCTTCCTGCTAAAATCCAAGGAAAAATGCATATAAAATATGATCTAAAAATTCCTTCAGTCATTGGGATTTCAGACCCAGGTTCTGGTAGCCCACTCTCACTCCACCTCCCAGACTACTTGGTTTTTAACATAGAAATAAAGATGGTAGCCTTGATAAGTGTTACTACCCGGGGCTTGTGAGTAGCCTCTAACAGGATTGTGAGCTCTCTTAGGATTATGTGCAGCATTTCATATGGATGTACACACATACATTTTCCCAGGCTAACAGTCCATCAGATTCTCAAAGGGACCAGGAGTAAAAATGATGAGAAATTTTAATGTGGGAAAAAGTGTATAAGACTAAAATTTAGCCAAGTCTGGATTCTGAATATAGTAGGGTGCTCACAAGTTATATATGGTGAATAAATCTCTCTGGGCCATTGTTACTTCATCTCTGAAATGAGAATAATAGGCTATCCCAACAATTCCACATTGTGCAGTGCAATCAACTGTAGCACCAAAAAGAGTAGATGTGAGAAGACTATGAATCTATAAGTGCATCAAGCTCCCTCTATAGATTGATAACATATCTCCCATATATGTTTCTAAAGAATGGTGACTTCCCTGTGATTAATAAAACAGAAAAGTATTTAAAAGCATCCCTCAATTAATTCTAGTTTTGGGTACTCTGTTTTCTGAATCAACCAATACTGAAAAAAAATGACAACTAAGTGTGGGCTCTGCCAAAACATACTGGAAGGGCTAGTCCAGATGACCCGTATGGTATGCACAATTCAGTAAACATAAAGTTCAAACATTTAATTAAATGTCCCAAATATGGGCCTATAATTTTATGTTTTAATTTTGAAGTTTCTGTTTACATGCATCAAGATAATTTTAACACTTAGAGCATTTGATAGCAGGTGACTTTGTCTATGCATGGATTGCAGTAAAAGGATGCTGAGAGTTGTGGATAGAAAAACTCTTTCCCTTAATGTTATCTAGAGGTATGTACCTATGTTATATACATCCAAGTGTTTATTTCTTAGGTACTTTGGTTGCTGAATATAAGATTTAGTGTCAGACAAACTTAAGTTCATATCCTACCTCTTTCCCTGGCCAAATAAGTGGCCAAGTAAATAAACATTTTGAACTTCAATTTCATCATGTGAAATAAGGATAATATTAACCAAGTCATGCTACAGGACATACGAAAAAATTAGACTCTATATCCCACGTCTGATAGGTTCTTGGTTCTGGATTATTGGTTCAGTCTGCACTTCCAAGGATATATGCACCCAACTAAGACCCGAGTAAGCTCTTATACTGTTTTTTTTTTTTTTTTAAGATTTTATTTATTTATTTGAGAGAGAGAGACACAGTGAGAGAGGGAACACAAGCAGGGGGAGTGGGAGAGGGAGAAGCAGGCTTCCCGCTGAGCAGGGAGCCCGATGCGGGGCTTGATCCCAGGACACTGGGATCGTGACCTGAGCCGAAGGCAGATGCTCAACGACTGAGCCACCCAGGTGCCCCCTGTTTTTTTTTTTTTTTAATAGAATTTTATTTTCCCCTTTTAAAAGTTTTTATTTAAATTCCAGTTAGTTAACATACAGTGTAACATTGGTTTCAGGTGTACAGTATAGTGATTCAACACTTCCGCACATCATCCAGTGCTCATCACAACAAGTGCCTCCTTGATGATGGGGATCATCACCTATTTTACCCATCCCCCTGCCCACCACCCCTCTGGTAACCATCAGTTTGTTCTCTATAGTTAAGAGTCTGTTTTTGGTTTGCCTCTCTCTTTCTTTCTTCCCTTTGCTCATTTGTTTGGTTTCTTAAATTCTACGTATGAGTGACATCATATGGTATTTGTCTTTCTCTGACTTATTTTGCTTAGTATTATACCCTCTAGATCCATCTATGTTGTTGTGAATGGGAAGATTTCATTCTTTTCTATGGCAGAATAATAGTCCCTTGTGTATGTATACACACACACACACACACACACACACATATTTTCTTTATATATTCATCAATCATTTGTACTCTTTTAAATGGGTATTAAGGAGGGCACATACTGCATGGAGCACTGGGTGTTATATGAAAACAATGAATCGTGGATCACTACGTCAAAAACTAATGATGTATTGTATGGTGACTAACATAACATAATAAAATAAAATTTTAAAAAAATTAAAAAATTAAATTACCTTTTAAAATAAAACTGTAGCTAATTACTTATATTAATACATACAATAATAAAAAGGATTAGTAATAATTACTCATATTAATAATCCAATAATAAAAAGCAATAATATTGCTTTGTAGAGCAATACTTAAAACAAGCACCATGTATAATTTCCTTTACCACTCATCTTTAACTGTAACTAAATACTGGCATTTTACAAATTTAATTAAGAAGTTCCTTTATTCAGAAGACATCCAAATGGCCAACAGACACATGAAAAATGCTCAACATCGCTCGGCATCAGGGAAATCCAAATCAAAACTTCAATGAGATATCACCTCACACCAGTTAGAATAGCTAAATTAACAAGGCAGGAAATGACAGATGTTGGCGGGAATTCGGAGAAAGGGTACCCTCCTACACTGTTGGTGGGAATGCAAGCTGGTGCAGCCACTCTGGAAAACAGTATGGAGGTTCCTCAAAAAGTTGAAAATAGAGCTACCCTATGACCCAGCAATTGCACTACTGGGTATTTACCCCAAAGATACAAATGTAGGGACCCGAAGGGGTACGTGCACCCCGATGTTTATAGCAGCAATGTCCACAATAGCCAAACTGTGGAAAGAGCCAAGATGTCCATTGACAGATGAATGGATAAAGATGTGGTATATAGATACAATGGAATATTATGCAGCCATCAAAAGGAATGAAATCTTGACATTTGCAACGACGTGGATGGAACTGGAGAGTGTTATGCTGAGCGAGATAAGTCAAACAGAGAAAGACATGTATCATATGACCTCACTGATATGAGGAATTCTTAATCTCAGGAAACAAACTGAGGGTTGCTGGAGGGGGGGGGTGGGAGGGATGGGGTGGCTGGGTGACAGACATTGGGGAGGGTATGTGCTATGGTGAGCACTGTGAAGTGTGCAAGACTGTTGAATCACAGATATGTACCTCTGAAACAAATAATACGTTATATGTTAAAAAAAAAAAAAAAAGAAGAAGAAGATAGCAGGAGGGGAAGAATGAATGGGGGGAATCGGAGGGGGAGATGAACCATGAGAGACGATGGACTCTGAAAAACAAACTGAGGGTTCTAGAGGGGAGGGGGGTGGGAGGATGGGTTAGCCTGGTGATGGGTATTAGGGACGGAACGTTCTGCATGGAGCACTGGGTGTTATACGCAAACAATGAATCATGGAACACTACATCACAAACTAATGATGTAATGTATGGTGATTAACATAATAAAAAAAAAGAAGGCCCTTTATTCAGACTCAGATTGTCCTATGTACATGCAAAAGCAAGATAAAAAATCTGATGTTGTTTTAATTTATCACAGAAAGTTTTTGTTAAGGACAATGGTCTACTTAAAACTAATAAAGAGCCTAACAGAATTTGGGTTTATTAATTTTCCTTTTTGTGATTTTAAGCATTTTGTTTATCAGTAAGTATTTTATGAACTGATAAAGTAACCTATATTTATCAATGAGACCTCACAGATTCTTTTTTTAAAATACATTACAAATGATAAATTATTTAATCCACCCAACTCATTTTTTTTATTTCCCTCGTTTCTCTTAAAATAAGATTATTGGGTCAGATTGATATTTCAAAGAAATAAATTAAAATATAAATAGTTGAATAAAGTTAGACACAGAGAAGAGACTGTCATCTCTCCCAACTTTACTGCTGTGTATATGTCTCAAACCTCCCCAAAATAAGACATGCCAAAGAATGGCTGTGTTAACTCAGGCAAAGGAAAATGGTGGATTAAATAATATTCTGGCACATTACTCAAAGGAAAAGAAAAACAACTTGGGTTATTTGGCCCTCAAATATGATTTCATACCATATTCCTAACTCTTGGAAGGTAAAGAACAAAAAGAAGTAGACATAAGAACCATTTTTAATTATCGATGAAGTGAAAGTGTGGCAGGTTTTCTAAAAAATAAAGGTGAGGGAGTGTGGTTTCTGATTTTATTATTTCTAGCTGTGGAAAGTTAGACCAAGTATATAAAAATGGAGGACATTATTCTAATGACAGAATGGGGGAAAATGCTATTATATGTACTACAGATGTGTGACTACTTCCAAAAACAATTGGAAACTTTCCTGAAAATATTTTTTTAAAAAAATTCTCTGAAGATCTTAGAATACTATGGGCTATAAGAATAAGTATTACAAATAAACACTATATCTTATTCATTCAACAAATATTTTTTAAAGATTTGTTTATTTATTTGAGAGAGAGATACAAAAAGAGTGGACAGGTGCGCAAGTCAGGGGAGGGGCACAGGGAGAGAATCTTTGAGCAGAGCCAGATGTGGGGCTCAATCCATGACCCATGAGATCATGACCTGAGCCCCTGAGCCAAACCCAAGAGTCAGATGCTCAACCAACTGAGCCACCCAGGTGCTCCAGCAAATATTTTTAAGTATACACTTTGCCAGGCACTGTGATGTTGAGTTCTGGTTGTATTTCAAAGGTGAGTAAGATATATCCCACTCAAGGAATATGCATCCAAATGGAAGAAATGGCCTTATTAACAATTAACTACATAAAATTAAAACTGAACAGAGAGAGAAACACTATTGGGAAACCAAAAAGAAAAATAAATCAATTCTAATTAGGAAGATCCAAATTGGACAGTGGCATTTGATCTAGGGGATAAGTAGAGTGTGGACAGGTAAAGAAACCTAGGGCAGGCCTGGAAAACCAGGCTGAGGAAATAGCATGATCAAGGACAGAAATTTATAAATTCAGCTCTAGTTTGTGCTCTGAAAGAGATAAAATGCAGTTACTATTGTTGTTTTTCTCCTGCACTGGCTCTATATTATAACCTGGAAATTGTACTGTGTATGATGTCATACCCCATTTGGGCAATAAATGCCCTTATATCTTATTTTTACTGTCATTTGCTATTTGTATATAGATAGAAAGTATGATGAAATATTTTTGAGCCTTTTTTTTACAGTTCACATTTGGACTAAAGTGATAGTACTATTTAAATCTTCTCTTCTGTCTCCAGATATATAACATGATTTATGTTGTGAGGGCACACTACTTGGTCCATCTATTAAGATGTCCTAGTATATGAACCCACCTATAAAGTAGAGAGAGTAGTAATTTATTGTCTTCACAAATAAATTCACCTGGATCAGCTTCAAGGCTGACCAGCCTTATCAAAGATTGAAACACATGATAATAACAGTGTCAGCAAGAATGCAGGGAAAGAAGTCTCATGAACTATTAATGGGGATATAAACCGGCATGAGATTACTGGGTGATAATTCATCCACCCTTTTCAAAACCTCACTGTTTCTCCTCCTTTCTGATACAACAGTAAAATAATGATGTTTCAATGGGATATGTAAATGTTTTTGATTCAGGAATTATGTTTATAACAATTAACCCCAAAGTAATAATTTAAGATGTAGGAAAGATTTGATTATGAAAAAATTACCTTACGTTTACATACATAGCACAGAATACTTGGAAAGAACACAACGCCTAGTGATGGCACAGTCATAGTATGTTATACTGACATGCTATGCAGATACTAAAAATTACAATGTCTATACATACATTTAGTTAGTGACATGGAAATGTTCAAGATATGTGTAAGTGATGCTCAGCATAGTTCATTGCATATAGTGAGCACTTGATTCTGCTTAGTTATTATTATTGTTCTTGTCTATTAGTAATGAAAATGTAACAGAATATAAGTGATATGAAGCAGGTTTTTATAATCTCTGTGAATACAGGATAATTATAAAGAAATAGTTATATATGTAACAGACATGTTAATTGTTGTTATATTTAGGTCAGGTATTACAGTGATTTAAAAATCATTCTTTGTTAGCCAAAGCAATCTTGAGAAACAAGAGCAAATCTGAAGGTATCACCATTCTAGATTGCAAGATACACTACAAAGCTCTAGTAATCCAAACAATATGGTACTAGAACAAAAACAGACACATAGATCAGTGGAATAAGATAGAGAACCCAGAAATAAACCCACACTTTTATGGTCAATTAATCTATGAAAAAGGAGACAAGAATATACCTTGGGGAAAAGACAGTCTCTTCAATAACTGGCACTGGGACAACTGGACAGCTATATGTAAAAGAATGACACTGGACCACTTTCCTACACCACACACAAAAATAAACTCTTGGGGCTACACCAAAATAAAGAAGTTTAGCACAATGAAAGAAACCATCAACAAAACAAAAATGCAACCGACCAAATGGGAGAAGATATTTGAAAATCATTTATCCGATAACGGGTTGGTATCTTAAATATATAAATAATTTACATAACACTAAAAAACCCCCCCAAATAAACCAATTCTAAAATGGGCAGAGGACCTGAACAGATATTTTTCCAAAGAACATATCCAGATGGCCAACAGCCACATGAAAAGATGCTCAACATCACTAATCATCAGGGAAATGCAAATCAAAACCATAGTGAGATATGACCTCACATCTGTGAGAATGGCTAGTATCAAAAAGGACAAGAAATAACAAGTGTTGATGAGGATGTGGAGAAAAAGGAACCCTTGTGCACTGCTGGTGGGAATGTAAATTGGTGTAGCCACTGTGGAAAACAGTATGGAGTTTCCACAAAAGATTGAAAATAGAAATACCATAAGATCCAGTAGTTCCACTACTGGGTATTTACTTAAAGAAAGTAAAATACTAATTTGAAAAGGTATATGCACCCCTATGTTTACTGCAGTGTTATTTATAATAGCCAAGATATGGAAGCAACCCAAGTATACACTGATAGATGAATGGATAAAGAAGATGTGGAATATTACTCAGCCGTAAAAAAAGAACAAGATTGGGATGCTGGGTGGCTCAGTCGGTTAAGCGTCTGCCTTTGGCTCAGGTCATGATCTCAGGGTCCTGGGATTGAGCGCCAGTGGGGCTCTCTGCTCAGTGGGAAGTCTGCTTCTCCCTCTCACACTCTCTCTGTGTTCTCTTTCTCTCTCAAATGAGTAAATAAAAATCTTAAAAAAAAAAAAAAGAACAAGATCTTGCCCTTTGCAACAACATGGATGGATCTAGAGGGTATAATGCCAAGTGAACTAAGAGAAAGAAAAATACCATGTAATTTCACTTATATGTGGAATCTAACAAAACAAACAAAAAACCAGAAACAGACTCTTGAGTACAGGGAAAAACTGGTGGTTGCCAGAGCGGTGGTGGCTGTGGGGATGTGGCAAAACAGGTGAAAGGGACTAAGAGGTACAAAATTCCAGTTATAAAATAAATCACAGGGATGAAAAGCACAGCGTAGGGAATAGTCAGTAATATTGTGATAATATTGTATGGTGACAGATAGTTACTGCACTTACTGTGGTAAGCACAGTGTAATGTACAGAATTGTCAAATCACTATGTTGTACACCTAAAACTAATATAACCTTGTATATTAATCATACGTCAATTTAAAGAAAATCACTCTTTGTTTGATATATACTTAGTAGTCTCCAGATATTTTCTGAGGTTACCAATACTTTTAAATTGCACTGGCTCACTTCAAATTGAAAACCACTCTAGACAAAACAGTGTTACCTGGAAGTTTCAGTGCCCTGTGGATTCTTTAGCTAAAAAGTCTTTAAAACATGATGTTGCCAAAATGCCAGGTAAGCTTTCATTAAAGACCACCTAAACTGTTAACATTTAATTTGCAATTACTTATCTACTTGCCTTGACCCATATGTCTCTAAATCATGTAGATGACCTTTTTACAAATCAATTTTATTTGGATAAACATACTCTTTGAGATTCTTTTAAGTTGTCTCAGAGACAAGCCTTCCAAATGGGTAATTCAGAAAGGTCACTCATAAGTAATTAACATTTAAACTTTACATTACTTTGTATCTTTTAATAAACTAGAAAACTTCGGAGGTCTTCAGAAAATACTTTGGCTGTGCAGTACAAAAGTTTTGGGCAATTCTTTTTGCTAAGCATATGCTTTGATTTGCCAGTGGAAAAGAAATGTGTCACTTTTTTTCCCCTCAATGAACATCTAACTAAATATGAGGTTCAAGAACAAAAGTAAATAAATAAAATAACAGCAATAAATATCGAAGTGTAAGTACACAAGCTGGTGTTCTATTTGTGAAATGTCTCTGCTACCTTGGCCATGACTCTCCCATCTCACTGTTCATTGCTAAATTTCAAATGGATGTATTAGAGACAAACTGCACGTTAATAGCCTTTCAACCGTTCATATTTTCTCATCTCTCAAAATCCATGGACAGGCTACTCTTTGGATACTTTCCCTCACTTCTAAAAATTTAAATACTTTCATTAATGTTCTCATTTATCATTCTACATCCTGTGTTCCATTCAGTCTCACTTGTTGGATCTACTTAGTTTGAGTCTTAAATCAACATACCCCCACACAATTGTCTAGGTCAAATTTGACATTTTTCCTAATTCTATCCATTACATACTCTTGCATTAGACCCAAATCAGGAAGACCCAGAAATCACATTAAAAAGTATTTAATTCAATCATTTCTTTACATGTTGGCTGCCTAAACTGCTTAGGGAGATAAGAATAAAGCCCCTTTTAAAATACTCTTCAGAGATTAAAATTACTCCTTCCTCCATTACAGGGCTTGAAACATTCATTACATATGCTAGGCATTCAAGGGAATATAAAAGTGAACCATATCTGGGCCTACTGAAATAGAAATGTACCTTCAGATACTAGCCAAAAAGGCAAGGACTACTAGGGCTACAGTCGTTAAGATTGGTTTTTATCTTACTGATATTTTTTTTCTTCTTTTAAAAAGGGGCTTAACATCAATAAAGTCACACTTGCTATAGCATGACTAAAAACTACTAAAAGAAAACAAAGAAAAACTTTTCATTTCACACTGTCCCAAACTTGCTTTTTCCTTCTTAATAATGTCATCGAAAGAGTTACTAGAGGTTTATTTTTTGTTCTTGCCTCTTTTTCCATTTGTTTTGGTCATTGAATAAGGAAGGATTTTCAAAGAGTAATCTGCTATTCTTTGACAACAGGGTTTATAATGAGGTCTACAAATTAGTCAAACTTTGTCAATTGATTTCAAGGATAACCCACAAAAGTTAATAGCTCTTCTCTTCTGAATGAGAGTATAGCAGCCCAATACTGTTGCACATTTTGGTGCCCAAAGCCACATCTGATTTGCCATGGGTTTTTGAGAAACAAAACAGTGGCATACAGTATGTAGAGGATCATTTGCACCAAGAGAAGGTTAAATAATACCAGAACCCAATGTAAAAACGGAGAATTTGAATAACTGAAGTAAAGAAAAGTGACAGGAGACTAGAGTTATCACATAGCGCAATGAGGCAGAATAAGGCTAAATGCAAAATCATATTCAGTATTATACTCATGTTGTGCACTATGATTTAATTTCAGAAAAATATCATCAATCATATTAAATTCATAGTTTTATTTAAGTTTTCTTGGATGTTAATTTCATTTAAATTTTATTTGAAAATCTGCTCTACTTTAAAACAGAATAGGCATTACAAACATAAGCATTTAATTCATAACGTAGTGCTTTTATATTTTTTCTTTTCTTTTCTTTTTTTAAAGATTTTATTTATTTATTTGACAGAGAGAGACACAGCGAGAGAGGGAACACAAGCAGGGGGAGTGGGAGAGGGAGAAGTAGGCTTCCCGCTGAGCAGGGAGCCCGATGTGGGGCTCGAATCCAGGACCCTGTGTATGCTTTCCTTTTAAAAGGAGTTGAAAGTTAAATCTGAAACACACTAGGCTACAGAAAGAGGCCATCAATGTGCAAGAGAGTTTGCCAAATTCTATGATTGAAAGCTCTGGTGAAAGAAAGGGAAGGGGCAAATTAATATCTGTCAGATGCTTGTTGTGGGTCTACTATGTGCCAGGGACTGTGCTAGCTTTTGTTGTAATTAACAATTTCATTTAATTCTCACATCAACACTAAGTCTGTCCGTATTAATATCCCCATATGACAAATGAGAAAATAGGAGCATAGAAACATCAGGTGACTTCGTCAAGGTCCCAACCTAGGAAATGACAGAGCTAAGATTCAGACTCTGATTTTATTTTTCTACAACCCCATGTTCTCTTCCAAAGGAACTGTGTTGTGTTTTGGCTCTCAATTTTCAGGTTAGAGGGTGCCAAAAATAAAGTAAGTGAATAAGATGACAAGGGTAAATTGGAATAGTGAAGAGAGATGATAACACGGATGATGACAAGAAATAATTTGTATTTTTTTTTATTAACACTCATCCAATCCTTGCTACCTGTAAGTAATGATTTCCCTTTTTGCAAATAAGGAAAAAGCTGGGAAAGTTACATGGTTCAAAAGACGTAAAGCAGGAAAAACCAATCATGTTTGTCTAGCTCCAAAGTGGCTCTGTAGTTATTATGAGCAACCATGCTTCCAAATAAATAAGGAGGGGTTCCTGCAAGCTATCAATGTGGTCTGGACATTAAGTTCTCCCATTACCAGATGCCCTCATAAAAGAAGGGCTCATAGGTCTCGTTTCGAGCCTCACCCCTTCACTGGATTAATGGAAAGGGAGACACTCTTGTCAAAGAAACCCAGAAATAGAAATTTTACAGGATGAATAATCTTTATATATAAACTATACATTATATGTTTTCATGTTATTTTCTGTTAAAAAGTTTTTTTTTTTAAATATACATTCGACTATTTCTGGAAAGAGTTAGCTGACTAGTATGGTATATGCTTGAGGTAGGAATAATTAAAAATAAAACTAAGTAAGCCACCACTAATCCTGGTATCTTTTGGCAATATTTAGATGACATACAGGTTACATCTATTTTAATGTTTTTTTTTTTACATCTTCTATCAAGTAATCCCACATTTCTTTTTTCTGATTATCAGAAGTCAATAGGAACTTCTGATTATTAATGGGTACAAATATTAAGACTATAGGTAGTTATGGAAACAGAGTCTCAGAAAGACTGGTGCTCAAATCTCACTTTAGCCACCTAGTAGCTATATGAATTAAGTTATTTAAATTACCGAAGATTGAGTTCCTCATCTGAACAAAACAGTCCTTGCAGAGTGATTGCACAGATTAAAATGACATATGTAAATTTGTTAACCAAGTGCCTAGAATTGGCAAGAAGTCAATATATAGTGAATACTATTATTAGTCAGAAGATCATTGTTTTAAACATAAGCCAAATCTTAATATATAAAAGCACCTGTTGAAGGAAACAGAGGCTCGGTTATTAAGGCCAATAGCAGTAAGACACATCTGAGTCATGCAGCTCTTTCTCATTATTGTTTCTTACACTTTTCTTCTGTTTACTACCATGTCAAAGAAAGAAAGTCGTGAAAAGATGAAAAACAATATGAAATAAAATGGCATTTAACATACAACTAAGGAAAGCTGACATAACTAGATAAAATATGTGGCAAGGACAAACACTTTAATACAAAGGATATAACTGGATATGTAAATATCAGCTTTTATGGATATTAAAGCCAGAATTAAAGATCCCCCCCATAATATTTTTAACCTGCTAATTTTAAATCATTATGAATGGTAATAGAAATATCATTAATCCATTCATTCACAGAAAATTAGCAAGCTCTAGGGCATCGAAAGGGTCAGTCACTTCACTCAATTAGTTTTATTTGAACCAACTGGACTATTAAAATGTAAACCTACCCTTGAGAGAAGAATGTAGCTTGGGCGCAATTTATTGAATATTAATCACTTTGAGCACTAATAAGTATACTTGACTGTTCTAGGATTTGAGGTATAGAGAGTAGGAGATGGAGAAGTTAGAAGCAAGATTACTAAAGAAAGAGCAGTTTCAATATTGGCCATGCTATATAACTTACAATTTATTATAGAAAAGAACAAATAAATGACATAGGTGAGAGTGGCAAAATAAAACTCTCAAAGTCATCTAAAGAAAAGAATGTTTCTTTGGGCCCTCTAAGAAAGAATGTAGGTATTGAGCTTAATTGGAGCACAAAGGAGCCAAGTGGCCTCGACCTTAATGTGTGGGGATGTCCTCATGATTTCTTATACGAATATCCCACCTATCATACCTGCTTGCCTTAAAGGTGCTTAAAATCAAATAGTAGATGACATTATTAATAATGCTTTCTGAGTAGAATAAGGAAAACATGAAAGTAATTTGAGGACCTGATAAAGCAATGCTCTTAACAATTCTTTCCTTTCATCATTTATAATGACTGAAATCTAATTGATAGATCTCTCGTTTTCTACACAATGACAACAGAACCTCTGATATGAATTTGTATATCATCATTTATCAGCAATAGTATAATAAATGAACCAATTAAAACAATCATAGTAATGTTTCTTTTATCCAGCATTCATATGTCTCAAACTCTAAATTAAACAAAAATTATATTCTCAGTAACCAGAAGGGGGGGAAAAAAGGTTTCTAAACAAAATCTGTGCCACAAAATCCCTGCACTCTGCATATCTCTTTCAAGAGAGCCTTTCAGGCACTCACATAGAGTATGTGTCTCTTATTTTATAGACAGATTTTAAAGCAAACTCAACCCAAGCATACTCCAGAATTGAAGCAGAAAGTTAGAAGAGATGATCATGACCGAGTCACACTGATATCCATGAGCAAAGGCAACAAAGATGCAGACAAAAATGACAAGTAATGAATAAAACTGACACAATCAGTGTCATTTACAAAAGGGCAAACAGTTGTCATGATTCAAAAACTTCAGAAAACATGGTTGTATCAAAACAAAATGTAATTACAAATGATCATAATGACAAGCCAGGTAAGAAGATACTAGTTTTTGTATTTTTTACTCATGTTAGGAAGACAGCAGAGTGTGCAATATGTTGTTTTGTGTTTTTAAAAAAATATACTGTTTTTTAAAAGATGAAGAAATTATTAATATTTTTGATACTTGAAGAGCTAAACATCCATTATTTAGAAAATTAAGAGAAAAAGCCTGATCTTCAACAAGAAAAAAGAGGATCATTATTGAACATGTATTATATTTCAATTCTTGTGCTAATGCTTTTCACATATTTTCAAATTTAATCCATACAACAATCTTTTGAGGTTATTATTATTTTATTTTTTAAGAGAAAGAGAAAGCACATGCACGTGTGGGGGTCAGGGGAGGAGGGACAGAGGGAGAGAGAGAATCTTAATCTGGCTCCAAGCCTCACATGGAGCCCCACATGGGGCTCGATCTGACAACCCTGAGATCAGGACCTGAGCTGAAATCAAGAGTTGAATGATTAACCGACTGAGCCACCCAGGCGCCCCTGAGGTAATTATTACTATTCTTTTTTTTTAAAAAAAAGAATAAACTATGCCTCGGTGAAGTCATGTAATCTATCTAAAGTTACACATTCAGTAAGTGGTAGAACCAAATTCAGTCTTTTTGATTCTCAAGTACCTCTGTCCAAAACATTCTGTCTTGATTTACTATCTTCTTATCTCACCTGCAGCATAATAGAGTTTAAGTAAAGGCAGGTTAACCATTTGAATGCAACATTAAAATTTTATGTTTTTACATCTGCATGTTTTGGCATCAAATATATAAAATTTAAATGTTTTTGATTTCCTAAGATATATTAGTGTTGCATCTTGAAAAAAGACGATTTCCATTAACATGTTCCAGGATGGATTCTAGTCCATATTCTCTTTTATCCACATAACTGTGAATTTGTACTGATATTTGCCTAAAAAGTTCTTGATTGCGCTATATTTTAAATACACAATTGCTCTATTTTTCATCTTCTGCAATAATTTTCCTTGCATATTCTATATTTTTAGTTGATGACTAATTCATCTGTGGATGACTCAAGAATCCCTTTTTATTCTGGCACATCTGAAATAATTTCTCCTCTTGAGATCACCACAACATATATTCCAACTTCATTCCCCAAATGTCACTGCTAAGATCTGAATTGTTTACTCAATTTTGTTTTGCTTTGTTTTAATCATCACAACTTTGGGGCCAGGTGTATCCACTTTAAAATAATATCTTTACAATACAAAGCAATTAATTTTCAAATCCAATAGCCAAGTTTGTCCACATTAATTGCATTTTCATGAAGCTCAAACAAACAAGATGTACCAATATTATCCTAGAGACTAGGGGAAATTATCGTAACACTAGAGAAAAATAGGTCAAAATGATCAAAGGACAGTAGATGCTAATAGCCTTTAAAAGTTGTAGTTGTGTGCATATTTTATCTCCACATTCAGGCTACAAAGGAAGAGACTGTGATCGTTCCTCTTTGGTAATTCTTTCTTGGTCTTCTAACAAGTACTCCTGGCATGCCCCCATGTGTTAGGCATTAGGCTGGCCCTTGAGGACTGCCCTCAAGGAGCTCACAGTTAGAACAGATAAAGCAAACACAAAGTCAGATCTGAATAATTATGAGTATGTATATGTTTGGTGAAATAATATAAGCTCACCTGACATTTAGTAGATAATGGATAAATAAGTGTTGAGGGGCAGGAAGGAAACAAAATATCTAATGTTTAAATAAAGACTGGTATTTAGAAGTAGTAGCTTCCAGTTGAAAAAATAAGCCAGATGAGGGGCATGCCAACCAAGGGGTGAAAATACAGAAATGAGAAGTAAAAGCATGTGTGCAAGGGACTGTGCCTAAGTTGGGGTAGCTGTGACAGAAAGAGCAAAGATGACACAAAGAGTTGAAATGCAGAACTAGAAGAAGCCAGACCGTAGACTTGGTCAAATGTCATTCAATGAGGTTTAGCAGAGCTGAGTAGCCTAGTTTTAAACTTGGAGCTTCTTTTTTTTTTCTTTTTTTAATTTTATTTTATTATGCTATGCTAATCACCATACATTACATCATTAGTTTTTGATGTAGTGTTCCAGGATTCATTGTTTGCGTATAACACCCAGTGCTCCATTCAATACATGCCCTCCTTAATACCCATCACCAGGCTAACCCATCCCCCCACCCCCCTCCCCTCTAGAACCCTCAGTTTGTTTCTCAGAGTCCATCGTCTCTCATGGTTCGTCTCCCCCACCAATTTCCCCCCCTTCATTTGGAGCTTAACACAAAATTAGGTAAACCTGTCCAGATATACCAGAATGGAACCTATTAGTGGCCCAGGCCTTAGCTGACACACTCCAAAATTCCCCAAAACATACCAATTGTAATTTTCCTTCTTCTTTGTGCTTTAGCTTCAATTTGCAACATTATTTAAGTGGTCCCTTTTTTTCCTAATCTGAAATCACCCCACATACCGTGATCTCATTTTAGATTTGTATCTTTTTGGAAGAACTTTTAAAAGCATTTCAGCTTCTTTGGACAGTCAATATTTTTTTTTTACTTCATTTCTTTGGGACAAAGGAGACTTTTTGATCAAAATAAGGTTGAAAAAAGAGTTCTCTGAGTTTTTATTTTACATAGTTTTAACTTTTGAAAAATGGAAATGGCTTAATTATTCAAAAATAGAACAAACACAAGAGAAAAAAACAAACTCTGAAAGTGAATAAAAATAGAAATAAATAATTCTATTCCATGTAAAATTGATAAAATATTCACACAGGGAAAAAGTCAATTCAAACAATTCTGAACACAGTATTTTGACTGTAAAACCAATATAAAATATAGCATAAGAATAAAAAGAACTGAAGAACAATCTCAAACTTTACTTAGATGATTTCTTTGTAGTAATCTGGGTGGACTAAATAAGAAACCATTTTGGGCACCTTCTGGGATTGAAGAGATGATTAAATATGGATATTTTGGGGGTAACAAGATAATTCACTGCAGGAGAAGAGAAATACAAATATCATAGAGAGGGAGGTGAACAAGAACCCTGTAGGGTTGTATTTCAATGTGAACCACCAGTATGAATACACTCACACGTGTGCTCATGGGCAGGCATGCATGTGCATACACACACATTTTTCCCTGATTAAGTCCCCTGAAAGGGCCAAGAAGAAATGACATATAAGAGGCAAAACAAAACAAAACAAAACAAAACAAAAACCCTCCAGAACTTAGATCTTTTTTTCCTAATTAGCATTTTCCAATAATAAGAACCAGAGCTTCTTGGAGAAATGGCTGATTCCAGTCTGGGGCAGAAAGAGTACAAGGTGAGCCCAGAATACCTTGTTGTGCCAGAAAATAAGGAGATGCTGAAAGCCTAATGGGGACATTACAAAGGAACACAGAAGCCAGTGTCAAAGAAGATCCCACTAACAAAACTGGAACAACCTGCACATCAAAAAAAGGATGATGATGTAAAAGTTGGGTATTCATCTTTTCTGATGGCTGAGTAATATTCCATTGTATATATGGACCACATCTTCTTTATCCATTCATCTGTTGAAGGGCATCTCAGTTCTTTCCACAGTTTGGCTATTGTGGACATTGCTGCTATGAACATTGGGGTGCATATGGCCCTTCTTTTCACTACATCTGTGTCTTTGGGGTAAATACCCAGTAGTGCAATTGCTGGGTCATAGGGTAGCTCTATTTTTAAATTTTTGAGGAACCTCCACACTGTTTTCCAAAGTGGCTGTACCAACTTGCATTCCCACCAACAGTGTAAGAGGGTTCCCCTTGGATGGGAATGGAGGAGATTATGCTAAGTGAAATAAGTCAAGCAGAGAAAGTCAATTATCATATGGTTTCACTTATTTGTGGAACATAAGGAATAGCATGGAGGACATTAGGAGAAGGAAGGGAAAAATGGGGGGGGGGCGGAACCGGAGGGAGAGATGAACCATGAGAGACTATGGACTCTGAGAAACAAACAGGGTTTTAGTGGGGAGGAGGGAGGGGGGATGGGTTAGCCTGGTGATGGGTATTAAGGAGGGCACGGACTGCATGGAGCACTGGGTATTATACGAAAACAATGGATCGTGGATCACCACATCAAAAACCAATGATGTATTGTATGGTGACTAACATAACATAATAAAATTAAAAAAAAAAAAAAGAAGAAACTGAACCAAAATTATTGGTCTGCCTAGTGACTCAAACTACTCTAAATTGTTTTGAGTCCAATAAAAAAAAAAAAAAAGGATGATGATAATGGAACATAACACATTTGAATTACAAAAAGGAAGAAAAGAAACCATGTGTACATAGCAATAAGAGAAGGAGATGGATAGAGAGAAAGAGAAGAGAAAATAGAAAAGAACAGAGAAGAGAAGGGAAGGAAGAGGAGAGCAGAGGAGAGGAGAGGAGAGGAGAGGAGAGGAGAGGAGAGAAGAGAAGAGAAGAGAAGAGAAGAGAAGAGAAGAGAAGAGAAGAGAAGAGAAGAGAAGAGAAGAGAAGAGAAGAGAAGAGAAGGGAAGGGAAGGGAAGGGAAGAGAAGAGAATAGGAGGAGAAGCTCCTTTGCTGAAAAATGGCATCTATAAATGTAGAATCACTGTAGTAATAATTGATTTAGAGAAGATCATTAAACCATAGACTGAGATGTCGTTGGGAAACACAATATCAATTTTGATTTTACAAAGTAGAAAACTACTTTTACCATGGAGATTATCTCATGGTTTTAGTCTCAACTAAATAGCAGGGCATCGTATGCACACATGCTGTGATGCTGTGAGACCCACCCCACCAACCACAGGGTGTTCTTGCCTGGAATGTTTGCCTTAAGTTGACCCAGGGTGAGATTGTCAGACAAATATAGACTGTGAGATATTTGGAAGAACAAGTGACCTGGACTCTCAAGTAATGCAATGAGATGAAAAACAATGCAAGGGAAAGAGACTGTTTCTTGATCAAGAGGGACTAAGGAGAAATAATGTGAATATATGACTATTGACTGGACATTATGTATAAAAATAAAAAATAAAACACACAAAAATACAAAAACAAAGTAAAATATAGCCATAAAGACATTTTTTTAGATGATTGGGGTAATCTATATGGGCTGTGTATTGGGGATGTTATTGAATTAACGCTGACTTTCTTGGGTATCGTAAGGGTGCTGAGGGTATGCCAGAGAAGCCACTCATTCTTAAAATATGCATACTGAGGTATTTGTGGGTGAAATGTTATGACATCTGCAGCCTATTTTCAAATGGCTTGGCAAAAGGGAAGTTCAGGATAAGTTGTTTACAGATGGTGAATTTGATGAGAGATATATGAGTATACACCATACCATTCTTTCAACTTTTATTTTGTTTTAATTACTATTTTTTAAGGGGGGGGGAAGGGACAGAGGGAGAGGAAGACACAGAGAGCATTAAGCAGGCTCCACGCTGAGCATGGAGCCTGACGTGGGGCTTGATTTCACGACCCTGAGATCATGTCCTGAGCCAAAATCGAGTTGGTCGCTTAACCAACTGAGCCACACAAGCACCCCCAAGTTTATTTTTTTTTAAATGAAAAAGAACAAACAATCCAGAGACACTGTTTGAACAATTGCAGCCCATTCTAAATCCCAGATTAATGCACTCATTATCTATTTCCTTCTCAAATGAGAACTGCATGAGGGGCAGCTTCTCCTCTCCCCCCGCCACAAGTGTCTGATGCCCCTCCAAAGTTCTCCTGGAATTATACATTCATAAATTAATTCTGAGCAGGTCACTCACATACTTAAAACATTTTCAGGGGTTCTGTTGCCCTACAGGATGACTTTTAAGCCTCACACAGCGTACAAGATCTTCTATTTGAAGATCTGATGCCCTAGATTTCTCATCTGCCTTTAAAACGACAGTTTTGAAATTCAGAAACAGTGTGACACTGCTGCACTTTGAAATTACTTTGATGTTCTGAGTTTAATTGATTTTTATAATATTGCATTTGCTCTGTTAGTACCTCAACAAATAAGTTTCAACATCTGTGATATCCCAGTGCTCTCATTTTTTATTGTAATAGCTGCAGGATGCAAAGTAGAGGCCGATGCCAGAAATTTTAGAACAATACATGTATCACGCAAGCAACTCCAAGTGCTCTATTAATATAGAACCATTTCTTGAATCCTTACAACTCCCTAGGAAGCAAGGGGCAAGTGGCCCCATCTGAGCACATTATTGCTGTTGTTATTAATAACAGTTACTACTCTGAGGTTTAGAGAGATTAACTGATTCACTCTAACAGTTTCTCATAGGTGTCATTAGTAAAGAACTCCTGAACTCTATGACCAATATTATCTCTTTTCTCGCATATTAGGCAATAAATTTTGATGTCTATGTATAGTTTTTGAATTTATAGTAGTCATATAACTAAAAGTAACTTTCATTTGTGAAAATTAGATGCTGTTAAAATTTCTCCAGACAACTAAAAATCATCATAAAGTAAACCTAAGTTTCCCTTCTACACATTAGCCTCAGAGTTGGTGGCAATGGGATAATCTCATCCATTTCCACCATTTCTTCTCCCATGTAAATACTGTTAATTCTGAAATTTGAAAGTCTAAGTCTGACTGTGTATGGCCAATTTTCTATTGAACATCTTCATCTCAATATATTGCTACTGCTCACCAATATCATTTCAAAATAAAAACAAGGTTTTATTTCTTTCCCACGAAAATCTTTCTCCTGTGATTTCCTTATCAACTAGTGATATTATACATGGCTTCTAAGTGAGAAATTTCGGTGCCCCGTGGGACTTCTTCCTCTCCCTCTCTCTTAACCACCATGGAAAGTAGTTTAGTAGAAATAGAATTGGTACTAAGAGATCTGGACTTTGTGTCGATAGACATGAATTCAGATTCTGGCTGCATCCTTGAGCACACATCCTTACTTGTATTTGGCCTCTGATTTCTATAAAATAGAGATAACAAACTTCACCTCAAGAGGTTGTTGTGAGGGGCTCCTGAGTGGGTCAGATCATTAAGCCACTGCCTTCGGCTCAGGTCATAATCCTGGAGTCCCAGGATCAAGTCCCGCATTGGGCTCCCTGCTCAGGGGGGGAGTCTGCTTCTGCCTCTGACCCTCACACCTATCATGTTCTCACTCTCACTCTCTCTCTAATAAATAAAATCTTAAAAAAAAGAGGTTGCTGTGAATCATAGCTATTAAAATGACAAGTCAAGGTCAAATGTGTGGCACTTTAATAGTACTGGACGGAGAACAGACATTCCTAAATTGTTTGACCTAAAGAATGATACATTTGAGCTCCATCTTGAAGGTTAAATTGATCACTGCTCTCCTTTTTAGAATGGGGTTGTTCCATCCTTACAGCCTTGTCTTGTGATGAGATGAATGAGTTTACTTTGATAGGGTGCAAAGGATGTGGAGACACAGAGGCTAAACTTGAAGCTGGAAAGAGGGAGAGGCCAGATTAGACAAAGTCAAGATCTTGGATGACAGAGAACCGGTGAAGGTTTAGAAATGGGAAAAAAATATATAATCGAGTTGTGTACATCTGTGTGTGTGTGTTTGGGTCAGGGCAGGAAAATAAAATAATTGTTTAATTATTCCTTTATGTTTTAAAAGAGGACAGCTGGGAATGCCTGGGTGGCTCAGTCGGGTAGGCATCCGACTCTTAATCTCAGCTCAGGTCTTGATCTTGGGGTTGTTAGTTGAAGCTCCGTATTGGAGCCTACTCAAAAAATAAAAAAAAAGATACATGTGTCTACTTTGTAGCTACATTTCTATCCTAACAATTTTATAATTCTTGTTAGCCATTTTGACTCAAACTCCAGATAGAAAATGCACTGAATTACAGAGTTAAAAATAGATTTCAATTCACTAGGATGCTTAGAATTTGTAAATTATCACTTAACTAAATGCAAACACCAAATTTCTGTACAACAGCTTCCTTAAATTTTCTTTGCCATATATTCTGGATCTGTCCACGCAAACAAAGTAATCAGTTATTTTAGGGAGCACACTGTTATGACCTTTTCTAAAATTATTATTATAATTGTTGTCTTAAGTTAGTCATTCAGTCTGGCTTCTGAACAGGGTTCTGGGAGAAAATGAGAACACGATGGTTTCATATGACTGACAGAATGCCAGTCAATGAAATCATCCAGTTATCACCTGGAGCATTCTTAATCTAACTGCTTTATTATTTCCTTTTCTTAATTAGAGTGAGAATGTTTACCTATAGGGCAAGTCTGCACAGGTAGACTCCGTGAGGAATCTAACAACTCTATCACTAAAGCACTCTTTGGCTTTAGAAATGAATTGAACATACTGAATTTTTTGAAGAAATAGGAAACACATGATCAAGACAAGTTTTAATAGGATAGCTAAATGAAAGATTATACCTAGAATTATGAAAAACAACTCCCTTCTATTGTATCACTTATAAAACCTCATGTGTGACTTAGTTTTCCCATTTTATCCTACCTCCTGCATTAATATTTTGACGTTTTTGCCTATTAAAGTTGACAGAACTCCCTATTTTCAACTTGTTTTTTTCTGTTGAAAATGTTTGCTGAACTAATACTGGTGAAACAACTTTAAACGGTTTTCCCCCAAGTCCTGTTTCCTCATATGCCTCCCACACAGAGATCGATGCAAACTCCGCATTAGGACAACAGTCCCTCATGCCCATGGCCTCCTGACGCCACTGCAGTGCTTACCAATGCACACCATGAAGGTTTAGCCACATATATTCTTTCCCCCCCTTGTACCCTAGCCTTGCTATCCCTTCCACACTCTGCCTGGTGAACTCATCATTCAAGTTCTGCTGTAGCTTTCAAACATTGTCTCTGGTTTTTAAGTCTTTGCTGACTACCCTCTCTGCTGTTGGCATAATCTTGGTTGATTAATATCATCTATCAGTAATGCAGGAAAAGACCTGCTTTTTCTGGGTGGAGGAGGGATTATCAGGGCTCCTCTCCTTCTACTGAACAACCTTGTGCAGAGTTAAGGAGAAAGGAGTGAATAAATATTCTATTATATATAAAATATCACTCCCGCCTTCTTTCCCCAAACCACCAATAATAATATCAAAAATCTGAATGAGTGTGAAGATGTCCCTGGAAAACAACTGTAATTTTAAGGGCTAAGTTCTGGAGTCAGCACTATCAAATTAGATCGTGCAGCCCTTGGCTTTTAAATGTGATCAGCAGGAGCCTTGGTTCCATGGAAATTGAAGGTGTCTGGGAGAGGAGAAGGAAAAGCGATGGGCCAAAGGGACAGGTAGCACACAAAGGAGGGGGCTTTGGACAACCCAACTCTACCTTGGCCAAAACAATCTCACGTCTACCTGTTTTATATATTGGCCTTCTGCATAAGATTCCATTCTAAAAATAAAGAAAAGAAGAGAACAGTTGCTTTTTTTTTTTTTTTTAATTTTGAAAATTACTGGTGTAAACATTCGACTTCCCATATTAGTGGTCCAAAGCTTTAGGAACTTTAATCCCCAGTGAATAAATCAGGAATTGGTATTCAAAAGAGTCTGAGTTGGGTGCAGATTTGTTTAATTAAGCTCCCAGTGTGGTTCACAAAGGGCAGATGGCTACAGTTTCATGCTTTGGTTAAAGATGACGTGCTGCTTCAGTTTACACAAGTCTCCACTGGCTAGAATTTTACCCATGACAGTAAAAAAATTAGAACTTAATAATTCTCTCTTTCTTTTACACATTCATGAAATTTCCCTGACATAGGGGAATGCATTATGTTTCTTTGTTAACTTAGGTAGAACCCAGCTGGACACAGAGTCCAAGTCTACAATATCTCATAAAGTTCCTTGAAGTTTTGAGTCTCTACTACATGTGGCAAACATGTTTTCACCTCTACCCTATCCAGATAATATGCCCCCTTTTTTTTGATGATCATTGTTTGGAATAGGCTCATTTCCAAAAGATCACATGAATTCAAGAAATAGTTACTTGTCTCCTATTAGGTGCAAAATATTAGAGCTCAAAGAGATAAAGTTAATCATGGAGATCATTCAAAAAGCACACTTTTTTTAAAAAGGGGAAGTCAGATTTGGACCTAAGTAATGTAAGGAAGAAAGAAGATAAATAAAGGCAAGTGCAAATAAAGGGAAAAAGGAGCTGAAAAGAGGAAAAACTGCTTTCAACCGGGGCACCCAAGGGGAAATTAAACATGGTCACCTTCCCATTTTATATCTGGAATGGCATTACTCTATTTCCAACAAAACAGCAAGCCCAGAATCAGCTTGCTTTGCTCCATCTTTACTGTCTAGATTGATGACTGATGAGCAGATACCTGATTACCTGGCTGTCCCCTGAAGTGACTCTCCTAAGATGTACAAGCAGCCTCTGGCCACCATGGTTTGTATTTGTAATAAAAACACAGTGAATAAGGCATAAGGCCCCATTTTAAATCTGAGCGCCATCTAGAGGGAACTCACCTTCTTTCATCCATGAACTCACACTCTTCCAATTGTTTTCCCTTCAATGTTGTGCTTTTCCACCTTTGTGCCCCTTTAGTTTTGAACGTCTTCCATCAATATAATCATTACACTGTGTTGTAACTGTTGGTTCCCTGTGTCTCTTCCATTACTGTAAACTCTGTGAGGGAAATGCTTTGTTCTACTTGATTTCCACTACTTCCCGGGGTGTACCTCAGTTTTGAAATATAGTAGGCATAACAAATAAATATTTGTACATTTGAACAAATTTTACCATAAAAAGTACAATCATGAAATATTACTCTTTTTGGAAACATATTTGAAGTAATTGAACATATCAATGACTGAGCCTGAGGCAATGTAATATGGACAGTTTATGAAGTGTGAATTCGTTATTACAAGATACCAAATATAAATATAATAAAGTGAAGAGTTTTAAAGAAACTGAAGACTAAACTTAAGGAAACCTTTGAAATATATTCTTTTAAAATAAATATCAGGGGATGGATAAACAGGTGGAACACAGAGCATTTTCAGGGAAGTGAAATGAACCTGTAGGATGAATGCTTATCATGGATAAAGACATCATGTCTTTGTCAGAACACACTGAGTGGCAGAACACAAGGAGTGAGCCTGACTGTAACTATGGGCCTTAGTGGATAATAATGTGTCAATACTGTTTCATGAATTGTAAGGAATGTACCACGCTAATGCAACATGTTATCTTAATGGGTAAGAAGACAAAGGGTTACATGGAAACTCTCTGAACTTCCCACTCAATTTTTCTTTAAACCTGAAACTGCTCTAAAAAATAAAGTCTAGGTAAAAAGAAAAATCGAATCAAATAAATATAGATGTATTACAGAGTTATCTATAAGGATATTCACTGCAACATTTTTTTTTTAAAGATTTTATTTATTTATTTGACAGAGACACAGTGAGAGAGGGAACACAAGCAGGGACAGAGGGAGAGGGAGAAGCAGGCCCCCCGCCGAGCAGGGAGCCCGATGCGGGGCTCGATCCCAGGACCCTGGGATCATGACCTGAGCCGAAGGCAGACGCTTAACGACTGAGCCACCCAGGAGCCCCTGCAACATTTTTTAAATAGCAAAAAAAATATATAATACATATAGAGTATGTAATCATCAGAAAAAGTATTTGAGAAGCCTAAAATGATGTATGTATCACTTATGATTCAATATTTCATGTTATCTATTAGACCCCATTAGGAACAACTACTCTTTCTCATTTACTATTCTAGAATTGTGTTTAGCAAAATTCCTGGCATATAGTAGTAACTCAGTTGAATCTATGTTGTATTGGTAATTGAGAAAAAAGGTAACTGAAAATATTTATAAGAAGAACCTATTAAGAGACATGTGTGTGATATATGGATATGTGTGTGTGTGTGTGTGTGTGTGTGTGTGTGTGAAGAGAGAGGATGTATATGAGAAATGCATGTGCATATATAATATGCATGCACAGAGAGAGAAACTCAGTGAGAGACAGACAATAGCAAAATTATCTCTGGGGAATTTTTTCAATTTTATTTTTACTTTGAAATACCTTCTAAATTTTCTGCAATAAATACATTAATTGTAAGGGAAAAATAAAGAACTAGAAAATGAGTTACAAACTACTGAAAACAATACAAGTATTTATGAAGTGATACCCTTTGACATGGGGCAGTCTACTGTTAGAATGGCAAGGCAAATAGAAGTACAAGACTAAAAAATTAGAAAAAATATTAAGAAAAGCTATCAGGGATTCCAGCCGGAGACTCTAAAACGCCATCCTCTTGTACTACGAGAAAACTCTTCTTTGGGCATTATTTTTTTTTGAGAGTACCAAGCTAAGCAGCTATTTTGTAGCAAAACCCATTTTATTGTGATCATTGAGCAGAATTTTCACCTAACAAGCCCAACCCACATTAATAATATTCCCAGGTTCGATGCTAGGATCAAAGAGATGCTCCTTGGAAGAGAAGTTGGAAATGCCTAAGTGTACACATGCACATATGAATGATACTCCAGTTATTTGAGACTACCAGTGTTGGCAAAGAGCCAGGACTAAAACCAGAAAATATTTATTATAGAAAGTCATTTTCCTAATTTCTGCTTCACAGTTCCTCTTCCTCAAATGGCAGGGTGTGTATGAGAGAGAGAGAGAGTGAGAGTGAGAGAGAGAGACAGAGAGACAGAGAGAGAGGGAGAGGGAGGTTGCCTAAATTTTTAAACCAATGAACAGAGCTTCATGTCTACGTACCTTTTCTGCTTTGTATGTAAAACTGTTCAATTCAAACCAAAAGGAGAGTGGTTAACACTTCCAGGATCAATTCCATTTCCAGAACAGCCTCAGTTTTCAAATGTTTTATTGAAAAACTGTGAGGTAAGAGAGAAGGCTAGAATATAAGGAAATTATCTGCAGGCTCATTGGGATATTAAAACACCAGCTTTTGAGAGGCATGGGGAAGTTAAAGGAAAAGAACTCTTCCCTTCTGGGGAACTTCAGGCCTCCCTAGTAGCAGAATGCATTAGACTGCATGTCTCAGGCATTTGGCTGGTTGACAACCTCTTTTTATACGTTGGGAGGTAAAAACTGATTTAATTTGTATTTGCTTTTTCAATCTATCAAACCTCAAAAATGGTTCATATTAGTTCTCTTGGTTAGACAACAAAGGAGCATATTGTGGTAGATACAATATAGACTTCTGGCACATGATGGGATGAGCACTGGGCGCTATACGAAACTGATGAATTCTGAACTCTACATCTGAAACTAATGATGTTCTATATGTTGGCTAATTGAATTTAAATTTTTAAAAAAGAAAATATCCTGATAAGGACTAAAAAATAATGAATTTTCTGGTTCTTAAAAAAAAAAAAAAGAGAGAGAGGCCTGTGTTAATAGAGAGGCCCAGGCAACTTGCTTATTCCTTCTGAGCTCAGTTTTCTCTGATTTATAAACAACAATATCTAGACCAGAGGGATTTTCTGAGGATAAGACACTCTATGTGCAACTGTAGGCACATGTCAAATGCTCAATAAACAAGTGACATGTGATGACTGATGAGTAATTCTGGCCTAGATCTATGTCTGCACATGCCTGTGTGTTATGTATGTATACATCATTAAACAAACTGTGTATCACCTCATCTCTCAAGCATGGGGGTCTATTCAGTGCATTTAGTTTTGATTGCTCTGTACTGACTGTTCCTACCGCTGTTTAGTGTGGCAACATGGAATACACTTTGGTGGAGCCATCTTTCTAAAATGCAATTCTGTTCTGCCACACCCCTCCTTACAACACACTGAACTTTCCCCAACTTCCTTTGCATGACTTTTTCATAAGGTGGTTAAGGTTGCATGGGTGGGGTGGGGGAGCTTTGGAGTCATGCTCTTGCCAACTTCAGTGTTAGCTCTCAGCAAAATCTCTCTCTCCTCTACCACACACACACACACACACACACACACACACACACACACACACCCAAGCTCTCTGCTTTTTCTCTGAGCTCATTCACACGATCTTCTTTCTCTGGAACACCAATCTTTGTTCCTTCCCTGAAAAACTTCATCTTTGGAGTTTCTTCATTGAAAGCTTTTCTGATGGCTCTCTGTCCCTCCTGTTGTCATTGCAATGACCTTGGTCACACTGGATTGTAACTGCTTGCTTAATCATATGTCTCATACACGAGCCTGGAGGCTGCCCAAGAGCAGAGATTTTCTCCCTTTCTCACCATTTTATTGCCAGTGAATTGTACAGTAAATGGTATGTGGTATGCACTCAATCAATATTGGTCAAATGGTTGAATAAATAAACTAATGTTCTTTTTTTTTTAATGTTTTATTTATTTATTCATGAGAGTCAGAGAAAGAGAGAGAGAGAGAGAGAGAGGCAGAGGCAGAGGGAGAAGCCGGCTCCCCGCCTAGCAGGGAGCCCGATGCGGGACTCGATCCCAGGACCCTGGGATCATGACCTGAGCCGAAGGCAGACGCTTAACCATCTGAGCCACCCAGGCGCCCTAAATAAACTAATGTTCTAATGCAAAATTCATATTCCAAAATGAGCAGAAAAACTTCTATCTTCAACTTAGTCAACTACCTCCTCTACATTTCACAGAAAGTGAGAAAGTTTCCCCGGCAAGAGAGCTCTTTATCACCAGAAGTTCTAACATGGAAAATCACAGGGGCTCAGATGCTGTCTGAAGTTCTACTGTCTTATCGATGTTATGTGTTGACAGGAAAATCAGACAATGGGGATCTTTAAAAAAAAAAAAATAAATCAGAGCAATTTATCTTCAGTCTTGGGCAAGACTTTCCATTTCTTACATGAGAATAAAAGAGGAGTAGATATCCATTTCCATCTGCTATCCCATGATTGTTTTTATCTATAAAATCTTCTAAAATGAATACAAAGAAGATGGAAAGGAAAATAAAAATGCAGTGGCCCCTGTAAGTATATTTGAGTGTTGGGACTATGGATGAATCTTTTCCCCTCCCTTTTCCAAACTGCCTAATCTTAAAATTGTCTCTATAGTAATAGTAACATGAATAGAGGTTGAAGAAAGCACCCAGGTTTCTGAATTACTACTTCTTATGTTGCAAAGACAATAAAATAAAAACCTTGATGTTACAGATAAAATTCATGGCACTCCATTATAGTACCTTGCAGTTTGTAAGGGTTCCAGTTTACTGACTGAGGGCCAGAAGATGAGAAGAGAGGAGGGATCAAGACACGAACATCAACACTCCAGTTTTTAAATGAAGGCATTTACTGTGATGTACACACACACACACACACACACACACACACACACACGTGCACGCATCTCTGCAAGTAGATCAAAAGTTCCTAGCGTAAATTGGACACAAAATAGGTTTTCAGAATGAAACCTTGAGAAGTACTGCTTCTTTACATTGCAAAAGCCTATTTTATCATATTTTTCTTCAATCAGATAGTAACTTTTAGGGAGTACAAGAAGGTGTATTAAACAGACCTATAACCTGACTATATCTACCCTGATGGTCCCTCAAATTCATATATCCTGACCCCTTATAAGCCATAGACCATATGAGCCTGCACTCTCATTTGCTTCCCTGCCCTTGCCATGGACACTGCTGGCAGGCTCTGTGGAGTGTTCTGGACCCTGAATAAATACTAGTTAGCCAGCCTCCAACAGGCAAGCTCACTATTCACAGAATAATCTGATCCCCATAGCTATGCTGCTTAATCACACAACTTGTTAAAAAAATACAAAATGTCATTTTATGGAGAAAGAAAAGTTCATAAAAAGTTAATAATTCATAGTGAGGCAGAAAACAATATAATTAAATGCTTTATGCTGCTAAAGATGTATCAGCAGCCATTCGCTTATGGCCTTTGTAAAGTGGTATCTTGCCTTACAAAGTTTCAAGAGAAGCTTTTCACCTATATGGGCTTGTCATGGAACAAAGACTTGTGTAAACATCACTGAAAGAAACACAGTATGTTTTATGTTAATTCAGTGTTTTGGATTATAAATGTGTAGACAAAGGTACTATTCAAAGAATGGTTATCAACATGCTGCTCAACTTCTAGACAACTCCACATTCTAGCCATTTCTGAGCAATCTCATCCAATGCTAAGTACAAATCCCTAGTCTGAATGCTTTCCCTCCCAATGAAGAGTGAAGAAAACATGTTGGCACCCTCCATATTAATAGTCCCCAAAATGTTTCATTTGAGATGTAATGATGCAGACCTAAAAGAAAATCAGTGCAGGATTCAAAACCCTGCCATCAACATCACGAGACCCCCAAAATGATACAGTGACACCTGTCACTTTATAGTAATTTTTTAACATAATGTTAAAAAAGGTTTTTAGCTGACATTTCTTTGTATCCTCTCTCAGGCAAGTAAAGCCAGTGTTATCACTTTTATCATAGTGTTATATAAAGAAAAATGAGGCCCAGAGAGAAGAGATAATTGATGGAAGATTATTTAACACCTTAGTGTTACAGTCAGGTCTAACATGAGAGTCTAATACTGTCCGAGAGAACTTTCTGCAGTGATGGAAATGCTCTACAAATCAGAGCCATCTGATATCTGTAGCTCCTGGGCACTGGAAATGTGGCTGGAACTAAAGAATTTTCATTTGTTTAATTTTAATTAATTTAAATTTAAATAGCCACATATGGCTAGTAGCTCCAATACTGGACAACACAGTGCTGGCCGATCCCTCCTTGCTCTGCCTTGCGATCACTTGGGAGAGATTGTTACTACTGCCTGGAGCTCAGTCAGCTTGCAGTAAGGGTTCTTCCAGCCTCACTGCCCTGTAATGTGCATGGTGGAGAAGACACTGGGAAGGGTGAATGGAGGAAGGTTGCAAGGCAAAAGCTGAAGGAGTGAAATTTAACAGGGTGAAGAGAAGGAACTCTTTTATCTATTATGTTTTCCCTAATAATAGAATCCATGGAGATACTTTCCCATTTACTAAGTTCCCCCCAAATAATGTGAACAAATTTTATAACAATTGATGGCTTTCCTCACACTTTAAGTGTGCAATAACAACAATGACAACAATGAAAAAGTCAACAAATAGGCAACTGATATAAACTAAGATAAATATAAACTAAGATAAATTCAAGCTACAATAAGGTAACTTGTTCAATAACACAACTATGAAGATGTGCAATGTTGGGATTCTTAAAGAATAGACAGGATGTACAAACTTGCATTCCCACCAACAGTGTAAGAGGGTGCCCCTTTCTCCACAACCTCTCCAACATTTGTTGTTTCCTGCCTTGTTAATTTTTCCCATTCTAACTGGTGTAAGGTGGTATCTCAATGTGGTTTTGATTTGAATTTCCCTGATGGCTAATGATGATGAACATTTTTTCATGTGTCTGTTAGCCATTTGTATGTCTTCTTTGGAGAAGTATCTGTTCATGTCTTCTGCCCAATTTTTGACTTGATTATTTGTTTTTTGGGTGTTGAGCTTGAGAAGTTCTTTATAGATCTTGGATACCAGCCCTTTATCTGTAATGTCATCTGCAAATATCTTCTCCCATTCTGCGGGTTGCCTCTTAGTTTTGTTGACTGTTTCCTTTGCTGTGCAGATCACTACATCAAAAACTAATGATGTACTGTGTGGTGACTAACATAACATAATAATAAAAAAAGAATAGACAGGATGGAGAAAATCTTTTAAAATGTGCCATACAAAATACTTTCAATGGTTCAACTTATGTTTTGTATACTGATCACTGCTGTGCATTAAGGATGATTCAGAAAAATCTTATGCTGAATATTTGGGTTTAACCCTAAGTTACTGATGAGTATGTATGTTTATGTTCTATCTTGAAAATCAGTGCATTTTGTATACCACATATATTACCGCTTCATAACTATAATACATATACATAATTATATTATAATTTTGTTTAAATCTGCATTTCCCCAGCATGTAAAAAATAATCTGCCACATCTCTTCCTCCACCCTCCACTGCTTCATTAGCTTTAATACCCATATTCTTCCTATCAAATTTCTTTACATTTCACCTATACTCTAATCATCCCTTGTTCCTCTCCCTGTTCCAAATTTCCCTGCTCTTTCTGCTTTTCTGCTGATATGGTGGAGTTCTCCTGGAGTGCTGTTCCCACTGCCCTGCACCCACTAAGTCTTGTATTTCCAGTATGCAGGCCAGATCCCTCCCACTACAGGAAGTCTTCTCTCTCATCAGAAGTCATCACTCCCTGCTCAGTATTTTCTTAGCAATTCTGACCTTGACATCATGTCTTGCACAGTAAATAGATGTCTGAATGTACATGTTTCTAGTTAATAGTCAAAAGGCACCTTGAGGTGAGGACTATTTGAATCCCTCCAAAGTGCCTGCTTATGAGTTTGGTTCTTAACACCAGTTTTAAGGATTTTTTTTTTTTTTTTTGATCAAGATGGGAAAACAGCATTTGTTTTTGTCACACTGACTCCAGACCATCAGTTTCACAAACAGCTTCAGAAGGAAAGGCAAACTCTACTTCAGCTACTCCTGATACTATTCATAAGTGAGAATGTGAAAGCACAGAGCTTAGAGTAGCAGGTTGGCACAGGATCCCCTCCGCCTGATAATTTTGTCAGAATAAATAATCACCTAACACTTTGCCTTCACAATCTTTGCACAGAAAAACTAGAGCACTTGGAAGGCAACTCCTTTAACAAGGTTCTAAGTAGTCAGAAAAAAAAATAAATCTTAGTGATAGGTGGCATTAATCATAATTAAACTTATCCTATTTAACTGAATTATTTTCTTACTCAGTTATTATCATATAAAACATATTTTACCATAACTTGATAAGCATTTTATTCATTTATTCAACAAATATTCATTAAACACACATTATATACTAGACATTCTGCTAGGCTGGAGACTGATTATAAATATTACATTGTCCCTATTCTCAAGTACAAAGTCCTGCAGGAGAGGCAGGATTGCATAATAGCTTAAAACACAACTTTAAGTACACTGACTTCCATTCTTTTCATGGCTTGATCAACTGATCATTTAACTTTGGGCAATCCCCTTTGCTTCTCTTGAGCCTGTTCATCTGTAGAATGGGGGACACTAAAAGAACATGACTCACTGGGTTATTGTGAGAATTAAATAACCCAATGTGCATAAAGACATATAGGACTTAGTCCAGTGTTTGGGATTTAGTAAGTGCTTTGTAATTAGTGGTAATACTAACAGCAATTCAACGAGAAGAGTATTATGACCAAGGAATGCTGAGTCTGCTCTGCACGTGTGAAAGAACAAGGACCTCATTCTGTCAGAGCAAGCTGGGGAAGGCGTCCCAGAGGGAGGAGAGAAGAAAGCAAGACCTGAACTATGAGTAGGGATTTTCCCAAAGACATTACTAGAAGGATGGCTGCTTTAGATTAAGGACACATCCTCAGAGAAATATATTCAGAGATCTGTAAGCAGTACAGGATGGCTCGAGCAGAAGGCATATGAGGAAGAACCTAGAGAGCATGGCAAAGGGATTCAAGAAACATTCAGAAGAGGAGGGCTCTGAGTGGATTTCCATTTTACAAAGATCAGTATGGCTACAGCTTAAAAAACATACACTTCAGGGAGCTGAAGTTTTAAGTGAGAAAACAAGTTGGGAAGTTACTTCAACTAACCCAGGCCATGGACAAAACTTCGGATTTAGTTATAAATGTCATGGCTGGAGACGAGCGAGGGATGAGGAAGCATCAAAATGAGGTCATGATTGGTTCCATACCTTGGCTCTTGTAAATGATGCTGCAATCAACAGAGGGGTGCACATATCTTTTCAAATTAGTGTTTTTATTTTCTTTAGGTAAATATCCAGTAGTGGAATTACTGGATGATATGAATGAAGAAGATGTAATACACACACACACACACACACACACACACACACACACAGGACTATTACTCAGCCATAAAAATGAATGAGATCTTATCATTTGCAACAACGTGGATGGATCTAGAGGGTATAATGCTAAGTGAAGTGAGTCAGTGAGAGAAAGACAAATACCATGTGATTTCACTCATATATAGAATTTAAGAAACAAAACAAATGAACAAACTAAAAATAGATAAACAAAAAGACTCTTAAATACAGAGAACAAACTGGTAGTCACCAGAGAGGAGGTGGTGGGGGATGGGTGAAACAGGTGGAGGGGATTAAGAGTACACTTCTCTTGATAAGCACTGAGTAATGTATAGAATTGTTGAATCACTATATTGTACACCTGAAATTAATACAACACTGTATATGAATTATACTTCAATAAAAAAATTTTAATGATGTCATGATTGGTAATAGGGGTTGAGATATCAACATAATATCACAGCAGAAAAAAGTATATTCCTCAATGAGTTATTTTTTGACCATTTGCTACAATAAAAATGGACATACAAATACCTGAATTGCCATTACCAATAATGTATATTATACTTCAAGCCCTTCAGAAAGTCACCTATCCTTAGGGCACCTGGGTGGCTCAGTTGTTAAGCGTCTGCCTTCGGCTCAGGACATGATCCCAGAGTCCTGGGATCGAGCCCCGCATCGGGCTCCCTGCTCCGTGGGAAGCCTGCTTCTCCCTCTCCCACTCCCCCTGCTTGTGTTCCCTCTCTGGCTATGTCTCTCTCTGTCAAATAAATAAATGAAAAATCTTTAAAAAATAAAAAAAAGAAAGAAAGTCACCTATCTTTTCAGTTTATTCATATATAAATTGAGGATAATAATACTGACATGCTTGGATTGTTGAGAAGACAAAGTAAACTGCAAATTTAAAGTAATTGTACTAGTCCAGCTAAGTATTAGGAGCTAAATAAATGTAAGTTTCTTTTCCACTACCATCCTTAATAGCTAGAGGGAACACTATCCCAGCTTTTCCCAAACTGACCTTGTTTATCCTTGTTGTCCTTGGTTAAAAGGTGAAAAATCCAAAAGAAATGCTACTGTATTATTTTTAATGACTGCAATAAACCCGAAGAAAAATATTGTAGGGGCCCTTGGACATATTTATGTATAAAGTAAAATATTTAATATAATGTGTTTCTGAGGCTTGGCTGGTAAGGATTCTCCTACCTTCCTTTTGATAGTGCAGTTCATGTCATTGGTACGGTCTTGGTATTTAAGTCTGTGGTTGTTTCCCCACAACTTTTCCCAGCCTATATTTCTTAGACTTATTCACATCTAAGAGTAGCCAAGACTATATATTCTTTCAAATGGAATATAAGCAGAAATGATGTGCAAAGCTTTGGTATTATCTCCTTTTCCTGCACTTTCTTCTTTTTCCCTTTCTGCAGGCTCAAATGTGGGTGGTGATCATCAACCAGCTTCAACCACGCGGTGAAGGCAACACCCTAAGGGATGATAGGGTAGCAAGAGATGCAAACTGTATCCCCCAGTACTCCCACAGGGCAGAGCCGCCTCCTTGTTTTGGGTCATCTATCCACCTTTGAACAGGTACCTTTCTTACCTGCATAAGAAAGAACAAACTATCTTTCTTGTTTGGAAAAAAACCCTGCATTAAGGGAGTAGAGATGGTTTTGATAGATGCACCTTTTTTATTTCTACCTTTGTCCATAATCTCATCTGGTAAAGGGTGAAACAGATGTGCAGTTAACAATGTTTTCACTTTAACAGATGGTTAAATATGAAAGACAATAGTTTCTCTCTCTTCTGCTAACTTTTCAGACACAATATAATAATTTTTTTCAAGGACAGCATAGAGGATTCTTGCTGACAAAACAGAGCATATTTTGACATGAGTAGCTAGGAATAGGTAACTGCTGGTTTAGGCTGGATGTAGAGGAAGTGTCTGATGCTCTTGGTATTTGGTGTACTAGCCAGTCTGTAGCATCGGGGGGAAAGTGGGAAATGAATAAGTTAGGTACACATGAAATATGTTCAGTGAGTAGAGGTCAAGCAACCAGTCTTGCTGAGACTAATATGAACTCTTTTATTGCAGTGGTTTGGTCATTTGTGAATGGGATAAATCTACAACTATGCATGCATTTAATTATATTGTAATGCTTTATTTTGTAAATGAACTGTTTCAGCAGGAATGACCTACAAAAAGAGAGGTGCATGTTTCATGACAAGTCACTGAGTTTCCATTTCTAGAAAGTTCCATTATTAGAAATTAATGTATAATATAAACTTACTTATACAAACTATTTTTAAACATTTACCATCTAACATGACAGTTGTATAACTGACCACATGAACTTGATGACACAAAACTGAAGAAGTCAGCATCTGCTTCAAGAGTTAGTCATCAGTTTAAGAACATTGCACCTGAGACAATAATGCAACCCACCTATGAATTCAGAAGTTGCATGACTTTTCATTAAGATCAAATAACTGTGCTCTATATTAATTTTGCCCATTTTCACTCCAAGTTGTCTTGTGTGGATAAAAGAAATAAAATGGTAGTGCTAGCTAGATTAACTGCAACAGTTTAAGATGCAATTCATAGAAGAATCATTAGATGCCTCTTATTTTTCTCTTCCAGTTCATAGAATAAACTTTAGGAAGTTCTTTCCACTGAAAGTGAAATATCTAGCAGTACTGTGAATGCTACCACAAATTCGGCTTAAAAGATAAGCATTGAAGATAAAGTGACTTGTTTTTATGATGCAAATAAAAGTACAAATTTTGATGGAGCACAGTACCATGAAGAAACAATCATCTTACTATACAAGGAAGAGTAAGAAGCAGAAATATACTTGCAATTTGTTGCACTATAAACATAATTCACAAGACCATCAAGACAAGCTTCAACATTACATCAATCCAAGTAGAATCTATAGTTGTCAAAAGCACAAACATATATTCAAAGGGTAGCTAAACTTGTAAGTATTTGTGATGTAGCAGATATTGAATAATTAAAAAAAAAACTTCAGCATGTTGAAGTATGTCCTTTGCCTCTTTACTATCCACCATCAATCAAAATTTAGAAGTACGTCAGATTTTGAAGAACTAATTTTACATAAATCTCAATCTTCTTCCTTGATAGTGAATGAATTTTATAAATCAGTTGTATAAATTTTGGTTGGATTTTGTTCAAATTCAGTTTATAATTTGTGATCAAACTATTCAATTACTAGAGTACCAAAAAAGTTATCTTTAAAAATTTTGGTAGAAGTGCACATAATGACAACAAAGCTTACCAAAAAAATTATTTAAATTTATCCTACTAAAGCAAAAAGGATAGATTAGAAGGAAAGCTCAAACTATGTATACTGTTCTAATTTTTAAATTCTGTAATTATGTTTTGTGCTATTTCAAACCTTAGAAAGAACTTTTTTATTTTATTTTATTTTATTTTATTTTATTTTATTTTATTTAGAGGGAAAAAGAAAGCACATGTGTGCACTAGCGTGCATTGGGGAGGGGGGGGCAAAGGGAGAGGGAGAGAATCTAGCAGGCTCTACTCTCAGCGCTAAGCCCAAAGCAGAGCTGGATCTCAGGACTCTGAGATCATGACCTGAGCTGAAATCAAGAGTAAGAGGCTTAACCAACTGAGTCACCTAGGCGCCTCTATGGAAAGTATATTTTTAAGGACTCTCATTTTTTAATTTGGGAAATTTATAACAAAAAGTATTGAAATTGAGAAGATACAGAATTTTCCAGCATCTAAAATTCTTTAAGCTATTAAAAGAATCATAGAAACAATTTGTTTGATGAGTTTTATATTATAAAAATATTTGTCTAAGAAAATATTCTTAAGAAAGGGGAAAAGACCATAACTGTAAAACTATGTATGCTTAAATATTTACACATTTCAATATAAAAATATAACTGAACACATCTTTTATTTAGCAGATGTCATTTTCTGATGTCTACTAGGTATATTATTGAGTACCCAGAATAACTTCTGTTTTGTGGGTGATATATATTGCTATTTAGTATACTAGAATGCGAAAAAAATATTACTTTACTTAAAATAATAAATCCATTATATGTTACTATCAATACTTTGATAAAAATTGGTATACATTTCTATAGAAAAACTTCTTAGTGAGAATAGAGGTGCTTTTTCTTTAATTTTTCAATTTTTGTAAAGTATCTGATTTATAGAAGGCAGTTGGATTTTCCTATTTGCTTCTGCATTCAGTCTGTTGTAAGCCTATGGAAAACTCTACCATACGTTCAAGAGAGAATGAGAGCAAAAAAGATAAATGACCTGCTAGTATTATAGAAAAGTGGTTTTGATTTCATGGGCACTGTGAAAGATTTTGAGTCCTCTCGAAGTTTTTGGACTACATTTTGGTAATTGTTGCTCTTCAAGAAAAGATCAATTGAAGGTATCAACAATTTAAACTTAGTAACTCAAAATGCAAGTCTGAAGATGTTTACAGCAATTTGTAGAAAAAAATAAAAATAGTAATATCATATTGAAATATATTCAGAAAAGTATCAGTGACTATTAGAGACAGATATGTCTAATAAACTGATAAAATTATATAAAATTTTACTATTATTCAAATTATATAATTTTTAATGTTAAGATAATATAAGAGTTTTTAATTAGCTTCAATGTACATGTTACTGTAGAAATATGCTATTTATAGAAATAATTTTATTTTTTGTTATTTATTGAATGTTATTTATAGAAATATGTTATTTATAGAAATTATTTTATTTTTTGCCTGCTTTTTAAATTTCAAAATTTATTTTTAGAATATAAAATCCTATAGACTATAAAAACCTAGAAACACAGTTTTACAGGTATGAATTGATAAACTATTCATCTCAAAATTATAGTTCTTTTAAAGTTTTGAGATGTTCTATTTTGGGAACAAATCAAGAGACTACACTTCCCCCATACCTGCACATGCACACACACAAACACAAATACACACAGTTTCATCTCTGATTTGGAAGAGTCCTGAGTTATTGACCTTGGTTGAGTCAGCCAGAGCCAGAGAGCCCTGAGTTAGAACTACTGCCCAGACAAGAAGAAGGAAATGTGATAAGAGGTCAGTGTTTTTCTATTAATCATACTACTGATTTTTATGCTTAGATGAGATGGGGAGCAATAAATCATTAAAGTCAATAGTCTTCCTAACAGGAAAAAAGTACAGTTAGAACATGGAAAGATTTTCTTCTCTTATTTTCCATAAGGAAGAAATTTTCAACTAAATTTAAAATACGGTGTTCACAGTGGGTATTTACTCAAAAGATAAAAACACAAATTCAAAGGGACCCATGTGCCCCTATGTTTATAGCAGCATTATTTACAATAGCCAAATTATGGAAATGCCCATCGATAGATAAACTAGATAAGTGGATGAAGATGCTGCATGTATATATATGTGTGTGTGTGTGTGTATATATATATATATATATATATATATATATATAATATTATTCTGCCATAAAAAAGAATGAAATCTTGCCATTTGCAACAACATGGATGGAGCTAGAGAGTATAATGCTAAGCAAAATAAGTCAGTCAGAGAAAGACAAATACCATATGATTTCACTCATATGTGGAATTTAAGAAACCGGGGTGGGGGAAGACAAACCAAAAAACAGACTCTTAGAACTAACTGATGATTACCAGAGGGGAGGGATGAAACAGTGATGGGGATTAGGAGGGCACTTGTTGTGATGAACACTGGGTGATGTATGGAAACATAGAATAACTAAATTGTACACCTGAAACTAATTTTACACTATATGTTAACTATATCAGAATTAAAATGAAAACTTAATAAAAAATATGGTGTTCAACAAAGGTTTCACTGATAAGATGATGTTTGAGGACACATCTGGACAAGGTGGGGGAGCAAGCCATGCAGACTACTGGGGGAAAGCACATTGTAGGCAGAGGGAACTTCATGTGCAAAGGACCTGAGGCTGGTTTGTGCTTGGCGTTTTTGAGGAAGAACAAGTAGACCATTCGCCTAGAGCAAACTGAGGGAATGGGTGGAGTAAAGGCATGAGGTCAGAGAAGTCGTGGGGATCAGAATAAAGTGTTGGTCAATTCGCAGTTACTAAGAATGAATTTGGGAATTACTGAAAGTTTGTAAGCAGGGCAGAGACATTATCCAATAATTTACACTTATAACAATTACTAAGTGTCAGGCACTATTCTAAATACTTTATATAAGCCTACCTAATTCTCACAAGTGTTGAGAATATTGCTACATAACTGCAACTGTGTTTTGCTAAGAGAAGAGATTTCAGGTACTCTCATCACAAAAAAAGAGGTTACTCTGTTAGGAGATATGTTAATTAGCTGGACTATAGTAATCATTTCTCTCTATATAAAATCATTTTGTACATCTTAAATATATACAATTTTGATTAAAAAAAGAATATTGCTAAATATTAAAAGGGAGTTACGGAGTTCTTAAGATTGACTTTTTAAACTACTCTTTATAGATAAAGACAAAGTTTTCTAGGAAGGAACATTCACCACTAACAAGTTGATTTCTGACTAATGCTTCATGCAACACAACTAATTTTTAGTGTAAAAGGATCACACTGTATGGTGAGAATAGACAGTAGCGGAGCAAATGTGGAAGCAGAGAGAAGATTTGGCAAACTTACAATATCCAGGAATTTTGGTGTACTCAGGAAAATGTGAGAGATGAAGATGTTTTGGTTGATTTATCCTGGATTCTTCATTACTGTTGGTGACCCAATAATGTTAGTTGCATTTGATAGTATGGGACAAAAACAAGAGTAAAGGGGTTCAGTAGAATGAGAGGATAGATCTGAAACCAAATGAACCTATAGGACTGTGGTTAGTATAAATAATAAGCCCAAAGTGATTCTGGTAAAGTCACCTATTATTTCTGATTCCATTTGCTGCCTAGAACAAAAAACAACAACAACAAACAAACCACAAATCCTAGACCCATCAGAGTAAATGAGTCAACAGATACTGGAATTTCTAGGATACTGAGAAGGATACTGACAAGTCTCAGAGATATTAGACAATATATACTAAAGGACACCCAGCTAACAGTTGTTAGAGTTTGGATTTGAACCCAACTGTGTTAGACTTCAGAGCCTAAAATAGCTGCTAAATTTTATCCCTAACCCTTTGATTTATAGTTGCTCAGGAACCTCTGCATCTCTGGGTGATAATTTCTTCAGGAATAACCTAAATATATAAATCAAATCAAGTCAAGTCAAGTCAATCTAGGAGGCTTGACCAGAGCTAGGTGGGGTAAAAGAATGCTGAGACCAGGCAGCATAAATGAATCATTGTTTCAGAATATTGTTCTGAGCATCCAGACAGGCAGATAAACAAATGGGTGTAATGTTCAAGCAGCTCAGCTGTCCCCAGTGATTTGCTTTTTTGTTTAAGTCAAAATAATTCAGCCAGGCTGTCCTCAGAGAAATGTTAACAGCACTTTTTTAAAATTTAAGTTTATTTTATTATGTTATGTTTTTATTGTTATGTTAATCACCATACATTACATCATTAGTTTTTGATGTAGTGCTCCACGATTCATTGCGTATAACACCCAGTGCTCCATTCAGTACGTGCCCTCTTTAATACGCATCACCAGGCTAACCCATCCTCCCATCCCCCTCCCCTCTAGAACCCTCAGTTTGTTTCTCAGAGTCCACAGTCTTTTAAAAGATATTTTGCTTATTTTAAGAATACTGGCAAATCCAAAGAGACACAGCAGCCAAGAACTAAGGCTGCCACTTGGAATTGTGCCAGGGTCAAAGTCACTGTCTGTCCTTGGGCCATTCATTCAGCTGTTTTGAGACCTCATTTTCTACTTCACGGTTAAATGGACTTTTTGCTACTTACACATTTTTACTTTTAGATTTTTCAGATAATTTGTCATTTAATAAGAAGTATAGACAAGATGTTGTCATCTTTTCTCTGTTAATTTTATCTTCCTTCTCTTTACCTCCCAAATTTCCAACATAACATTTCAAGGTTTGTTTGACTTTTTACGATCTTTCTCCTTTTTTCAGTTCCTAATAAATCTGTCATCTGGCACTGAATATTCCTTTCATTAATGGTGGTTATCCTTTAATACATGTTTCCTATCTACCCACAGTATCTGGGAGATCCTAGAAGGCAGAGAGCCACAATTATGAAAATATTTCTATATATATCCAGGGATTAGTCAAATGTTGTGTAGGAAATAAGAGTTGGCTATTTGTGGATGATGACTGTAATAACAATTACTGTTTATGGAACACATGATTGATACCAATCACATTATATAATGCCTTATTTTACCCTTACAAAAATCTTGCAAAGTATTTATTATGATTTGATTTTAGAGATGAGGAAATTGAGATGTACAGAGTTTAAATAATTTGGGAAAATCAGAGAGAAATGGGAATGATGTGATAAAAATCTAGACTTTTCTATATCCTAAACTGATGCAGTATGGCAGAAGTATCAATTCAGATATGTATATGTGTATAGGATCTCCTCACCATTCATTCACCAAAATGGATTTATGCATCCATTTGTCCATTAATTTAATGATTCATCAATTCATCCACCTTCCCTTCTATTCACACACTCATGCCTTATCTATTCATGCATCCACCCTTTGATCCATCCATCCACTCACAATGTCATCCATCCCTTCACTCACTTTTCTAGCCATTCATCTAACCATTTATGTACACACTAAGCAATCCATTCATTCATCAATCTACTCACCTATCCAATGATTCCCTAACTCATTCATTAATTCCCTCAGCTATCTGTATGTTGATCCCCTAGAAAATCAGTCCACTTATTCAGTTAGTCACTCTTTCACTTAGTAACTTACTCATTCCTAATCCACCTATCCTTTCACTCACATATTCATCTAATAATTAAAAATACATTCATTAATTACTGTTACCAAGCTCCTTCTTTGTAGCATCTCCTTGTTAGTCACACAGAAAACCAAAATGAATAAGACATAGTCTCTGCCTTGAGTTTAAAGAAGTTCAAGAATCTAGAAAAAGTACTGTGTGGCAGAGGAGAAAATACTTTGTTGTATAGACACGGAGGAGATGGTTCAATAAAAAAATTCTCAAAGTAGGTGATATACAAATGCAGTTTCAAAAGAAACATGAGTTGACAAGTTGGAAAACAAGAGAAACAGTTATTTCAGGCAATGGGAAATAACAAAGTAAATGCAAATTTGCATTAAATAATGGAATATATATGGCAAATTGTTAGCCATTCCCTAATATTCATTATGCCATTCTCTGTGATACTAATAAAACCACCAATTAGTAGCAAGGCAAATAGTTACCCAAAATCAAAGTTACATTTTCCAGCCTCTCTTGTAGTTAAATATTGCCATTTACACAAGTTTTGATACTGAATATGAGCATGAGTAATGTATGCAACATCCATACTACATTTTAAATTTAATATAATATCCTTCTCTTATCTTTCTTTTGGCTGGAATACCATTGTATTATTGAGCCACCTTGGATCATGAAGATAAAAGCAACCTGCTAGATATGGCAGGATAAATAAGATGATAGAAAAATTCAGAGCCCCTGATGACTTTGTGCTTTTGAACATCTTCTAGCTTGGGCTTTTACCTTCTATCTTGTTTAAGACACTTTTAGTTTATTGTTCAGATTTTTTAATAGTATGTGAACCTATATTGAAACAATTTACACTTTGGTACCTTAAAATGGGATGCTTCTTTAACAGAATATTAAATATGTGGCATTTTCTTTGAGGAAATAGAGTTAGCTGTGAAGATCCAGGTAATACATTCTGGAAAGTTGACAACTCTTAGTTTATTGTGGTAAATATTTGTAAAACTTGCCATGATACTTAAAAAGAAGACCACTTCCTGAGAGAGTCTATGCTCAAGAGGAAATGATTGAAAATATTCAGAATATTGGTATATATCGGGTCCTTCCTTAATATTTTAGTAAGGGCTCCGAAGAGATAGAGGACAATGGACTGGAACTAAGGAGTTTGCACAGACTGAAGACTATACAAATACGCTAGGTAAGCACTCTCTCTATATGCAGCTTGAAATCTAAATTGATAGAGAATCTGGTAATTTGTGGCCTTATAGTTTGGAAAAGTGAATTGATTTTTTTTTTTTTTTATCTTAGATTGAAGCAGAAATCTTAGGAAGCTTCAGAAGAAGCATCTTAGCTGGAGGAAAGGATGTGGCACCAAACTTTTTTAATTAAAAAAATGTTAGCCAGAGACTGGAGCTACTGCAGTAGCAAAAATCAAATTATCTTCCCATTTAAACCTGTTGTTTCCAGTGACTCGAAGATAGCTGTCATGATTTTGAGAAACCATGGGATAGACAGGATTTATAAAGGATTAAAAAGAAGGTCAGATTTCCCAGACTTAATACCATACTAAAGCCACATTTTTCTCAGGGATGTAGGGAGCTAGAAGGTGCACCATTCCCAATCTAACAATAAATATACGCCAGGCAAACATCCAGCTCACAAATTCTGTTGACCCCTCAAAGTGCTGCTGTCACATGGCACCCAACTGGCCCCAAATCTACAGATGCAGAGATAAGTGAACCATAATCATTTTCTAAAATTATTGACAGACGACAAATTACTGATTCAAGAAGCTCAGAATAATAAGCAGGATAAATACCAAAAATACCAGACCTAGGCACATCATATTCAAGCTGCTGTAAACCAAAGACAAAGATAATTTCTTCATGGTAGCCAAAGAATGAAGTCAAGTTATATACAGTGTAATAATACTAGGAATTACAGATGTCTCTTCAGAAATCCTGCACACTGGAAGATAATGGAGTAACATCTTAAAAGTGCTTTCAGCAAAATAACTGAAAATTTCCTTTAAAAATGCATAGTTAACCAAAGTAGTCAGAAAAAGAAGAAAAATGAAACAAAACTCAGATGGAACAAATACAAAATACCTAGCCGATTGTAGATTTTAATCCTACCGTATCAATAATAGCATTAACTGTGAATGTTTTAAACATACCAGTTAAAAGATTGTCAAACTGCATAAAAGTCTAAGACATAGTTATATGTTATCTATAAGAACCTCATTTTAAATATGAAACCTCATAAATGATAAAGGTAAAAAGATGGAAAGAGATGTAATAAACCCTAACCAAAGGAAAGTGGGGTAACATTATTAATACCAGATAAAGTAGAAATCAGAACTAGGAATATTATCAGAAATAAGTTACATAATTTTGCTAAGAAGACATAAAAAATCTTAATTGCGTATACAATGAACATAGTCTCAGAATACATAAATCAAAAACTGTTAACAAAGAAAAGATAAATAGACAAATCCACAATTGTAGTTGAAGACTTTAATACCCTACTAATTTAAAGAACAAGTAGGCAAAAAAATCAGGTGTTTATAGAATACCTCAAAAACACTAGTAACCAACTTAACATATCGTAGAGCACTCTAGCCCCAAACAGCAGAATACACACTGTTCTCAAGCACACATAGAATATTCACCAAGTCAGAGTACATACTGAGAAATTCAATAAACCTTAAATTTTATGAAAGTAAAAATGATGCAAGGTGTATTCTTGTGCCATAATGAATTTAACTAGAAATAAATAACAGAAAGATATCTGGGAAATCCTCAAATATTTTAAAAATAAAGAACGTACCTTTATTTTTTTAATTTTAAGTCTTGTGTAATTAACATACAATGTTATAGTTGTTTCAGGTGCACAATATAGCAGTTCAATAATCCCATACATTACTCAGTGCTCATGAAGATAAGTGTATTCTTTTTTTAAAACAGCATTTCTTTTTTTTAATTTTTATTTATTAGAGAGAATGAGCAGGGGGAGGGGGAGAGGGAGAAGCAGGCTCCCTGCTGAGCAGGGAGCCCAATGCGGGGCTCGATCCCAGGACTCTGGGACCATGACCTGAGCTGAAGGCAGATGCTTAACTGAATGAGCCCACCCAGGCGCCCCAAGAGAAGTGTATTCTTAATCCCCTTCACCTACTTCACCCATCCCCCCTAGCCCACCTCTCTTCTGGTAACCATCAGTTTGTTCTCTCTAATTAAGAGTCTGTTTTTTGGTTTGTCTTTTTTTTTCCTCTTTGTTTGGTTTCTCAAATTCCACATATGAGTGACATCATATGGCATTTGTCTTTCTCTGGCTTATTTTCCTCAGCATTATACTTCCTAGACCCATCCATGTTGTCACAAATGGCAAGATTCCATTCTTTTTGATGGCTGAGTAATATTCCTGTGTGTGTGTGTGTGTGTGTGTGTGTGTGTGTGTGTGTGTGTGTGTGTACATACCACATCTTTACCCATTCACCTAGCCATGGACACTTAGGCTGCTTCCATAATTTGGCTACTGTAAATAATGTTGCATAAGCAACACACATTTAATTAATGCCAACAGTCAACGTGGAACTCTCAAGGAAAAAGAAGTTAAACTGACTGAAGAAATAAATTAAGACAAAACAAAATTTATAAGATGCATATAAATGAGTTTTTAGAGAGAAAGCTATAGCATTAAATGCTCATCTAATAAAAGAATAGATTTTAAATTGGTAACCTAAGTTCCAACTTAAGAAAATAGAGAAAGAAGAAACAGTTAAATCCAAACCAAGTAGAAAGAAATAATAAAGTTATGAGCAGAAATCACTGAAATTGAAAATAGAAAAGCAACAGGAAAAAAAAACAATTTAACAAAAACTGCATATTTGAAAAAAAACCTGATAAAACTCTAGCAAGGCTGGTAACCAAGAGAGAGAAAAGATGTAAATATCCATATTGGGAATGAAATAAGAGACATCATGATATACTCTCAGACATTAAAAGTATAATAGGGGAGAACTGAGCAATTCAATGACCATAAATTTGACAAGTTGGATGGTTGTTTTACTCTGGCTGCACTGTTCTTATTTCAGTGTCGCATTTTGGGTATTTAATGGGTCACTAGATTATCAAGAACCACAGCTAGACCTGATATAGGTGAGCACTTATAACCTAGAGATCATGGACTTCATGTCAAATACAGTCACTGGATGAGTTCTGCGACTCTCTCAAAATGAGGTATGTTCTCCATGTACAAGGAAATGTGCACAAATGTATCTAGATGACCAAGGAGCACACTGGCAGATAACACTGGTTGTTCTTTAATTTTTACTGCTGTCTTCTCTCACAGAACAAGATCCATGAGTTTTAGCTGTGTTCATGTCCATCCAGAATAAAAAATTCTATTTCTCACCATCCTTTAAAGCCATCTGTGATTATGCATCTAGGCCAAAAGAAGTGCCAAACTGATATATGGAATTCAAGGTCATGCACTCTATCAGGCATAGCTCAGCTATTAAAACAGAAACCAGTCTTTCAACCAGAATGTATTTTTTAAAGATTTAATTAATTAATTAATTAATTTATTTATTGTAGAGAGAGTGAGAGACAGAGAGCACATGAGAGTTGGGGGGGTGGCCAGAGGGAGAGAGTCTCAAGCAGACTCTGCGCTGAGTGTGGAGCCCCTAGAGGGGCTCAATCTTATGACCCTGAGACCATGACCTGAACTGAAACCAATAGTTGGATGCCTAACCAATTGAGCCACCCAGCTGCCCCTCAATCAGAAGTATTTCATAGAATAAATTTGTTACACAGTGACAGAAGATCTGAGAAGCCAAAAACAGTCAATTCCTTAAAAAAGACAAACTATCCAAACTCATCAAAGAAGACATAGATAAGCTGAGTGATCCTCTCTTAAAGATTAACCAAAGAAGGACACGACTCTAACTCATAGGATAGAAGGATAACAGGAGTCCAGAAACCTAAGCTCCCTGTTGATGGTTGCTTGAAAACTGAGAGACCAGAGTTACAGGGGTGTGGACCACTGGTCTGAGGCTACAGGCGCAGAGGAAATGCAGCTGCTGTAGATGCCACTCAAGGCTGCTGGGAGGAAGGAAATACCCTACCTGCCAAAGTCATCTACCAGATTACACAGGAGAACAGGCATAACTGAGGAACATACCTTACAGCATCAGATGAATGACCAACAAATACACATGAAAGAGACAGCTGGGCCTTACCCTTCTTTTGAGTTGGAAGTTAGACATGATGGGAAGCCACCTGCTGACTGTATAGCAACAGGATAGATAGGGTCCCTGACAATTTCATGGAGGCTTTTATATGAAAAAGCTCAGCCCAGACTTTTATGAGAAAAAGAAATACACTGTTAAAGCCACTGTTGTTAAAGCCACTGTTAATTTTTAATGTGTGATCCAGTAGTTAGTCTGTATTAATACAGTATGTTACAATTAGAACGGCATAGCTGGAATCAACACAATGGGAGATGGAGTTATAAAAGAAAGAGGGTGTAAAAAGCAGGCAGGGACATATTGTATGGAATCCATTATGTGAAATGTCCATGATGGGCAAGGCTCCAGAGACAGAAAGTCGATCAGTGGTTCCCAGAGGCTAGGAGGAGTGATTGCTCATGGGTTCAAGATTTCTTTTCAGGGTGATAAATATGTTATGGAATTAGATATTGATAATATTTGCACAAGTTTGTGAATATACTAAAAAACACTGAATTATAACTTAAAAAATAAAAACTAAATTTAAAAAAGTAGGCAAGAGGATAATCATAGAGCTTATATGCTAAGGCCAAGAAATCTTGGATTCCTTCTCTAGGTTATGGATAGCAGTTGTAGGGTTTTTTAGAGGTAGTAACAATGAGATTGGATTTTTAAAAAGAAAATTCCAGCATCAATGTGGAAGAGGTTGTGAACAGAAGAGGACAATCTTGGAGGCGAGATGACAGTTGGTTCACTCAGATGGGAGACAATGAGGACGTGAACTAGGGCAATGGCAATGAATATGGAACCAGGCAAAGGAAAATAGGGGAAGAGGAAATGAAACGGGGAGTACAAGAAGATATTTCAGTCATTTAACTCTTGTCCCCATCAACTGTACATTCTGTGAGATGATCTAAATCACCTATGCTTTTTTTTCAAGTTTTTATTTAAATTCTAGATAGTTTACATATAATGTAATATTGGTTTCAGGACTAGAAGTCAGTGATTCATCACTTACATACAAAACCCAGTGCTCATCACAAGTGCACTCCTTAATACCCATCACCCATTTAGCCCACCCCCTGCCCACTCCTCTTCATCGACCTGCAGTTTGTTCTCTATTGTTAACAGTCTCTTATGGCCAGCCTCCCTCTTTTTTCTTTTTCTTCCTTCCCCTATGTTCAGTTTCAAACATTTTTTTTTATTCTGTCATTTATTATATATTTTACATGCTATGAAAACTTAGCTCAGGTCACCAGCCATGTGAGGTACTACCAATACCTGCAGATACCTATATCCACAGGCCAAACTTAATACTCTCCAGGTACTTTTAGGGACCAAAATAATTACCTTTGCTATACATAGTTCACTATGCGAGATGACTTTTTCAATTACCTTCTAAACTAGGATCCAAGTGTTCCTTATCCTTATGAAATACAACCAGTCTAACTTTTCCATCAAAAAGACCTCTTCATGTCAGTGATTTCTTTCCTGAAATCAATCACCCATCTCCTGGAACTCCCATTAAGAAAAGGCTCTTGGGTGCTAATAAAATAGATTATAACCCATGAAATGAAATTACTTTTAACTCTTATTTGTCAAAGATGTAATATGTAGATCTGATGTTAAGAGCTTCATCAAAGCTCAGGTGTTTATAGTGGTACTGATTCTACATGAAAATTTGTTTTACATCTCATTCTTTAGACATGAGACTGTCATGAACTTAGAAGAAATAAACTGATATAAAAAATGAAATATATGAGTACTCTTTGTAATGTTCCACCTGAATGATGAGTTAGTTCCATATACAGAAGGCAAGTCAGCATAAAATCTATAACTCCATCTATGTTCCCATCCAGTCTTCGTACATTTTGAGTTATAGCCATTTCAAGAAACATAACTTCCCATGAATACAACTTCCATTTGTATTCCTGGGAACACCGCTCTGAACATTTACATATTCTGTTTTTGCTGATGAAAATGCCTTCTTAGTTTTTGCTTGCCTCATTAATATTTATTTTTCAAGACCCAGGTAGGTATTAAACCTTTTCTGAATCACTTCCATACCCCAATGGGTCAGTGACCCATACTTACCTAGCATAACTATTCACAAGATATACTATTTAAGTAAAATATTAATTTAAAAAGATGTATTAGTTTGGGTAATTTGAATTAGCTTCTGTAACAAATAGACATTTGAAAATGGAGTGGCTCAAACAAAATGGAAGCTTCTTTCTCACTACCCAATAGTTCAATGTGAGTGGCTCTGCTTCACACAGTACAATTCAAGCATTCCTGCTTCTTATATCCTGTGGTCGATGCTTTCCCTAACTTTTCACTGGTATGTGCATCTAGCAGACAGAGAAGAAAAAAGAGGCAAAGGAGGTATAGCTTTTTCTTTAAAGTCTTGGTCCAGATATGCCACGCATTACTTCTACTTGCATTCCAGTGGTTAAAATCCCATCATTCAGCTAACTTAACTAAAAATGAAATGAAGCTGAAAAATGAAGACTTACTATATACATAGAAAGAAGAGATACTGATTTTTGTTGAACAACTAGTAGCAGCATTAAACTGAAAGTAATTAAATTAGCAGATTAGCCAGGATTTTGGCACGCATGCCCTCTAAGGACAGGGGACAGCATGTCAGGATCCAGCTCTGGGCTAGCACACTAGTATGATAAGTGCTGCATGTCTAGAATCAATATTTCTAACTGTTTCATTCTCCTTTCTCCTTCCTTTCCCTTTTTCAGCGTCCAACTTTCATGTGGTGCACACAGCACTCGGGGTGGGGGGGTGGCAATTGCATCTAGGGGTCTAACTATGAGCCAGCATATCCGTGCAGGGGGTGGGGTTCTGGGGCTGGGCTTTTTATTTATTTATTTTTTTTAATTTTTTTTTAAACAATGACTTTTTTTTTTTTTTAAAGATTTTATGTATTTATTTGACCGAGACACAGCGAGAGAGGGATCACAAGCAGGGGGAGAGGGAGAGGGAGAAGCAGGCTTCCCGCCAAGCAGGGAGCCTGATGCGGGGCTCGATCCCAGAACCCTGGAACCATGACCTGAGCCGAAGGCAGACGCTTAATGACTGAGCCACCCAGGCGCCCCTGGGGCTGGGCTTTTTAAATGGCCTTTTCTTCTTCATCCTTCTTCCATCATCTTCATTCCCCTATCCTCTCCCCTTACTTTGGATGAACTTTCAGCCTGTAAACCCAGTGGGGAAGACAGAGTCCAAAATCCAGCTTTTTGCTGTCATGGTGAGGAGTTTGGTAAATGGGCAGGATTGAACGCATGAGTAAATCCATTAAGGATAATGGAAGACAAGTTTCTCATTGGTGAAAATGGAATTCATGAATTAGGAAGAGAGATAATGTTGGAATACAATTGGAAGTATCAATCTGAAAAATGATCCAGTATGATACAGCTCTAGTTAAAGTTAAGGTAAGATGTAGAAACATATGCATACACACACATATTATTTGCAAACATATATTTCTTATCTCATTCTGTTGAGAAAGCATGGATACATAAACGTCCCAGTCACAAAGAACACACACAGTGCCCAAGGATTTGTTTCTAAATACTTCTTCCTAGGGATATACAGCTGACTCCAGGGCTGAAGAAAAAAAAAATACAGGATGATGGGAACATCGTGTTGCACCAGAAATGAGGGTCATGTCTAAAGAACACAGGAGCCAGCTAGAAGGACCTCCCACTGCCATGTCTGAGACAATGTGAATATCAAATAAATAATAATGATGACAGATTGTAATCTTTTGGGTAAAATGAGTATCCATGAGACTATACTACTATAAAAACATAGTTGAATACAGATATAAATAGGGGTGAACAGATGCTTCTATGCCAACTAATAAATCTAAAATGAATTATTGAAATAGAATATCACAATTTGACAATCATCATAGTGTTAATTGATTCAGGCAAATATCATCAATGGATGGGAAATGTGGTGTGTGAAAGATTGATGAGAAGCAGGATATTCATATACTCTCAAGGTAACTTCTCATAAGATACATATTAATTATTTATTAGTTAATAAATATCACATACTTATTAATTAACTTTCCAGTGAAGAAATCTGACAGACACCATTAATCAAATGATAACTGTGAACTTCATCAGTAATGGCACAAATCAACATTGTTTGCTTCCAGATAAGATGCGTCGAGAAGAGCCCAGCATCGCCTCTGTGGTAATCGTGCCCAGAACTCATGAATTGTCTAATCATGACAAACATCAGACAGACCCAAATGGTGGGACCTTCTACACAGTAACTGGACTATGCTCTTCAAAACTGTTAGGTCATGGAAGACCAAGAAAGGCCAAGGAACTATTTCAAATTGAAGGATATTATCTATATATGACAATGAATGGAATAGTTGATCCTGGATTGGCTCCTGGACTTAATATATATGTATGGATATTTTTGGGATAATTATGAAAATCTGAATGGGGTCTGTGGACTAAATAATAATATTGGATCAATGTTCACCTCCTCATTTTGATGGATATATTGTCCCTATGTGGGAAAATGTTCTTTTTTTAAATTTTTATTTAAATTCCAGTTCATTAACATAGAGTGTAACATTAATTTCAGGTGTACAATTTAGTGATTCAACACTTACATACAACAACACCTGGTGCTCATCACAGCAAGTGCACTCCTTAACCCCCATTACCTACTTTCCCCATCCCCCCACCTACTTCCTCTCTAGTAACCATCAGTTTGTTCTCTATAGTTAAGAGTCTGTTTCTTGGTTTGCCTCTTTCTCTCTCTTTTTTTCCCCTTTGCTCCTTTGTTTTGTTTCTTAAATTCCACATATGAGTGAAATCATCTGGTATTTGTCTTTCTCTGACTGACTTATTTCACTTAGCATAGTACTCTTGGATGGGAAAATGTTCTGGTACACAGAAAATGCATATTGGAGAATCAAGAGGAATGCAGGCAGAACAATGATCTCCTAAAGTTTTCAGGTCCTGATACCTACAACCTATAAACATCACCTCATAACAAAAAAAAGTCTTTGCAGGTGGGACTAAAGTAATAATCTTGAGATGGGAAGATTATCTTGGATTATCCGAATGGGCCCTCAAAAGCCATCATAAGTGCTCTTATCAGAGAGAGGAAAAGGGAGATTTGACAGTCAGAACAGGAAAAGACAATGTGAAGATAGGGGCTTTTATTGGAGTTACGTGGACACAAACCAAGGAATGCTGGCAGCCATGAGTAGTTGGAAGAAGCAAAACACAGATCTCTTCTAGAGACTCCGGAGGGAGCACCACCTTGCTGACACCTTCATGTCAGCACAGTAATGCTAATTTTGGATTTCTGGCCTCCTGAACTATGAGAAAATACATTTCTGTTGTTTTAAGCATCAAGTCTGTGGTCATTTGTTATAGTAAACAAAGGAAACTAATACGAAGGATAATGGGGCATCATTTCTGAAATTTCTCAACTTTTTCAGAATATGAGAGATGCTAACAGGCATATCTAGGTGAAAGGTATACAAGAGCTCTGTATATTTTAATCAACATTTTTATAAATTTGAAACTACTTCAATTTTTTTAAAAAAAGCTTTAAAATTAGAAGGTTAAATTGGTAAAGGCTAAGAGTTATTATTCAAGCAACATGAAACTGGAAGAAGCTAAAAAAAAAATTGCAGAGAGATTATTACCCCTAATTTTCTATTTCATCCTTAGAATCTTGGCCTTTTATCCTAAAACTCTTTACTTCTTAGTTGTAAGGTGGCTATAATATCTATACATATCACATTTGCCTTCAAGATTAAAAGTATAGTGAAAGAGGATAAGGGGTCATGCCAGTTGATTCTATCCATTTTATCAAGAAAGCAAGAGTTTTCTAGCTATCCCTAGAAAATCTCTGTAGCTAGAACTTTAGCTGCAAGAGAGTCTGTGGAGGTGAGCAATCACTTTCCCAGCTTCTTGAGTAGATATGGAGGAAAAGATTGAAAATACCTGTTGAGTAGACTAATAAACAATATATCTTACATGTAGTTGCCTATCACCCCTTTTAGACTGTTAGCTCCTTGACAATATTTATATTTGTATTTAAAGGTCTTAGCAGAATACTTAAAATATGTACTCAATGGTTGTAGAAATAATTTATGCATGTGTAAATGAATGTGTGAATTAATGGATTAATGAACCTAATACTCCAAGATCATATTAAGCATGTGAATAAATATCTGTTTTATCAGAATATAGTTTTCAATGTAGAATCACACTGATACATAAAGAGCACTGATATTTCAGAATACTTTGACAACTATGCCATCATTTGCCTTTTGGTATATAAGTTTTGAATCATGATAATTTGTCTATGGATTTCTCTCTTTGTGCTCACTGTTATGGTATCAGATTAAAACCATATCAAACTTTTGCCTGAATTGTTAAAATATCTCTTATCTCTCACCCCATCAAATGAGGCAAGTAAGTAGGCACATACAGGAGAGGAAAAACAGGAAAGGCAAAACTTGGCAAACAATTTAATATAAGGAGTGACTGATAAGGGTACTTAATAAATATTGTGAAGACCCTCTCTTAGATAACCAAGTGGATGGGAATACCAAACACAGAAAAAGAGATCAATTGATAAGAAACAGATTATGCAAAATTGATGAGTGATGCTTTAGACAGAAATGTGATGTGCTTATGCAAATAGTCCAGAGTTAGATATTTGAGCCTTGAACTAAGAGAAATTAGAACATGAGATATACACTTGACATTCTTCTGCATGTGATAGTTGAAGCTTGTGAATAGATGAGAAGAAGAAACCATGTTAAGTGTGAAGAAAACAAATTGAGAAAAACCTTGAATATTCACAAGCCCTAATGGCAGGCAGAGAATTGAAAGTGAAATTGTAAGGAAATGATAACAGCTGCCATTTACTACGGTGTGCAAAGCACCATGATGCTAGGTTTAGGCAGAGCTCAGCTATGCACTGCGCAAGATTACTAGCATTACCTCAAGGTTTACAAGTGAGGAACCAGAAGCAAGAACATTTCAGCTCTTTGTCCCTGGGTAGAGCCAGAGCCAGTCATTGTTACTTGACCAAAGGAAGGGGTACTGAAACAGAAGTAGGCCATGAATGCCACAGGAAGAAAGAGTTTTGGGTTAGATTGAGTAAACCAATCACATGGGACAAGGATGTTCAGCAGGTCAAGGATCAAAAAGAGTCCTCGGGTCTGTAATTTGGTAACCATTGGTGATACCTGCCAGTGAAATGTCAGTTCAAAATGAACTTTAAAAGAAATGTAAATGATTTTCGGATGAAACCAGAGGAGAGGACGTAACAAAAGATCACAGATTTGGTTTTGAAATACATTCATTCCAACACTGGTTGGAACAATGGTACCTGATATGTGGGAAAAGCAGAGAAGGAGTACTATTTTGTGAGAGCTGTAAGGAGGAGGTGTGGGAAGAGAAAAGGCAATGCACCAAACTTCAGTAGTTTAGCAGGCCTGTTCAAGTCAGTCCAACTGCAGACCAACTAAAAAATCTTCAAATTAAAGGAAACCCATCACTGGAAATAAATATGTAGATTCTGGTGAGTGTAAATTTTTATTTCTGGGTATCCAGCTATATTATGGCTGAGGTACAGCAAAATAAGGCCATGTGAATGCTGCAGAGCTGGGAGTGTAATACAGGAAAAGCCTTAGTTTCTAATACACGTTTCCCTCACTATGAGCACCAGGAAGAGTGAGGGTTCTGAAAGTTGATGAGATGTATGTCCTAGATAAATATTTCAGGTAAGAATAGCTAGCATTTATTAAAAGTTTACCATGTGTCCAACTTTGCTAAATCCCTTAAATGGCTCATTTTTTATGGCCTTCAGAGCATACTTTGACTTTAGTACTGTTCTTAAACCCATGTACAAATGAGGAAACTGATGTTAACAGGTGTATAATAACTTGCCCGTGTTTTGTAGCTTGTAAGTGGCAGAGCTTTGATTATAACTGGGGTCTGAACGACTCCTGATAATATACTTTTACCTCTCTACAATGCAACCTGCTATGTCCTTTGGTGGAAACTCATCAATAGCTCTTAGATGAGAGCAATAGTCATGTATCAAAATATGACTTCCCTGGGCATTGAGAGCATAAAGAGGAGACAAAAGCGCAGATGTCATGAAATTAGAATTTAGAATTTCAGGGACCTTGGAAATCATCTAGTTTAAAGTTCTTATGAAAACAGAAACCTCTCTGCAATATACATTCTCAGGGCACCTACCTAACCTCAGCTTGAACACTTCCAGTAGCGAAGAACAGTCCACTTGATGGGCAAACCCATTTTTCATTCAGTCATCTCTCATTTTTGTTTTAATTACTTTCTGAGCCATAATTTGTCTCCCTCCAATGTGGTCCTGATTTTATATCGGTTTAAAAAAATATTCATTATCTTTAATCAACATCTGCATACTCTCAATGTATGTATTTTAAGTTGTAATTACCTAGGACTAAATTTTATTTCTCTCTTCTTGAGGTTCAAATCAATAATCATTAGCTGGAATCATTCCACTTAGAGCATCAGTAAATTTACCAAATTAACTAATCAAATAGGTGTAACCAACATAACAAGCAATTTCACAAACAGCTCTGTGTTAGCTGCAACCTGAATATTCATGTAAAAGTGTAAGACCAATGTCAGACCGTAGCTCTCTGTTCAAATGGAAGCGAAGCACATTATATTTGTAACATTATTTTATTCTTACCTTAACCAAGGGAGGACGCTATTATGATCCCCATTTTATCCATGTAAAAACTAAGGTTAGCGGAAGCACAGTTCACTCCCAGATGTCTGGTTTCAAACCTCAATTTTTCATCCCACAGTATGTTGGAATTGAAATGAGATCAACACCACCATTTTAACGATGTGAAAACTGAGGTCCTGATATGCTAAGGACTGCGGTGCTTGCCACAATTTAATGCCCATACGAATCACCTGGAGATCATGTTAAACTGCTGTTTTAGAGTCTGTGGATCTGGACTGGGGTCTAAGATTTTACCTTTCTATCAAGCTCCCAGGTGGTGCTGATGTTGCTGGCCCATGGGCCACATTTTGAGGAAGACAGTGAATTAGTCTTGAGATTTAAAATCAGTCCCACCCGGCAGCACTGGCATGATCTGAGAACTTAGAAATTCAATCTATCTGGCCTTGTTTGAGACCCCACCAAATTAAAAAGTCTGGTCATGAGACCTGGAAATCCATGTTTTAGCAATCTTTCAAGGTTTTTGTGTTCACACTAAAGTTTGAGAACCATTAACTTAGATTGCGCCTTGAATTAGTATCAGAATAAGAAATGGTATCTCCTCACTCTCTTGAGCAGTGCTCTTTCCTGTATCCCAGATTGGTGCTCTCAGAGCTGGAATTAGTGACACTAAGCCATAATGGTCTATAAATGCTCCTCCCTTAGGATATCTATGTGGTGGTTTTAAAATTATGCCAACAAATCCTTTGACACGCCTCTCTTCAATAAATGGAGCTCAGTTACCCTCTGCTTAAATGTTGGCTGAGTTGAATGCCGCATATCTAATGAATAGATATAGCTGAAGTGATGACCTATTACTTCCATGATTAGAATATGGAGAGACTGAGGTTTCCACCTTGAGCACATTATGTCTCCCAGAAACCAGCTTATGATATGTTGTGAGGACATTCAGGTAGCCTAAGGAGAGACCCATGTGGTGACAAACTGAAATCTCTAGCCATTAGTCATTGAGGAATTTAGGCCTGCCAACACACACATGGGGGAGCTCCTCCACAAGCTTTCCCATGAAACTCATGGGAGACCCTTGGGCCAGAATCACCCAGCTATGATGCTCCCAGATTCCTGACCTAGTGAAACTATAAGAAAATAATTTTTTTGTTGTTTTAAGTTGTTGAAATCTAGGGTTATCTGCTACATAGCAATGGAAAAATAATACAGTCTCTCAGCAATTGGTTTCCTATGAAGTGAACAAGCTAACAGGGTAACTCAAAACTTCCTATATTCTGGCTGTTTCTTGAAGAAGCAACCTATAGGACCTTCCCCCTCCTACTGCTTTTTCTTCACTTTTTTTTTTTTTTAAATACATTCAACTGCCTCAAAAAATGACCGTGTTTTAAGAGTGGATTCTGCCTGGAAGTAACACTACTAAACTTGACATAAAATAAGGATTCAAGAAATGCCTGCGACTTACCAAATTACAACGTAAATGAATCAATCACTATTTAAAAAAAATACTTATGTCATCCCAGCCCCAAATAGCACATTCCCTCCTCAATGAATATACAAGTCCTTCCAAGACTTGAGAGATGAGATTTCATCAGCTAAAATGGATTTTGTGAAATAGGTAATACAAGTATTCAAGTCATTCTAGAGCATGAGAGCTATAAACACTTAAATGAAAATTTTACTTTCAAATACTACTTCTGCAATGAGTTTGAACGTCTCCATGTTTCAGATTCATAAGCCTAAATAAAAGCACTGACGGAGCTGTTGTGGACTCCACAGTCCCACATGGGTCTAACATACTATCCATTTCCAGTGAAATGGACCTTTGAAATACATGGCGAGAAATGATTGCAATAACATCTCATTCTTAGGCCTAGTTAGTCCCCTAGAGGTATATTTTGAAACTTATATCCCTGAGGAGTTAGCCAAAAAAGGTTAAAAGCCTTTTGCCTAGCACAATCATCAAAGCAAAGCCACTCATTATGCAAAATGCCCACAAAAGTTAAACAAATCTCTGATACATTAACACATTTATGACACTGAATACATTGCCAGGATAAATCAGCATATTACCAGGGTATTGATGAGAGAACTGCCTTCTGAGCCACCCACCTTGACTTCCTGGTGTCTAACAAGGAACAGTCACAGAGAACAGCTGAACTGGGCTAAGAAGGAGTGTTAATGCTGGAAACGTCATGCTATTTTAGTTTTCTAAAGTTGAAAGGGAATTTTTAGCTTGCCTCGTTTTCTTTTTTTTTTTTTTTTTGTGAGATGATCATTCATATTCTGCTTAAATACTTCAATGTTATTACATTAAAGGCATCTCATTCCATGTTTCATCATGGTTACCTCCTCAAAGATCTTCATATATCTAAATACTGGTTCTCTGAAGATTTCCCAGGATTGGGTAAAAAACACAAAAGATGACCACAGGTTGAGTTAAAGATAGTAAAAGGACAGTGCCTAGCACAAGGTTTTGCTATGTAGTCTGGGGGACTGTTCAGAAGAACTCAAGATGAGAGGCCAGTTAAGGAATATAGTTCTGGCACAGATCCCAAGTATGAGCCTGCAAGAGGTCACATCAGAAGAGGTACCAAAGACCTGGATGATCTCGCTCATTTTAGCTCTAATGGGTTGACAAAGTCCAGAGTCAAATGAGGTAAGGGAGTTAGTAACAGTGCTAAGGGTAAAGTTAAACACAGCTGGTCTTAACTCAGCCCCTATTTGCCTTCACTTGCCTCATCCCCAAAGATTTCTAGATTCCCTGGGGGAACTATGGGTATAGATAATATTAGGAAAAGGGTAAAGGCCTGATAGGTGAGGATTGCCATTGCTTGCAGTAGCGGCAGATTACAAGAGCACTCTGATGAGCTTCTCTGAAGAACACTGATTGAGTCAATGCTGTTGGACCCAAAGCCATTACACGTCAAATGTAATCAAGGAGTTTTCATAAAGTTATTTCTGTGCTTTACAAAATGCAGAGTCATAGCCACTGCCTATAGCATGCATTCACTCTTTTGTTCCAATGATAAATGCATTCTTCCTTTATAAACTTCACAGGATTAGGTTACCTTTGTGCCAGCTGAGGCTCTGAAATGCTATGAGTTTCACCAGGAATTCGAAAAGAATATCTTTCAGTTTTAAGATATAGAAGGGATTGCTATGCAAAATTTACATTTTGATGATTTATTGCTTTCCCCCATAACCTTAAACTGGCAAACACTATAAATAATTTAATTCTCTACATACTTCTGATGTGTGTGCATGGTCGTGTGTGTGTGTGTGTGTGTGTGTGTAACATAGTGTATATAAATGTACATAAATTTCTTTTTTTTTTTTTAAAGATTTTTTATTTATTTATTCATGAGAGACAGAGAGAGAGAGAGACAGAGGCAGAGGGAGAAGCAGGCTCCCCGCGGAGCAGGGAGCCCGATGTGGGACTCGATCCCAGGACCCTGGGATCATGACCTGAGCCGAAGGCAGACGCTTAACCATCTGAGCCACCCAGGCGCCCCTATGTACATAAATTTCTAAGAGGAAAAATAATATAAAGAAGGGCCATTAATTCTCCTTTAAGCCAAATATCTCTAGTTCCTTCAACCCTGCCTTAAGTGGCATAGAATTAAACCCTATAGAATCACTCATTTCTGAGACATTTACCAGTTTGTTTGGCCCCTTCTTACATGAGAGCCCCTGAACCCAAAATGGAATACAATTCTACTAGGGTGGGCTGCTCAGTTTAAGAATCATTAACATCATCATCATCACCACCACCACCACCATTTATTGTCTCCATGCACCCAGCTCTATGGTAGATAGATCTTTACAGAATACATCTATTATCATTCCTAGAGCCTACAGTGGTTATCATGAAAATACCACCACACTATTACTGATTCAGCTTTAATTTACAGTAAGTTAGTCTATGGTTTTTAAAAGTTATTTATTTATTTATTTATTTATTTATTTATTTATTTAGAGAGCATGAGCAGGGGTGGAGGCAGAGGGAGAAGGAGAGAAAGAGAATCTCAAGCAGACTCCACACTGAGCATGGAGCCCAACATAGGGCTCAGTCTCACGATCCTGAGATCATGACCTGAGCTGAAATCAAGAGTCAGACACTCAACTGACAGAGCTACCTAGGTGCTCCTCTTTATGATTGTTTTTAATGAGAGCTTTAGAAAGCCACAGATACATTATTCTATTCATATTCAAGCATGATACATTTTAACCTAAAATAAAATTTATTTTTTTTAAATTTTTTTTAAAGATTTTATTTATTTATTTATTTGAGAGACAGAGAGAGAGAAACAGCATGAGAGGGGACAGGGTCAGAGGGAGAAGCAGGCTCCCCGCCGAGCCGGGAGCCCAATGTGGGACTCGATCCCAGGACTCCGGGATCATGACCTGAGCCGAAGGCAGTCGCTTAACCAACTGAGCCACCCAGGCGCCCTAAAATAAAATTTATTTAACTGTATAAAATGTCATCTCATTAGAGACAGCAGAATGTAACAGAAGGGTTTAAGCTTTGGTGTGAGATAGGCCTGCCTTTGTACCTCTAGAATGCTACTGGCTATGTGACTGAAGGTCAGTTCCTTGACCTCTCTGTGCCTCAGGTCCTTCATATGTAAAAGGACGACAACAATGCTAACTCTTCTGGGTAATTGTGATGGTTACAGATAATATATAAGAAGTATTTGGCATATAGTAGGGGTTCAACAAATGGTATATTATCCTTTCATTGTTATTGTTATCATGATGTCTGACATTTTTAAATGACAAGATCTCAAAGATTTGAATCTTTCCAAATTTCATCAGTATTCCATCTCTGCCAGTATCCAAATCAATAATGCAAATGTCCAGCAGGACATGACTGCAATTAGAGGTTGTGGTCTACCACTAGGTAACAAATTCTAGGTGGTTGTAGATTATTTAATCTAAAATAAGAGCTCACATGTATTGATTCATAGTAAAATCTAGGACAGATACAGTACAGCTACTCAGTAAGCTATGGCAATTTTACAAAGAAACGGAGGCACAGTAAAGAGTGCAATTACGATTCTGAACACAGAACCCAAACTCTCAACTCCCACAGAATCTGCATTTCTTACAATTATCAAACAGGTTATTAGTCCTCCTGAACCTTCCATGTCAGTTTGTCATCTGAGATGTGTGAATATTTTATCTTGTTAAACACCCTGCCATAATCCAGATATAGTGTGCCTACAGAGTCTTATAACTTTGTATTTCTAAACTTTCTATTTTTTTAAAAAAAGGATATAAAGTTTACTTAAACTTTATTATGGTTTTATTTCTGTTTCCTTTTCAGAGTTCTCAAAAATACTTTGAATAATAAGCTCTAAACACTCGTTAAAAGGTATTTCAGTTTTAGGAATCTTGTGAATCTATTTCCCTCCTTTCTTAAGGTCTATTTTTTATAGGACTTCTGTAGCCTGATTCTTATTTTCCAAAGACTTTGTTTCTTTATCTAATAAGTGGAGATAATAACATCTAATAAATGGTGTTGTTGTAAGGAATACATTTAAAAATCCAAGTGCTGAACACATGGCTTGGCATAAAACTAATCAATAATAGCTATTATTATGTAAATTTCACTCACAATAGATTTGTGGGGAAGTTGATGATGCTGTTTTTCAACATTGTACTCTTTATTATTAGCAGCACTCTATTATACACAGAAGCAACGTGCAATAATTGTTCGCTGAATTACACATTTGGAGTAAGTTTTTATATTGTATCAGTGCAATTTAGCAGCAAGTCTGAACATATAAAATATTTTATTTTTCAGAAATAAAAATGGAATTCTTTTAGACTGCTTGAGGAGGCTTATTCCCACTAAAGTTGTCCTATAAATAAATAAAAATATTTAGGTATGCTGATTTTTCCTCTAGGCTTAGCATATTTCCCCTAAATAATCCTGCTGGAGAAGACAGTAAATGAATAATTTCATCTCTAGTAAACTAGTCAATATTGGAGCAAAAACACTGTTTGTTCTAATTTTCTTACATATTGAATGAAATACTATTTCTAGTGTGCATAGAGTAAGATTCCAGCAAAATTGTATTTTCAAATAATAGATTCACTTGAAAATATTAAAAAGACCCTTACTCTAAATGAAGGAAGATTTTAAATGATTGGAAAAATTCATCACAGATGGTTTCAACAGAAGACACCTTTAAATGTTTGATAATTATCGATAAAGTCTTTAAAAATAGACATTGGGGAGGGTATGTGCTATGGTGAGTGCTGTGAATTGTGTAAGACTGATGAATCACAGACCTGTACCTCTGAAATAAATAATACATTATATGGTTTAAAAAAAAAAAAAGATGGTAGGAAGGGAAAAATGAAGGGGGGGAAATTGGAGGGGGAGACGAACCATGAGAGATTATGGACTCTGAGAAACAAACTGAGGGTTTTAGAGGGGAGGGGGTGGGGGGATGGGTTAGCCTGGTGATGGGTATTAAAGAGGGCACGTATTGAATGGAGCACTGGGTGTTATATGCAAACAATGAATCATGGAACACTACATCAAAAACTAATGATGTAATGTATGGTGATTAACATAACAGAATAAAATTAAAAAAAACAGGGCTTAATTTTTAAAAATGAAGTTCTGCTCAGAAATGTACAAATTTAAATTTCAAGGGTACTGTCCACTTGTTATTAGATAGGAGGGTTTTGAATATCTGAAGTGGTGTTACCAACAAGAGGTTGAGATTTGGTCTGAATAAGTGACTGCAGCAGGTAAAAAGCACACTTTCTACAGTGACAAGATTCAGATTTTAATTTGAGCTATCACGCTCTGTCAAATTCAGTGTTTAAGGAAGGGTCATTTGCCCGTAAAAGGAAATTTTCTAGAGGAAGACAGATTTCACAAGATTCCCTCAAAACTCTGAGGCTCTGGTATTGGCATTTCAAGGGAGTGTTGTTTGATTTCAAAATGCCCTGGTAAAGATGGGTAGAGAAAAGAATTACTTCCTCTTGTACAGCAACATTAACTCCAATCACCAAGGCATCGGATCTCCTAGAAATCTTGCACAGAACTTTTTATTTCCCCTGGCATTTAGCATTTCTGTTTATAAATCCTTAGGCATATCATCTGCCTTATTTGACACTGTATAGAAAATTCTGCATGTTTTTATTCATAGTAGCTAAGTTTTTCTTTCACTTGTACCAAATCAGTCCTCAGATTAGCCTGCTCTGGGAGGTTGATGTTGGAGAGAAGGAAGAGGGCAGCTGATGCTTTGAGTGCCCCATGTGGTCAGTTCCTATACAAGGTGCTCCTAACTATTATATGTCATGTGATCCTCACATTCTCTACTAGGTATGCATTGCCTTCATTATACTGATAAGAAAACTGGGGCTCAGAGAGGGTAAGCAACTTATCAGAAGACATCGACCCAGTGAGTGGGAAAGCTGCAATTCTATGCATGATTCCTAGCTTCAGCTCAGACACCTTTAAGTCTGCACAGACTTTTACTGTGTCAGACAAGACATCACCACAACAGGATGTCTCAGTGCCCTTCAGTAAACTCCTCCTTCCTCTAAAACTGTCCTGGTTTCTTATAAAAATCCATTTCACAAGGACCCAGGATTCATTTTCTTTTTCAGCAATGTAGTTTCATCCCTGATGCTGCTAAGAACTCTTAAATAATCTAAACCTAATGAACAGTGGCAAGAACCACAGGCAGGTGAGAGGAGAGTAAGGAGCCTTTGAGTGCTGTGCCCAATGCTTAGTTGACTCTGTGGGCAAACAGCCCGTTAAAGCAACAGAAAATCCTCTCGAATCATGGAGGGTCAAACTGGTCTTGCCATCATGCTTTCCAAATTGAAGGAGGATTTATCAGGTGACTGGTTGGTCATTAAAATTACTTTCTTATGTTCATTGTGTGATTTTTTTTTTTACAAATAATCTGAAATAGTTCAAAGAATTTACTTAGGGTCATTGGGATAACAGAACTTTTTCTAGCCTACCTTTTATTTATGTAAACAGTATTCTGTATCCCTTGCATTTATAAAATTGAAACAAAGTAAAAAGAGTGATACATAGTAAAAAGAGTGATACATAAATCTTTTGCTAACATCTCAATTTTAACATTAAGTAATATTTAGCCACAGGTTTATGAATAATAGAGAAAAAGAGCTTCTTCCAGCTTATAAAAAGCTGGCATTTCTAATAAATTATTTTATATGTGTAATAATTAGATTTCCTAACTTATAGTATTTTATCTTTTGATAAATTCAATACTAAAGTATTCATGAGAATATCTTAATCTAGGATAATCTTGTAACCACAGGAGGAAGAAATATATATACGTATATATATATATATATATATATATATATATACGTATATATATATGTATATATATGTATATATACGTATATATATATGTATATATATATACACACACACACACACACACAATTTATCTGCATTTTTCTTTGTTTTAGAGACATACAGTAGATTAACAATAACATATATCACATTAGGATACAATTTTGTGAAGGAAGTAGAATGAAAAAACCCATTCAAGAGTAACTGAGAATGATGTTAATTTTATGACTGTTGATGAAAATTGCTTACATTTTTAAATGGCTCAATCCTGAGTATCAGATTGCTAGTTTTTAGATTTCACTTGTTACATTCAAATCAGTGATATTATTATGGTTTATTTTAAAATGTAAATACAATGTAACAGAAATCATGTCTTTTGTAACTATTCGAAATTATAATTAGACATTTTAGATAACAACATAAAAATTTACGTGTGTGTACCTATTGTGCAGTATGATTTTGAGGGGGGCATGTATATTCTTTCAGAGTCTATATGAGCAAAAGAGTCTGAAAACAAATGAAATAAGGCTAGATTAGTGCAGTTAGTTGATTTTTAAGTAGCTGGTTTTAAGTATTTAAATTTAAATAATTCTGGGGCAATTTGGAAGAGCAAAGACTCATGATCCAATAGGGGAAGGACCGGAAGGCTAGAGATTGAATGCACCTTATTTGTTGTTCTAGGCCTAACACATAGTTGGTGTTCATTAAAATATGTGTTGAATGAGTAACTAATTTATAGTAGAGGAGTCTATGTTAATCCACATTGTTTTAGCTTCAGTTAAAGGACAGAATTATCCTATGTGCGTCTTTGCTGATTTTCTTTTTCCAAAGACGTTAAATCTTTTTTTTTTTTTTTAAAGATTTTATTTATTTATTTGAGAGAGAGAATAAGACAGAGAGAGAGAGCATGAGATGGGGGAGGATCAGAGGGAGAAGCAGACTCCCTGCTGAGCAGGGAGCCTGATGCAGGACTCGATCCCGGGACTCCAGGATCATGACCTGAGCCGAAGGCAGTCGCTTAACCAACTGAGCCACCCAGGCGCCCTCCAAAGACGTTAAATCTTAAGCTAACCTTCACAACCATGACAGACCCTGCTTTTTCACTTTTTCTTTTGCAAGGCATTCACATTTACATTTTCAAGTGTATGCTATAATACTAACAGACAAGTCTTTGCAATGTGAGCATATTAACTTTTAGATTAATTAATTATAAATTTTTCTTCCTTACAGCAATTCTCTTGCTACTTTAAATTCACACACAAATAAAACTCTATTTCCCCCTTGGGGTTGTTTTCGTAATTTATCTTAATTAGCACCTAAAGCTTCTATGTACATGCTGACTACATGTATATTATGCAACTAATTAGCAATATTTTTTTAATTGTAAGAGAGTTACTTCCCTAAATTTAAACAAACAAGTAAAAAAAAGTAAAACCTGGCTAAATGAAGTTCACTTTATACTTGTGAGATATTTTTAATCTAAATGGTTTCAACTCTATATAACACTCAGTTTATTAAAAACAGCAAGAGAAAGGAAGGCTACCATCTTACTCGTAGTACCGCTGGGGAACCTACAAAGAGACTTGGGGTACTTTTATTTTCCAAGGCATAGCATCCCAAAGAAATATTCCATTTCATGTCTTCAAGTTCTAAGAACACCTGCCTGATAATATCAAGAAAAGGACATTTTATATTTATATTTAAGATTTTGTTAAATTGCCATTTTAACAATTTTATCCATTATCTTTCTAACTGCATTATCTGTAACTTAAAATCTGGTATTGAGTTTGAGTCCATGCAACTTAATCATTTACTGAGTGCTTTTGACCCCAGGCCCAATAAGCACACAGTTATAAATGCCACCCACCAGGAAGAAGGCCAGCTACCCCACTCCCATCCCCAAATCTCTGTCTCACCATGTTCTTTAATACCTGGTTGCAGTGCCATCATTTTTTCTGGGGCTTTCTTTCTGACTATCCCCATGCCCACAACTCCAAAATGTTGGTGTGCTCCACCTCATGCCACCACAGCTGGACAGGACTGATTCTGTTTATTTATATCCCCAGAGTCTGGTAAATTCTAAGTACATAATAAACATCCTTTAAATTATTTCATTTTAATAATGATTATGGGAGTGGGTAAAACAATAGGTGAATGTTCAGAGTATAAACTAAGGCAATTCCCTAAGACAATTAAGACAATTAAAGCTATAACTCATTTTAACAGGAGAGCTCTGTGGATCTCAGTCACACCCTACACCTCACCGGTCCTTGGATTTTGATCCCACAGAACCTAACATACACTTGGAACAATGGTTTAATAAACAAAAACTTCTGATATAAAATAAACTCAAATCCTCATCATACTAGGAACACCAACAGAGTGTTTCTGTTTTATATAATGCTTTAATTCAGCAGTTTTCAAAGAATGGACATGGACACCACTTTCAGAGAATCCACAATGTCAAAGTTCTTTTCATAGTATTACTAAGACATTGTCTATCTTTTTCTACTATACAGACACTTGCACTGATAGTGCAAAAGCCAATGGTTGGTAAAACTGTTTGGGCCTTAGTATGAATCGACAGCAGTACCAAACTGTAAATGTTTGGGTTTTCTTTTTTTCACCACCACACGTTTGTAATAAATAACTGAAAAGAAAATCCAGTTTCACTCATATCAACTCTTTTTTTTTTTAAAGATTTATTTATCCATTTTAGAGAGAGAGAGAGAGAGAGACAGAAAGCATGAGCAGGGGAAGGGGCAAGAGGCAAAGGGAGATAGAGAATCCTGAAGCAGACTCCCCGCTGAGTGCAGAGGCTGATGGAGGGTTTGATCCCAGGACCCTGAGATCATGACCTGAGCTGAAATCAAGAGCCGGCCATTCAACCAACTGAGCCACCCAGGCGCCCCATCAACTCTTTTTTTTTTTTTTTTTAATGCACATCTTTTAAGTGTTCTGTGAGATAAAATAGCAAGTACTCATGACGCTCTTTTGCTGCATACCAAAACAGGATGGTTGTCTCTAGGAACAGCACTTGTAAGATTGAATTATGAGATAAACTAGCCATTTATTCATAGAAGTGCAGCTTTATTTGAAAGAATGACCAACATACAAATGATGGTGATTTAGACTTAGATATTTGGCTGATATTTTCTCCAAATTTTTATTTTTTTTAAAGATTTTGTTTATTTATTTGAGAGAGAGAAAGAGAGAGCACAGAGGGAGAGTGAGAGGGAGAAGCAGACCCCCTACTGAGCAGAGAGCCTGATGCGGTATCAATCCCAGGACCCTGAGATCATGACCTGAGCCAAAGGCAGAAACTTAATTGACTGAGCCACCCAGGCACCCCTATTTTCTCCAAATGTAATGAAGTGACTCTATCATTTCAAAGAAAACAACTGGCCATATTTTATGCCAATGATATAACTTGAGATTAAAAGAAAAAAAAGAATTTTGGAAAACTTTTATACATTGTCATGAATTTAACAGTTTCTCAGTACTTAAATACTATTCTAATGAGATCAATGGTGATATTAACAAATGAGATCTTTTGAAAGAACATAATAAAATGTGTCAGTGTTTGGAAGATCTTCATAACTGAGTGAACCAATATTTTCCAAGTGACCAAATGAACAGAATTACAAAATCAGGCAAGGGTAAAAACTCATTCAAAGTAAAAATTGGCCTATTGATTTTATTGTGAAAGAGCTCAAAATTTTCATTGATATGCTTATCAGATGCTGTATTGCATTTAACATTTTAGGAAATACCATTTGTATATTTTCATTGTAGAATCAATGAGACCTATCCATTTATCTAACTGCATGATGCTAGAATTTTGTCAAATACTTGGATCAAAACAACATATTGAAAAGACTGAATGCTGAAGCATCTATTAGAATTGAGATACCTTGTATGAAGCCAGACATTTAAAAGATTTGCAAAGACATTTTAAAATACCCACTCTTTTGAATAATTATTTTTGTTTTGGAAGAGAAAACTATTTTTCATAAAAATTGTTATCTCACATAAGTATTATATTGTCTTAAGTCTATAAATATTTTTAAACATTTCTCTGTTCATTTTTAATATGGTGAATATCAATACATATAAACCACATAAACAAAAGCTCTTTGGGGACCTGCTACTTTTTAAGAATGTGAAGAAGTGTGGAGATTGAAAGTTTGGAAACTGCTTTCTTAATTTATCTTACTTTATTTCAGTCTCACAACAGCACAGTCAGGTATGTTTTTAGGAAACAGACCCAGGGTGCCTGGGTGGCTCAGTGGGTTAAGTGGCTACCTTTGGCTCAGGTCATGATCCTGGGGTCCTGGGATTGAACTCAGTGTTGGGCTCCCCACTCAGCAAGAAGTCTGCTTCTCCCTCTCCCTCTCCCTCTGCCTCTGCCCTCACTTGTGCTCACTCTCTCTCTCTGAAATAAATAAATAAAAAATCTTTAAAAAGGAGGAAACAAAGACCTACAGAGTTTAAATGAAATGATGAAAATAACAAGCCAGAATATAAAAAACCCAGAAATTGAACCTAGAACTCTATGATACCTCATCCTCACTTCCAGATTTATAGAGTTAGTAAAAATCATTTGCTTTTGGTTTGGATCCATAATATAGAATACAAAACAAAAATGAAGACAGCTTTTGCTTTATGTGTGTCTTTAAAAATCTATAGCTAATCAGAGTAAGGTCTATTTAGCTACAGTACTCAAAACAAAGTGGTATTGGAGGAAGAATAGACAAAAAGATAAATGGAACAGAAAATTCGAAACAAAGTCACACAAATATGTTCAACAAATTTTGACAAAAGTAGAAAAACAATGCAATGGAGGAAGGATGGCCTTTTCAAGAAATGATGCTAGAGGAAATAGATATCCATAGGCCTAGAAATGAAACTCAATCTAAGATACAAAACTAATTTAATAGATAATAGGCTTAAACTTGAATTAAAAACCATTAACCCTTTAGGAAAACAAAAACAAAACATAAGAGAGCAGCTTTAGTATCTAGGGCTGGGCAGACTTCTTAGTCTTGCCACCAGAAGCATAATCCATAAAATGAAAACTGATAAATAAGCCTTCATCAAAATTAAAAGCTTTTGCTTTGTGAAAACCCACATGAAGGAAATAAAAAGACAATCTACAGACTGGGAGAAAGTATTTGCAAACAGTATCTGACAAAGGACGAGTCGTTACAGTTTATGAAGGACTTTCAAACCCCAACAGTAAATTAATACTAATAATGCAATTGGAAACTGGGCAAAAGATATAAAGAAATATGTCACTGAAAAATATGTACAAGTGAAGAGGTGATCAATACCATAAGCTAACAGGGAAATGCAACTTAAAACCATAATGAGTTACCACTACACAACTATCAAGATGTCTAAAATATAAAATGATAACACCAATCATTCATACATTACTGGTGGAAATTTAAAATTGTACATCTACTGTGGAAACAGCTTGGCAATTTCTTAATAAAAATAAACATTCTGCTACCATATAACCCAACAACTGAACAGGGCATGTATCCTAAAAAATGAAAACTCATGTTCACAGAAAAATGTGTACATAAATCTTCATAACAATTTTAATCACTATAAGTAGAAACAGATGTCCTTCAGTGAGTGAATGTTTAAATAAATGATGAGAAAAAAAGAAAAAATAAATAAATGATGATACATCTATACCATGGAATATTACTGGGCAACAAGAAGGAACAAACTATTAATACATATAATTTATATAAATTATAAATTCTCCAGATAATTTTGCTGAATGAAAAAAATCAATCTCCCAAGTCATATATTGTATGGTTCCATTTATATGACACTATTGAACAGATAAAAATATAGAAATGGGCAACAGATTGGTGGTTGACAGGAGTCAAGGAAGAGAAAAAAAGGGAAAAGTGGATGTGGTTATAAAAGGCCACATGAGGCTGGAACATGGTGATGGCACTCCATGGAACTTGTGCTTCTTGACTGTACAATGTCAATATCCTGACAGTACCTGCACTATAGTTTTTTGGGGGGCGGGATTTATTTTTTTATTTAAATTCAATAAGCCAACATATAGTACATCATTAGTTTCAGATGTAGAGTTCAATAATTCATCAGTTGGGTATAACACCCAGACCTGCCCTACAGTTTTGCATGATATTACCATTGGTGGAAACTGGCTAAAGGGTACAGGATTTCATTTGTATTATTTTTTAACTGCATGTGAATTTACATTTATCACAAAATAGTTTAATTTTTTAAATCTATGAGTAAGTAACACTCTTCAAAAGTATGGCAATGTCATGAAAAACAAGGAAATCCTGAAAAACTATCAAATGCTGGAGGTATCAACACTACTAAATATGACATAATATCCTGAATTGGATCCTGTAACAGAAGAAGAACAATTAGTAGAAAAACTGGTGAGATCCAAATAAAGACTCTAATTTAGTTAATGATATTAAAGCAAAGTTAATTTCTTACTCTTAACAAATGTACCAGGAATATGTTAACATTAGAGGAGACTGGGTGAAAGGTATGCGGGAACCATGTTTTATCTCTGCAATTTCATTGTAAGTCTAAAATTATTCCCAAATAAAGAGTTTAACAAAAACCTATCCTTAAGAATTGTCTCCTACCCATTGTTTCTAGTCAAATATTAAGCATTTTATCTAGGCAAACAAGGTACTCTGTCATTTACCTCCTGTCTCCCCGCCAAACTTATCTCCTGCTGTTGGTTTGTCATCCTTGAACCGATATCAGTACGGAATGCCTTGTAGTTCTCCAAATGTTTTTCATTGGGTCAACACATTCTTTTATACAGACTAGTCACTAGGCCAAGAGTGACTTTCTATTCTCCCTGTTCTTCCCACTTGATAAAACCTAGTCATTGTTTAGACATCAGCTCAGACAAAATATTTTTCATGAATTATTCCTTGACCATCTTCACAACAGCACTGATATGCTTCTGTTTCTTTACCTTACACAGAAACAATACTCTCATATGACTATTAATGATTTTTTACCATGTTTTTTCCTCCATAAAATTTTGATGAAGCAGTAAAGTAGTGTGGGAGAATGAGCACAGACTTTGGATTAAAATACACCTAGATTTGAATTTCTCCTTCACTATATTTTTTTTATTTTTTTTAAATATTTTATTTATTCATTCGAGACACAGAGATACAGAGAGAGAGCATGAGCAGGGGGAGAGGCAGAGGGAGAGGGAGAAGCAGGCTCTCTGCTGAGCCAGGAACCAGACATGGGGCTCGATCTCAGGACCCTGAGATCATGACCTGAGCCGAAGGCAGATGCCCAACCATCTGAGCCACCCAGGCTCCCCTCTTTCACTATATTTTAATGCTATAACCTAAGGCATGACACTTAACTCTGAGCCTCAATTACTTCTATTAGAAAACCAGGACTATTATTTTTACTTTATAGATTTGCTGTGAAATTAAATGAGAGAAAATAATAATGCAATAACATGGTATGGTGACAGATGGTGGCTACACTTACTGTGATGAGCACTGAGTAATGTATAAAATTGTTGAATCACTATGTTTTACACCTGAAACTAATATAACATTATATGTTAACTGTGCTTCAATAAAAAAATTTTAAAGTCAAAAAATACTTAAGCATCTAGTAAGATGCCTGACAAAAATTCAATTATATTATTAATTTTCATACTTTTAAGTTATCATTATTACATATTATATTTTTGCAATGCCTTAGTATTGCTGTGAAAAGAATTTTGACATCATGGATCCTCTGAGAAAGTCTTTGGGACCCCCCAGTATCCACCGTCATTGTTTGAAAAGTACTGAATTAAAGGAATGGAAGGAAATAGGAAATTTCCTATTATTATATAAAATAGGAAAACACTCAGATGGTGTTTCTGATATGATTAGAATTTGATTAAGATGAGGATTTGAATTAACTTCATGTAATAAGGTTTTATTTACTAAACCACTGTCCCAAGTGGGGGAACACTGGATCAAGATCCAAGGACCAGTGAGGTAGGGTTTGACTAGATCCCCCAGAGCTCCCTGATTTCAATGAGTTATGACTTAAGTTATCTTAATTATCTTAGGAAATGCTTTACCAATAACTTACCTCTTATGTTATACTCAGAACATTCACCTAACTTCTCATTCATTTTCATAACCATTATTAAAATCAAATCATTTAAAGGATGTTTATTATATACCTATAATTTGCCAGACTCTAGAGGTACAGAAATGAACGAAATGTGTCCTGTCTAGCTGTGGGACACCTAACCTTCAAGAATTGTGGATATGAGGATAGTAAAAAAAATTCCCAGAGAAATGATGACATTATAACTAAGATTTAAAAAACATGGAGAGCTTTGGGTGTGAAAGTAGAATAGCAGGCCTTTAAGCAGAGAGAATAGGAAACAATTGGTGCCTACATGGGAAAAGACATGAAACAGGAGAACCACTAAGAGATAGTTGAACAGAACAAAGTCTATGTGTGAACATGTGACTTAAAATAAGGCCAGGGAGGTATACAGTGCAAAGTACAGAAGAGGAGGGTAGGCTACATGTTATGAAGGATGTTTAATGCATTAATGATGTAGGATGTGGCCCCAGGCAAAGACAATTAGAAATCATCAGGATGGGCTTGATTAATAACTATGATGGCTTCTGAGCTACTGAGATCCCCAAGGTACAAATCATTTGGCATTTTCTAAATGTAAGTTCTCATTTCTGATAATATGATTGAAAAATAGTGTGTATCAAATATGGGAAGGGCACCAAGCAAGCTCCAGTTCTTGAAATGTCAAATGATAAAATATATACAAATGAGTGAGCATAAACTGGAGCCATGGGCATGGAATAGGGTGGAACCATATGATTGCTTTCTTCTGAATTCTTCATCCAGAGACTTTATAGCAAGTGACATCTACCCCAGATATGGTTTTTAAAATCAAAGACAGAAAAAATCAAAAACAAAGTATTTAAAAACCCTCAAAGAACAGAGGGACAATGGTACATAGTTGTTAGTCAAAATAAATATACACTCATGTGAGAGGTTAAAGCTTCACATTTTTTAGGGAAATTTTAATTATCACTCAATTTATTAGTTTCACAGTTCAATTCAGCACAAAAAAAAAAAAAAACCCGTGGGATAGTTTTACTATAAAACAGCCTATTTTCTATACACATAATTTGATTACAACTATGTCTTTGTCTCTGAAGTTCATGAGAACTGCTATCCCCATCTGTAATGGGGAACCTGGAATTCTACCCCACCTAACAATAACAAGGTGACACCCCATCTTCTCCTGCTAGACCAATATCAAAGTAAACCAGTTAAAACAGATTTCAGTAAGATCTAGGGTCTCATAACATAATGCTCCAAATATTCAGCTTTCAATAGAAAGTCATTCAAGCACTCATACCATGAAACAGGAAGATCTCAGATTTAATGAAAAAAGACCATCAATAGATGCCAAGAACAACATGACTGAGATATTGACATATATTTTAAGGTAGTCATCTTAAAGGGGGCAGGAGGGAAGGTAGGTAAAATGAGTGAAGGAGAGTGGGAGAGATAGGCTTCCAGTTATGGAATGAACACAGCATGGGAATTAAAGGCACAGCATAAGGAATACGGTCAATGATATTGCAATAGTGATACATGGGAACAGATGACAGCTACAGTTGTGGTGAACATAGAATAACATATAAACTTGTCAAATCACTAGATTGTATACCTGAAACTAATGTAACATTGTGTGTTAACTATACTCAAATAAAAAAATTATAAAAAAATAGTCATTTTAAATGTTTCAATAAGAAATTGTGAAATAATGAGAAAAATTAAGTCTCAGCAAAGAATGAAAGATATAAAGGAGAACTAAATGAAAAATGAAAAATACGGTAACAAGTAAAAACAAAACCCCTTAATGGATGGGCTTATCAACAGAATGGAGCGGATAGGAGAATCAGTGAACAGGGAAACAGAAGAAGAGAATTACTCAACCTGAACAAGAGAAAATGGACTAAAAAAGAAAAGAGTCTCAGGGATCTAAGGATTTATAACAAAGGATGTAACTATTATGCCATTGGAGTCCTATAAAGAGAAGAGAAAGTAGAGCAGAAAAAGTATTGAAATAAATAATGGCTGAATACTTCCCAAATTTGGTAAAAGACATAAGCCTAGAGATTCAAGAAGCTGAGCAAACTCCAAACATTATAAACCCAATAAAATTCACACCAAAACACATTATGGTTAAACTTCTGAAAAATAAAGAAAAAACTCTTAAAAGCAATTAGAAAAGGCACATTACCTTTGAAGAAAAAAATAATCTGAATTGGCAGATTTCTTATTAGAAACCAGTGAGGCCAGAAAGAAATAAAAAAATATTTTTCAAAGGCTGCAAGGAACACTGAAACTAAAACCTATATTCAGTAAAAAGGTTCTTCAGAAATGAAGGGGCAATAAGACATTTTCAAACAAAGCAAAACTAGGAAAATGTATTGTCAGAAATGTACATCAAAAGACCATCTAGAATATATTCTCTAAACAGAAAGAGACAGAAAAAGAAGGAATCTTGGAACATCAGAAAGTAAGAAAGAATAGAGAAAGTAAAATATAAGTAAATAAATTACATTTCCCTTCTCTTCAATTATGTATGACAGTTGAAGAAATTATATAACATTGTCTGACATGGTTCTAAATAAATGTAAGGGAAATATTTAAGATAATTATATTATAATCAGGGAATGGGAAAAAGGTATGAATATAGGTAAATTTTCTACACTTCACTTGAACTTGAAAAATAACATCATAGACTGTGATAAACTATGTGTATCTAATGTAATGCCTACAACAAAAGCTATTCAAATGGATGCATTCAAAAACAATATAAATACATCAAAATGAAATTCCAGAGTATTCAAGTAACCCACAGGAAGGTAGAAAAAAAAAGCTCAGAGAAACCAAAATGAGAAAATCATCAGAAATCAAAACTAATGGGGCACCTGGGTGGCACAGTCAGTTGAGTCTGATTCTTGGTTCCAGCTCAGGTCATGATCTCAGGGTCCCGAGTTCAAGCCCGGCATTGGGCTCAGCATCGGACTCTGCTTAAGATTCTCTCTCCCTCTGCCCCTCCCCGCCCAGCACACTCTCTCTAAAATAAATCAATCTTTAAAAAAAATCAAAAATAAAATGGAAACTTTAACCATAATATAGCAATATTACACTAAATACACCAATTAAGAGATTGACAGAGTGGATTAAAAAAACATGGCCCACAATACACTCTCTATAAGAAACTCCAAATATAATGATATAGGCAGATTAAAAGTAAAAAAAATGGGAAAATATATATTATGCAAACCATAATCAAAAAAAGCAGTAGTGGCTATATTAATGTCAGATAAAGCAGACTTCAAAGCAAAGAAAATTACCAGAGATAGAGCAGGACATTATATAATGATTAAAAGGGCAATCCAATCCTAAATATGTATGCAATAAACAATAAAGCTGCTAATTATGTGAAGCAAGAACTGGTAGAATTGAGAGGAGAAATGAACAAATCCACAATTGCAGTGGGAGACTACAACACCCTTCTTAACATTTCATTGAATAAACAGCAAAAAAGCAGTAAGGATATAGAATTGTTCAAATCAAGTAACAGGATTTACTGAACATTTATAGAACATTCTACTCAACAACAGCAGAATAAACTTTTCTTTTTCAGTGCCCTTGGAACATATACCAAGATAGACCTTATTCTGGTCCATAAAACAAGCCTCAACAAACATAAAGGACTTGAAGTCATAAACAGTGTATTGTTTGACTACAATGTAATTAAACTAGAATCAGTAATATAAAGATAGCAGGAAACTCGCCAAACACTTCAACATTAAAAATATATTTTTAAATGATCCATAGGCCAAAGAGGAAGTCTCAAGAAAAATTTTAATAATCCATGAAACTGAATTATAGGAATTATACACCATGACCAAGCAGTGTTTATTCTAGGGATGCAAGGCTGGTATGACATTTGAAAATCATCAGTGTAATACACCATATGTATTCACATTATCATATCAATCAATGCAGAAAAATCATTTAGCAAAATTCAACATCAATTCATTAAAAAGAAAAAAAAAAACCTTTCTGGAATATAGGTATACAGCCCAACATTCTTATCTTGATAAAGAACATCTACAAAAACTAACAGCTAATATTATACTTAAAGGTGAAAGAATAAATGCTTTCCTAAGTTAGAGAACAAATCAAGGATGTTGGATTTTGAATAAGAATATATTCTTATTCAAAATAAAGCTAGACATTCTAACCAGTACAATAGGCAATAAAAAGTAGAAAGATTAAAAAGGAAGGAATAAAACTATCCTTATTTTGGGATGACATTATTGTCTAAATAGAAAATTCCAAGAAATCTACAAAACTCCCAATCTAGCAAGTGAGTTTAGCAAGGCTGCAGAAATTGTTTCTATATACTAGCAATAAACATGTGGATACAAAAAGTAAAAATGCTATACCATTTACCATCACTTGAAGAAATGAAGTACTTTGGTCTAAATCAAATGAAACACATACAGATTTTTTTGTAGATACAGACCAAAATAATCCTAAAATTTTTATCCCAAGGTAGAGGAACTAGAATAGCTAACACAATTTTGGAGGGAAAGAATAAAGTCAGTCTACTTGGTTTCAAGATCTAGTATTTAGTTACAGTAACCAGCAATGTCTGATGCTGGCAGAAGGACAGGCACATAGATCAACAGAACAGATCAGAGAACTCAGAAATACCACCCACACAAATGTGCAAATATGCCAACTGATTTTTGAGAAAGGGGTAAAGCAATTCAATGGAGGAATAGAGCCTTTTCAACAAATGATGCTTCAGTAAGTTGTCATGCATAGGCAAAAAAACAAAACAAAACAAAAAAACAAGAACAAAAAAAAAACAACAAAAAAGAAAAACTTCATCTAAACCTCATACCTTATACAAAAAATAATTCAGAATCGATCATGAACTTAAAGTAAAACATAAAATTATAAAAGTTTTAGGAAAAGATAGGAAGAAGTGTTCATAACTTAGGGCTTGGCAAAGAGTTTTTATGCTTGACACAGAAAGCAAGATTTATAAAAGGAAACAATGATAAATGGGACTTTGTCAAAATTAAAAACTGTGTTCTACATAGGACCATATTAAGCATGTTAAAACAAAACAAGCTATCGACTGGAGGAAAATATTTGTAAACAAAATAACCAACAAAGGAATACTGTCTAGACTATATAAAGAATTCTCAAATTTCAACAGTAAAAATGAATACATGAATAAACAAACAAATATTCCAATTAGAATATGGGCAGAAGTCTTGGTCAGACATTTCACTGACAAGGATAGACTGATGACAAATAAGCATATGAAAAGGTGTTCAACATTATTAGCCATCAGGGAAATGCCAAGAAACAAAGAGACATCACCATATACTATACAGGGTGGCTAAAATTAAAAAAAAAAAAATGAATGACACCACCAATTATCATACATCAATAGTAGGAATATAAAATGACACAGCCACTTTGGAAAACAGTTTGGAGGCTTCTTGGGGAAAAAAAAAAAAACTAAATTAAATGAAGCTTTTCACTACATTACAACTCAGCAGTTGCACTCCTGGGTATTTATCCTAGAGAAATGAAAACTTATGTTCACACACTAAAACTGTACTGGAATGTTCATAGCAGCTTTATTAGTTGTAGCTGAAAACAGGAACTAGATCACACGTCCTTCAGTGGGTGAACAGGTAAACAGACTGTGGTATATCTATACCATGGACACTGCCTATGAATAAAAAGGAACAAGCCACTGATACATCCAACAATCTATACAAATCTCCAGAGACTTATGCTAAAGAAAGAAAGCCAATCCCACAGAGCCACATACTGTAGGGTTACATTTAAGGAACACGTTTGAAACCACAAAATGGTAGAAATGGCAAAGAGATTAACTGTTGCCAGGGGTGAAGGATGTGGAATTGGGGAGGGAGGAGGGCTCTGCTATAAAAAGGGATCCCTGTGATGGTGAAGATGCTGTGTTCTGACTGGACTAATGTCACTAGCCGGGGTATGATTTGTACTGCAGTTTTGCAAAATGCCATTGGAGGAAACTGTGTAGAGTACATGAGGTCTCTCTGTATATTTCTTAGCACTGCATGTGAAGCTGTAATTATCTCAAAATTGAAAGCTTATTTTTAAAAGCCCTGACATCAGCATCCTGCTTTTTAAAAAATAAATCATTTAAGGACTTTAAATAACATCACATTAATCATAACAAAGCCAACAAAACCGAAACACATATATTTTAGGCAGACTGTCATTACTAAAACAAAAATTCTAAGTCCTATTTTTTCTCAATGCTCTCACTTCAGCGTGATTTTTACTTATATTGAAATAAGAAGCACCTATGTTTCTTGGAACTGTGAGCTATCTTCTTCCCCAGGAGAGTTCTGGAAATATGGTGATAACAACATTTTAAAAGGCATGTGGGCATAAAGGAAGTGCTTGGAGCACATGTTGTCTTCTAAACCTCCTGGCTTAAATGCACTGGCTTCTATTTCAAATTTATCTATTTTCAGCTTGCTTTCCTAACTGTATTTAGGTTAAGAAAAGATGTAAAGTGCCAAAGTTGGAAGACAATTAAAAATTCCAGAAGATTATACTTTAAATAAAGTCATAACAAGGAACAGAAGAATTTTATTAAAATGTGCAAGTTATTTGCATCAGGGTAAGAGTTGGTGGATATATTTTAGCAAACCGGATATGCATGATCTTGCCATTCAAGAACATCAGAAAAATTCCATTTCACTTCCTAAAAAATACTCAAAAAGGAGAAGCTGTTAATGCAAATAACTGGATTTGTTGACCCTGATTCTCAAATAAAGACAGGCTTCTTTTGCAATGAACCCTGGCAGACTACCCCTTAGCAACAGCAACCTGTCATTCAAGTTCATTAGCTCCTTTATTCACCATATATATGATGTGTGAACTTGGTAAATATATTCCCCAAATATATTCTCTGCAACAAGAGCAACCTTTGTTTTGCATATGTCCAACATCAATAAAATACACAGAACCAACAGGAATGAGTATTTAGTAAAATCAACTGTTGTACACTTTACAATCAGTGTACGCTCTTGTATTTTTGTTTATGTATTTTAGCGTCAATCATATAATAATCCTGTTTTGTTAAAACTCTGCAGAGCCTTCTCATCTCTGTCAAGTACTCTGCGCTTTTTCCCAACTGCTCAGAACGCTCCGCCCTAGATAGCCACATCACTCCCTCGACTCCTTGAAATGGTTCTCTAAAGTCTCCTCCCCAGTGAGGCTGCCCTGGGAACCTTACTTAACGTTCAGTCTAGCCTGCCTGTCCCACACTCACAGACTTTAGGGTTCATTGATTATTTGTTTTTACAAGTATTTCTTCACCAGTAGAATATAAGATCCAAAAAGCAGAAATTTTTATCTGTTATTGTTCACTGCTCTATCGGCAGCACTTTTCTCAAGCACAGATTACGTGCTTGAACAGTTATGTTAAATAAATGGAAGAACTTATGTTTTTCTTCCCTTGCCATGTTTCCACAAACATTTGCTTAGTATTTATCACGCTGATGACATCATGCTAGCGCAGGAAGCGACTACAGGCTAGACACCAGCTCTGCTCTCGCAGGTTTTGCCGTGGAGGGAAAGGCTGGAGCAGGGTCAGGGAAGAGTACTGAAAACAGACAGACAAGGCAGTGCTTTGGGCCCAATACCCGCTATGATATCAGGCTTCTTCTTGCTAACACAAGACGGAAACAGACCACAACAGAGCCCTTAATCCTTACCCTTGGGGATCCGTCTAATGAGGACAGAGACAAACAGACGGAGGTGGTTGTACAATGTTACGTGCATTAGGCTGAATTCAAATAATGGGAATTCTTGGAACATGGAGGAAGGACTGTCTAGATGGCATGGAAGGCTCTAAGGGCAACACTTGAACTAGGTCTTAAAGGATTCATGACTAATCTTTAATAGTGCTTTACAAATTGGAAAGCTAGACTAGATGAACTGAGTGGGAAGGTGCTGAGGCACTATCTTGAACATTTAAACAACTTGTTATTTGAAGCACAAGGGTAAGTGGTGCCTTAACATCAAAATCTATGTGAAAGCCTCCCTCCCTGCCTTGCACTGGATTGATGCAATATACGGCCTACGCAGCTGACCATGTAGCCCTAATTCTGATGAAGTAATACTACTTTTCATGCTAAAACGTTTTATAATTTAAAAAACACATTCATATTTGTTATATCATTAAAATCTTATAATATGGGTGGCAATACTGCACCTCCTTTTTTAGAGACAGGGAAATGGGGTTTAAGAGATATATTTTCATCCACTCCCAAATTTATGCAGCCAGTTAATGACAGATGTGGAACATCTTCTCAATTTTTCTGACATCGAGTCACACACAGGTATCTGTTTAATTCCTACCACCTTCATTAGCTAGTACATTCAGTGAAGAAAGGAGCCACATCTCCAGAGCCATAATAATCCTTAGGACCTTATACACCGTTCATCTATTTTAACAGCAGGGAAAGCAAAATACATGGGGAGAATTTTAGGGGCCTTGGTGGATCTGTTGGTAAGAGAATTAAGAGCTCTCCTGACTTTTCTCGATTTTCTCAGTGAAATAAGAAGGAAGGTCATTATTGGATGTAAAGAGCCAGATAACTTTTACAGGTTTCAGAAGAGAGGGGCAGGTGTGAAGCAGTAATCTAGGGCACTGGGAGGGTGAATGAACTAACAAAATGTGGCTGTAGGATTGAGAGGCGATAAATTGGGGCCACATCAGTTTTATGATAATAAATTAAAGTAAAAGTAATCAGTATCATTGTGTGTTTCCTCCAGCCCTGTTCAGTGGCTCAGGTGCAGGTATAAAAAAGGAGAAAGTGGGCTCAGCCAAGGCTGCCGGTGTACCAGTCAAGTATGGTGGCAGAAATTATGTACAAAGGAAAATAAAGCTTTGCCAATGAGTGAGCATAAAGTTGAACTTGAATTATAGGCTGAATGGAATTGTTGTGAGGACTTAAGAAGGAAGATGGAGATTAAAAAGGTCAGTAAAGTCAATGAGTTTTAGGTCTTCATGGAATCCAGGAATGGCTGGAGTTGAGGGTACTGGAGGAATGCAATTAGAAAGAGAGAAAGTAGCAGAGATCCTGGCATATTAATAGGTGCTAAATGCTTCATATTTTTAATGAATTAATATCCCACAGCTCTCTCCTAAATGCCAGAGGCTACACCAAATAATCTCTTCTTATCCTCTATGCTAAATTCCAAGAGATTTACATTTAGATTTCTAAGGTGAGGTTCTCATTTATTTAGCAAGAAAATATGGCTTGTAATATTTTGACATCAGCTTATTTTATTGGGGATAGACTGTAAGGGCAAAGAAGCCTGAAAATGTCTCTAATGTTGACATTTCTATTTTGCAACTTAAAATTGGATTTCTCACATTGTTTTACATTTACACTTTTGATGGTCTCTGTTAAAGACCTCCTGCACTTGGTTAGGGGGAGGGGGCAGCCCTTTTTTCCCCCTTTAGTAACCAGGGTTGGGGACCATTGGTGAGGACAGAATAAAGACATATCATTTAAGAGAAGCTCATAGGATTTGGGGATCTCTAAACTGAAACCAAAAGGAAAAACACAGCACTCCTAAGAGAACGAAGGAAAGCATCTGCAGGACAAGGTCTTAATGTTTAAGACATTAAGATCATATTTAAGACATGGGATCATTTAGACCTCCATTTGAAATCCACCTTTGGGACCTGAGCAAGTTACTTGTATCCTTCTAAGAACCATTTTGCTCTTCTATAAAGCATAGCCAAGTGTGCTGTTTGTAAGGTTGGTGAGAAAAGGAATCTGATCACATGAACTTTCAGGTCCACTCAAAATCTACAATTTTTTGATCCCATATCCAACTGGGTGAAATATTCACGGTTTTGAGACTAGAAATCCATTCTCTTCTATAGAAAGATGTTGTTTTTCCAACACAGTTCTGCTTGGTCCACACAGAGAGCTATGAAGCTCAGAGAGATAATATGTGGTTCACATACAATTGAGAACTCCAGAATTTCACCTCCAAAAATGGAACGAACACACTCCAGCAGACCCAGCTGTTGCTGGGCTTAGGACACTACTGCCTTCTATGACAGAAAGATTTCATGTGCTAGAAGCAGGGTCAACATTCAGCAAAGCTCTTACTTAGATGAAGTCTATCTTTAGACTGGTGCTGACGAGTAAGATTCCGCAACTGGTTGTTAAAATATTTTACTGTGTCTTACAGTTTTTAATGTATTTGTAAAAGGAATAGATTTGGAACAGTTGTTGCCAAAACTTGTTGAAGGATTTCTCATCATTTGAGCAAAAGTTGTACGCATGTCACTCTACACCAACAGCAGGCTATATTTTCCATAAGTAGAAGGGGCTGGAAAGAGCAGAAAAGACAGGGGGCAGAAAGAACCACCTGTTTCTGTCAGGTTTGTTTGGGGAAGGTATGTAATTTGGGAGAATAGGGTCAGGAAAGGCAAGATGTTATTTCCTATCTAGCACCAGATAGCTAAGAAAAGACCAAACAAATGTAATAGGGATAGATACATTGTAATCTAAGTCAAAGATCTTTGAATTCAGAATGATTTAAGTTTGAATTGTGGACCTGGCAATCTCAGATAAGTTACTCAGTTTTCTCATTGGCAATATGGACACAATAACACCTATTTTTAAAGACTTTGTGAGCAAGGGTTTTCTTCAGTGACCCTTTGCCATGAATGCTGGATCCAGGGGGTGTCCGAGTTGCTTGATCTGGGTGATTATCCTAAGCATTCCTTTTATTTAAATTTTGTTTCATACCTACTATATATTTGGCATCTTCTAGGCATCAGGACTATAAAAATAAAAGTCCTACCCCCTGTCTTTAGGAGCTTATGAGCTATCAGAGAAAGAAATAAGGAAACAGCAGGAAAGCACAATGTGCTATGAAATCCTGGAGGACAGACACTGACAGGGACTGGAAGCCTGAAGCGCCCGTGGTTGGAGAAGACTTGTAGGGATTCATTACATGGAAGGACATTACAAGGTGAGGAAACAGTAATGAAAAATTATAGCAAAGTGAGACACACTGCATGGCAGAATATGGAAAGAAAATGGCAGAGTTGGAAGAGAGTACGATTTAGAATTCAGATCCTTGGTTTCTGTGATCTGACTATGCCACATATTCCTATGGGACTAAGTAAATTTATGTAACTCCCTTAAGCCTCAATGGACTGATCTGTGAAGTGGACTTCATCGCTTTGTTGTCAGGCTTAAAGGAGATAATATATTTCACTTCAGAAATATATGTATTTCTTTTTACACCCATCATTTCCAAACTAGCATAAGTAAGGGCAGACATCCTCTCTCGGACTCTTCCTTACATTCATTTGGACCCCTGCTTCTAACTTATTCTCCACCATGAAGGCTGAGGGACCTTTTCAAATAAATACCAGGTAAAGTCACACTTCTGTTTAAAAGCCCCAAATGATTCCCATTGCCTCTTAAACCAAATAATTAATGAAGGGCTAAATGAGTTGTCCCGTCTCACTCAAGTCACTTTCATGACTCCCCTTCCCTCATGCTCTGTGGGGCAGCTACACTGGCCTTCTGGAAGTTCACACCTGTCAGTGCCCCTCCTACACTTTGTATTTTGCATACTGCCTCCGCCTTGTACTCCTGTGTCTCCCATTTGGCCTACATAATTTCCAGTCATTCTCCACCTCTTATGTCAAGTGACCTTCCCCATCCTTCCTGATTAGGTCACATGCTCCTATCCTACTTGCTCCCTTGATTTTGTAGCTCTCAACAAAAATGAAACTTTGTATTTGCTTGGGTGAAAATGTACATTCCTCTCCATTCCTTGACTACTACCCCAGGAGAGCAGGGAATGTATTTGTTGTTGCTTGATCTGGATGATCAGTGTTCTTTGCTTGGCAATGGATTTCTCCACTAAGTAGAATGCCAAGTATATGGTAGGCATTCAGGAAGTATTTTCTCAAATGGATGTATAAGTCAAAACTCCAAACTCAGTGATTGATCACATCACTGGTAATTAATGGGAGTGGTTTTTATTACTATCATTGTTGTTCTCAGTTATTTCATGTTTTACGGTATTTATAAATAGAGCATAGGTATAAGTCAATGAGAGAGAAAAAATACTGCTTGGGGAAGTAGGAAGGGAACAGATCATGGAGGGCCTTGTATGCTTTTCTAAGTACAATGGGTTTCATCCAGAAGCAGTAAAGGGGTTAAAGCAGAAGAGCATTGTGAACAGGTCAGTGTTTAAGAAACGTCTGATCTCCAGAGTAGGGAACTGATTGGAAGAACAAAGTGAAAGGAAGGAGGCTGGTTAGAGGGCTCTTATGTAATCAAAGTGAAAAGTAAAAGTGGGTCCTGATCCCCTAATCTTCCTGGGTTCACTGCTGTGTCATTAATAACTATACTTGGATGGCTTCAGTGAAAACCTTTTATTCATTATTTGTTACATCACTCAAAATTTTAAAGCATCTATAACTTCAAATTTTAAAAAAAAGCAGTCCTGAGAACCACTTGAAAACAGAATTTCAAACTTTAGTATGATTATAATGCACTCAAAAATACCTATTTTGCTTTTAGATATGGAATAAAATTATATTTTTTCTTTTTGTTGAGTCTTGATTAAAAAGGAGCATTGCATAAAGGAGAAAAAATTGCTTTGGACCAAAATTTGTTCATTGGGATCCTATGTATGTTGAAAAAAAAAAAGGTTTATCCAGTGCTGATATGTAAACTGAAGGATATAGAATATTTACTACCTAAACTACTGACTTTACTAATAAAAGTAAAAGTCATGGTTAGCTGGACAATTAAGCAAATATTCCAAGTAAAATTAGACTATGCTCAGATCGCTATCACACGTAACATATTTTCTCTCTTATTTTCTCCATTATACATAAATAAACAAGGACTATTTTCCTGTAAAACTGTTTTACTAAATAGTCTGTTTTTACCCACCTAAATGTTATTCTTCATGGCTTTGTTTGTATAGAAATCAAGATCGTGGGGTGGGAGGGATGGGGTGACTGGGTGATGGACACTGGGGAGGGTATGTGTTCTGGTAAGCGCTGTGAATTGTGCAGGACTGTTGAATCTCAGATCTGTACCTCTGAAACAAATAATGCAATATATGTTAAGAAAGAAAAAAAGAAGAAGAAGAATGTAGCAGGAGGGGAAGAATGAAGGGGGGGAAATCGGAGGGGGAGAAGAACCATGAGAGACAATGGACTCTGAAAAACAAACTGAGGGTTCTAGAGGGGAGGGGGTTGGGAGGATGGGTTAGCCTGGTGATGGGTATTGAGGAGGGCACGTTCTGCATGGAGCACTGGGTGTTATGCATAAACAATGAATCATGGAACACTATATCTAAAACTAATGATGTAATGTATGGGGATTAACATAACAATAAAAAAATTAAAAAAAAAAAAAAGAAAGAAATCAAGATCGTAAAAGACTTGTCAATATCATATACTCAAAACTATGGCTAGAGTAGATGATAAATGATAATTCACTAATTGCTAGTCTTTTCACTTATAATTGAACTCAGGGAACACAGCAGTTTTGTTGTTGTTATTGTTTTCATCATAAAGTGAAGGTCTCTAGTTTTACACATCACAAAACTTCATCATAACTTCTGATATTGGAGAATATAGTTTGGTCCACTCTACTTTCTTGCATTCCCTGGTGTAAGTTTAATGATATCTCTTGGGACACCTGGGTGGCTCAGATGGTTAAGTGTCTGCCTTTGGCTCAGATCATGATCTCCAGGTCCTGGGATTGAGCCCCATGTCAGGCTCCCAGCTCAGCGGGGAGTCTGCTTCTTCTTCTCCCTCTGCCTCTCCCCTTGCTTGTGCTCTCTCTGCCTCTCTCTCTCTCAAATGAATAAATAAAATCTTAAAAAAAAAAAAAAAAAAGATCTCTCTCATTGACTCTGATTCAAACTCTAGGCAAAATTTTGTTTCTTCAAAATATACAGTAAGTTATGATTTCCATGTGGTCATACGTAAGTAATGGTTTTGGTAAAAGCAATCAACAGAAATCACGTTTAGAGGATAGAAGGAACAATAAATGTGCATGGGTTCTTTTTAAAAATCCCTGCATTTTCATTTGCCGCTGTTATTTCTTGAGTTTGTTTCCTAATTAAGGGCATTTGGGCATAATTTCTTTTATTATGTTATGTTAATCACCATACATTACATCATTAGTTTTTGAGGTAGTGTTCCATGATTGTTTGCGTATAACACCCATTGCTCCATTCAATATGTGCCCTCTTTAATACCCATCACCAGGCTAGCCCATCCCCCCACCCCCCTCCCCTCTAGAACCGTCAGTTTGTTTCTCAGAGTCCATAGTCTCTCATGGTTCATCTCCCACTCCGATTTCCCCCCCTTCATTCTTCCCTTCCTGCTACATTCTTCTTCTTCTTCTTCTTCTTCTTCTTCTTCTTCTTCTTCTTCTTCTTCTTCTTCTCCTTCTCCTTCTCCTTCTCCTTCTCCTTCTCCTTCTCCTTCTCCTTCTTCTTCTTCTTCTTCTTCTTTCTTCTTCTTCTTCTTCTTCTTCTTTTTTTTAACATATAATGTATTATTTGTTTCAGAGGTACAGGTCTGTGATTCAACAGTCTTACACAGTTCACAGCGCTCACCATAGCACATACCCTCCCCAGTGTCTATCACCCAGCCACCCCATCCCTCCCACCCCCCACCACTCCAGCAACCCTCAGTTTGTTTCCTGAGATTAAGAATTCCTCACATCGGGGCACCTGGGTGGCTCAGTCATTAAGCGTCTGCCTTCGGCTCAGGTCATGATCCCAGGGTCCTGGGATCGAGCCCCACATTGGGCTCCCTGCTTCTCCCTCTCCCACTCCCCCTGCTTGTGTTCCCTCTCTCACTGTGTCTCTCTGTCAAATAAATAAATAAAATCTTTAAAAAAAAAAAGAATTCCTCATATCAGTGAGATCATATGATACATGTCTTTCTCTGATTGACTTATTTTGCTCAGCATAAACTGGAGGGTATTATGGGCATAATTTTTTTAAAAATAACTGACAGGGGTGCCTGGGTGGCTCAGCTGGTTAAGCATCTGCCTTCAGCTCAGGTCATGATCCCCGGGTCCTGGGATTGAGCCCCATGTCAGGCTCCTTGCTCAATGGGAAGCCTGCTTCTCCCTCTGCCTGCCTGCTCCCCCTGCTTGTGTTCTCTCTCCCTCGGTCAAATAAATAAATTAAATCTTAAAAAAGAAAGTAACTAACAAAGGATACCTCTGTGCATATCACTAAAGAAGAGTCTAAGTTGCCTTTAACCCTATCACCTTAAACACCACATAAAAGACACCGTCAGTGTCTAATCCTTCCTATGGATGTCTATCTCTTTTACCCCCTTACAAAAACAAAATACAAACAAAACTAAAATGTAGAGAATAGTCCCAGTGTTTGTAAGTTAATTTCAAGTGTATAAAATGAATTAATTTGTTAAAACAAAGGTAAGTTGACATGTTAGCATGCATGGATGGAATGACACTAAATTGTAAATCACACAATTTTAGTTCTTATTCTTAACTCTTTTCTTTCTTCGGTATTCCTTAGACTTTCAACTTGAATGACCTAATTTTAATTATGAAAAAACTGAAAAGTGAAGAATTAGATCATTATATTCACTTCATTTCAATCACTAATTAACCTAAGTTTCCTTGAATGACAAACAGCAGTCCATTGATAAAACTAAAGCTTAGAGAAATGGAGGAATTTACTCAAGATCATTTAATTAACAGTTGACAAAACTAGGACTCTGCCAAAGCCATTGTATGTGACGTGATGGCTGTGTGAATTAATTAGATGGCTATGTGAATTAATTTCACAATGTAAATGTATATGTATATCAAATCATCAGGATGTATATTTTAAATCTCTTACAATTTTAACTGTCACTTATATCTCAGTAAAGCTGAAAAAAAAAACCCACATAGCCATGGTATCCATCAGGTAAAACAATAAAATATATATAATATTGTACAGACTACGAAACTACCTAAGACCTAAACAAAACAATTATTGTCTCCAAGCCATAAAATAAAAATGTGAAATCAAAGTTTACGATTTTAATGAGATATCTGCAAAACGAAACATACATCGAGTAGTTAGCTACATCTCTCCATATACATATATATATATATATACATGATACATATAAATATGCATGCACTCCTGTGCATACACATATTAAGGCAACAGGAAAAAAAAAGAATTTTTTAAACTCAAACTTCAAAATTATAAGACATAAAAATACTTTCACATTTTTTAGCAACAGAAAACTTTTAAATGTAGAATGTGAGTGTATTTTAATATGAATATTGCTTTGGGAACAGCTGGTGTACGTGTAAGTGTTCCTACGACTTATGTATGTCTTAAGATGGCTTTGACATGAATAATGGCTCCTATCTAAGAGCCTGAGCTGCTGCAAGGACACCATACTGCAGGCTACACCTCAGTCAACACAGCGAGTCTGAGGACTTGGAAAGAGTTGCGAGAGGACTGCGGTTAGAGGTGCAAAGGGAGAAGAGGGTAGATGCAGGATAACCACTGTAGGTACCTTCTTAGAATTGACAGGGAATCAAGTGCATGGGATTGAGATAAATAATGGGCAAACAGGTTTTTTTTTTTTTTTTTTTTAAAGATTTTATTTATTTATTTGAGAGAGAGAATGAGAGAGAGAGAGAGCGTGAGAGGGGGAGGGTCAGAGGGAGAAGCAGACTCCCTGCTGAGCAGGGACCCCGATGTGGGACTCGATCCCGGGACTCCAGGATCATGACCTGAGCTGAAGGCAGTCGCTTAACCAACTGAGCCACCCAGGCGCCCCTGGGCAAACAGGTTTTTTAATGTGAGCTTTTTTAACCTCAAAACCACGTGTGATTAGACAGATTTACATACAGTGAAAACATGCCCAAAGAGTACTTTCCCTTAAAGTTACACAATGAATATATGAAGTAACCAGAATGTGGACTGAGATCTGATTCCAAAGTCCAAGACTTTTCCATTATGTTACCCTACAAAGATGACCCAGAGAAACTGTATAATAATGCCCAAATCTCACAGCATATCCGAAGCTAGAGGAAGTACAAAAGGACATATTCTAGTCTCAGAATTCTTCCCTAGAGTCTTTTCACATACACTTTCCTGCCACTCCCTAAAAAGTATCAGCTATTTGAGGGAAAAATGTTAAATGCCTAAGGATCACAGAATTACAGAGTTACGGTAGACGCAATTGCCTAGAGTAAGGGTTCTTAACTTAGGGTCCATGCAGTTGTAAGAGCATCAGGTGGCACAGAATAATTAAAACTTCATATAGATTTATTTGATAAAATTTCCATATTTCTGGCAAGAAAATTCATAGGTTTCATGGTATTCTCAACGGGACTGTGACTGAAAATGTTTAGAACTGGTGATATAAAACAAACAACTTTTTATAGATGAGAAATTGCAAGCACAGAGAGCTACAGTGACTATGGGGGAAACACACAGCTGGACAGTGGAAGAATAGCTCCTAGAACAAAGGTCCCTTTCTTTCTATTCCAACACTTTTCCCATATCAGAGGGCCACGTATAATGCCCCATACCATGAGGGTGTAAAAGGAAAACTGGTATCTGAGGAGTGTTAAATATCCTGGTGGACCATAGGTCCCTCCCTCCTTTGCTTTTAAGGAGACTGATAAGAAAAACTGTGTTTAGTTTAACATGGTTCAAGTTGGAGAGAGAAACATCTTCTGTTTTATAAATTATGGTGCAAGGCTAACTGTGACCGTTTTCTAAGAGAATGCTATGACTTAGGACCTGCTAACCTCAGTAAGGTGTAATTAATGTTCACAAGTGCATCTGCTGAATTTTCCAAATGCATTATTCCCCCCCCCCCCCCCCCCCCCGCTTTACAACTCCTATAACCCTTTGTAAGCCTGACTTTCAGTAATTTACAGTCAGGTTTCTTATCGTATTTTAACATAATAGCACAACGCTAATTTAGATGTTAGTTTTTGAGGGCAGAGGGATTAAAAAAATTAATAATATATTCATCAAGGTTTTCAGGCTAATGCAGTTGTGGATTTTATAAAAATAATTTAAAGGAGAGATGACCACATCTATATTATCAGTTCAGTGTGTCTGGTTGAACTTTTCTATATTGTAGAGAAATCATCAGGAGCTGCAAAAGAATTTTTCAGTTTGCCTACATGTAAGGATTAATCCTGATTCTTGAAAACCAGAACTTCACAGAAAATTGCCCTTTCAGTCATAGTGGCATCCCAAAATTGATGACTAGAAGTTTGCAATTTCAGAAGGAAGTGGGTGTGATACACTTGAAAAAGCACAATGATCCATCTTTGCTGCCACCACCACCAATGACCACTACTGTCAAAGCAGCAGTCAAAGCATCTTGACCATTCACTGAGTTTTCACTAGGAGCAAGTCTGCTAGATGTATTGCTTCCATTATTGTATCTAATATTCATGCCATTGTTATTATGTGGACGCTATCACTCCTTTTAATATCTACAAGATACCAATATCATCTCATAGACATTTTCATAAATGAGGAAACTTGCTTGGGAGGAGATTAAATGACTGGCCCCTTCTTCCATAACTGGTAAGGAACCATGTCTGGATTTGACCCCAGATTAGTTTGATTACAAACCTAGTTCTATAAACCACCAAGTTATTTTGTCTCCCAAGTTGTTTATCTCATAGCAATAATGCATAGGTTAATGGATGTATTTTCCACACTGATTTGGAAGGAAGGAAGGAAGGAAGGAAGGAAGGAAGGAAGGAAGGAAGGAGGGAGGGAAGAAAGAAAGGAAGGAAGGAAGGAGGAAGGGAGGAAGGGAGGGAGGGAGGGAGAAAATACTATCATAAATTAAAAATATAAAGTGGGAAATGTATGGTCAAAGGAAAAGAAATGAAAAGTAAAGCAAATAGGAGAATGAGTAGACTTTTGTTGCAATGGAGCTCTGGACAAAAGAAGGCAAAATATACCTACCTGCAAATTATACTAGCAAACAAACATCTGTATGAAGTAGAAGGAATTTAACATGCTGGTTCACGTTCCTTAGGTTAGAGCATCCAGATCCAATTCAGTGAACACTGGTATCAAGTAACCATGAGCAAAGTGTGGACCATTTAACTTAGCATGCTGAGAGAGTGAATTTGGTTATCCTGCATATTGCAAACAGAGGCCTTTTTGGTAGAATCCATGGCAAGTAGAAAAATACAATTACCTTATAACTCTACCTTTGGTGTGTATAGAATTCTGCCTCTAGGGCCGAGTCTACTAAAAGAAGCAAGAGCTACTGCTGCACAGCTTTTGGCAACCCACACCCTAATATGACAGAGAAAGAAATGCATAGAGGGAGACATGTATTCAAAGCATGCACAAAACGGAACAAAATTTGTGGACCTTACAGAGACCAAAGATGTAAAAAATTTCTTTTTTTTTTTTTAAAGATTTTATTTATTTATTTGACAGAGAGAGAGCGCGAGAGCAGGAACACAAGCAGAGGGAGTGCGAGAGGGAGAGGGAGAAGCAGGCTTCCTGCCGAGCAGGGAGCCCGATGTAGGGCTCGATCCCAGGACCCAGGGATCATGATCTGAGCCGAAGGCAGACGCTTAATGATTGAGCCACCCAGGCGCCCCAATATAAAAAATTTCTTAAAGCCTCAGTACATCAGCATCATAGCCAGCCCAAATGGTCAAAGAGCAAGAAAGCAATGCTCAAGGGCACCTGGGTGGCTCAGATGGTTAAGCGTCTGCCTTCGGCTCAGGTCATGATCCCAGGGTCCTGGGATCGAGTCCCGCATTGGGCTCCCTGCTCCTTGGGAGCCTGCTTCTCCCTCTGCTTCTCTCTCTCTCTCTCTCTGTCTCTCATGAATAAATAAATAAAATCTTTAAAAAAAAAAAAAAAGAAAGCAATGCTCAAGAACGACATGAAGAAATCTTTCCATTCTGTTTGAATAATGTCATAAAATTCACTCGGTGCTCTATCTATTATTAGCCAAAGCACTGAGAACTTGTTTGCCGTTACAGATGGTGGAGGATTTCTAGTCTGCATAAAATCAACATCCCATGAAGTCCTGAAAAAAAACATATGTTTGCAGATGATTATTCAAAGATAGCACCTGACACGAGAATATTCATTATTCATTAGCTGCATCATTACAAATTTAATATGATCCATTCTCCATATTTCGCTGAATCTAAGTCCCTGTGGACCAGCTTGATACAGGCAGTTTTATTTCCCTTTTCAGTTCAGATTAGATCAGTCTGGAGGATGGTATGTTAGCTCACCTCATGTGAGGGTTTGATAAATGTGACAAACGACAGATGTGGGAAGTAAAACAGATACGTATTGTTTTTCTAGATTTGTCAATAGCTGCTGTAGGAGAAAATAGGCTCTCTGCACTCATGTTCCTGCCTCGGCCCACACAGAACAAATGTCTATGAGTACTTCTGCCTTCTGGGGAATATTAGAAGGAAACTCCTATATTTGTCTCTAACTTCTACTTTATTGTTTAAAATAGCACCAGAGGAGGAAGCGTAGAACCTTCCATGTGAACCTGAATGAAGCTGATTTATGGATATCTGCATTGCACTTTATGGACATGTTTTAATCAGGATATTGGTGAAAAAGAGAGTAAATAATAAAAGTCAGGTACCCAAATCCCAACAACTCAATATATTCTGACCTGCTTTCAAATCTTTGCTCTATGAGGTCAGATTTACCCCAAACTACTTTCAGGCAGAAATCCTTTTGCTTCTGATTGTGGCAATAGCTATAAACTGTGAAAGCTACTCATCATCCCATGTCACCATCCTTTTCATAATTAAGGGTTTAACCAAATGTCATTTCTACTGAGAAATGGTTTTTACATCTCAAGTCTAAATCTAATGTCCCTTCTGTGACCCTTTAGCAATTTTAACCCTTTTATAGCACTTATCACAGCCTGCCAGATGATTATTGAAATTATTTGACTATGTACCTTGCTTAATGACTAGAATATGAATCACTCATAAGTAGAGTTTACATGATACTTATTTGTGTGTTCTCTCAGTCCTTACAGAACACATTATATATGAAAGGTATGTGCAGATTTGAATCTATAAAGCTACATATATCTACATATATATCTGTAAAAAATATATATATACATATATATATATATATATACACACACACATTCTAGTTCAGGAAAGACAGAGTGGCTAACATCAATAAACCAGGTCTTCTACTAAGAGATTCATGAGTATAATCACTAATGACATCCTCGACCACATGCATATGCGTGAATATGTGTGCATGGCATCACCCACACATGCACACACATCTCTATATATACATGCACAGCACCCCACGCATCTTCTCTTATCTTTCCATAACTGTGGCTAGTAACTCAACCTCTATTTCTTAATCAAAAATTTCTTTGCAAGAAAATTGCAAAGGCCATGGGCCATTTTTAGAATGTAGTATCACAACACAACACAAAACAAAATGTGTGCTACTGGTCAACAGTGCTGACACATCATAAAAGCACAAAGAAAGTTCACTGAGCTGATCTGAACTTGGCTTAGAAGTTGTTGCCTAAATTCACTGTTACTGCACACAGGGCTCCTTCTTCCTCCTTCTTTTTGTTTTTTTTTTTAAAGATTTTATTTATTCATTTGACAGAGAGATACACAGCGAGAGAGGGAACACAAGCAGGGGGAGTAGGAGAGGGAGAAACAGGCTTTCTGCTGAGCAGGGAGCCCGATGCGGGGCTCGATTCCAGGACCCTGGGGTCATGACCTGAGCTGAAGGCAGACACCCAACCATCTGAGCCACCCAGGCGCCCCCTTCTTCCTCCTTCTGTCAATTACTCTTAAATGTCTGGTTCTGGATCTTCTGACTTCTTGTGAGCAGACTGCCCACTGCAGGTACTCACGTAACCTGTACCAATTCATTATTACCAAGGCTGGTTCACAGGGTGGCCAGTGCCATGTGAAAGACCACAGCTTGGTGTTTACATCAATCAGTGAAATCACACAACACAATATAACATGGTTCTGATGAAAGAACACAGAACTAGGTGTCAAAAGATCTGGGTTTAAGTAACACTCCATGACTTACTATTTATTTGAACTTCGATTGGTCACTGAGTGTGTCTAAACCTCAAATTCTTGGGGTGCCTGTGTGGCTCGGTCAGTTAATTGTCTGCCCTTAGCTCAGGTCATGATTTTGGGGTCCTGGGATCGAGCCCCGTGTCAGCCTCCCTGCTCAGCAGGGAGTCTGCATCTCCCTCTCACTCTGTTCTCTCTCTCTCCCTGTCTCTCTCTCAAATAAATAAATACATCTTTTAAAAAAATAAACCTCTAATTCTTTATTGGTAAACTGAGCACAATTCTAAAATTTCATAAATATACTTCATAAGATCGTTACATTATATAGTTTTGTAGACTTCATTATTATACCAAAGTAAGTGATTCCAGACCACACAATTTAAAATTTATATCTCATTATTTTTGTTTCCTTTCAATGTGAGTTACCTCATGATATCACTTTGGTGCCAGTTCCAAGGAAATGTGTTGGCTGTTCATTTTATGCTTCTTCCTGCCACTAGTGTTCATCACTGAAAAGTGATCAATGGGTGTCTTGGCAGTATTTGGAAGATGTATTCCTTAGGTAATATTTAGAGGTACTTACTCATGGGCAAACAGAAATGTTTCTAGATATGAGTCTGCCCTCATGTGGATATCTGAGCCTTATTCTTCATCAGGCAATTGTCAGTTCATTTTTTTCCCTGAAGCTATTAAAGAGCAAACATATACTTTCTTCTGTGTATTTTTGAAGAGCACAGATAGCACCAACTGCCATTTCCCAGTATATGTGTTAAGTATTTTGGAGGGTGTTCATTGAACTTTCCATTAGAAAAGCTTCCTGAATGTGTGAAAGTTATTTGATTGAAAATAGCTTCACGAGCTCTCATTAAAACTCTGTGACTACACAGACCAGTTTGGAAGAACACCAGTCATCACCTGATTATTCTTACCTTGAGTCTCCCATTAGCTAACAATGTGATTTGAAGAACATGTGCTATGGTGAGCGCTGTGAATTGTGTAAGACTGTTGAATCACAGACCTGTACCTCTGAAACAAATAATACAATATATGTTAAAAAAAAAAAAAAAAAAGAAGAAGAAGAAGAAGACAGCAAGAAGGGAAAAAATGAAGGGGGGGAATCAGAGGGGGACACGAACCATGAGAGACTATGGACTCTGAGAAACAAACTGAGGGTTCTAGAGGGGAAGGGGTGTGGGGGGATGGGTTAGCCTGGTGATGGGTATTAAAGAGGGCACATACTGAATGGAGCACTGGGTGTTATACACAATGAATCATGGAACACTACCTCAAAAACTAATGATGTAATGTATGGTGATTAACATAACATAATAAAAAAAATACTACTTTTCCTGAAAAAAAAAAAAAAGAACATGTCATTTAACTTTGCTGCTCTCATTTTTTTTCTCTTGAAATAGAAGGCATGATATGTTTGCAGCTGAGGTCTTCATTGCTTCTAAAAGTGATCTAATGTCGTTTATAATGAAAGGAGCAGATTGCTGAAATTGAATAATCAAAATCCAGTTGGAAGGAAAAAGAATTAAAGGTATCAATCATCTAAGGGAAAACAAAAATACTGTCTTTAGAAATTTATTCTAGCACTGAGATTCCTGGAAGTTTAGGTAAAAAGAAAAAAAAGTCTATCACCTATACACACACATATATATTTATATAATACCATGTATATATAATACAATATATAATATAGCACATATACTTTAATATTTATTACATATTTTGGTTATACATATATTTATATGTTACATGCATGGAAAAATATTGGTTTTCCATATACACATATATTTTCATAAAATTTGTCCTAATTGGAAATTTTGCATGTTGATGTTCCTTTATATAAGGACTTTGAGCAACAAGACTGATAATGTCTTTAATAGTTTTATAGAAAGAAATTAAAAATTTTTTTCAATATTTTGAGAATGTGGTATTTGCTGGCCGATGTGTAATCCTTTACCTGCACTCTCTATAGTCATTTAAATATCTCTAAAAAGTTGATATTATCATCTCCATTTCTAGACAGGATAAAGACAGGATTTAAAGAAGTTAAGTGATTTCCTTATGGTCAATGAGCTGCTATAATATAAAGCCATTATCATGTGCTATTTCTATGCATCTGGACATAACTCAGCAGACATGCTTCTTTTGAGACTTCAAACCAATGAGGAACATATTGGCTCCTCAGATTTGGTACATGGATACCAATTTCTACCTCTCCAGGGACAGAAGTATAAAATAGTCTTGAATATATCCTAAAGTAAATATTGCTTTCACTCAGTTTTCCACAGGGAAAGGGAACAGGATAATAGCCATTTACACATAAACTTCCTAATAAGATTATAAAATAAGGGTATTTTTAAATTTCTGGTAGAATATGATTTCATGGGGCACCTGGGTGGTTCAGTTGGCTAAGCCTCCGACCCTTGATTTCAGCTCAGGTAGTGATCCTGAGATCGAGCCGCTACACTTGTGGTGAGTGAACACAGCATAAAACACAAACGTCAATTCACTATGTTTTACACCTGAAACTAATGTCACATTGTGTGCCAATGATGTTCAAATAAAAATACAAAGAAATAAATAAATAGCTGGTAGAAAGAGAAGCTACATATTTTTATTACCAGATAAAAGAAGTAAGAGTGTCACTATCAGTAACACCAACAAGTCATTCATATTGTTTCATGAATGACTACACAGAGGTGGATACAAGGGCAATAAACATGATGAGCCCTCAAGTGCTTGCAACTCTAAGGGTCTGTCTCTGTAAAACAGACTATATGGAAAAGCAGGCCTGTACTGGACTCCACTGACAATCAGGAATTCATCAGTGCACCTATGTTCTATGTATGACCCTCAGATCTTCAAAGTTGAACTGCTAGACTTCTGGGCATGACCATGGCTCTAGTCTGTAAGCACTGCTGAATAGAAGGTAAGTAGACATGCCTGCTAATATTACTTTCTCCCATATGACGTTGTTCATGGGGCAGGCTCATTCAGTAAGATTAATATTCAAACAAGGCCCAGGAAAATATATGGAGTGTGAAAGTTGGCCTTAGCACAACCATGCCCCCTCCTCCCACCAGTTACTGTGCTTTTCTTCTCCCCCCACATGTAACAAAAATGCCATTTACCGGCAATCAAATACCTACCACGTGTCCAGTGTTTGACACAAATCACTAATCCTCCCAATTACCTTGCAAGAGAAGAATGAGAATTTCCACTTACAGAGTGGAAGCTAGCGCTGATTGGCCAATAACAAAGCTACTAACTGCAAACCCAGGATTCCAGTCCAAGTCTATTTGATCTTGGCTTGAACTCTTTAAACTAACAATGTGCTTTCTCTAACAAGCACTGTGTCTGATGCGCAGTTGTTACTGGGTATTTGCTGAGTCTTCACTAAGTCTTCACTACACAATTTCTACTGAAGAAGGAAAAGTAAAGGTCACTATGCCCATCAGTAGCACTCTGTTTCCACTCCCTACCATGTCTCTCTCCACTTCATGTCTCCCACTCTTCCGGTTGTATATCCAGTGTTTGGAGCATAGTAGACTCTCTATATGCAACCTTACGTAAAGTTACTTAATCTCTCTGCCTCAATTTTCTCATCTGTAAAATAGGACTAAAGATATTAATCTACAACACAAAGTGGTTGCATGGTTGCAATCAGTCCACTCTGGCAGCCAGCACGTTATAGGACTATATAAACTTATGTAGCAAGTATTCAATAAATGCTAGCTATTATTATCACTTTTGTCATTACACATTTGTTACGTGAATTAATGACTGAAATGCACAGGCAGGAGGCACAAAGTCGCTGTAAATGAAATGGCTGTGCTTAACACCAACAGGCACCCGTGGACCATCTCCAGTCCCTAGAATAGAACCCTGCACCTCAAAAATGAACCACTTGTTAGTGATTATATTATCAGTGCTGCAACAGTATGGGAAATGGGCTGTGGCCAGGACCCTCAGTTACTGCTCTTCTCCAACAGCTTCTCAGCACAATCACTGTTCATGGCATCTGCTAGCCCTAGTATCCCTGTCCCTTCAGTTACTGGTTCATTTTAAAAATTCATCTATTTATTTATTTATTTATTTTTTAAAGATTTTATTTATTTATTTGACAGAGAGATAGAGAGAGAGCACAAGTGGGCAGAGTGGCAGGCAGAGGGAGAGGGAGAAGCAGGCTCTCCGATGAGCAGGGAGCCTGATGCGGGGTTTGATCCCAGGACCCTAGGATCATGACCTGAGCCGAAGGCAGCTGCTTAACCAACTGAGCCACCCAGGCACCCCTCATCTATTTATTTTATCAGTGATTTGTTCCATTTTTTTCCCCACTTACGTACTACTTGAGTATTATCTATAATGTATCTGAAACACTGTGGAAAGCACCAGAATTTGGAGATAAAAGATCAAACACCTGTCCTGTGAAACAATTATAATGCAATGTGCTACGAAATAGACAGGAGATACTAATCCAGACCATGATGGTAGCGGAGAGTGGGAAGATATAACATTGTAGGCTTACATAAGAGGAAGGTTTCCTAAAGGAGGGACTTGAATTGAAGAGTAAGAATAATGATTTTTAGAATAGCTTTAGGTTTACAGAATTATTGCAAAAATAGTACAGAGAATCCTTATGTGTTCAATACCCAGTTTCTCCTATTTTTAACATCTTGTTTTAGTATGGTTCATTTGTCACAAACAATGAACCAATATTAATACATTATTATTAACTGAAGTCCATACTTTACTCTGATTCCCTTAGTTTTTACCTAGTTTCATTTTTCTTTGCTAGGATCCCATCCAGGTTACCATATTATATTTACTCGTTATGTCTCTTTAGGCTCCTCAAGACTGATTGATTCTCAGATTTCTCTTGATTTTGAATGCTTTGACAGTTTTGAGGGATACTAATCAGGAATTTGTAGAATTGTCCTTCATCTAATATTTTTCTCATAATTAGACTGGGATGACATGTTTGGAAAAGAAAGACCATCAAAGAAAGTGCCATTCTCATCACATTATACCAAAGGTGCATACCATCAGTATTGCTGATCACTGTTGATTTTAGACGTGATCATCCAACTGAGGTCATGTTTACTAGGTTCTCTGCTGTAAATTTACTCTCTTCCACCCTTTCGTACCATGTAGGCTTAATGCCAAGAAAAATGCCATCTTAAAAACATCCCTTTTCATCTCAAATACATCTCAAGTTTCAGAGTGGAAACTACAGAAATTTTTCTGCTATAAATAGGGTGATGAATCAGTGACCTTTGGTTTAACCACTCATATGATTTAATGGCTGACGGTGCACTGACTGAAAGAAGTGACATGACTCTGGAAGCCCCACTTATTATAATTTTCCTCACACACACACTGAGCTCTGTTTTATGTGCGGCAGCTGCAGCAACTTCAGAACGTGCCTCATAATCTCATCTGTGCAAAATCTGGGCAGGGAGAGGGATGGAGCACAGCTGTGCGTGGTTTGTGGAAGGAGGTAAGCAAAAAGCATTAACAATTGTTAATTTCTCACTTTGAAGGTGCTGAATATACATTATCTTATTTAATTTAACCCACATAATAACCCTGTGAGGTAAGCATTAATACCCTATTTTATAGTAGAGTAGTAAAAGTCTCAGATCATACCAGATGGTAAGTGGCACAACTAGAATTTAAACCCAGGTGTTTGGAGTCCCAATCTTGCGTTTACAGCACCAACATATATTTTAAGCGAAGATTAAACTTTACCAATATATTGCATTCTTTTTACAACCACAGAAACTATAGAGCATGCTCACTTGTAGAAAGCATTCTTAAGCTAAATTGTCATCTTTCTGACAAGTGGAGAAATAATAGAGAACCATACTGAGAACATGAAATAGTGCAGAATTTAGTGATAGACTATTGGAATTATGAAAAATTGGTGCATGTTAACAGTTAGAAAAATCTAATTATAGAACTATTAACTAGAGGAGTAAAACCAAACCACAGTGTGGGCATGACGGTCCTCCTTCGATTGGATTAGTAGGTAGTCTCCTTAAAGACTTCCTGATACTCATATGTGGAACATAAGGAATAGCGTGGAGGACCACAGGGGAAGGGAGGGAAAACTGAATGGGAAGAAATCAGAGAGGGAGACAAACCATGAAAGACACTGGAGTCTGGAAAACAAAATGAGGGTTACAGAAGGGAGGGGGGTGAGAAGGTGGGGTAACAGGGTGATGGGTATTAAGGTGGGCACGTGCTGTTATGAGCACTGGGTGTTATACGCAACTAATGAATCGTTGAACACTACATCAAAAATTAATGATGTACTATATGTTAGATAACTGAATAAAAAAATAAATAAAAATTTAAAAAAAGACTTCCAGATAATTTGGCCTACATAGCCTAGACACAGAACTGTAGGCAACATCAATTCCAGCCCTCAACCCCAGCCTAGTTTTTGATAGATTACTAGTTCATTACACCTGGGAAATGGTGTATTAATCTTATGTATCATTATGTATTATCCTATGTTAAAATAGTAAGTTCAACACCCATTTATGCAGTATCTACTATGTGCCAACCAAGGTCCTAACAGCCTTCACAATCGCTATCTCACTTAATTCTTGAATATCCCTGCCATGTAATCATGATGAATCCCATTTGACAGAAAAAGAAATTGAGGCTTACTGAGGATAGAAGCTTTCTGAAGGGCCCAACTAGGATTCAAGTCCAGGACATTCTTCCTACGAGGCCTATTCCCTTTCCAAAGCACTGTGAGAGTCCCCATGACAAAGGGATTGCCTCATTTCACCCTCTAAGTTCTGTGTCATAGTTATCTTCATACAGCCTCAGTGGTCTATCATAAATGAATTTGTTAGTAGAACAATCTGATACTCAATATTTTAAAACTAATGAGAAAAGGTCAGATTTAAATGTCTGTCCTATAAAAGAAATAAAATGAATGAGATCCAGTGAATATTTGGAATCCTGACAAGAAGAAAAAAAATCTCTTTAAAGTTCTTCATGAGCCTTCTGCTTCCCTCAATATCACAAAGAGAAAGAAAAATATTCAGAAAAGGGGAAAATCTATCACCACCACCAAGGACACCTCATTACCTGCACAGTCCTCTTTATTTTTTTAAAAAAGATTTTATTTATTTATTTGAGAGACAGAGCATGCATGAGAAAGCAGAAGCAGTGGAGAAGGAGAAGCAGGCTGCCCATTGAGCAGGGAGCCCGAAGCAGGGCTCGATCCCAGCATCCTGGGATCATGACCTGAGCCGGAGGCAGCTACTTAACTGACTGAGCCACCCAGGTGCCCCCGCACAAGCCTCTTTAAAAGCCACCCATGGCCAAGCCTCCTGCTGTCAGTTCACTGCAGCAACAATCCATTGGCTAGCTGCTTCCTTAATCTTACCTTTCTGCTTCCTTGATTTGGTTCAAGGATGCTTTCACAAGCTGGGGATGCAGATACCAAAACTATCGGGAGAGCTGGTTTTATGTAAGGTTGAGCATTCCTAGGTATCTTAATTCAAAGAAACACTTAATTGCAAAGCTCCCTGCCCTTTTGAACAGACAACTTTAAAGTGCAGGCCATCTGTACTGAGAGCTGCAGCTCAAATTCCTGTGCATCCTTGAAAAAAGAGAGACAGAGACACAACAGGGGCAAAATCCTGTGGAGATGTACAGTGCAGCTAAGGAACGCAAGCTTTAGAACTGGAAAAAAGTTAGCCTGAGTTCTAGGCTCTACATCCATTCAGTTAAGTTCTTAGAGCCTCAGTTTCTTCTCTTATAGTGGGAGTTACAATGTCTTCCTCATAACGTGATTTATCCTTTAAGTCATCCATCCATTCAAAATTATTTCATAAGTGAATATTATGTACCAGGTTCTCCTTTAGGCATTGGGGATATTGGGCAAAGTTTTCACTCTGACAATTTGGGGGAAGAGCAAACAAGAAACAAGAGAACAGCAACGATGAAAAACACATGGGAATCTCAGATAATAAGTCTTCTTAAGAAAATAAGTTATGTGGTAAAGAGTGTCTTCAGGGTTTGGCTTAGATTGGGTGAGGCCTGGCATAGGTGGGATGGCATTGCTTAGATGACATGAGAGATGTAAGCAAAGGTAGGCTGTATGTTTCTTGGTTGTTTTTTAAGATTTATTTATTTTAGAGGGAGAGAGCAGGGCAAGGGGCAGAGGGAGAGGGGGAGAGAGAATCCTGAAGCAGACTCTGCTGAATGGGGAGCCTGACGTGGGGCTCGATCCCAGGACTTTTAGATCATGACCTGAGCTAAAATCAAGAGTCAGCTGCTCAACCAACTGAGCCACCCAGGGGCCCCTAAGCTGTATGTTTCTTAAGGACAGATGCCATATCATATTTTTCCTCAGGATAACACATTGAGGCCTGATTTGCAGCAGGTATTCAATATATATTTTAAATGAATATGTGCCTGGCCCCCAATAGGTATTCATTTCATGGTTTTTCTTTCTATATCAGTTAAAACTGATTTTCATGGCCAAAGGATTCAATGTACACTACATAGACTAACTAAAATTTGAAGCATTCTTATACTATAGAACCTTGACTCCATAGTCACCATTCACCATCTATTTAACATGATCCAGGGTAAGCTATGAGCAAAACTAAAAAAAAAAAAAAAAAAAACAAAAGAGGAAGAAGAAGTACAACAAAGTCACAGTCCTTATTAGTCTGGCCAGGGGGGTAATAAAATGTGTTCAAACAGAACTGCAATACAAGACATCATCTTCTCCGGTTCCTAAGTGTGGTATGAAATGCTTTCAGTATGTCAAGAGCTGACTTATGGTGGGGCTCCAGACGAGTTAAAGGAGGTGGGCTTTGAACTGGTTCTAGAAAGATTTAAAAATGAAAATGTAGGAGCAAATACTTTCAGAAATTATGTTTAAAATGAAATTTCCAGAAACTTAATTCTCAAACATTAGCCTGCATCAGAATGCCTAAAATACAGATTGCTACCTCTCCCAAGTCCTTGATTCTGAAGTCTAGGGTAGGGTCCAAGAATGTGTATTTTTGACAAGTTCCCAGATGATTCCCATGAAAGTTTCTGGATATTTCTCCCAAACAGTGATATATGATAACCCAGGGTGTTATCGCTACACTCCCCTGATCGATTAGGGATGAATGAAGTAGATATCAGGTGCACGCACGCGTGCACGTGTGTGTGTGTGTTCATTGTGTGGGCAAATGCAGAATACTGGAATAAAATTGGAGAATGGTCTATCCTCTACTACTAAGGGAAAACATTATCCCTTTTGTTTCTGCTTTCCATTTTATACAACATGGACCTAACCATTCTTCCACTGCCTTCTTCCTTCTACTTCCCTGACTCATGCTACCTATCATAATGTTAAAGATATAAAATGTTGCTATTAAACTAGAAATAAGGGCCACTGAGGTCATGAGAAATTCTAGTCTCAAGGTAATACAAACTAATTTGTAGCTCTAGTCCCAGACATAGCAGGATCTTTTCTTGACCAGCCATCTATGCTCCATCATTTCCTTGATGCTCTTTTACCTTATGGTGGGTTCCTTCATAAATTTAAAAATATTAATGTTAAAAAATACATTAATGAAATAATACAATTTTGTTTTTCAATGGAAGTCCTTACTAAACCCAAAATACCAGCAGACACGTTCATTCATATTACCATATGAATGGTAATTTCACATTTTTAGCCAAAAGTTCTCAAGATAAAAAAAAAAAATTTGTATTCTATGTCAATATATTATGGCCAAAAATATTAGAAAAACAATATGTTCTACTTTGATCAACTTCTTAATAAAATATTTTCAACTGTTGTTTGTATAATTAGAAAGAACAAATTGAATATCCTGGCCTAGGCTTGAAATTCATGGATCAAGGCTTGCAACATAATATTTGGCCCTAACACTGTTTATAAATTATCTTCTACACCTTGGCCCAGCCCCTGAATTATAGTTGATTCCCTAAAAACCAGAACTGGCTGTTCTACAGATGATGATATCAAATGACAAGTAATCAAATCAGTTCTACACCATGATTAGGCAAGTCTTCCACCATGAAAGAGTAATTTCTCTCTTCTTGATGTCTTTCCTTAGCCAGAAATCGTAAGATGTTCGCAGGAGAAACTGAAAGCTGAAAACCAAGTGTAGTGAGAACGTAATCTAGAAAGTCTTGTTCATGTTATATTGGCCTCCACTTTCTTCTCCATCTTGTGTAAGGATGTGTGGAGTAGTGGGAAATGAGAAAAAGGACATGAACAATACTTTGCTGCTCAGAAGGGAAAACCTCCATTTGTGTCCCTGACTGCCAGAGAAAAATGTAGTTCTGTGCAAGTGATAACACTTTCTATCTGTATTGATGGCTGATGATGAATCGTGAGCTCAGTATCTGAGATGGACATGAAATTATGTTTAGAAGTTGCTGAGGATGGCAACAAGAGACACAGAGGAAAGGAAAATGCAGTCCAAATGCTGAAGACTTCATCAACAGTGAAAATATGAGACAAAGGTAATGTAGACATGTGGAATGCGGAGTCAACAAAATTACAAAGAAACATGATAGCACCTAAGAATGACCTGGAAGTAATTTACTCTTAAAAGATGCATCATACAAGGGCATGTGTGTGTGGCTGGGTGGCTCTGTTGGTTAGGCATCTGCTTTTGGCTCAGGTCATGATCCTGGGGTCCTGGGATTGAGTTCTGCATCGGGCTCTGCTCAACGGGGAGCCTGCTTCTCCCTCTCTCTCTGCCTGCCACTCCCCCTGCTTATGGTCTCCCTCTCTCTCTCTCTCTCTAATAAATAAAATGAAATCTTTAAAAGAAAAAAAAAAAAGATGCATCATACTGACTTGAAAAGGTGTCCATGCCACATTGTTGCTGTTGCTTTTTAGATTCAGCTTCAAAAGAAAGTGAATGGGATTGAATTTTTGTTAAAATATTATTTAACAAAACACAGAGAAAGAGAAGGAAGAAATGAAAGAAATTGATTTTGAAAAATTATACAGAAAAGGTGGAAAATTACAATACTGCCAATAGCAGTTACCTCCATGGAATTGGAGGGCCATGATTCCATAGGTATACTTTACTCTTCTGTGGTATTGGAATTTAGAACATAGGATATAGCATGATATAACAGAGTTTTTGGAATCAGAAATGCCTAAAATGAAATTTTGTCTAAGGCATACTGTAACCTTATAAATTTATTTTCTCTGTACTTTAGTTTCCTTGGTTCCTATAAAATGACAATAATTATATTTACATTACAAATCAATAGGAAGAACAAATGAGATCACATATATGAAAATCTACACACATAAATGTCATTCAATGTGTGGGAATGCATTATTGTTTTTCATATTCTCAGACCCTGTTGGAAGAAAGGAAGAAAAACACAATAGATTAATCACTCTTTCTCTCCCTGTGAATTGAGTACAGATTTAGAAAAAAAGAGAAATCCATAGGGTGGCATGGAAGGTCATCTGAGAAAATTATTTTTATAGTTATTTAAAACTTTTTTCTCACAATATTTCATGTATTATTGAAGTCATATGTCATAAGTGACCCATATGACAAAGTGTAGAAGCAAAGAATGGCCAAATAATCATACATGGGATAATCACACATCCTTTCACACACATGGGACACAAAGGGGACAATCCTCACACCCTTTCAGGAGACAGGGACTAGCTTATTCTCACTCCTCATCTTCTACTTTCTGTTACTTATTGGATAATTGCTCACTAGCCATGCCCAGCAATCCCTAATTATTCCGTATTTCATCTGGCTACTCACTCAATTATTTCAAAGCCTAGTAGCAATTAGTAACTAAGTTAGAGTGCCCAATAGACTACTGAAACAAATAAGGCCAAGAAGAGTTGTTTTACTAGACAAAATTAGTTTATGACAAAGTTTCAGATTTTCATACTTCTACATCAGGTAAGAAACCATAAATCCAAGGTTGCAATATAGACCAAGATCTCATGAATTAATCACCCCAGTCTAACCTCTAAGACTATGACCTCTAGGTCTTAAAATGAAACACTTCCACACTAGCATTTTTGTGTCCTTCTTAGACTATATAGTTATATTTGAATTCAATTTTGAATAAATGTAATTCAGCATGTTTATTTGACATCCATGTACTCAGAATTTTGACAAGTGCTACAAAAGACATAAACAAACTTGTCATTCTTTATTACAAGTAGCTTCCACTGTCATTAATTATATCTAACATTTATGTAATACCTTACTCCAACAGAATTATTACCTAATTTTTAGCAATTCAAATACCAGAATCGAACCACGATATGACCAAAGGGTTTAGTGGCATTAAATTAACACACAGCATAACGTTAGGTGTTAAAAAAGAATAGTACTCTGATATATCTGCACATCTTTTTTCTGATCAAAACATAGGATTTATAGCAAAAATAAACCTAAGAAATTAGTAAGGGAAGGAAAGCTACAAATTATTTGGTAGAAGCACAATTAAAATTAATTTTTGATTATTCTGTCAGAATAGTATTTTGGAGGAATAATTCAATACAACAAGAAACAAACTAAATGTGAAAACAATTAATAACATCTAAGAAAGGCAGATACATTAGCCAATTGATAGAAACTTAAGTTTCCTAATAATTAGTGCTTTCTTCCTAAGACTCTGATATAATTTGATAGCAGGTCACATTCACTCTCAAAGGTAACAGTTCTCCCCCACCCCCATTGGCATATATATTTAAATAGATGCAAAAAAAAAAAAAAAAAACATTTGACAAAGTACAACATGCATTCATTATAAAAACTCTCAACAAAGTAGGTTCCGAAGGAAAACACCTCAACATAATAAAGGCCATATATAAAAAACCCACAGCTAAGATCATCCTCAATGGGAAAAAGCTAAGAGCTTCTCCTCTACAGTCAGGAACAAAACAGGGATGTCCTCTCTCATCACTATTATTTAACATAGCACTGGAAGTCCTAGCCACAGCAATCAGACAACAAAAAGAAATAAAAGGCATCCAAGTCAGCAAGAAAGAAATAAAACTTTCCCTATTTGCAGATGACATGATACTATATATAGAAAACCCTAAAACTTCACCAAGAAACTGTTAGAACTGATAAACGAATACAGTAAAGTCACAGGATATGAAATCAATATACAGAAATCTGTTGTGTTTCTACACACCAGTATGAAGCAGCAGAGAGATAAATTAAGGAATGGGATTCATTTGCAATTGCACTAAAAACAATAAGACACCCAGGAATAAACCTAACCAAAGAGGTGAAAGACCTGTAATCTGAAAGCTATTAAACACTTATGAAAGAACTTTAAGAGGATACAAAGAAATGGAAAACATTCCATGCTCATGGGTTAAGAACAAATATTTTTAAAATGTTTATATTACCTAAAGCAATCTACACATTTAACATAATTGCTATCAAAATACCACCAGAATTTTTCACAAAGCGAGAACAAACAATCCTAATATTTGTATGGACAAACAAAAGACCCCAAATAACCAAAGCAACCTTGCAAAAGAAAAGCAAAGCTGGAAGCATTAAAATTCTGGACTTCAAGTTATATTACAAAGCTGTAGTGATCAAAACAGTATGGTCCTGGCACAAAAACAGACACATAGATCAACAGAACAGAACAGAAAACCCACATAACTAGGTGGTCAATTAATCTTCAATAAAGCAGAAAAGAATATGTAATGGGAAAAAGACAATCTCTCTTCAACAAATTGTGCTGGGAAAACTGAGCAGCAACATGCACTTTCTTACACCATACACAAAAATAAATTCAAAATTGATGAAAGACCTAAATGTGAGACAGGAAATCATCAAAATCCTAGAGAAGAACACAGGCAGTAACCTCTCTGACATTGGCCAGAGCAAGTTCTTTGTAGATATGTCTCTGGAGGCAAGGGAAACAAAAGCAAAAATAAACTATTGGGACTTCATCAAAATAAGAAGCTTCTGCACCAAACTAAAAGGAAACCTGTGGAATGGGAGAAGATATTTGCAAATGACATAACCAATAAAGGGTTAGTATCCAAAATATATAAAGAACTTATAAAACTCAACACCCAATAAACCCAAATAATCCAATGAAAAAAAACGGGCAGAAGACATGAATAGAAATTTTTCCAAAGAAGACATACAGATGGCCAACAGACACATGAAAAGATGCTCAAAATCACTGGTCATCAGGGAAATGCAAATCAAAACAACAATGAGATGTTATCTCACACCTGTCAGACTGGCTAAAATCAACAATATAAGAAACAAAAGGTGCTGGCTAGGATGTGAAAAACAAGGAACTCTCATGCATTGTCAGTGGGAATGTAAACTGGTGCAGCCACTGTGGAAACAGTATGGAGGTTCCTCAAAAAGTTAAAAATAGAATTATCATATGCTCCAGGAATTCTACCACTAGGTATTTACGCAAAGAATATGAAAACATTAACTTGAAAAGATATATCCATTCCTATGTTTCTTGCATCTTTGCTTCCAATGGCCAAATTACGGAAACAGCCCAAGTATCCAACAACTGATGAGTGAACAAAGAAGAAGTGGTATATACAATGGAATACTACTCAGCCATAAAAAAGAAGGAAATCTTGCCATTTGCAACAACACAGATGAAGCTAGAGTGTATTATGCTAAGTGAAATAAGTCAGAGAAAGACAAATATCATATGATTTCACTCATACATGTACTTTAAGAAACAAAACAAATGAGGGGCACCTGGGTGGCTCAGTCATTAAGCGTCTGCCTTCGGCTCAGGTCATGATCCCAGGGTCCTGGGATCGAGCCCCGCATTGGGATCCCTGCTCCACAGGAACCCTGCTTCTCCCTCTCCCACTCCCCCTGCTCCACAGGAAGCCTGCTTCTCCCTCTCCCACTCCCCCTGCTCGTGTTCCCTCTCTCGCTGTGCCTCTCTCTGTCAAATAAATAAATAAAATCTTAAAAAAAAAAAAGAAACAAAACAAATGAACAAAGGAAAAAGGAGACAAACGAAAAAACCCAGACTCTTTAAGATTTTATTTATTTATTTGTGAGAGAGAGAGAGCACGCAAGCAGGGGAAGCACCAGAGGGAGAGGGAAAAGCAGGCTTCCCGCTGAGCAGGGAGCCCAACGTGGGGCTCAATTCCAGGACCCTGGAGATCACAACTGGAGCCAAAGGCAGACACTTAACTGACAGAGCCACCCGGGCGTCCCCAAAACACAGACTCTTAACTATAGGGAACTGATGGTCACCAGAGGAGAGGCTGGAGGGGGGAAGGGGTGAGTAAAACGGATGAAGGGGATTACGAGCACACTCATCATGATGAGCACTGAGTGATGTATAGAATTGTTGAATCACTGTACTGTACACTTCAAACTAATATAACTAATATAACACTGCATGTTAATTATACTGGAATTAAAATAAAAAAGAAAGAACAACTCCTTTAAAATTTTTAAACTAAGTCCTTAAGATGGGTTATGTGATTTTCCCAAGTTAGTATAAATGTGAGAATCTTAGATCCAGATTATTTGACTCCAAATTGTGCTTTTATGCCCTGCTATATTTCATTAAGACCATAGGGCATAGACACAAAATTGCAAGTATTGGAATCATGTGGACATACACTGTTTAGGAGAGAAAATAGAGAAGAATGACACCAGTGAGTTTGATTAAATAGCCCATGGAGGAAGCAAGACAAACACAGCTTCAGAGATGGATAAAATGTGGTTAGGAAGGAGAAGGTCAGTCAACATAGATGTATTTAAAAGATGGTCTCACTGGCATAATGCATATGTGCAAACTCATCAAACTGTAAACATCAAACACGTGCAGGGTTTTGTATATCAATTATATCCCAATAAAACTGTTTTTAAAGGACTATCACAAAAGCTGCAATATAATTTATGTGTATGGTGAAGAGAAGGGCTTACAAAGGAATATTAAAGGATGATTTACCCTAGAGATGAGGTCTAACAAAGGTTTAATAACAACCTCATGCTTGATGCACAGTCACTCTATATATTTAAACCTTCAAAATTCTATTTCACAGGACCAAAACTTTATTTTGAAAGCAACTTGGATAGGGTTATCCATGGGCAGGGAGAAATACAATGTTTTGCTTCTCAAGCAAGGTAGTCATTAGGTAAAGATATTGATATTTACCTGAACTTTTATGCCAGCAATCATTTATCTAAATAACCTCTAATCTTGATGTTACAAATTTCAGGAGCCTTAAAAATTGTTCATACCCTTTCAAAGTTGTACAGGATTTTAATCTTCTTGCTTTTTGTGTTTATTTGTTAATTTAGTTAAAATTTTTTAAAATATAGAAGTAAACATCAGATGAAATATGTTCATTTATATGCTTTTTAGGATTGCAAAAAATAGAAACAGCTTAAGGATTTCCAAATTTGTCAGGTTGCTGCAAAAAGATATTATATATTCATAGCAATGTTTGTAAAGGGTATGAAAAATATAGGAAAATTCTCTCTATGGTGTTAACAAAAAATACAAACAAAAAAATACAAAATTATGGATAGTTTTTAGTTACAATTAGTTTTTTAAATTGTACATGAGAAAGAAAAATAAAATATCAAAATGTTTTTCTCTTGGAATGTTAATGATTTTCAAAATTCTTCTTGCGATTTTTTCTTTTCCAAATGTTAAATAATATCTATGTATGGCCTTTGTATTTGGAAATAATATATGTTTTATATATACCATTTTTGTCTTCTCTATTTTCACTTAAAAATATCATTTAAGTTGTTTTTAGACACCAGAATGATAGGAGAATAATTTTTTCTTTTCTTTTTTCTTTTTCTTTTTCTTTTCTTTTTTTCTTTTTTTGAGAGAGAGAAGTGGGGAGAGGAAGAATCTTGAGCAGGCTCCAAGCCCAGCCTGGAGCCCAACATAGGGCTCGATCTCACAACCCTGAGATCATGACCTGAGCCAAAAACAAGGGTCTGATGTTTAACTGACTGAGCCACCCAGGTGCCCCGATGGAAAAATAATTCAAAATGCAAATGTAATCCAATAAGTTATATTTGAACTAATGACTAGGCAAAAAAAAAAAAAAAGGCAATTATAACAACCAAATTAGTATTAACCGATGATGTTTGCTGATTGCCTCCTATGAATGGCACATCATAAATAAGTGTTCTATTTATTTTTGAATGCTCATTTAATTTGCACAACAAATATTTGATGTAGGGCTACCATTATTCTCATTTTTTGTGACTCTGTTTCCTCATCTATAAAACAAATAAGAACAGTACTAGCTCACAGGATTGCTGTGAGAGTTAAATGAATTAGTACGTGTGCAAGTACGCGAAGTGCCAGCACAGCCGGCAAATGTCCTGTCACTGTGTCCCAACAGCAGTGACAGCAGCAGCCTTCCATCAGCATCATCAGTCCCTTACACTTGATGAGGCTGAGATTTACAGTGGTAAAGTACCTTGTTCAAATTCTGGTCTATTTAACCATAGAGTCCAAGCCCTTAAATTCTATGATAACAGGAGTAAATAATATTTCAATAATAATAAATATGTAATTGCTTATGACACTGAGTGTTCTTAAAATAAGAATTCTCTGAACATTAGCTTACTTTCTAATCAGTGTCCTGGCACCAGGAGCTCCGTGACCTTAGATAAGTTGCTTAAATTTCCTAGGCCTCAGTTTCTCCTTTATAAAATGAGAAGGTTGAAAAAAAAAAAAAAACACAAAGTAACAGCAGTCAAGATTCTTTGAATTTTTGTGTGTGTTAGGTATGTTATTAAATCAATAATCAGGACTATCCGATGAGCCAAAAAATATTGATAATCATGCCTTTTTTTGAAATGATGTAACTGATGGTTAGAAAACTGGCCTCACATCCACAGCCAGTAGTGATGGGGCTGAGATTTGAATTCAGGTTTCTCTGAATTCAATATCTGAGCTCCTTCAACTCTGCTGTGTTCCCACTGCTAGAAGTCCCAAGCCATTTTAGATCTGACACTTTATCAATGTCTGTTACTTATGCAACATGAACATGATGTGGAAAAGAAGTCCCCCACCCCCCAACCGCATCTAGCCAGCAAAATCTGTTTTTATTGTGGTGGAGACATCATTAATGAAAGGTCTTTGATAGCATCTGATCTTCATACTACTGTACTTAGTATTTTATAAAAGCCTAGCCCAAGCATATAGATCTTGGCACACAGTGAGTGTTCATTTACTATTTCATTAATACACTAGGCAGCTTTAGATTTATAAAATGCATTAACTGATTATTCAATTGACCACCATAACAAAAGACTAGTACGGAGAGTGCAGATATAACCATCTATCATCTTACAAATGAGGATCTGTGGATTCAGAAAGGTTAAGTGAACTGCCCAAGGTCATTCCAAAGTGGGAAATCAAATACAGTCTCCAAAGTAATTCTAAGATTAATGCTCTTTCCACTGATCTCAAAACCAAATTCTTCGACACTCTAATTGGATCAGAGGTAAAGTTTCCCAGACTCAAATTCAATCACTTCAGTATGAGTTTGGCTCTTTTTCCAGTTAAGACTCATTTCAGTTGCCTTTGATTAGATGTGAATTGTGCAAGACTGTTGAATCTCAGATCTGTACCTCTGAAACAAATAATGCAATATATGTTAAGGAAAAAAAAAAAAAGAAGATAGCAGAAGGGGAAGAATGAAGGGGGGGAAATCGGAGGGGTAGATGAACCATGAGAGACGATGGACTCTGAAAAACACACTGAGGGTTCTAGAGGGGAGGGGAGTGGGAGGATGGGTTAGCTTGGTGATGGGTATTAAAGAGGGCACGTTCTGCATGGAGCACTGGGTGTTATGCACAAACAATGAATCATGGAACACTACATCTAAAACTAATGATGTAATGTATGGGGATTAACATAACAATTAAAATTTTAAAAAATAAATAAATAAATAAAAGGAAGGCAGAAAAAAAAAGAAAAGAAATTGCGTACAATTTCTGAAAGTCCACTCATGGCCACTTTCATATATTATATAACAAAAATTTGAGAACCTACTTTTCTTTTTCATGTCTCTCAATGATATTCTTTCTTCCTATGGATGGCACAAGTTTTATACTCTCCTCAACCTCTTTAAACCTTAAAGTCCTATGCAATGCAATTTGCCATTTACTGACAGAGTAAAGGTAAAAGCAAAGGCATGTAACAAGCTTTAAGGCTAGCAGAGAAATTTCCTGCCAAACAAACCCAAAGTACTATTCTCTACGGTCATGAAACAGCACTGCCTCCTTCAAGGATGATGCTTTTCAAATAAATGAAACCAGTTCAGTAAGAACATTAATTCTACCGATTACTCAAAAGAATTTGAAAAATATTAAAGTTCAAGATTCTGAAGTAAGACTCAGAAAGAAGGTTGAGAATTTCAAGGAAGATGCAAATACCAAGAAACGTCAAAATCAGAGACAGGATTGAGTTTACGAATAATTTCACTCAAAGAATGTAAATTTGTATCAGGGAAAAATGTAGTATGATCAAAAGGAATAAAAAATGTTTAAATTTTCCCACAGTTCCATATAATTAGATAATTATCAGAGGTCTAAATTCAAAAAAAGAAATGACTTCAATTTTGTTAAATAAGCCAGAGAATGTCTTAATTACTAGCGATTATGCACTTAATGGTTTATTGTTTGAGGTTGTCTGCAATATCTATTAATGAGGGAGATTAAAAAATATTATTAATCATACCTACCTCAGACTATCTGGAATGGAACAATACTTACCAACTTCATCCTAGATCAGGGGCACTGAAGAGTATAAACAAAAAGTTATAACTGGGCGACCTATCGTTCTCTACATGGCTCCCTTCGATACCAGAATATTAAGCACTAGGCAAGTATAAGAATCATGCCGTATTAAACGAAATAACAACACATTGTTTTTTTTCTTTTTTTTAAATTCTGGCAGAGGATCTCCATCCCTATTCATCTTAATCGTGTAATATTCTGCTTCTACAATTACTTATCTCACTGATATTATTTAGTGGTGACTATAAACAGAGATTCTTATAAAAACATCTTTAAACTCTCCACAATTTTCCGATTTATACTTTATAAAGACTTCTTTCCTTCAATCTAGTTTCTCAATATACTCATCCGTTGCCACATCAGTGTCACTTTATAAATTTCTGCTTACACATAACCATATTCTTTTTATAAAGGTAAATTTTGTATTAATATGAGGTCATGACTTGGTATACATGTAAGAAAAATGTGCTGACAAATGCTTCAACTCATTTTTTTTCATAGTGTGCACTACGGAGTCTAACACATAATATATTCCCAATATACTAACTTATTAATGAATAAATTAGTTCACTTGTAGCGTCACATGGACCTTGAGCTCTGTTAGGTGTGCTTTTATATAGTATATGCCTGCATTGAAACACATTGCATTTTGTCCAAAATATATGACATATTGTGTGCAAAATCTTCTCTCAAATTATCAAAAATGTTGCTGCCAGTTTCTAATTACTTTTATAACTTTAAACAACTTGGCAAATTGAAGTACCACCAAACTCCCAAATAACTTGTATTTTTTGCATTTTATTATTTATGTGAGGATCTATTATCAATAAGCACATACAAATTCATATAATTAATATTGCCAGCTTGATTCTTTAGCTTATACATTTTTTAATAAAACCTAGAGTTTTAACATTAAATGTAATGGAAATTAATGGTTGTTTATAAACTTTTATTTCCTCAGAACAAAAAAATGAGAATAAATTATATTCATGCAATAAGAGATGAGTGGACTTATTTAGGAATTGAAAACAACCAAATTAAGTTTGATAATGAATAATAGAGCCAGACAGCTTACTTTTTTTCAGTGTCTTGATACATTTTTTCTCTCTTTTCTCAATTTACTTCAATAAAAACATATTAATTACCAGGTTCATTTGTAATTCAATTTTTTTTCAAATTCCATGAAATTGAAAGTAAACTAACATGACACTTCAATATGTCTTACTTAACTTGTATATTTCTCCAGCTTCTCAAAAGGATAAAAATTCATCATATACCAATGCAATAATACCTATTTCTGGAAGAATAATGATGTGCTACTCTTATTAGGAAGAGTCAAGGCTTGAAATCCTAACCCAAATCTGGTGAAAAGTAGATATACGACTTTTGAAAATAAGTTACATAACCGAAGAAATATCAAGGAAGTTTGTGAAGAAACTGGCAAAGATACAATATTTCTGTTTTTAGACAGCTTGAGATAAGCAACAAAGACATACCCTTTTTACTCTCTATTCTATTTTCATTGAAATTATGGGTAGGGCTGACATTCAGATAACAATAATAATAATATGCCACTAATAGCTCCAAAATTTGTATCTGGTATCAATTCATGGATTATAATAAAAACTGATAATTTCTGATAACAGTACATGCTTGATAAATAATAGTTACTATTACTGTCACTGTTATTATTTGAAGCTATAATGATCTGTAAGGAGCATCAGCTTAGTTTTCCATCTAATACAGCTATTAATCTGTTTTGTTTCATAAGGTCCATATTATCTCCTTTTGGTTTTATACTAAGGCCTCTGGCATGCCTCAATGTGTTAACAATTTAGCTTTCATCAGCAAAATTGCAGTTACTGACTATTTAAGAGGCAAGAGTTTGTCCAATTTGAAATTTACAAAGAAATTTTGTATCCATGGTAGGGTTTTTTTTACTACAAAAGATGTTCATGCTTGTTATAAAAGGAAGCATAATTCAGAAGTACTTAAAATACAGTGTTAACTTTTCATCTTCAACTTCTCTGTTCCCATACCTCCACCCCCTACACACACACACACACACACACACACACACACACACACACACACACACAGTGAAGATAACCATGTAAACAGTCTAGCTCTGGGATTTTCCAGACTGCTCATTTTATTACACCATAATGCTTCTCAGCAATTGAAGGAGAGTTTGTGGGATCTAGTTATAATTGTACCAAAGCACTAAACACTCTATGTTGTATTATGTGATTGCAAACCTAACTTCCAAAAGGAAAATTGGTAAAAATCTAAAACTCACTGCATTTACTGGTCACTTGCCTAACTCTCCACCTCATTCATTAGTCAGTTTTAACTAAGCAAAGCCAAAGTGAAACATTTAGTTATGGGTTTTCTCTTCATATCCAAATAAGGCAAGTTCTTGGTGAACTAATTTATTTTTTTTAAGAATTCTTTTATTTATTTTAGAGAGTGAGAAAGGACGCGAGCACACATGAGTGGGGGGGGAGGGGCAGACGGAAAAAGTCTCAAGCAGGCTCAGGGCTGAGCACAGATCTTGAGGTGGGCTGTATCTCAGGACCCTGAGATCAGGACCTGAGTTGAAATCAAAAGTCCTCTCTTACGCGACTGATTGGCGAACTAATTTAGAAGACACTTATTGAACATTTACTATGTGCCAAGGTTAACACTAAAAGCTTTATATTTATTTTTCACAATAGTCTGTGGGGGTAGGTATTATTATCTCAATTTGATAATGAGAAAACTAAATTAAGTGACTTAGTCTGAAGTCCCTCTACTAGCAAGAATGGTAATCAGGATTTACACTCAAACTTGCCTGTGTTCACACTACTTAAATAGAATGGTTGCAAAGAATCAGGAAACTTTGATTCCTGAGATGTCTTTGCAACAAACTTTGTAAATTTAAGGTCATGACTCCAATGTAGTTTACCCATTTCATGGAACTACTTTTACTTCTAAAAGTGCTCTCTCATATCTTATTTCACTTTATCTTACTAACAGTTTGGTTTGATCTTCACATTCTCAAAATACCTCAAATTTAGACTTAACTACATATCAAATGAGACTGTGTAATCATTAGAAAACTCAGAGAAAACTGAAAGAAGACTATCACTTTATATGTTTAAACTTGTACCTTATTACACGTGGTGTATCCTGATTTGTTATGTAAAAAGGAATCATCTTGGGAATATTATCACATTGTATTGTGTGTGTGTGTGTGTGTGTGTGTGTGTGTGTGTGTGTGTTGGGAGTAGATCTATTAATTTGATATATGTACACTTTTAGTACCAAAATTATAATTAATATCATTTGTATTTATTTTTAATGAACTATATTGGGATATCAAAAAATAATGTTCCCATGCTTGTCTTGATGTCTGATAAAAGCTTGGACTAGGAACTTGCCTCTGATTTCCTGGTCTGGTGTCCTCACCATTGTCCTATGTTGATGATTATGTCACTTATCAACAACATATTAATTAGTTATGTTTTCTCAAAGTCTTCACCATTTCCCACCATGGGTGTCTTAGAATTCTTGCTTATTTTTAAGAAGATGACTTAGAACTCACCCATCCAGGAGAGACAAACCACATGACACTGTCACAGAAGCATAAACCTGAGTATTTATATTGCATTTTTCTAGCAAAAAATTGTGCTAACAATGTTAAAAAGAAGAGTAGAATAAGTAGCTTTCAAGTTTTTTTTTTTTTTTAGCTGTATGACATAGTAAGAAATACATTTTAAGTGGTAACCCACAGGACACATATGGTTATGTGCAACTAAAATAAAAATGTACAAAAAATACCTACTCTTACTATCATGTAATACTCTGATGTTTATATTCTACTCTATCCTATTTTATTCACCTCTATATTAACTGCGGGTCTCGTTCCAATGAATAGGTTTTACAAATGACTCATGGGTTTTGATGCACTTTTTGAAAAAACAAAACAAAGACTAGGCAATCTCTTTCTCTTGAAAGCCTTCGTGTGTGTGTGTGTGTGTGTGTGTGTGTGTGTGTGAAAACAGATACATAAAATGTATCATTGGGGCATAATCACTCATTTCAAAGTCCCCTAAAATGAACACAGCTGACTATCACACCTCTTGCCAAAAAATCTCCTCGACTCAACATTTGGTTAAGTTAAGAAGTCTTTCTGGAGTACATGCAAATGTGCCAAAATGAGATTTCATAACTCCTAGTCCTGATGAATTCCAAAGAAGTCTTTCATACATAAGGCTACATCACTTAACAATATGTTCTCCTGTTCCTAAAAAAATGTGTACCATCCTGCTTCCTCCTGTAATTGCCATCCGAAGGACGGAGTGTGGCGTCTGCAATGAAGATGTGAATAAAAACAACCAGATACAGTCTGTACTTATCATCAGACTCACAAAAAGTTCTTCTGTGAGGTCAACTTGTTGCCATAAGCATCCTCCTTAATTTATTTTCTCTTTACTATAATTAATTCCTTCCATAGGAACAAAGAAAGGTGTTGCTTTCAAAGCTGAATAAAAAGATACAAGAAACATGCTCAAAGATTTTTCTCAGTGGGAAAACAAACAGTTTTCTTATTTCCTAGGGAGGGAAAAGGAGTCAATAAATGTGTGTTCCACTTTTGCTTGAAGCCACCACTACCCCAATATAAAGGGAGGAAGTTTGGGTTTATTTTAAAAGAATTGCCCTTGGGTCCAAATCCTCTCTCTGCCACTAACTGGATGCAGTATTATTGGGGAAATTATTTCCTCATTCCATACCTATTCTCTAACCTATGAAATGATTGCTTTATCAGAATGTGTTATGGAATAAATGAATCAAGTAACAAATTAATGAAATATCACAGCATATGCAATCATGCTTTAATTCACAGAATAACAGAATCTCATTTAAATGACATTTGATTGTCAATATCAGTAGTTATCAAAAGGGACAAATAGTCCAACTCTCTCCTTCCTCAAATGAGGCTTAAGTTCATTTTTCTATAGCCCCTCCAAGTGATTATCTATTCCAGGCTATGCATAGGACCTACAGAAAACTGACTCACCACCTTCTAAGAGAGGAAATTCCTTCAGTGAACAGTTGTATTAATGAATAAAAATAACCTTTTTTTAATTGAACCATAATTTGTTACTCTGGTATTTCAGTAATTAGCTCTCTTTGTAATGCTCCTGGTCATACAGAGTATGGCTTCTTTCCACCTGAATTCTCCAAATAACTAAAGGTAGAAGTCAGGTCCCTGCTATCTTATCTTTTGTGTGCCAAATTCATTCTCTGAAGACATGGTTTCAAGTCTCATAACCATTTCTGACCACACTCTTTTGAACAGATCATACTTGGTTGCATTTATTTTAAATATGATGCCCAACATTTACAAAATCCATTCCAGTGTGGTCTGTGGAAGCATAAAAGCAAGTCACAGAAAGTCAGTCTTGGAAGGTACTTCCAGTCTTGGAAGGTACTTCCAAGAACATACTTTCTAGCGCCTCTTCATACAACATACGAAGGAAGGAGTTGAAGTCATTTTCTCAGAGCCACACAGTAAACACTCCTACCTCTGATGCCAGTGATACTTCTTTTAGTAAAAGCAGTCCTTTTAATTTTGCTTTTTTCCACCTCCAAAATATCATTAATGTAATCTTCAGCTTTCATATATTCACTTTCGAATTAATGGAATAATGAGGCTATTACTCTTGACCAGACTTAATGAACAACCTACAAAGTATAAAAACTGCCAGTAACTAAAGAAGAGATGAGGAAAATGTGGGAAATAAGAGAGACAGAAAGAAAAAAGAAAAGAGAAGGAAGAAAGGGAAAAGATCCTCTGATTAGACTTTCGTGGATATCTATCCTTGCTTTTTCATAAGTACTTGCTTCATGTGTATTGGGTAGCACATGCCTTCCCATTCCACAGTAATCTTCACTCAGTAGCAACCTCTGTTACTCAGACTAAACTTTATAAACCTAGAAGCTAATAAGGTTCTAATGACTGAGGAATGGAGTCACAAGATCATATCTTTAATAAATAGAATGAACGAACTTTCTGAATATTCAAACTCTAAAGCTCAGAAAATAATGTTATCTCTTTGGGATCTGGAATAAAGGAGACAAAGGAAGAACACACAATGTAGGCAGCTTGAATCCATAAAATGAATAAATGCTAAATATATCTAACAGGCATACATACTAAGAGCTGATCTTCCTTAAAGGAAACATCTGATTAGTTGGCACTGCACATCCCTCGCCCCAGGTATTTATTTGTGTGTGTTGAGGGATCAGTGCAATAATACCCTCTGAAAACAAGGGTCCTTCTAATTTAGTCATCCCAGGCATGGAGTATTTCAGGGGGGGAGGATTTCTGGTATTTTCAGCAGTGAATAGATAGTAATAGTGCATGAGAAAGTGGAAATAGGAATGCTATGTCCATCATGAATCTTTTATACATGAGTTAGAGTCAAACCTGGTCTAAAGTTCAACTTTTCAGATCAAATCTATAAACAGGGAAGATCTTGTCCAAGCCACAGCTAGATATGTTAATGGATCCTATGTTTCCCCTGATGAAGGCAATAATAACTCCCTCAGAGGCTAGCCACTAATAGTCTATATGCTATCCTATCTGGAAGGTAAGGTGAAGACAGCACCCCCTAACAAATTTCCCAGGGCTACCTGTATTTCTTTCATTCTAACAATGAAGTTTCTGACAGTGATGTATGAATATGAAAAATTACTTAATTACTATTAAAGTTGCCACTCTATTTCCCAGATTATGGTTCTATGATCAAATTAATTTCATGAAAAATCCACCTAAAAGTCTCTGCATCTTCTGTTTTTTATGTGTTGTTATATCAGGGTAACCAATATAATTACCCAATCATTCCATGATCACAAAGATTTCTGGGGGTGTAATGTTTTCAGAATTTTTGTGATGCAAAGGAAAATCTGTCAAAGTTTCTGCAAACCTGTAATATGAATCAGGCAAAGAAGCAATTCATCTAATTCATAGGTCAAGAGCAAAGGGGTCATTCCATTTCTCAAAGCTAACTTCTACATTAATGAATTCATTTGTAGTCCCTGTTACTACTTCAGATAGATATTAAAAATTTCAGCATATTGGCATCATTGAAATGAAGGACAAGGAATAGAGCAATGAAATGGAGAAGTAATACAATGGCAAAGGAGGAGGAGAACAATAACAACAACAACAACAACAACTTGAGTAATTATCCCTAACAGTGATGTAGAAATGGAATTCTGGACAGGAATACTGAGTTCCAAAGCCTAACTCTGTCACTATGTGCAAGTAAGGCCAAATTACTTGTCCTTACTGTCTCTGTTTCCCCAACTGTAACAGAGGTGTTAAACTACATGCTCACTTAAGACACTTCCAGTATTAACATTCTGCAAAGGTAACAATAGTTTGTGTCTGAATTATTATCATGATCATCTCAAAATCCATTTCACCTCTCAACACTATCCAATCCCTGGAGGAACAAAATGAAACCCCTTTAAAATGTTTTTTTTTTTTTTTTTTTTTTTTTTTTTTTAAAGATTTTATTTATTTATTTGACAGAGAGAGACACAGCGAGAGAGGGAACACCAGCAGGGGGAGTGAGAGAGGGAGAAGCAGGCTTCCCGCGGAGCAGGGAGCCCGATGCGGGGCTCGATCCCAGGACCCTGGGATCATGACCTGAGCCGAAGGCAGACGCTTAACGACTGAGCCACCCAGGCGCCCCGAAACCCCTTTAAAATGTACCAGTAAGGCCCATGGTGATATTTCTCATCTTTCCATACTAAATTGTCTTGATAGAATCCCAATTAATAGAAAAAAAATGTGACAGGAAAATGAAGTCCCATTTTTTAGAAATTAAACTAAGCATATAGACTATGAATTACATAGAAGATCTTTCAAGCAAAGCTTGATTGTTATCACCGGTTAAAATGATTGATGGAAAACCATATCACAACTTGAAAGTGGTACAACATTACAATATGTAGGTTAGCCTGAAGACAATGTTCTTAATGATGTCATTTTACCAGTACAACTTATTGGTACATTTTTCCCCAAGAGCATCACTGACATGTTTTTTGGCTAGAACAAATTAGCATTCCTATATCATTAGATGGAAATAATAAATTCAAGAATGAATGCAAACAAAAAAGGAGTAAGGTATGGATAGCATTTTACAATTAATCAAGGGAGGCATCTTGGCACCTCATTTTTATAAAGAAGCAAAACTGTGAAATATTACAAGCGCCTGCTATTTATCTACATGCTATATATTCATAAATAGTGGGTTAGGTACTATTCTAACACAAATTCATCCATTCAGCAAATAGTCTTTGAACACCTATAATGTGCTAGGCACATTGATAGGCCCTGTGAACAGTGGAGTTTCAAAGTCAGCAAAAATTGTGAAGTATAAAATCCTGTAAGTCATCCATAAAGTATAGTATACATGACTTTGTACATAAAATCCAGTCTGTAACTACTTTTCTCAATGACATGAAGCTAGATCAAGGGGAAACATGTAATAATGGAATGTATGCAAATGTCTGATTACTTAAACATCAACACTTTAAGGAAATTATTGATTCTTTAGTCATGGGCGTGTGGATAAAAGACTAAATTTTCCTTCGTGCCAACAGCATTTATTTCACATTTATAAAATAATATATTATATTTTATTTCACATTTAAATATAAAGATATTAATTCATTTTAATACATGTGTTTTGTTTTGATTTTGAAGTGTAAACATTGTAGTAGCATCCAATTGGGAGACCGGGCAGTTAAAGTCATGGGAATGAGTATGCTTATACTGGACTCAGTCTTGAAGGTATTCATTATTGTTCATAAACTTATGGTTAGCTGAGTAATGTTTATGGCTTCAGCTGGGCTCTATGTGTGAATGCAATTAACGATAGGTCAGAAAGGCAACTGTACTGGATCTTCATTAGGTGCTCTCACATAGTTGAGGTCAAGTGGTCTAAGATGGCCTCCTCTGAAAAACCTGGGTGCTCTTATCCTTCACATGGTGATGATAGTGTCCCAAGACTGACAGACAAGAAAGGAAGTCTTCACTTCCATCACATCATATTAACCAAAACATTCCCAAGGCTGGTGCTGCTTGGGAATAGGAGTGAACTATCAAGTTACAAAATGAAGTCATCAAAGCAGCTGATCTGCCATACCTCCAAACAGGCCAGCACCCCTGATCCTGTGACATAAATGGACCCAGATACCAAGGTTTGCAAAAGTGCTGAGGTAAAAGACCCCTGAGAACAGAGAGAGTTCTGACTGGATTGATGCCTTTAAAAGGACTAATGTTTTTTTCTTCTGAATGATTTCTGTTCCTTTCCTACACACAGTTGAAGAACTGGTGTGGTGTGCATTTAAAAAAAAAAATTCTTTTTTTTCTTTTTTTGATTTCATACTATTAATCTGTTTGCCTAGAAGGCCTACGCACAATTTCTGCATGGTACAACAAGCCACAGTAAATACTCAATCCTGTAACCTAGAAAAAGCATGTATCAAGGAAATGGCATGTGTAAGAGATTATTAACATGAAGCTAAACCCCAAGTGTCCTTGTGCTCTCTTCTGGAATTCTGTGACAACAACACTTTCTTGAAGGAACACCTTGTGATCCCTGCCAGGAGGACTGCATGACATAGTACTACCATGTTTAAGCATAAAGTAAATGAGCAATTTGTGTGGTGGGGGAAGATAAATGATTTTTTAAATGGGACAACATCTTTTCATAGACCTCAATGCCTCTTGGGAAAGCATTTGGAAAGTTCAATACTCTTTAAAAAAGAGGAATATCAACTGGACAAAGGAGGATAATTATAAGGACATAGGAATAGTTTGAGATCCTGGGGATGAGAGAGCTAGGGCTAGAGAGGGTTACCCCAATCCAGCCACAGAAATAGGCTGAAGGAAGAACTGGTATTACCATTTCAGGGAAAATCCCACAAGGGATTTCTGAAGGGCCAGCCCACAGAAAACCACGCATCATCTTGGGGAGTTTCCACAGTACCCAACAGAGCTGTATCTCATTACACTCAAGTACTTTTCTGATCCCAGATGTGATTTTTACCTTGTTAAACTTCCTATCACACCACTCCTATACAGATAAATTGTAAGACGTAATACCACATAACCTCATTATCCACATACTTGCTTGGGATCAAAGCAATATAAACACTCTCTGACTAAACCACATAAAGAAATAAGCCAAAGAGTACTTCTTCCCATCTTTGTCCATACTCAAAGTGTGTTCTTTCCTGAATCCTGGTGGTATCCAAATATTTTGCCAGTATTTGGCAATAAAATTTCTATTGACCTATTTTTGGCAAAATAATTAAATCTGCCTGGATTTGGCAATGGAATTTTTATTGGTTTATTTTTTTTTTACCCACAAATAGAATGTTTCCTTTTAATGGTTATATTTCAATAGCTGGCTTATGCTTATAATATACAACTTCAAACATTTGCATGTAAAAGTTATACAAGAAAAGTAAGTCTCTCCCATTCTACCTGATCCCCTAACTCTTCTATTTCCTCCTCAGAAGGAGCAAGTGTTACCTGTTTTGTTCTTCTCTGAGAGCAATTCTTTGAATATCAATCAAATGATTTATATAAACTCCATTTACACAAATAACAAGCCATTACACAAAACTGCACCTTGCTTTTTTCCCTTAAAAATGATCTTGGAGTTCATTATTATTACTTCATTACCTACAGAATGCCTCATTCATTTTAATAGCTATGCAATCATACTTATATGGACAAATCAATTTATTTTATTAGATCACTATTGGCATACATTTAGGTTAAAAAAAATTAAATTAGTAACAGCTAATGGTCATGATGATGAGTTTCACTTAAAACACAATCTTGAATTGCCCTGTCCTACATAGAGACCAAGACTTACTCTTCTAAAGCTAGAGGGAAGTCCCTAATGAAATTTATGATTTGAAGTGAACCAAAACATAACTTTATCCTTGGCATTTTTTAAACATTTTTTACTTTCCCATCTCATATTTCCCCATGCCCTTTTCTGGAAATCCATCCCTTCTTAATTTTCACCAATTGTCAGTATTCTTCCTGTCAAAATCCAACTCAAATTCCATGTCCTTCTTGAAGATCTTGAAGTTGGGGCCCATCACCACAGAATAGGACTTGATTTTCTTCTCTGTCAGTTTACTTTAAAGACATATTTGTAACTTCTTGTCATCATGAATTATGGTTATATAAGTATTAATGCATGCCTTCTGTCCTTTGCCAAATTGTATACCCAATGGGTATTGATATATAAAACATAGGGCTGTCCCTTCAGAGGACTATCAGAAGTCCTTACATGTATTTGTGTTTAATGAATATGTATTGTATAAATATATCCTCAGGTGTGATTACATTGGATTCTGTTCAATTATAATAGGGCCCTAAGCTAAAAGTCAGTAACTAGGAGTCCTACTCTTAAAATCACTGTTAGATATATATTGGATGGACCATTTAAACTCTTAAAGCATTTGTATTTTAAAACAGAAATATCTGGATTACCTGTATCACTGGATTGTTGTGAGAATAAAGTGAAATAGTGGTTTTATAATGAAAATCTCAGCATTAGAAAAAATCCAAGGTCTCCTTGATCATCTATCCATTGCTCAAAATTTCCATATACCAACATCTTGATAAGTAAACTATAAACTTATACATAAGAATTTCCAGAGGTATAAAAATCTCAATCCAGTATGGAAACCCATTTTATGTTTGTGCAGCTCTGAACATTGTTAATGAGTGGGCACACAGTGAAATCTATATTACGCCACTTCATAATGAATAGTTTGTTATATCTGACCGGTGATTGGTTACTAACCTCCAAAGTAGGCTCACTCTGGTCATTTCATAAATTGCTCAATAACTCAACCTCACATTTTACAGGATTGGATTGTTTGGACCATATTGATAATGTTATTCCAAGATTCTTTAATCTTAACTAATCCTCACAATGCTTCCATGAACTATAAAAAGTATTTTGTACCTTCTGGCTTTAGTATATGCAGTATGTTGTGCTAGAAAGAGTGTTGTATAATTAGTGAGTCTCACATTTGAGTCACTTAACCGCTGTAGTCAAACCAAACCTATCCCAAACAGCCTTGGTCATGAACTAATAAGTCATGTATATGAAAACATTTTCAAAGCACCATAACCAATAAAAAGGACTATTGTTATAAAACCTCAGTCACATTTTGCTTCCTTGTTTTGCTTTGAGCATAAAGAAACAATAAATTTCAAAGCAAAACTAATTTTGAATTGCTAAAACTTACACTCTCTGAGTATGTTCTAGACAAGGGTAGTATTAATTCATACATATCTCTCTTCCAGATTTAACTATACTCTCTTTTGAAAAAAAAATAGCTGTGAGACTAAACTGTTTGGTAATTTTCTATCACAGTAGACCTGGGCCAGAACTGACTGCCTTCCGTCCCTACCTGCATTTATGTGTACCTCTCTTTATCAAAAACAATAGGCAGTTGGAGCAACTTTAAATGTGAAAATTATGAGGTGTTCAATGAATTTCAGAAAACTTAAAAATCTCTAGCATCATCATAGCAGAATTACAGATAATATAATGCATAACACACAAAAAAATGTTCATTTCACCAAATCATGGCCACATAAATATTCATATTAGCCTAAATCTAAGCCTCTCTAGACATCCGCCACTTGAGCCCTTCTTATATTACTAGTATAACCAGGCAACTCAAAAGATCCCAAATAATCAGGAATATTTAATCTTCCAAAACCTGGAATTATAACTGGGAATCTGCTGAGTGCATAATAAGACATATGTCAACCAATGTAAAGGATGCTTACCTTCTGTGTGCACAGCTGACACATAGGTCCAGTTGTACCTCTTCACTATGTCCACCATGGCCCGTGCCTGCTGAGCATCTGAAGGCACAACCCTCATGAAGTACTTGAACAGAGTCTTGTCACTCAGATCCATGCTTGTTGCCGAGTAAGCAATCTGAGGTATGTTGAAAAGCTGGAGCAAGTTCTGGACCTGAATGGCCACAGAACTGGAACCAGGCCCAATGACCCCTACGATGGGCTTTTTGGAGCGGAAGGAAGAGGAAGACCCATCCACGCAGCGCACCAAACCTTCTTCTTCTTCTGAAGAAATGAGAGAGTCCCTTATGAATTCAATGCTCTGCTCTAGGGCCACAGCCGAATGCCAGCAGGAATCCCTTATCTCGCAGCCCAGTGTGATGTTGGGCAAGAGTGTGGGGTCTGAGTTGATCCTTTCCAGAGTATGCAGCATGGCCTCCACTCTCTGAATGCCATACTGTTCACGAACTGCCCCACACTTCCTCTCATGAACTTTGTCCACCGTGGGCTGGTGGTGGACAGAAAAGAGAGCTCCAATAATGATGTCACCTGGCATGTGAGCCACCACTCTCCTCTCACTGGATTGTGCACTCCCACGGACATCTTCTTTCAAAAGCAGAACTGACAGGATCAACAGAAGGACCATTTTAGGAAAGGAGTTCAAGCTAATAAAGATAGCATGGTGGGGAAAATTTAGGAGAGTTCTGATAGATAGAATCAAACAACGTCCTATGTTGAGTGGCAAACCAAGGAATTAGCCAGTAATTTAGATGTGCTTTCTAAAGGACCACCATGTCCCCACGTACCATTTAATTAGTTGCATCCTTGTGATCATGATCTTCAAAACCTGGAAAAAAAATAGCATGGGTATTTAACAACGTAAGTACAACCAGTTTGGGAAGCTCTAATGGTCTATACTAGTAGACTTTGATGATATAGATTAGGAATATAATCTTTTTGAAAAAACAATCTAAAAATCCTTAAGACTCTCCTTTGTCTCTTTTGTAATTTGATGAAACAATCCAATAGAGTTTCTTGATCCTACTTTACTTAAATTAATATTTTTTTCATTTGTTCATCTGAGTACACAAAAGCAAATCTTATGTGTGGTAGGCCAAATGATATTTTTGTGTGGAGATGAGAGAAAGCATCCTAAAAACAAAACTATGCCACAAACAGAAAACTTTAGGGAGTATGCAACCCAAAATAACAAGCCTTAGTTATCTCTGGGTGATAGTATTTTGTGTTTTAGAAATACATTTTATTTCTTTCCGAATTTTCAGCATTTTCAGCATTATCAACTATGCAATCACAAAAATAAAGTGACTTTTTAATAAAGGTTACATAACCCCTCTTTAAATGCAATGTAAGGCAAGCTGAACCATCTTCCCAATAAGTAAGTATTATGTCTAGTTTCCATATAATATAGAACAAAGACATATGAGGCCAGGTAGGTATTCCCAAGCTAAATGAACTATAGGAAAGAAGGAATAGGGTTGGGGTATTGCAGAGTAAAATGTTCCCTAACTAGGTAGAAAAACAAAGTGAAATGGGCACCGGTTTTTGGCAAAATTAATATTTAGTTCAAATTCCAGTTCTGCTATTAAGAATTATTAATAAATTTTTCAACCTCTCAGTACCAGAATTTCCTCACCTGAAAAGTCCCATCAGATGTACTAGGCTACCCTTATGGGAATCAACATAAGATATCAACTATGCAAATGTTTTGTATATTGAATAGGACTATACATAGTCAAGACATGACCTTTTCTGTTATTACATTTCCAAGGGCATTCTGTAGCTAGGTGGTGAGGACAGAAAATTCTCTGGCAACCCACTCAGTCCTCCAGAGTCTTCAGAGTAATTACAGAGTCTTGTAATAAAATTCACAGTAATCAGTCCTCTATCTCTGATCCAGGAAAAAAATATGCCGTATCACAAAGACTCCAAGGCTGGAAGGATGCATGTTTAGAACTACCCTTCCAAGTAGAAACTTAGTACAGCTTTGACTGTAGTCATCTATTTCAGTTTAAACCCCCAGGAGGAAGGAAATTTGTCCCAAATTGCCTATAGCAAATTCTAGCAGTTTGTAAAAGGGAACTGACAAATTAGTGATTTGGGTTATTAAAAGAAATGTATAAGAGACTTATTTAGTATGTTATCCTCTCTGCCAGCCAAGGATCTCAAATTATTTTCAAGTGACTAACTCCCTAAGCAACACCTTTCAAAGGCAGGTGATGCTTCTTCAGGAATTTATACAAGTATGATGCTTCTTCAAGAATACTAATGGTTTTCAAAACCCACCAGATCTATAAAAATTCTAGTCCACACACCAACTGAAGATGACCTGAATCACAGTTCTAATCACTCCCCACCCCCCACCATTTCTATCACTGCCTTCTACTATTTTCCTGTGACAACAGAGAAAGGCTGCCTTGCATAGTGCCAAACATTAAAATAAAAAAGCTTATCAAATAACTAGATGTTCTAAGATGTTCTAAGTGTTTAGCAATATTTAGGGCAAAAAATCAGTTTGGGTATGGAAGTTGGCATTGTAGACAGGGGCAGGGAACAAAGACTGATATTAATTTTCTCATTTGGGAAATTATCTGAATATTCTCAAGCTTTCCCTTCACTTGCTTAGACCAAAGACCTAGAGACCAATGCTTATTCTCATGTGAATTCTACTGCAGACAAAAAAAAATGTGTGTGTGTGTATATATATATATATATATGGTATATATGTATATATATGTGTATATATATATATATGGTAAAAGAAATCACAATGTCTTATTAAATGCAGAATGTTAGTGAGCAAACTCAATAAGAAAACAGGACTCATTTTTATTACATAAGAGCATCAAAAGAGAATCAAAGTGATAAGCAAGACTACAAGCGGCCTATCAACATGGTGAAACAAAAATACCCCATGAATTTTATTTGTTAGAATTATTTTAGACAAGCCCTGTATATTGAGACATAGTCAATACACACACACACACACACACACACACATAAAACACTGAAATATTGTCTTCCAGTTATAAGCTAAATTAATCTTTTAACTCATTCAAGAAATATCTACTTACTATCGAGTGGGAAAGACTAATATAACAAAGAAGTGCAATGATGTACATTGATAATTGCCATCATTATCTTTCACTAGAACACCCATCATACACCAGGCACTTGTTCATTAACTCATTTAACAAATATTTATGGCATGCCTATGCTATGACTCTGTCCTGGAAATTAAGTATTGAAGAGAGAACAGGTGATACATGCTTTCTATAGGGCTCACAGATCAGTACTCTAAAAGGTGACTTTAGCTAGAGCCTGGTAAATGCAAAGAACAATAAAATAAAGAAGGCAGTCATGTGAAAAGGATGGCTAGAGCATAAATAATGGGAGCAGTCATGGTACAAAATGAGGTTGCAAAAATAAAGGGCCAGACCATGTAGGTTCTTAAAAGGAATTTGGATGTTAAATGCAACAGAAAATCATTGAGGAGATATAAACAAACAACTGGCACAATTCGATCTTACAAAAGATTGTTCTAGGTGCTCACTGTTCTGGATAATGGACAGAAGAAATCTGATTAGGAAACATAAATAATCTAAGTAAGGAATTACAGTGGCTTAGCTATTATTGGGGACAGCAGATATAGAAGGAAGTGGACACAATCAGATATATTTTGCAAGTAGAATCAATGGGACTTGTGATGGACTGGATGTGGGTTATAAGGTAGAGAGAAGTTAGGGTCTACTCCTAGGTTTTGAGTCTAAAAACTAGTGTATTTTACCATTAAAAGATATGGGACAGACTGGTACAGAAACAGATGGAGGCAGAGAAAAACTTAATTTTCTCCTGAACATGTTAAATGTGAGATAATATTTTTTAAGATTTTATTTATTTATTTGACAGACAGAGAGTACAAGCAGGGGGAGTGACAGAGGGAGAAGCAGACTCCCCGCTGAGCAAGGAGCCCTATGCGGAACTTGATCCCCAGATCCTGGGATCATGACCTGAGCCTAAGAGAGACCCTTAATCAACTGAGCCACCCAGGCATCCCGAAGTGAGATACTTTCAAAGCACCTAGGTGGAGGTGCCAAACAGGAGGATGGATATATAAGGCTGGACCAAGAGGAGTGTTTTGGGTTAGAGATATAAACTGAGGGTCACCAATGCATAAAATCTTGGCAATGAATATAATCAACTGGAGAGCAAGTATAAATAAAGAAAAGGTAGAGCTGAGTATTAAGCCCCACAGAGAGGTCAGATTGTGGAAAAGCCAGCTAAAGAAACAAAGGCAAGTCATAAAGTAAGGAGAGAACATAAGAACATGTGATGGAAGAGGAACCAGAAGAGAATGTCCTGGGCAATTTATATTTACAGACACGCACAGGGCTTTCATGTTGCAAATAATAAAATGCATCCTGTTCTCCCAAAGATATTATTTTCTATGTGCACTGAGTATCTGTGTGTGGATGTGTCTGGGTGTGGCATGTGTGTGGCAATAATCCTTATAACAACCTTGAGATGTAAATATTATTTTATTATCTCTATTTTACAAATGATGTAATGGGTTTTGATAAGTTAAAAATTGGTCAGTCACTCATAGCATAACATATAAAGGTGTCGAATCACTGTACCGTACACCTGAAACTAATGTAACATTGTGTGCCAACTATACTTAAATAAACAAATAAACAAACAAATAAATAAAACTAGCCAATCCCTTATGTCTATGCTTAGTGACTCCATCACATACTCTTTTCATTATCCCTTGCTGCCTTACTGCTCCTTCCTTCAAGAAAGGTATTTCACAAGGCCATAAAAAAATGAGAAGGGCCACCCAAACATAGTTTGAACATCCCAGGGATATAGAGCCCTACAGGAATTTCCTTAAAAACCAGAGGGTGGAGAGGAGGAGCAAGATGCAGAGGAGTAGGAGATTTAAATTTCGTCTGGTCCCAGGAATTCAGCTGGATAGGGATCAAACCATTCTGAACACCTACAAACTCAACAGGAGATCGAAGAAAAGAACAGCAGCAACTCTCTGAAGAAAAAAGCAACCACTTTCTGGAAGGTAGGACGTGCAGAGAAGTGAATCAGAGGCGATATTCAGGAGGATAGACGGCGGGGGGGGGGGCCTCCCTCCACCGCTACTGGCAAGTGATACAGCAGCAGAGCACAAAATCGGAACGCTTAGAAGTCCGCTCTGCTGAGGGACATTGCTCCAGTGGCTAAGCAGGGGGTGGAACCCTCACTGGGACAGTGTGGTCTCAGGACCCTTGGGGTCACAGAAAGACCGGGGGTGCCTGAGTGTGGCAGAGCTCCCAGGTATCGGAGCAGGGAAGCCGGCTGTAGAGACAGAGCCGAGGAGCGGGCTCTCAGCTCGGGGTTGCCATAAACCATGATCCGCAGCATAGTTGGGCCACTGCTCCTCCAGGAGGGACCCAACAAGTGGCAGATCCGGGGAGATTCCCCTTCCTCCCCCGGGGAGAAGCAGCGCGGGAGTGCACCGCAGGGATCTGCTGGGTTTGGAGACTCCACATGGGGTCAGGTGCCAGAGACAGAAACGCTCGGTCACAGGCCGGGTGAGCACAGAATGCAGCCGGAGACGGGGAGACGGGAGTGACTGACTGCTTTTCTCTGGGGGTCACTGAGGAGTGGGGCCCCGAGTTCTCGGCTCCTCTGGGGAGGAGATTGGGAGGCCGCCATTTTCACTTTCGACCTCCAAAGCTGTACAGAAAGCTTGCAGGGAACAAAAGCTCCCGAGAGCAAACCTGAGCCAATTCCTTAGCCCGGACCCGGCAAGGGCGGGGCAATTCCACCTCTGGCAAAGACATTTGAGAACCACAGCAACAGGCCCCTCCCCCAGAAGATCAGCAAGAACCGCCAGCCAAGACCAAGTTTACTGATCAATGAGAACGGCAGAACTCCAGCGCTAGGGGAATACTGCACATAGAATTCATGGCCTTTTCCCCATGATTCTTTAGTCTTTCAAAGTTAATTTTTAAATTTTTTTTCTTTTTCTATTTTTTTTTTGAATTTTTCTACTTCCCTTTTTCAACCAACATCTTATCAATCCCTTTTTTAAAAATCTTTTTTATTTTTCATTTTTAGAGTCATATTCTATCCCTTCATAGTAGTTAACCTTATTTTTGGTATATATATAAGTTGTTCTCTCTTTAAAATTTTGGGATACAGTTTCTTCTAATAGAGCAAAATATACCCAAAATCTCTAGTGTATGGCTTTGTTCTAGTCTCCTGCCTGATCACATTCTCTCCTTTTATTTTTTTTTTAATTTCTCTTCTTTCTTTTTTCAACCAACTTCTTATCAATTCCTTTTATAAAATCTTTTATAATTTTAACTTTACAGTCATATTCCATCCCTTCATCGTATTTACCCTTATTTTTGTACATATATAAGTTTTTCTTTCCTTAAAATTTGGGAGGCAGTTTCTTCTAAGACCAAAATACGCCCAAAATCTAGTGAATGGCACTGATCTATTCACCAGCCTGATCATATTTGATCATATCCTTTTCTTCTTCTTCTTTTTTTCTTTTTTCTTTCTTTCTCTTTCTTTTCCCCAGGTTTCGGGTCTCTTCTGATTTGTTCAGTGTATATTTTTCTGGGGACATTGTTATCCTGTTAGCATTTTGTTCTCTCATTCATCTGTTCTCCTCTGGACAAACTGACAAGATGGAAAAATCACCTCAAAAAAAAGAACAAGAGGCAGTACTGACTGCCAGGGACCTAATCAATACGTACATTAGTAAGATGTCAGACCTAAAGTTCAGAATGACGATTATAAAGATACCAGCTGGGCTTGAAAAAAGCATGGAAGATACTAGAGAAACCCTTTCTGGAGAAATAAAAGAACTAAAATCTAACCAAGTCGAAATCAAAAAGGCTATTAATGAGGTGCAATCAAGAATGGAGCCTCTATTGTGGACATTGCTGCTATAAACATCAGGGTGCACATACCCCCTCTGTTGAATCACAGACCTGTACCTCTGAAACAAATAATACATTATATGTTAAAAAAAAAAAAAAAAAGGGAAGATAGCAGGAAGGGAAAAATGAAGGGGGGGAATTTGGAGGGGGAGACGAACCATGAGAGACTATGGATTCTGAGAAACAAACTGAGGGTTCTAGAGGGGAGGGGGAGGGGGGATGGGTTAGCCTGGTGATGGGTATTAAAGAGGGCACGTATTCAATGGAGCATTGGGTGTTATATGCAAACAATGAATCATGGAACACTACATCAAAAACTAATGATGTAATGTATGGTGATTAACATAACATAATAAAAAAAAGAAAACAAAAAAGAAACTTCAGAAGGAACCAACCTTATAAACACCTTAATCTCAGAATTCTATTGCCCAGAATTGTGAGAGAATACAGTTCTACTGTTTTAACCTTCTGGAAAAAAAAAAAAAAAAGGAAATGGAGGCTCTAACTGCTAGGGTAAATGTGGCAGAAGAGAAATCAGTGATATAGAAGACCAAATGATGGAGAATAAAGAAGCTGAGAAAAAGAGAGATAAACAACTACTGGATCACAAGGGCAGAATTCGAGAGATAAGTGACACCATAAGATGAAACAACATTAGAATAATTGAGATCCCAGAAGAAGAAAGAGAGAGAGGGGCAGAAGGTATATTGGAGCAAATTATAGCAGAGAACTTCCCTAATTTGGGGAAGGAAACAGGCATCAAAATCCAGGAGGCACAGAGAACCCCCCTCAAAATCAATAAAAATATGTCAACACCCCAACATCTAATAGTAGAACTTACAAATCTCAGAGACAAAGAGAAAACCCTGAAAGCTCGGGACAAGAGGTCTGTAACCTACAATGGTAGAAACATTAGACTGGCAACAGACCTAACCACAGAGACCTGGCAGGCCAGAAAGGACTGGCATCATAGATTCAGAGTATTAAACAAGAACAATATGCAGCCAAGAATACTATATCCAGCTAGGCTGTCAATGAAAATAGAAGGAGAGATCAAAAGCTTCCAGGACAAACAAAAACTAAAGGAATTTGCAAACACAAAACCAGCCCTACAAGAAATATTGAAAGGGGTCCTCTAAGCAAAGAGAGAGTTTAAAAGTAACATAGACCAGAAAGGAACACAGACAATATACAGTAACAGTCACCTTACAGGCACTAAATTCATAACGTTCAATAGTTACCCTGAATGTAAATGGGCTAAATGCCCCAAACAAAAGACACAGGCTATCAGATTGGATAAAAAAACAAGACCCAACAATATGCTGTCCGCAAGAGACTCATTTTAGACCCAAAGACACCCCCAGATTGAAAGTGAGGGGGTGGAAAACAATTTACCATGCTAATGGACACCAAAAGAAAACTGGGGTGGCAATCCTTATATCAGATAAATTAGATTTTAACCCAAAGACTATAATAAGAGATGAGGAAGGACACTTATATCCTACTTAAAGGGTCTATCCAACAAGAAGATCTAACAATTGTAAATATCTGTGCCCCTAACATGGGAGCAGCCAATTATAGAAGCCAATTAATAACAAAAGCAAAGAAACGCATTGACAACAATACAGTAATAGTAGGGGACTTTAACACTCCCCTCACTGTAATGGACAGATCATCTAAGCAAAATATCAACAAGGAAGTAATGGCGTTAAATGACACACTGGACCAGTTGGACTTCACAGATATATTCAGAACATTCCATCCCAAAGCAACAGAATACACATTTTTCTCTAGTCCCCCTGGAACATTCTCCAGAATAGATCACATCCTAGGTCACAAATCAGGTCTCAGCCAGTACCAAAAGACTGGGATCATTCCCTGCATATTTTCAGACCACGATGTTTTGAAACTAGAACTCAATCACAAGAGGAAAGTTGGAAAGAACTCAAATACAAGGAGGCTAAAGAGCATCCTACTAAAGAATGAATGGACCAACCAGGAAATTAAAGAAGAATTAAAAAAATTCATGGAAACAAATGAAAATGAAAACACAACTCTTCAAAATCTTTGGGATGCAGCAAAGGCAGTCCTAAGAGGAAACTATATAGCAATACAAGCCTTTCTCAAGAAACAAGAAAGGTCTCAAATACATAACCTAACCCTACACCTAAAGGAGCTGGAGAAAGAACAGCAAATAATGCCTAAATCCAATAGGAGAAGAGAAATAACAAAGATCAGAGCAGAAATCAATGAAATAGAAACCAAAAGAACAGTAGAACAGATCAACAAAACTAGGAGCTGGTTCTTTGAAAGAATTAACAAAATTGATAAACTCCTGGCCAGACTTATCAAAAAGAAAAATGAACAAAATAATTAAAATCATGAATGAAAGAGGAGAGATCACAACCAACACCAAAGAAATACAAACAATTATAAGAACATATTAGATAATCTGGAAGAAATGGATGCATTCCTAGAGATGTATCAACTATCAAACTGAACCAGAAAGAAATAGAAAACCTGCACAGACCCATAACCAGTAAGGAGATTGAAGCAGTCATCAAAAATCTCCCAACAAACAAGAGCCCAGGGCCAGACAGCTTCCCATGGGAATTCTACCAAACATTTAAAGAAGAACTAATACCTATTCTTCTGAAACTGTTCCAAAAAATAGAAATGGAAGCAAAATTCCCAAACTTATTTTACAAGGCTAGCATTACCTTGATCCCAAAACCAAAGACCCCATCAAAAAGGAGAATTACAGACCAATATCCCTGATGAACATGGATGCAAAAATTCTCACCAAATTACTAGCCAATAGGATCCAACAGTACATTAAAAGGATTATTCACCACGACCAAGTGGGATTTATTCCTGGGCTGCAAGGTTGGTTCAATATCCACAAATCAATCAATGTGATACATTAATAAAAGAAAGAACAAGAACCATATGATCCTCTCAATAGATGCAGAAAAAGCATTTGACCAAGTACAGCATCCTTTCTTGATCAAAACTCTTCAAAGGATAGGGAGAGAGGGTACATACCTCAATATCATAAAAGCCATCTATGAAAAACCCACAGCGAATATCATTCTCAAAGGGGAAAAACTGAGGTCCTAAGGTCGTAGGGTAGCTCCCTGACCCCCTAAGGTGAGGATCAGCACAGGAATTCCACTATCACCACTGCTATTCAACATAGTACTAGAAATCCTAGCCACAGCAATCAGACAACAAGAAGAAATAAAAGGCATCCAAATCGGCAAAGAAGTCAAACTCTCACTCTTTGCAGATGATATGATACTTTATGTGGAAAACCCAAAAAACTCCACCCCAACACTGCTAGAACTCATACAGGAATTCAGTAAAGGGGCAGGATATAAAAGCAATGCACAGAAACCAGTGGCATTTCTATACACCAACAACAAGACAGAAGACAGAGGAATTAAGGAGTCGATCCCATTTACAACTGCACCCAAAACCATAAGATACTAGGAATAAATCTAACCAAAGAGGCAAAGAATCTGTACTCAGTAAACTATGAAATACTCATGAAAGAAATTGAGGAAGACACAAAGAAATGGAAAAACATTCCATGCTCATGGATTGGAAGAACAAATATTGTGAAGACGTCAATGCTACCTAGAGCAATTACATACTTAATGCAATCCCTATCAAAATACCACCCACTTTTTTCAAAGAAATGGAACAAATAATCCTAAAATTTGTATGGAACCAGAAAAGACTCCAAATAGCCAGAGGAACGTTGGAAAAGAAAAGCAAAGCTGGTGGCATCACAATTCCCGACTTCAAGCTCTATTACAAAACTGCAATCAAGACAGGATGGTACTGGCATGAAAACAGACACCTACATCAATGGAACAGAATAGAGAGCCCAGAAAAGGACCCTCAACTCTATGGTCAACTCATCTTCGACAAAGCAGGAAAGAATGTCCAATGGAAAAAAGACAGTCTCTTCAACAAATGGTGTTGGGAAAATTGGACAGCCACATGCAGAGGAATGAAACTGGACCATTTCCTTATACCACACACAAAAATAGACTCAAAATGGTTGAAAGACCTAAATGTGAGACAGGAGTCCATCAAAATCCTAAAGGAGAACACAGGCAGCAACCTCTTCGACCTCAGCCGCAACAACTTCTTCCTAGAAACATCACCAAAGGCAAGGGAAACAAGGGCAAAAATGAACTATTGGGACTTCATCAAGATAAAAAGCTTTTGCACAGCAAAGGAAACAGTCAACAAAACCAAAAGACAACCAACAGAATGGGAGAAGATATTTGCAAATGACATATCAGATAAAGGGCTAGTATCCAAAATCTATAAAGAACTTATCAAACTCAACACCCAAAGAACAAATGATCCAATCAAGAAATGGGCAGAAGACATGAACAGACATTTTTCCAAAGAAGACATCCAAATGGCCAACAGACACATGAAAAAGTGCTCAACATCACTCGGCAACAGGGAAATCCAAATCAAAACCTCAATGAGATACCACCTCACACCAGTCAGAATGGCTCAAATGAACAAGTCAGGAAATGACAGATGTTGGCAGGGATGTGGAGAAAGGGGAACCCTCCTACACTGTTGGTGGGAATGCAAGCTGGTGCAGCCACTCTGGAAAACAGTATGGAGGCTTCTCAAAAAGTTGAAAATAGAGCTACCCTACGACCCAGCAATTGCACTACTGGGTATTTACCCCAAAGATACTAATGTAGTGAACTGAAGGGGTATGTGCACCCCAATGTTTATAGCAGCAATGTTCACAACAGCTAAACTATGGAAAGAGCCTAGATGTCCATCAACAGATGAATGGATAAAGAAGACGTGGTGTATATGTGTGTGTGTGTGTGTGTGTGTGTGTATATATATATATATATACACACACACACACACAATGGAATATTATGCAGCCATAAAAAAAAACACAACAAAATCTTGCCAATTGCAACAACGTGGATGGAACTAGAAGGTATTATGCTAAGCAAAATAAGTCAATCAGAGAAAGACATATATCATATGATCTCACTGATATGAGGAATTCTTAATCTCAGGAAACAAACTGAGGGTTGCTGGAGTGGTGGGGGGTGGGAGGGATGGGGTGGCTGGGTGATAGACATTGGGGAGGGTATGTGCTATGCTGAGCGCTGTGAATTGTATAAGACTGATGAATCACAGACCTGTACCTCTGAAACAAATAATACATTACATGTTTAAGAAAAAAAAAAGAAGAAGATAGTAGGAAGGGAAAAACAAAGGGGGGAAATCAGTGGGGGAGACGAACCATGAGAGACTATGGTCTCTGAGAAACAAATTGAGGGTTCTAGACGGGAGGAGGGTGGGGGAATGGGTTAGCCTGGTGATGGGTATTAAAGAGGGCACGTATTGAATGGATCACTGGGTGTTATATGCAAACAATTAATCATGGAACACTACATCAAAAAATAAATAAATAAATTAGTTAAAAACAAAAACAGAGGGTGAAGAAAATTCCAGGAAAAGAAATGATTCAGTACTTAGAATGTAGAAATGTGTATGATTGTCTAGTACAAAGGTATTTATATTGCCCTGGCTTCCCCCACTAGATTATGGCCTGCCAGATTATAAAGCAATGACTGCTTCATGATCTGCTGTGGATGCACAAAATGGCTGTATTTTATCAATATTAGCTATGAAGCTCACATATCTGAAAAATACATTCTGAAATAAATTATGACTTGGAAACTTGACAGAATTGTGCTACAACTTAGCTTACTATAAGGTTAAACAAATGATCCCATATGCTCCCCAAATACCAGAAATTAATCGAACATAAATTCCAAATAGACCAGTGAGGTATACACTAGCTCTAGCACCATCATTCATTTGTCCAATACATGTTTATCAAGTAACTATTATGTACCAAGCACTGTTCTAGGCCCTGAGGTTTCAGTTATGGGCAAAGCAGACATACATCCATGCCCTTCTAAAGCTTATACTCTAAAGGGGGTTGTCAGACTATAAACAACATAAGGAGGTAAAATATTGTATGTACACAGTAATAAGGGTTAAAAAGAAGAATAGAGCAGGGATAGAAGACAGAAAGTGTCAGAGATGTAGAAAATTTTAATAATGTAGCCAAAGAAGTATACATGTTAAAAGTAAAATCTGGGTAAAGACCTAAAAGAAGTAAGAGAATGAGTCGTGCAAATATCTACAGAAAGAACATTCTAGGTAAAGGCAAAATCAAATGCAAAGCCCCTGGCGCAGACTTCTGCTTCGTATGTTAAGGAACAGCAAGGAAGGTAGTGTGACTCTAGTGCGGTAAAACTGGGGAGAGAGGAAGTGATGTCGAGGGATAGTACGATCATGTGGATTCTTTTTGGACTTTAACAGACTGGGCTTTAATATCACATGAAAGTGATTTTCCAGAAGAGTTTTCAATAGAAAGCAGACACGCAATGACCAGCATTTCAACAAGAATTAAGGCACAAAGGCAGAACTGAGGGGGCAGTTAGGAAATGACTGCAAAAATCCTGGTGGGAGAGATGACAGGGGCTTGGATCAGGAGACATGGCCCTATCAGTGGAGAGAATTAGTGGAAGATTGGGCAGAAAAGTATGCGGTCAGATCTGACTTGGGATGTGAAGGAAAGATAAGGCTCAATGAAGACACTAAGGTTTTCGGCAGGAGCAAATAAAAGATGGTACCACGTTGACTGAGGTGGAGAAACCTGCGGAGGAGCAGATTTGCGTGGACTTAACAGAAATTAGTTTTGATGTGTCAATTTTTAGATACTAAGCAGCTGGATATAGGCGGCTAAATTTCTGAGAGAGGTCTGCATAGGAGATATAAATGGGGGAAGCATCACTATCCAGGTACTATTTTTTGTAAACCATGAAACTAAATGAAATCACCTAGAAAGTGCAGATAGAAGGGAAACTAGTTGTGAGACTGAGTCCCAGGGAATTCCAATGGTTAAGTTCCCAGAGATAAGGAGAAACCAGCAAAGGAGACTGGAAAAATTTTTGATATAATTTAAAATATAAATATGATATAAATATAAAATACTGAGTGTGTATGCATGCAAGGGATCTGGAAACATACACACTGACATTAATAGGATGTTCTCTGAGTGGTGGGAATATGTGTAACTTTTCATTTCTTCTTTGCCTTTATCTATGTTTTCTAAATTTCTACATTTACTGTGAAAATATATTATTTGTGATATTAGTTTAAGTGTGGGACTGAGGGATATCTGCCTTCTAAATTTCTGCCCCAGTGTCCCCTGTGGCTCTTATCTCCTTTGAATCTGCCCTTCCTTGGGAGTCTACTAGTCAAGCAAATTTGTGTTCCCTCCAGGTATACACTGCTTTACCCAATGGTTTTGTTAATGCTGCTTCTGATCCCTTACCTACTCTTGCTTCAATAGCCTTTATGGCAGTTTTTAAGAGCATGGGCTGGAATCAAGCGGACCTGGGTTTGAATCCTAATACTGCCATTTGTTGGCTATGTGCCCTTGGTCACTTAGCCTCTTTGAGCCTAATTGGAATGACAACAGTATCACTCTAAAGAGTTTTAATGAGGATTGAATGAGATAATATTTTAAAATAGTCCTTTTATAAAATCGTCCCAGATCCTTCACCTTGTAGTATTTGCTCTATTCCCTGAATTCATGTGACATTTTTATTGATACTTTGTATTTATTACTAAGCTAATATTATAGCTATTTATACATGTTTTATCTTCCAACAGACTTTGGATCCCTTAAAGGTTAAATTGGTACTCTATACAGCACCTGGTATAATCCTTGCACAAAACAGATGTTCAATAAATTCTGCTTAATGAATAATATAGTGAATTGCCTCCACTGGGCTTTCTGGTCAACTACCTGATTGAGGTTCCAAGATAGCATCCCTCGCCCCACCCTGGAAAATTGAAAGATGGATAATAAAACTCCCTCATCCAATGGGCTCAGGCAACAGAGGTCCTCAAAAAGAGAATCAGGGACTGACAACGTAGCAGGCAGAAACCTTCAGTGTTCCTCATGGCTTTTCAAAATATTAAGGAAAATAGCATCACAGAACTAGAGAGAGCCCTGTAGATAACTCAGTTTAATTGAGACTCACAAAGATTAAATAATTTTTGGCAGGCCTGGGACCAGAACCCAGCAAAATGCCATCTCAAAACCCAGGTTTAATCACATTCTACAACTTGGTATCTGCTCTTCCATTATTTTCTAAACATATAATTTTTTATCATATTTTAAAATCCAAATAGTGTTAGTATGAAATCTATATCAATATATTTTATTCTTCTCTATATATTGTAAATATCTTTCCATATTGGTTCATTTTGTTGATGGGGACAACAATAACAATAATTAAAATACAGAGAGAGATTACCACATGCTAGGCACTATGTTTAGTGTTTCACGTGAAATATCAATTGTCATAAAAAGGTGTAAGATAAACAATTTTATGCATATTTTATAGATGAGAGATCTGAGGCTCTGACAGATGGGATGGTTTGGTTAATATTCTAAAGCAAGTGACTATCAGAGCCAAGATTCACACTCAGAACATCCATTTCTTTTTAACAACTGCATAGCATTCAACTATATTATTATACCAAAAGTTATTTAATTATCTCCTATTAGTAGATATTTAGATTGTTTATAGATTTTCCTACTGTTATAAATAATATTGTACTTAACTTACTTTTGAAAGTATTTCTATAGGACAAATGCATGATATTGCTGGCATAAGCATTTTCACATTTTACTATCAATTTAGATTTTAAAAGGTAACATCAACTTCCTACACAAGTTCATGGGTGAGGCCATTTCTCCTTAGCTATCCCACCAGGAGGTATATTCATTTACTTAACAAGAGTCTTGGAGAAAAAAAAAAAAAAGGATGGGAAATAGTAATACCATATTACTTTTTCAGTTTACAGAATCTTTTCCCATTATTAATCCCACTTCAACCTACAACAAAATTACTGCCAAGAACATCTGATTATCCCATGTCATGTATCAGGAAATAGTCTCCAAGAGAATAAATTATTTGCTTTAAGTTATAATTCTGAGGTAGTAGAGGTTATAGATTGGTAGCAAAAAAAAAAAAAATTAGGTTCTTGTTATAGATAAGGAATAGGACTTAAAAAGCTTTCAAAATGTTATAGATCTACAACCTAAAATATGGAGAGCTTTAATTCAATCAAAAGCAGTAAATGATAGTTTACATAAATAGTGTAACTTACATAATAGGTTGGTTTAGGGTCTTATTTTCAGAACCACCAGTCTGCTTTATTCAATAGTATATTTCTTGGCTCATAGCATAAAAAAATTAATCACTCCCCCATTATAGAAAACAGTAGACACATATTTAATATGCATAAAAGTATTTTGCTTCCGGTCATACAGTCTTATTGTATCCTAAATGAAGAAAAAATGTTGGTGGGTAGAATCTGCATAAATGGCAACTTACACTGCAACCAGATTCACAGCTCACATTGTCTTTTATTTTCAACAATCTTCTCAAACATTGACCATCTTTCTGGCACAGATGTCTCTTATATAACTTAATCCCCACACAAGCAAATCACACATTTCAGGACATCAACACTAAAATGATTCCTTCTGCCCGAGCAATAGCCTCATACCAAATAGACAGGGGTGTCAATATTGCATATGCCATGAATGCATTTGATGTATTTTCCTGAAAACAAGTGCATCCCATAGATAAGAGACACTTTGAGGTATGATACCGAGAGCTTTATAGTCTAGGAAAGCTCTATTGTTGTAGCTATCGCAAGCACACATCTGTGACCTTGTAAACAAGAAAGCCCATCACCCTCTCTGTTTAGCCCAGATCCAAAAATATGCCATAGTTTCAACAAAACCCTCTTAAACCAAAAAGGGCCATAAAATAACATTGTACAAAAGTGAAATCTGTTATTTTCTGCATTAATTAAAAGGTGCTGGCACTAGAATAAAACTCACTAAATCATTGTAAATCATTAAATAACTGGTTTAGTAGTCCATGAAGACCTGAAACAGCCTTCTACAGCAAAGCAATAAAAATGATGTAATCTACTGTTAACTAGTCTCAATTTAATTATCAAGCAGGGATTCCAGGCGTCTTCCCATTTTGCAGCCTTCAGCTGCTTTCTTGTTATTTATGGCATACCTTGAAAGACTGTAAAGCATTATCGTGCATATTATATTACTTATCATCAGGTGCTTGAAAATGTGCTTTTGCATTTCTAACTCGATCTCTAGTTACTTATTTTTTTTTTTTTTTTTTTTTTTTTTTTTAAAGATTTTATTTATTTATCTGAGAGAGAGAATGGGAGACAGAGAGCATGAGAGGGGAAGGGTCAGAGGGAGAAGCAGACCCCCTGCTGAGCAGGGAGCCCGATGTGGGACTCGATCCCGGGACTCCAGAATCATGACCTGAGCCGAAGGCAGTTGCTTAACCAACTGAGCCACCCAGGCGCCCGATCTCTAGTTACTTATTAATAGCTAATATTTATTGGGTGACTACTTTGTGCTAAATAATGTATAAGCATTATTTAATATAAGTCTCAAAATGACCCTGTGAGGTAGGTATGATTACTACCTACATTAAATATCTTTAGAAACTGAGGTTTCGAGGTGAAGAATCATGCCAGGAGTCTCATACCTAATATAAATGGCAGAATCAGGACATGAACCCAACTCTCTCTGGCTCCAAAGCCCACACTCAACATAATCAGATGATAATGTCTCCCAAAAGACCAAATGGGTTGGCTGGTTAAACCCTATGCATTGATTGCAAAACATTCTGTAGACTCTCTCTGCTTTCCATTACAAGTTTATGTAATGCCAGCCAACTACATTTAAAAGCCATACAAACCAACTAAGTAAATAGAGGTAACTCTATTTCCTGGAATCATTTAGATCACAGTTCCCCAACCTTAGCACTGTTGACATATTGTTGTGGAGGTTTACTGTCCTGTGCATTGTAGATGTTTAGCAGCATCCCCAGTCTCCAGATGCCAATAGCAAACACACCTCCTCTTAGTTGTAACAAATGAGAATGTCCCCAGACACTGTCAAATGTCCCTTGCAGGTCAAAGTCATCCCCAGCTGAAAACTGCTGATTTATATCCTGGCAAGGTCAACATAAGCATCAAAAAAGAATATAACTAAGAGCTAATCATCTGGATTTGTCAGTCCCAGAACACTTTTTCCTGAAACATCCTAATAATTTAAGGGGAGTAGTTTGGAATAGGTTTGTCTTATCCCTTCTTTACTTTGTAACTTGTTTCTGGCTGTATTATATTGTTTTCAACTTGCAATTTCAATTTGAAAAATACAGATTAAACCCTGAGAGTGAAGGATGATATTGCCTTACATTAAATAAGCATGGTTCTGAGTAGCCATAAGTTGTAATAAATGAATGAGAAGAGATCTTGTGATACACTTTATCATTTCCAAGACCATTTTTAATATGAAATATCAAGTTCATTTTAATTTTAACAAGACAAAGAATATTTTATACAGTAATTATACATTGGTTTTTCAAAATCTCATTTTTATTTTTAAAAAGGTAATTATTATGTTATTTACTTTTTTCTCAGTCTTTAAAGAGATCTACATTATTGTGTTTTAAGGCAAATTGATTTTTAAGAAATATTTTTCAATTATTCCTCTGTAAAATATTATAAATGTAAACAGGCTAATTATTATTATTATTACATTGCCCATTAGCACCATTATGATTATGATCTTTTAATTTTCCTCAGAACATTTATGTTTAAGAGGATAAAGTTTAAGAGCAAAGTTTAAGAGCAATGGCCTATAGCCAGAGTTACTGTGAAAACTGATCATTAGGGAATTATTCATAGGTCTGATATTTTTCTAAGACCAACAGAATAATATCTACATTAAATACATTTTTTCACATCTAAATCTTTCCTTTACATTTCCTAACTAGTTTGACTAAAATAAGAGAAGATATTTGAAACAGCAATTATGTACCAACTACAGGGTTGCTGAGAAGATTAAATTCAGGAACAAGGGAAAGCTAGGAAACATTTGATATTCAAAGGCCTAGATGAGATTAATAGTCACAACTACCGTTTCTACACCGTTAATTGTGGGTCTGGAACTTTGCTTATATTTGTACAATTAATTCACTGTAATTATTCAATGTGCCTTAGAGTGTTACAACCTGTTCCCCATTTTTTTTTTAAAGAGGCTCCGTGCCCAGCATGGAGCATGGAGCCCAACGTGGGGCTTGAGCTTACGACCCTGAGATCAAGACCTGAGCTAACATCAAGAGTGAGACACTTAACTGACTGGGCCACCCAAGTGCCCCCTCCCGCCCCCGCCCCCCCACTCCCCATTTGAAAAATGAGGAAAGCAGAGGCAGAGCAATGTTAAGTAACTCACCCTAGGTTACATAGCTAGTAATCCCATACAGAGATGGGATTCAAACTCAGGCAATCTTGTGCAACGGTCTGCCCTCCCAACCATACCACAACTCACTGGAAACCACAACAAAACAATTCCATGATGTTTAGCCACACCATAGATGAAAAAAGTTACCTAATGTAATGAGAGAGGGTAGTTTGATTTCCAAACCAATCGGATGTGTGTATTTATTTATTTTTCCCATTTCCTTGTCATATGACAGTGGAAGGAAAAAAAAAACAACAACTCAGTTTTAACAACAGAGAACTAAGAACAAATATTGCCTTGCATAATTGTTATGAGGATTAAATAACATCAATGCGCGGCATGGTGCCCGACATGCTCAAGAAAGGGTAGTTGTTGGAGCAGGGATGAGCCTGAACCAAGACTTTTGTTTGGTTCCCCTTCTGATATATAATTCAAACAAGACTAGAACTGATAAAATCTAGATTTTTTTTCTTCCTCTGTTAATTTAAAGGAAATGAAAGCAGGCTATGGCATAATGTTTTTTAGAACTACTTTTTAACTGGCTGAGATGAAGAAATACCAAGAAGATATTGCTTTTTACAAATAGTTGAAAATTCAAAATCAAAATTCAAATTTTATTTTTCACATCATGAACTAAAAAATATTTCTTTTGATGCTCCTATCTTACGTCCTCCTTAGCTCCACTCATTAATGAAAATAATGACTAAATGATGCTTCAGGAAAGCATTAATATTTCTCTGAATTTTAAAAATAACACATATTTTTAAACTATAGGATGTTCCTGCTTTGTAGTAATACACCTTCAGCATAACCAAACTCCAAACAAACTGATTAGCTTTAGCATATCCCAATATAAATAAAAAAATAGTCCTCAGTATTTTATAAAGTTAGTTTATAGCCTATTAAAATAACAGAGCAAAGAGTATAAGGAAGAATAGTTGGATGCATCTCTTTCTTCATCCCATGAGGACAGAAAGCCTGGGAGAGAATGGTATACAAATAAGTACAATATTTTTCATTATTAGTGTTATCTCATATTTTCTACCTGTAATTGCACCTATGCTTTATTGCCATTTACTTTAGTTTTTTTAAATCTAAAATGCTCTGAAAAATTCCATAAAAGAGAATGTAAGACTCCTATAAAATCTTTAATGTGTTTTGAACAAAAATGAGAACATGAGAATTATTAAAATCCTTTAGTCACAAAAGTAATCCATATTTTGTGTTGGTTGGACAAAGTTTTCACTTTGGTGTTTGTCACCATGTCTATACATGGACTATGAAGTGATGGCAGAGGCCTGTGTCTCCCTATGGAAGTAAGTACTTGGATTGTTCAAACATCACCCCCTCTCCCAAATAATCTGAATAAATCCTTTAACAAATCAACATTGCAGTTTGGTTTCTCTTTGAGTACAGCCCACAGCCAAAATACTGCCATGTGATAACAGAGATCTAAGGGGTGCAATGAAAATATCCAAATGATACATCTTGTCAAGCAGAGTGTAAATGACTAGGGAAAGCTTTTCTCTTAAAAGAAGCAGTTACGTGGAAAGTATTGTACCCACAGTCTCCTCCTAAGAAACCCTGAAGGATCTGTCCGGAGTGCTGAAAATGTCCCCACTGGAGAAGGCTTTGTAGGATGTGCATTAACCTGATGAGTTCAGGAAGCAATATTTTCAAGTCCCAAACTAAACAGAAACTGAAATCTATAAAGGACAGAAATAGTCACAACTGATTCTTAAATGTGTAATTCATAGATATAAGAGAGAAATTAAAGGAGAAAATTCCTTGTGCTCTATGATGGTAATGAGGGTCACAAAGCACACCTAACAAGAGGTAGCATGCCTGAACACGCCAAAACTCAAAAGAATGTCTAGAATGTTTTATAACTAAGAGGATTCTACAGAAAACCTTGGCTTAGCCCCACTGGGGGAAGAGGCTGAACATAGTAAAAGGCAATGTTAACTTGGCTGTCTCAAATGGCCAGAAGCCAACATTAAGAATACAGATTAGCTCTGCCCCAGTCTCAAGGGACTCAGAACAATAAAACAATATGTAGGGAATGAAGAAAAAGGTGGAAGGGAGTAGTGCCTTCCCACTGGCCTGTCTCAATTTCTTAGCGGGAAGTAAGGTGTTGGAGAATCTGTTTGGTTACTCAAGCTTACAGTTCAGCTGAGGCAGCACCAGGATTGTGCCTAAATAAGCACAAGTTCTTGTTAACCTCTCCTCAATTTCCCTTCCCCACAGCACCTGCTCCGAAGGGAAATGAGGGCAGTTGGAAATTCCAGCACTAGTTCCAAGAGCCTTCCAGGCAGACTCTTCACTTCCCTTTGTGAGGTCCCAAGTCTGGGTTAGGCTCTGGTCACCAGCTAGCTCATGGACCTGACTGGGGTTCTTTCCCCAAGTCGCTGTAGCCTGGGTTCCCTCCTTGGTACGATACTCAGGCTGCCACTCCCGGGTAAGTAGGAGGCTGTGTTTCCAAAAGGAAAGGTGCATCCACAGGAGAGGAAAGAGCAGGAGGGCGCAGACTGGGTTTCAGAAAGAAGCACGCTAGGCTGAGTGAGAGCTGTGCTTTCAGCACCACCGGCTGTCCCCCCTCCTCCTGCCGCAGGCGCCACGGTCGCGGCATCTTACCGATCTACTGGGAAGCGATTCTCCTTCCTTCCCTCTGCACCTTTTCTTCTCCCAATTCTGAGCCCTCCAGCCCTCCGGTGGTTTGGGGCAGCACAATCTGCATTCTAAACACGCACACCTGGCCTTAGGGAGTGGGAACTCGGATCCGAAGGCATGCAGGATCCCTTTCTCAATCCTTGCATTCATTCCCTCCTTTATATCCCATTGCTCTCGCCTTTTCTCCCAACAGGTTTAACTAAGGCCATCAGCAAATGGAGCGGACTTCAAGCTCAAGGTCTAGCCAGCCCTGTTCCACGCTCTTCCCACTCCCAAACCAAACTGTGAGCTACCCAGCAAGCTGATAGCTCCTACATCCTTCCCGGGCGCGTGGACACTTGGGCACACAGACCCTTAGCAAGCTTACCCCCCTGTTGGCTGCACAGCGGGCAGTGAGATGCAGTCTAGCTAGCGCCCCATAAAGTTGGGCCGTGCTGATCAGCGGGGCAGAGCCGGCCTCTCCATTCCCGGGCTCCCCACCAAGAAGATCTTAAGCTCATCTCCTGCGCTCAGTGCGCACAGAACAGCAGAGCTGAGGGCGGCGTGTGCAGCAATCTCCTTGCTACTGAGAAAGGGGGGAAGGGGGGAAGGGGAGCTTGCGGAGGAGGGAGGGGTGGTAGTTTGTATTTATAGAGAACAGAGTTCTCAGCGCAACTTTTTGGTGCCACCAAGTGGCACAGTGAGTTCCTTTAGGAACACAGACTTCAGGTCGAATCTGGAGGGGTGAACCAGCTCTGAAGCCAGATGCTCACATGATAAAGGGATCAGGGGCACCCCTAGGACTTGAGTTTTCCCATGTGCACCTTCATATCTCAGCACCTGGGATGCAGATCCCTGAGTTCTAGGAATGAGCTTGCATTGAGGGGAAGAAGAACCTGTACCCGCCTTGAACAAGTGGCAGAGTTGTCAAGGACAATGAGCAGATGCCAGTTGCCTCCTAGGAGTCTAGGAACCCTTGTCTCATGAAGAACAGCCATTCTCCTTTCCCTCCTAACCCCTCTGCCCAGATTACAGTATTCTCAGATCTCACTCTAAAACCTTCCTGCCATCTGGAGTGCCCAACCTTTCAAGTACGATGCCATTCATTTTCGTTGTTTTAGAATCAATACCAGATTATTTCCCAAACCCTCAGATTCAAAGAACTTCACAGCTTGCCACCAAACCTCCTTCTTTATTTGTTACCTTAAAAAAGCAAGTGACTTTGAATCTCTCCAAACAGCACTCAGAACTCTAGGTTCCCTTGGTTATAGTCTAAGTGTCTGATTGTCCTTCTCAACCATTTCCACAAACCTCTCAGCATGCATTAAACCAACAGCACAGCCAGGAGCTTGCAAATGTCTTTGATACTTTGAGGGAGAATGCCCTGAAGCTTCATTTATCTGGATTTTCTGAGTGCTCTTCCTTCCTTGTATGCAGATCCAAAAACCATATGCTCATGGACAGACAATACTGCATGGAACTTTTGTGCCCTCAAACACAGAAGAATCTCTATATTTTACAGAAATGGAGGAAATGGAGAAACTGAGTACACAAAGGTTAAGGGACTTTTTCAAGGTCACACATTTTCCTAGAGACCAACCCAGGAATTACCCAGGGTGGTACTAAATGAACACAATGATGCCAAACCTGACTTCCAGGCTTCCGCTCCTTCTACCACCCCATCCACTCATACTCAACTCCCTTTCCTCCCCCACCCCCACCCGTCCCTCTCTCTGACCCCATCCTTTGCCAAAGTTCCATAAAAAAACCTAGTGTAAGGATGTTTCCTTATCCCCATTGGGAGTATATGAACCTGAGCTTATAGGTCCAGAGTTACAGGTGTACCCCCTTAAAAATGGCCCCCTGTTCTAGAAAACCTCTCCCTCCTCTAGTTCCGTCATGGAAGTGTCATTTTAGAAATGGAACACTGGCATTCACACCCAACCAGGGTACTCTTTTCAGGGTAAAGCATTAGCAAATGCTCTTACTAGCCCCCAAACACCTAATGGTCTCAAAGATAGATAACCTCCCCCCCCCCCCCCCCGTTATGCACCCTTTTGTGCACATGTATCGGTATGCGAGAAAGAGAGTGAGAGAGATCGAAATCCAAACGCCTCCTTTGGCTCAGATCTCTATTTTCTCCTCTGATTTTTTTAGTTGGTTTTCTATGGAAACAAGCCCACTTAAGTCCCTCACTTATGGAAATAAAAGCAAAATGATCTTCATAAACCTCTCGTTGGAGCGACGCTGCGGTAGCCTGCGCTCCCGACTAGAAATTCGTGTCTGATTCACACAGCACACGTCCTTGCAGGGTGACTTTTCTAAACTTGCAGGACCTCGCAGCGTCCCTGGCTCCACCAGTCGTCCACCTGCCCACCACCTGCCCTCCTGGGTCCCTTTCGCCCGCGCTCCCGCCCCTCGCCGGAATGGTCTCCATCCCCGTGCTGGGGGAGGGGCTCCGGCGGTATCCTACATCCGTGGTGACTCTCGAGCTGAAAGAAAGAAAACGGCGCTGTGCTTACCAGGTGCGCGCCCTGAACCTGGCGCCCCCCAGCCAGCCGCTCCTCGCGGGCTTCCTGCGCTCGCGTGCCGGCCTGGGCTGCAGCTGGAGCGCGAGTGGCGGCGGCGGAGGCAGCGGCGGCAGGAAGCAGAGCGGCTCCGGGGCCCGCGGCTGTGGTGCTCGCTCTCTCGCGCCAGCGCCGGGAGCACGTGCCGCGCTCGGGCAGACGCAGCTGGAAGCGCAGCGCAGGGCCGCTTCCTACTTCTTTCTGCAGCGCGCGGCGCTGGGGGCGGGGGGCCGACCAGGGCACAGACTCTGTGGGTAACCTGGAGCCTGGAGCCTCGTAGTCTCGGGGTGCAGGCGACAGTAGCCTCGGGCTCCCTCTGCAGCTCTTCAGCTTCCCTCTGGGAGCCGCGGAAGGAGAAGGGCTGTGCGTGGAGGCGTGGGTGGTGTGTCACTCAGAGAGAAGCCGGGGGAGCAGGTAGATAATAAGCTTCATCCTGAAGATGGCACTTAAACCCCTGACAGTGATTGGGAGAAGGGGCGTCACTGCTGGAGGGTACAGAGAACCAGGAAGTCAGGGAACCCCAAGATGATTCGGAAGTGTGAGTGCTTAGAAAGAACGGTCTCTTTAATGGCATTACTTATTAATAATGCCATTTTACATTTGTCTGCACTTCTTACAAACGATTCTTTCTATATCCATTAAAATTTCTCTCTCCGTAGTAGTTAAATATGTTTAAATATGTTTTACTTATTCAAATGACTTTCCTTTCCCTCCCCCACCACCCCCATAACTACCAAGACTGTAAAAAATGCTGAAGTTATCTTTAAATTCCAAAAACAGACCTCATTTCTGCCTCTGAAAAAGAGATTGGTATAAATTAATTGCATGGCTTAATTTAAAGAAAAGAAAGACATTGCAGTAATAGGATTATTACTATTCCCATTTTATTTCCCTAGCTGAATTTTAGGAGCCAGGTGCTTGCTGCAGTTGGATGAAAGACTGAAAGCTGAGGACACTCAAGTTGAGGGGGTTGGTCCTGATGAATACATTACTAATGTAGATTTCCCACCAGACCCTTGAAAACAAAACAAGTTGTTCTTTGATAGCTTCGGGATTCAACAAGAAAAAGATATGTTACCTACCACACCTTGTTGATCTTCACAATGGCATCTTTCTTCTCCACATTTTCCTGTTACTCTGACGGTGGCATGTTAATTTCTCAGATTCTTTGATTGCAATCCAGGAAGCAAGATTTAGTACTTTGTAGACAGGCCAGCAAAGCTGTGGCTGATCTTCCTGAATGAGAAAGATGAGAAAGATGGTATAGAGAAAATACAAAAATAGTGAGAGTTCCCAGGAAAATAAAGGGGAGCTAGTGGCTAGCTGAATTCTGCAGATGTGATTAAGTTTGATGTACAAAATGATGTGTTAGCCCAGTTGTCTGGGGCATTGATGATAAGGACAAGGTCACAAATTTGATCCTGGCCTGGGCTACTTAGCTTTGAGTGAGCATAGGACACACTAAGTTCCCCATCCTTCTTCATCAGTTGGAACTAGCTCAAAGCACACCAGTGAGTGAGCTCAAACCTAAGTAAGAAGGGGTTCTCATGGTGGCTACTCAGTTACTTAAACTCTTCAATTTCCTATGCATATTTCCTGTCCTGCTATCTGCCAGGGTTGTGGAGAGTATGGGATGAAATAAGACATCTCAGAGCATGTCAGAAATGATAAAGTACTCCATAAATGGAATACATAGTTTACGAAGACATATCCACTTCTAAAAGTTAAAATGCAAAGGACATTCCCCATATTGAACAATAGTGATATTTTCAGTTGAGAAGGAAAACACAATTATATAAACTTGAATTGCTCAGTGACATTTTACAATATAGCTTTACCTCATAATGGTAATGTGCTGAATTAGGCAAAATTAAAATTTAAAGAAGCAAAGAAACAATGTTTTAAGTCCCCAAAATAAGTTTTGATCGTAAAATGTTCAAAGGTATCTCTTTTGCCTTAGGATGAGCTATTAATAATCAAAATATTGTAAATCTTATGTAGAATATTATAAAGGAATGAAAAAGTTATTTATACTTATAACTGATTTAAGTATAAAACTTGGAATTTTCATTCATTCCTTCCTTTCTCTCACACATGATAATTGGTCAGAAAATAGCTCTACCTTCGAAATGTATCCAAGAATGCTATCACTTCTAACTACCTTCACAGATACTGTGTTGAATCAAGCCATCATCATCTTTTACCTGCTTACAGCAATAGCTTCCAAACTGGTCTTTCAGCTTCTTCACTTTTTCTCTATAGGCACAGCAGCCAGAGTGGTTTCTGTTTGTTTGTTTGTTTGTTTTTTAAGGAATTTAGCTTAAATCAAAACCCTCCAGTAACTTTCCATTTTACTCGGAGTCAACACCCAAGTCTTTACCATGACTCCACATAACCTGTCCCCACTTCATTACCTTTCTGACCTCATTTCCTAGTACTCTTCCCTCTTCTTTGCTCCTTCTGCTCCAGCCGCCAAGACTCCCTTGCTATTTCTTAAACATGCTTGACATGCTCCAATCTAATGGTCTTTGCATTAGCTGTTTCTTCTGCTTGGAATGCTCTGTTCACAAGTAATCGTTGAGCTAAATTCTCTCCTTCAAATCTTTGCTAAAATCTTATCCCAAATAAGTCCTTCCCAGACTACCCTATTTAATACTACAGACTATTCTCCCTCATGATCTCAGTGTCCTTGATCCCCTTTACCCAATTCTGTTTTCCTCCATAGCTCTTAATACAGTCCATTATACCATATAATTTCCTCATTTGTTAGGATTATTCTTTATTGTCTACCTATTCCCCTCCCTCCCATTAAATGTAAATGCCTCAAGAAAAGGAATCTTTGTTTTATTGATATATTCCAAACACTGAGAAGAAAATTCTAGCACATAGAAGCCACTCAATAAATATGTTTGAATGTTTAAATGAATCCATAAATAGAGGTATACATTGCACACACTGCCCTTCATTTTCCTAGTAGGCACCACTGATAGTAAGTCATGGGAATGTTTGCAGGAGGTCTGCAAGACTACTGAGGGACAGCCCTTGTGCCCAACCTGGGCACACTTCTCCACCTCTTACCCTCTTCTTTCTTTGCATTTGTGCTTCTTAGACTTAGCCAGCTCATGTTCTAGACTCCAAAAAGATTATTGTAATCCTAAATGTTTCACAATTATCTGGTTATCTGAATCCATCAACTAATATCATAAGTAGCCTTTTAAAATAATTGGTCCAAGTGAATTTATTTTCATTCCTTTAATAGTAACTCATTAAGCATTTTTTTTTTTTTTTTTTTTTTTTTTGCCTGTTACTATAAAAAAGACTGCAACAGAATGATGAACAAAATACTGGCTTGACTTTAGAAAACCTAAAGTTCTTAAGTATGTGTGTATGAGCATATATATGTTTATTGATTTGTTCATTCCATTTATTGTATATTTATTAAACTACCATGCACCAGGCATGGCTAAGTGTTAGAGATGCAATGGTGAATGAACTAGAATGGGTCTTTGTCCTTATGGAGCTTAAAGTCAAGTAAAGGTTGGGTCACACAAACAACCTAATATGTCTTGCAACTTGTGGGACAGGCAATGAAAATTGAACAAGGTAAGTTATAAAGAATAGCATGGAATGAAGAAGGGCCTGGATATCTTTCTATAGAACATTAAAAAATAAATAAAATGTAAAAAAAAATTCTCTCTGAGATAGTAATATTAGTTAAAGATCTGAAAGAGTCAACCATGCAAAGAATGTTGCATGTGTGTTTGTGTTTGTGTGGGTTGGAGGTGGGGGAGAAATGGTTGACCAGTGAGAGTGAAGAAAGGAAGGGGTTTATAGGCATAGGGAACAACAGCTGGAACTTCTGAGGCAGGAGAACACTTGCCATGTTTTAGAAACTCAAAAGACATTGGTGTCAGTGAACTAGAGCTTGGAAAACCTTCACTGTATCTCAATGTGCTCAACTGCAAAATGGAGTTTGTTATTTTATCAGATTTTATTTAATAAATTTCAACTATTTTCTTTTTTTAATTTTGATTTAAATTCAATTAATTAACATATAATGTATTAGTTGTTTCAGGGGTACAGGTCAGTGATTCATCAGTCTTATATAATATGCAGTGCTCATTACAACACATACCCTCCCCAATGTCCATCACCTAGCTACCCCATCCCTCCCACCCCCCTCCACTCCAGCAACCTTCAGTTTGTTTCCTAAGATTAAGAATCTCTTATGTTTGTCTCCCTCTCTGATTTTGTCTTGTTTTATTTTTTTCCTCTCTTCCCCTATGATCCTCTGCCCTGTTTCTTAAATTCCACATATCAGTGAGATCATATAATTGTCTTTCTCTGATTGACTTATGTGAATGAGGCAATTATATATAAAAGTCACTAGAAATAGAAAATGAAAGCCATGCAGAAAGAGGAGGTGACACACACTCCAGTATTTTTGACTAGTGCAGGATCTGTGGTCTACCAGAAAATATTTAATTATGAGTTCACTAGCAAACAAAAAGAAGACGGCAGATGTCTTACCAAATTATTATTATCTAATGTAAGAACATGAGTTTGTTCTTCGAAAAAAATTTTTGTTAGTAAATGCTAATATCATTCCATAGACACTCGTATAAACTGTCCTTAAAGACTCAAGGCCTTCAACAAGGATTTTACAACAAAAATACAAACCTTTTTCATATTACATGGTCCTAATATAAAACTCCAATCTAGGTTCCAGGCAAAATATGGAAATTTAACTCAAAGAAGTTGTAATTTATGGGTCTAGTGTTACTTATCTCTCTATTCTCCAAGCAGGCCAGATTTAGAATATGGCCTCAGGATTTTTTTTTTCATTTGTCTGATACTGGGTAAAAAAAATAATAAAAGATCTTTATTTCTCAGTACTTGAGAAACTATATGTATTTCAGTCAGTGTTTACCAGGACAAAGTCCTGTCCAACCAGTGTTCTTGGAAACATCTCCACTCTGTGATCATTGGCCATGCTTCACTCTGTCATCATGATAGGCAAAACACTTTCTTTCCTGGAAGCCCAGAGTGAATAACCAGATCTAATTAGACTTTGAGCCCAAACCCAAAGGGTGTTTCATAGTGCTTACTGGATTTCAAGCCTAACAGATTCACACTTGAAAACTGGCTCTGGCTTTTTGGGCCAGAGGGGATTGGGCAAGCTACTAAACCTCATTTCCTAATGTGGAAATGAGAAAATGGAAAATATAATTTAAAAAATACCTTGTTCTCTTGGTTATATATGTAGTCACTTTGCAAACCAAAAAGTATCATAGTAAATCATGGTTCTTTTTTCTCACATTACTTTACAATCTGACTTTATTGTTCCAGGACAAAAGTATGCATAGGCAAGATTTTTGATAATGCTGTTGGATTACTAGGGTCTTAAATAGCAAAATAAAATTCCTCTCCGAGTTATCTTTTTATATTGACTAGAAATTTCTTATTTCCCTTCTCTAAAATATAGATAATAATATCTTTCTAGTCAGGTTGCTGCTAAGATATTAGCAATATTGGGATGAGGCAATTGTACAGTCCCCGAAACATGGTAAGTACATGGTATTTGGTGATGTAATGATACAAATGAGGATTCATTAATTTTAATTTCCAGTTATTTACATCCTGTACATTAGAAGGGGCAAAGAGTAGACATATCGCTTGGAACTTGAGGCTCACTCTTGAAGACACTTGGAAATTTGAAAAACACTTTCTAGTCTGGTGGGGTTTGTTTCTTTGTAAATATATTTAAATTGCAGGGCAAGGTCTTGTGGTAACTCTTAGTCAATACTTTTGGCAAAGGAAGTGATTTGTTTCAACTACAATCAAAAATATATTAAATATGATGGCAGCATTCTGTTTTGCATTTCAATGACCAAGTAAAGTTACACAGATTTTATCCTTCAAAACAGGGTTTGGAATCATTGCTTAATAGAATCCCTGGAAACTTTGCACCGTATACATAAAAGACAATTATGCTCTTAATTGTATGCGTACAACTGTTGCAACTATTCATAATACATTTAAATATAAAGAGTCCTAACCACTTAAAATCTAACATTATATCTAACATTCACCGTAGTGATTTAGGAGTTTTCTGTTGTTTTTCAATGTTTCATTTTCTTATAAGTAGTTTATTGAGCTACAATCAATAATTTAAAGTTATGTAGTAATCAGTGCAATGCCAGAAACTTGAAAATTGATGAACTGATACCTTCTTTTATTCTGCTAAATATTTGGTTTTTACATCTCTTCAAGATTTAGCAGGAATGTTGAGCTGTGCTAGGCATGTGGATCTATCAAGAATATTGACTGATGGTCCAAGAGCCCATGTGCTAGAGTTGAAGGAATAAAGCATTCAATTCTGCTCCTTAACTTCCATAATCTATAAAATGGGGAAAATACGAGTTCCATGGGTTAATTGTGAAAACTCAATACACTATACTTGTAAAGCACAGATCTTGGCACATGGTAAGCATTTCAACACATTGTTAGTCATAAGTACTGAAGATGAGAAGCCAGATAGGCACTACCTGAGTAAGAACACAATCTCTGGTTTCAATCTGCATGGATTTGACTCTTGGTTGGGTTGCTTACTGGCTGTGTATAAAGTACCTTATACACTTTTTATGTGCCTTAGTTTCTTTATCTATAATGTAGTCAGAGAGGAATGGTAACTATTTCATAAGACCATTGTTAGTATTAAAGGAATTAACTATTGTTAAGTTTTTAGAACAGTGCCTTGCACATTAGTTACCATGTAGTGTTCACTATTATTGGTATAATTTAGTAAGCATTTTAATCCATAGTTACTCATTTAGGTTCCCATCTTCTCTGATATAATGCAAACTTTTGGGGGTAGGCATCATATTTTATGAATTCCCCAACCTTAGTATTGTGCCTAGCATGCAGTGGTTACCAAACATATTTAATGAATAAATTAATGAATACATTCTATCAATCCATCCAGATTCTCATAAGCTAGGTTCTAAAGCAGCCTAAAGTGAGTTCAGATCCATAAACTTTCGAGTTTAGGGGTTCACACATTAGAACGTAGGCTACACATTGGAATCATTTAGGAGAGCTTTTTAAAGCACTGATTTAATTAGTATCATGTGGTGGGGACCTAGTGAATTAGTTTTTTTAAGAGCGTCACAGATGATTCTAATGTGCAGCCAATATTCAGAACAACTGCCCAGTCTATTTAAACCCTTTATGTTCATTTTAAATTAATATGGCATAAATTATATCATAAATAAGAGTGTAGGTACCATATTTTAAGCAAAGCATAATTTGAAAATAAGTTCTATGAGATTCATGGCCTGTTAGCCCTTGCTGAGAATGGGAATCTTTTAAAATAAACTCCTGCGTTTCACATTTATAAAGACTTTAAAGGCATACTTTATATCAGAAACACACATATCATCTCCAAATATTCTTCATACCAATTGTGGGAAATAGATGGTAAAACCCAGAGAAGTGAAGTAGCTTGCCCTTATCACACAAGTTTAAAATAGCTACTTGAAAAAGTAAAATAACATCCTGAAACCCAACACTTGTGCTATTTACAGTATTTCATGCTGCCTCTTATCCCTGGAAACACCCCTATACTTGGACATAAAATTGTGTAAATTGTGGATATTGACATGCTTGTTTCATATATTCTAGAACAAAATGTTTTTATTACAAAATCTGAATTAAAGGGGTACCTGGATGGCTCAGTTAGTGACGCATCCCACTCTTGATTCCGGCTCAGGTCGTGATCTCAGGGTCATGGGATCAAGCCCTGTTTTGGGCTCTGAGCTGGGCTTAGAACCTGCTTGGGATTCTCTCTCTCCCTCTCCCTCTGTTACCCGCCCTCCACACACACATGTGCACTCACTCACATGCTCTCTCTCTCTCTCTCAAGAAAGAAAGAAAGAAAGAGAAAGAAAGGAAGAAAAAAGAAAGAAGGAAAGAGTCTCAAACAGGTATCACTGCACTTCTAGGAAAATAAAAGAGAGCAAAATAAAAACATATTAGCAATTCATTTTATGAATGTACATTCAGGAATAATTGTGTTGAAAATATTGCAAGATCATTGATTCAGTGTTGTATGTAAAGACAAGGAAACAAAGAAAAATATTTTTATTGTCTAGTAACTTCAAAATCAACTAGCTTTATTTATTTGCATTTTATTTTCAACTTTTTAAAATTATATATATGTGTACGTGCATGTGTGTATGTGTTTTGATGTATTTATAGACTCTCAAGCAAATATTAATTGAGCAGTTGTTACATGTCAGAATTTGCACTGTGTACAAAGATTACACGGTACAACAACCTCTAGGTTCTGAAAGTCTAGTTAGATTTATATGATACATGAATATAAATTTTATTCTGGTTGTCTTACGTGAAATTTTTCTAAACAATTTCCTGTGTAGTAATTATACTGGATGATGATTATTCTTTCACTATATTCTATTTGTATTCATATGTAATTATATAAGGAAATCCTCAAGAAAGGGTCAAAATTTTAGAAAAACTGTGAGTTCACTCTTACTAGCTGGAATATTCACTTAGAATATTAAATGATCTATTTTCTAATTATTGCTCTCTTTTTAGATTTTAATGTTGTATTATTTTTCTTAGTTCTTAGTAATATTCTTCAGGTAGAAAAGCCAGTGGAGGGCGCCTGGGTGGCTCAGTCATTAAGTGTCTGCCTTTGGCTCAGGTCATGGTCCCAGGGTCCTGGGATCGAGCCCCACATTGGGCTCCCACATTAGGCAGGAAGCCTGCTTCTCCCTCTCCCACTGCCCCTGCTTGTGTTCCCTCTCTCACTGTGTCTCTCTGTCACATAAATAAAATCTTAAAAAAAGAAAAGAAAAGCCAACAGAGTTTTGTCCTACCTTCTTTTTTTCACATTTCCCACCATAGATCTTCACCCAAAAAATAAGAAGATGAAAAAAATGGAGGAAGAGAAGAAAAAAAGAAAAAAGAGTAAATAAAGAAAGGAAGAAAAAGAGCTAGTGAGAGAGAAAAAAGGAAGGGATGGAAGGAGAGGAAAAAGAGAAAGAAAACAGTACAAGTAGAATTTTACAAAAATTGTCAAGTCTCAAGACTGCATAATCTAAAATAAATCATATAACTTATAAAGAAGTTATCCTCAAATGAAGGTTAAAATCTATGTCAGCATTCCAAATTTAAGACTCAGCTCAAGACCTCTCTTCTTGATCTCTTGATGTTCTATGGACTCATGTCTGGTTTCCATGGTGACCATTTTCATGAGTCTTTTAAATAATAAGAAAAATTTCTTTTCTATCATCATTTATTTCCAGAATCTTTGAATTAGAATCTATCCTCTCTTCCTGCCATCCCAAGGAAGACTGTCTTAACTTAAACGTCTTTAACTTAAATAATAAATTATCATCTCAAGAAAGAAGTGCAAGAAAGAGAAATAAACATGCATTGGGCATTACAAATTGGTTTTAGATAGATAAATGATAGACAATAGATGAGTGGACCAGCCTTATCTTTATTTCTCTGATGAAATGCATATAAACATATATCTCCTTCTTCCATGGAAACATAAGATCTGTAACACCAATAAAGAGCTAGTGAGGAAATAGAACTTGAGGGCATAAGCTGAGCTTCAGGGGAATTAAGTTAATAACCTATAGCTGATTTCCAAGTTCAAAACATTCTAAATATTACTCTCTTGCACCAAATAATATGCAAAATATAATTAAGAAGTTCCCTAGGAACCTTGGCATTTTCTACTATAAACATATTCTACCTAAATTTAAGCTCTCAATTTTGTCAGATCCATTATTGTTACTTCAAAATTTTAATCCAATCCTTTTTTATTTGATTATATTATGTATTTTATTATGAATTATCGATTTCCAATTGGAAACAAATAATACATTGAATAAATATATGAATATATATGTTTTTGTAGTTTTATATATATAAAACTATATATATATATAGTTTTTATTTTTATATATAAATGTAAGTATAAAGGCAGAATTCCCAGACAACAATATTTGATAATAGGATTGGTATAATGTTGATTTTTAAAATTCTCATTGCTAGTGATTAAACTGTGTCCTTTAGTTAAATAATATTTAAAGACAGAATTATAGAACCTTCAGGTTATAAGACATCTTTAAAATAGTGTTATTTGACAAAACACAGGAAACCAACTTAAATTTGAATTTCAGATTAATGAATTATTTTTTCTAATATAAGCATGTGCCAAATATGTCATGGGACATACACTAAAAAATTGTTTTTGTTTTCCTAAAATTAAAATTTAACTGGGCGTCCTTTTTTTTTATTTGCTAAATCTGGCAAACCAATTTTTAAGCCATATACTCAAACTGCCCTGTGTTCTGGGAATCTCACAGTGGAGTGGGGAGCATGGGGGAGAAAACAATGGCAAATGGTTGGATGAGTGCTAGGATAGAGCATTGTACAAGCTGCTACTTGAGGGCTGTTGATAGGGGCTTTGAAAGCCCCCAGGAGACACAAATTTAAGATCTGGTGATCAAATGTTAGAAAGTTACAGTTATACACTGTTACATGTTCTAAAAATCAAATACATGTATCTGGGAAGCTAGAGCAGGATCACAACGGAAACAGCCCTTTTTCCTCTTGAAGATGCCTCCTGGGCCTACAGTTCATGATATCAAAGAGCCTCCATCCTGCACTAGTTACTTACAGTAGATATCAAAGAGGCATCATCACAAAGCAACACCCAGACTAATACAACGGAGCTGTTGATTTTTTTTTAATGCATGTAAGTATCAGTTATGAAGCCTCTGGCAGTTTCTATGAAAATCTGAAAATAATTTTGATAAAAGTTTAATATATCTGAGTGCTTGAGAACAGCAACTGGGCCTTACTCATGTCATATTTCTAACACAGCACAGTGTCTGGCAACCAAAATATATTTTAGAATAAATAAATTAATACCTCTTCACTCCCCTAGTGATTCTGCTTATCCGTTCTGCTTTATCTAATTCTTGGCCTACTTCCTTCCTTATGTTGGCTGGTATTCTTTCAGCCAAGAGGCTAACTCAGACTGTAGAAGATGATCATGTGATAGAGCTTGCCTAAGGGAGTCAGTAAACTAGAATCTCTTTCTACCATGACCAAAGAAGGGTAACAAAGTCCTGGGGGTTTGGGTGGGCATCATCATCTAGCCGTACCTGTCTGCCATGTATACAAGGGCACCTGAAGTGTCTGATGATCCTTGATGTAAGGTAGATGGACACAGTCTAGTGCCAGATGACCTACTGGGGCTCCAAAGAGAAGCAAACATCCTGTATGCCTCTCCTGAAAATGGTCGAGCCAGGGTTACGCAACTGTCACTATGAGACAGGTGTAGTGGGATTCATGGCAAGACTCAGCCTAGCAAGAAACTTCAGTATGGATACTACATAGGTAATATGACATGAAGGTAGAGGGAAAGAATGTCGTCCACTGGATACTGTGTGTGACAAGTGATTGCAGGATGAATTAAGACCTAAAAAGGGTCTCCAGAGAATAAAATGATTAAAGTGTACACCCATAAAAAACTCAAAATAAGATCAATAACTGTCTGTAAAAACAGTGCAAAAAGTCCTACAGAGTTCCTATTTATTCCAATGATAGCTGCCTCAACATTTATTTTCCAAGAGCAGGTATAAAATATAAAATAAATTTTAAAGAAGGGTGGATATTTGCCATGCCCCTGAAATGTCCATAATTAGTTTTCCATTTGAGTAACATAAGACTGGGTCTAAGATGGCAAAATTAATTTTATCTAGTAAGTCCCTTCCTACTGGTGAAGTGAGGGTAGTAAGATGACCCCTCCATTGGTTAGGGATGATTCTGAGACAGGTGACTCCAATCAGAGGGTCAGCAGAACAGCCACACTGGATATACTCAGTTTGCTGACTCTGGATGATTTCAGCTATTATGCCTTTATTGCATTTTAAAATTGTGTGTACTCATTTGGGATATTTTTAAATGCATATGATATACCATTTCAAAGGTATGATGAGTGAAAGTGATGTGTGAAACTAGGTATCCCTCCTATTATTCATGTCCTTTCAAATGTAGTCTGAAATGCTTGTGTTATTTTTATTTTTACACAAATGGAGTAGCATATTAAGTGCACTGTTTTGCGCCATTTTTTTCTTTATCAGTACAAATCGTCCTCTTTGACTTTTTTCATTGCTGCATGGTATTTCTTTGTATAGATGTACTATAATTTTAACCAGTATCTATAAGTAAACAATTAAGTTGTTTCCAGAATTTTGGTATTGCCAATCAGATCATAAAAAATACTCTTATTGAACCTAACATTTCACACAACTGTGAATATGTATCGAGGATATACCCAAAGAATATTTTCAGTTATAATTTTGACAGATATTCCTAAAACTCCCTCTAGTTCTAGTTAATACTTCAGCAGGATATATATATTTTTGAAATCCTCTTAATTTTATCCCCTTCTTTTCCTAATGGGTACATCTTTATCCTTCAAGATAAACTTGCTTCCCTACACATTTACTAAGATAGTATGTTTATCACATGTGTGATCCCTTGACAAATACAGTAGGAGAAAAAATGACATCTCAGTATGGTTCTAATTTGCATGTCTCTTGTTATGAATAAGACAAAGTATCATTTTATATACTTATGAGTCAGTTGTAGTTCTATCAGCCATCCCTATCCTTTGCTTCCTTTTTTCTTGAGCTTATTATGCTTTCCTTATTGATTTGTAAAAACTCTTTTCATAACAAGAAAAGTAGATCTTTGTGATATGAGTTGTAATTATTTTTCCAGTTTTTTGTTTATCTGTTGAATTTGTTTTTTGTGTGTTGATTAAATGAGATTTTTTAAAGATTTAGGGAATCAAATTTGTCAAAATTTTCTAATATCACTTCTGGGTTTGTATCCTATTTAGAAAGATTATGTTTATTTTTATTTTTTTTTTAAGATTTTATTTATTTATTCGATAGAGAGAAACACAGCGAGAGAGGGAACGCAAGCAGAGGGAGTGGGAGAGGGAGAAGCAGGCTTTCTGCCGAGCAAGGAGCCCGATGTGGGGCTCCATCCCAGGAGCCTGGGATCATGACCTGAGCCAAAGGCAGACGTTTAACGACTGAGCCACCCAGGCGCCCCAAAAAGATTATTTTTATGAACCAAACTTCTCCTTTATTTTTTTCTAGTACTTTTATGGTTTCTATTCTGTTTCTGCTTTTATTTTAAGCTTTGGATTATCAGACTTTATTCTGCTCTATATTTTTACTTTTTGCTAAATCATGAGGTAGACATCCAATTTTATTTATTCCAGAAAGCTACCCAGTTGTACCAACCATAATATTTAATATCTATCTTTTCTCCACTGATTTGAAAGGCCACCTTTTTCATATACTAAATAAGTAGTCAATTTTATTTGGATTTATTTTATATCAATAGTTTTCAACTAATGGCGACTTTGTCCCTTGGGGAACATTTGGAAATGTCTGGAGATGTTTTTTTTTTTTTTTTTTTTTTTTTTTAAAGATTTTATTTATTTATTTGACAGAGAGAGAGACAGCGAGAGAGGGAACACAAGCAGGGGGAGTGGGAGAGGGAGAAGCAGGCTTCCCGTGGAGCAGGGAGCCCGATGCAGGGCTTGATCCCAGGACCTGGAATCATGACCTGAGCCGAAGGCAGACGCTTAACGACTGAGCCACCCAGGCGCCCCTAGAGATGTTTTGATTGTCATAACTTGAAGCGGTACTGGCAGGTGTTGCTTAGAGGCCACATTTGTGGCTAAACATCCTACACTACACCTGACAACAATTATGTATCCTAAGAGGTCACTAGTGCAGAAATTGAGAAACCCTGTTCTTGATTTATATTCTAGTCCATTGAGCTGTCCATGAACTGCTCTATCATAGAAAACTATCATAGTTTTCTGATATAATATCTGATAAAGTTAATTCCTTTTCAGTATATATCTTTCCTTGGAATTTTACTTGTTATTCCTGATTGTTTATTTTACAAAAAACAATCTGTTTCTCTAACCTTCCCCCTGACACCCAATAAATCTCAAGGCATTTTTATTGGCACTGTGTTAAATTTTAAGCAACTTGGGCAGAATTGCTGTCTTTATCTTTTGCTTTCCTTAAAAACCTAATCCCTCTATTGTCCTCTAAGTTTTTTTTTTTTTTCTTATCAAAAACTTCTCTGTTTATAAGTTTACTTTCTTTTCATTTTTATTTGAAATGGGAGTCTTACTTTCACTATATATATATATATATATTTTTGGTGTCCTTTGTTTGAAACAAATGGGTTTTTATAAATTAATTTTCAGCTTAATAAATTCTCTTATTTTTTGTAAATATTTTTATTTGACTTTAAACAGTTCTGCAAAATTGACTTGCTTTTACATAAACAGTTATATGATCTCCAGAGAATAATAACTTTATATCTTTTCTAATTTGTATACCTCTTCTTTCTGCCTTTCTCCAACTGCACTGCCTAATAACTTGCAAATGATGCTACATAATGGTGGTACAAATGGTGACTTTGTTTTATTTCTGATTTTAACGAGAAAATGTTTTCCAGCAAACATGATGCATGCCTATCTACTGCTATTCCATCAAGAATAGATGTTGAATTCTGACAATTTTGCAACATTTTTGGAAATTATTTGTCACTCTTGGTAAAATTAGGTAGTATTACCCAAACATAAGACATTTTTTTTATTTCTAGAATAAGCTCCATTTGGTAATGGTTTCTTATGCTTTTACTATTTTGTGGAATTCTATTTATTAATTTTTTATTTAGAATCTGCGTTAATACTCTATTGGATTTGACCAAACAGAGAAAAATATTGTTTTCATTGTACTATGCGGGCATGTTACAGCATTAGGTCATATGTTACTAGCAGCATAATTTTTTCCTTATGAGATTTGAATTCTAAATGGTCCCATCCAATAATGCCATTGCTCTGCAAAAGATCAAGAATCCACAGACAAATTAATTTGTGTTAGCATAACTAACCCTAGCTCCTGTTACAGACAAATCCGTAAACCTCAAAAAGACTTATTGTTTGCTCATGTTAGTCAGCAGGGGTTGAGAGGCAAGAAGTGGTGTTTTTTTCTGCTACATGTTAATTTAGGGAGCAGGTAGTTTCTATCTTGTGGCACTATTTTGGATACATAGTTTCCAAAAGTCTATGGAGTGGGAAAGGGGAAAGTGAGGGTTTTATGATCCTAAATATGGTGTGTATCAATTCCACCCACATTCTGTTGGCCAGAATGAAGTCAAATGGCCCAACTTAATTATGAGGGAGATTGGAAAACATAATCTTCCTTTACACCCAGGAGGAAAATGAAACGAGTTGTTGAACACATTGGCAATGGCAAAAAAACAAAACAAAACAAAACAAAAACAAAACAAAACTTTATCATCTAATCCACAAGAAAAGTGAGGGATCTGAGAGTCAATGACAAAACCAACAAATAACAACAACAAAAGTCATATACCTTAACTTTTTCTATGTCTGTTCATAATATAGTTTTTTAAATGCTATCTTGACCGAATTTTGAGGCCCCAGCTGGTAGAAATGTACTACCAAGGGACGGGTTTCACTTCATTACTCAATTAAGTCCATTCTGCAACTAGCTCCCTATCAGATTCTCATGCTCCAGACCACTAACGCCTGCCCTAATTGTCCCAAGACTAGGTACCAGGTAACCAGGGACAGCCCCTATTCCCCAGAGTGTGCTGAAATTATCCAAAGTAGCTCATCCCAAACTTGTTTCCCCATGGAAACCACAATAAAGGCACTTGCCCACAGTTCTCATCTTTCCTTCTGCTTTGTGGCCAATCTGGTGTTTCCCCTGAGTAGGCCTGCTCAGCATGCTGTGTTCTCCCCAGGGAACTGTGAGAAACAAACTGTAAAACTTTCAGTTTTCTCTCTCCTGATCTGTGGTTGGTTTCACCATACCTCACCCAAGATGATATGCTTAAAACACTCTTAAAAGGGCATACGGCGTGGATGGAGCTAGAGAGAATTATGCTAAGTGAAATAAGTCAGAGAAAGACAAATACCATATGATTTCACTCATATGTGGAATTTAAGAAACAAAACAAATTAGCAAAGGAAAAAAGAGAGAGCGAAAAATCAAGCAAGGAGGGAGAGGCAGATGGAGAGGGAGAGAGAGAATCCTAAGCAGGGTCCACGGTCAGTGTGAGCCCCACGTAGAGCTCAATCCCCTGAGATCACGACCTGAGCTGAAATCCAGAGTCCAATGCCCAACTGACTGAGCCACCCAGGTGCCCCTCCTGAGGTTTATCTTTGAAGTGACTTAAGACAGAGGAAAGAAAAAGGGACAGGACATAATTCTTTCCTCGAGTTCTCCTTCAACCTCTTCTGTAGCAGTTGTGTTTCTGAGGCATTGATACGGTTTCAGGTTTGACATAATAACACCATGAATCACTGTTAAATGTAATTATCAAATTGTGTTATTAACCTAGATCTAAAGGTCTCCAGTGAGAAAGTACTACCAAAATAATTTATAATTTGATTTGCATTCTACTCATAACCTGGAGTATCAGGTATTATGGATTCCTTACTCTACTAGATAAGCCATATCTTGGTATGTCTAGCACATTTTTGTCAAATATTATTTAGCTACTTTTGTATTTATGGGAATGCTACACCAAGTTCCCTGGAGGAAAGAACAAAGCAGAGGACCTCTAGATTAGTGTGTGGTTAACATCAAGGATCTGACTTGAGTTTGAATTCTAGTTCTTAGATTTAAATAGCTCTTGCAAGCTTGATCTGATCACTTAAAATCTATCAATAAGTTTCATATCTTTAAAATATCAACAATGATATCTTTCTTCTAGCCATGTCAGAATTTAAAGAGCTAATGCATATGAAATACTTCACATAAAGTCTTCTAAGCAGGAGGTGCTGGATATTTGAAGGAATTGGGTGCACCCAGCTTGTACATGTCTACATTCTAATGTCAATTTAGGCATAAAGGAAAGATTTGTCTATCAATGCCTGACCTTCAATGATATCCTAGGCCTAAATATGCTATCTCAGACACCCTGCAGACCATGTTTCCTGATACATTGAACACAAGTCCTTGCCCAAGTTTTTGACACAGAAGTAATTGTTGTTTAACAAAATAAAAAATAGTAATGTTACCATTGATTGGGCATACAATAAGTGCCAAGCATTTTACTAAGCATTTTGCTTTCATCTCCATAACAATCCTGTGGTTAGGTATTCATGAGTCAATTCTTTCCCTTCTTCCCTTTCTCTTTCCTCCCTTCTTTTCTTTCTTTCTTCCTTCTGTCTTTCCTTCTGTACCTACACCTCATCACCCCCTTTTTATTTTCCATGTAGTATTCCCACAGAAAAGAACACCTGGCCCTCCTTGTGCACAAGTTAGAACTTGGTTAGAATTTACTTACCTAATTAACAATCTATGCATGCTAAAGCAAATGGTTCATAGATTGTAACTTTAAAAATGAACAAATTAAAATAGTAAATAGTAAATTTTACCATTTAACACACCTTCAAAGGAAAACTGTGCATGTTCCATGAAATAGTTGCCTAGGAAACAAATAATTTCATCTTATTTTCAGCATAGAACTGTAGGTGTATAAATGCTCTGAATCAGTCCCCACACAGCATGAAAGCTGGTATTTATGAAGCCAGCAAGACAGTAAAGGAAATTCTACCTTGTGGTACATTAGGAAATCCAGAGAGGAAATGAGGTCTAAAATTTTTCTAAGAATTCTTTGAGAGATCAACTGGACAAGAACATCCCTTCAAGTTACTCAGAGAAGGTAAGAAGGATTACAATAGATATTTCTCCAAAGAAGATATACAAATGGCCAATAAATATATGAAAAGATGATCAACATCACTAATCATCAGAGAAATGGAAATCAAAACCATAATGAGATATCCCCTTTAACCAATTAGGATGGCCAGTATGAACAATAATAATAATAATAATAATAATAATAATAATAAATGTGTTGGTGAAGGTGTGAAGAAATCAAAACTCTTGTACACTGTTGGTGGGGTGTAAAATGGTGCAGCCACTATGGAAAACAGATGGAGGTTTCTCAAAAAATTAAAAGTAGAACTTCTTTATGATTCAGCAATCCCACATCTGGGTATTTACCTAAAAGCATAGAAAAAATCCTAAAGAGATATTTACACATGCCAGTCTCATTGCAGTATTATTCACAGTAGCAAGAAGTGGAAGCAACCTGAATATTCACTCTTGAATGGATGGATAAAGAAAATGTGATATATACACACAATGGAATATTATTCAGCCTTATAAAAGGAGGAAATCTTGTCATCTACCACAACATGGATAAATCTTGAGAGCACTGTAATGAATGAAATAAGCCTGTCAGGAAAAGACAAATATCATATGATTCTATTTATAGTAGGTATCTAAAGTAGTCAAACTCTTAGTAGAATTGTAGTTGCCAGAAGCTGGGGAGAGGTGGAAAAGGGAATAATTAAATGAGTATAGGTCTTCAGTTTTGCAAGATGAAAAAGTTCTAGAGATCCATTGTAGTAACATATGCATATAATTAACATTATTGCACTGTATAGTTAAAAATGGCTAAGATAGTAAATTTTATTTTATGTTTTTGCCATAATAAAAAAATTATAAAACAATTTTGGACTATTCAGATCTTTTGCCTTTTCATATAAATTATTGTCTCTTTAATAAGTGCAGTGTCTTTTTTATTCTTAATATTGATAATTTGTATTTTTTTCAATCTGTCTAGTGGTTTATCAAGTTTAATCATCTTTTCAAAGACCTAACCTATGGTTTCATTGAATTTTCTCTATTATTTTTCAGATTTCTATTTCATTGATTTTTCCTTCATTGATTTCTTCCCTCACACTTATTGTTTCTTTCTCTCCAGTTGTTTTGAGCTTAATTTGGTCTTCTTTTAATGGTTTCTTAAGTTGGAGTCTTAGAACATTAATTTGAGGCTTTTCTGGTGTTTTAGTGCTATAAATTTCCCTGTAAGCTGTATCCAACAAATTTTGATATAATATACTTCCATTTTGACTTGTTTTAAAATGTTTTCTAATTTCCCTTGAACTTTATTCTTTATCCATGAGTTATTTACAAGTGTGTTCTCTAATTTTTGAATACTTGGAAATGTACCTTATTTTTTTGTAGTTTAATTCCATTGTGGTTTACATACATACTCTTATGATTTCAAACCTTTTAAATTTGTTGAAACTTTTTTTAGGGTCAGAATCTGACCTATCTTGATGTGTTCTGCACACAGTTAAAAAAATGTATTTTATGTTTTGTTGGTTATGGGATTCCATAAAAACAATCCTAGGCCAAATTTGTTGAAAACTCACTACGGGTCTTACAAATTTTTGTCAACTTCTTTTATCCATTATTATGAGAGAAGCACAAAAGTCTACAGTATAATTGTGGATTTTTCTATTTCTCCTTTTGGCTCTATTAGTTTTTTGCTTTTTGCATTTTGAATCTCTGTGTATGCATGCCCATTTCAGATCATTATATATTCTTGTTGAATTGACCCTTTGTAATCATATCATGCCCATCTTTGTCACTTATTGTGAAGTCAGTTAGCATCAAATTTGGCTAATATTTTCCTGGTGTATGAAAGCAAATTGAGTTCATCAATATATTAAAAAGTATAACATATCATGATAAGTAGGTTTCGTCTCATAAACAAAGCATTATGTCAACACTGGAAAATACTTTAATTCAGTATATGAACAAAATATGAAAAGAGGAAAATTTTATAATGGTCTCAAAAGATGTATTAAAATATTTGACAAAAATTAAACATTTATTTATAGTAAAAACTCTCAGTACACTATAAATAAAAAGGAATTTTCTCAACCTGAAAAAGAGCATCTATGAAAAAGTTTCCCCTAAGAGCAAAGGATTAAATGCTTTCTCCTTTAAAAATCAAGAACAGGGGCGCCTGTGTGGCTCAGTCGTTAAGCGTCTGCCTTCGGCCCAGGTCACGATCCCAGGGTTCTGGGATCGAGCCCCGCATCGGGCTCCCTGCTCAGCGGGAGGCCTGCTTCTCCCTCTCCCACTCCCCCTGCTTGTGTTCCCTCTCTCGCTGTGTCTCTCTCTGTCAAATAAATAAATAAAATCTTTAAAAAAAAAAAAAAATCAAGAACAGGTAAAATATGTCTTCTGTTACTAAATCTATTGAATATTTTACATAGATCTTAACTAAAGCAATATTACAAGATAAAAACAAACAATGCATATGAATTGAAAAGGAAGAAAATAGTATTTATAGATGACATTATAGTCTACATGGGAAAATCACCAAAAATATACCCAAAAAAGCTTCTAGAACTAATAAGTGAGTTTAACAAAATTACAGCACATAATTCAATATGTAAAATTTAGTTGTATTTTATATACAATTCAGGGAATATTAAAGTGAGGCGAAAGAGTCACCTAGGATATAAAATTTAAGATGACACTCATTTTTAGGATTGTGGGACTAGCAATAAAAAATATGAGATTCAAATAAGGAAATAATATTCATAATAGCACCAAAAGTCTGAAATACTTAGTGGTGAATCTAATAATATGTATAAGATTTGTATGCTAAAAATTGCAAATCATTGCCAAGAGAAATTAATAAAGATTTAAGTTGATGAATAAATAGTGTTCATCAGTTAGAAGACCCAAATTCTCCTCAGATTGATCTATAGATTAAATTCAAGCTACATCAATCTCTCAGGAAGCTTTTTAACTTTTGGTAGAAATATATTAGCTTAATCTAAAATTTGTTTGGAAAGTGAAAGAACTGGAACAGGCAAAACACTCACAATAAAAAAAAAAATGTTGGAGGACTGAGACTCACTCTGATTTCAGTGTTTACTGTAAAGCTACAGAAATCAAGACATGAAAGGCAACATAAAGCATGATTCCATTTATATAAATTCTGGAAAAGGCAAAACTATAAGGATAAAATCAGATCATCTTTTGGCAAGGGCTCGTGGTAGGGGAAAGGGAATAATTGCAAAATGGCACCACGGAATGTTTTGGATGATGGCAGGTTTCTCTATCTTGATTGTGGAAGGGTTTACAGAACTACATGCAGTTAGTCACATTATATATGTACTACATGATGATCACTGTGACTAGTAGGTAAACCTAAGAGCAGTAGAAGAAACATGGACTGCAGATTCAGGATTTATTTTATTTAAGTAACAGCTCACCTCTTTCCTGCCAGTGTAAGCTCAGGGACTTATATAGTGGGTGATTCCCATTTTTCTCATCTGTAAAATAATGATAGTAATAGTTACCTCTGTGTAAAGCTCTCGTGGCACAGTGCCTGGCACATGCTCGTGATATATATTTTTTAATTTCCCTTCACTTCCTTTCCTTTTATGCCGGTATTTCTCAAAGTCTGACTTTTGAGCTTCTGACATCAGAATCACTTGTATATTAAAATGTAATCTTTGAGAATAAGGTTGCAGAAAGTATATTTAACAAGTGCTGAAATTGAGCAGGCAATGATGCTCTGACACCCTCAGGCTTCACTTGTTCCCAGCCTCTGCATCCCCTCTTTTGCATAGGCAAAATTCCCACCTGCAGGATCTTCCTCAATCTCTAGGAATGATTTTAATCTGGAGCCATGAAGGATTTATTTGTTTTCTCAGAGTGTCATCCGAGGACTTTGTGTATCAGAATATCCTGAGGGTGCTTTTTAAAAATCCAGATTTTTGAATGCCAATCCATACCTACGGAATTATAATTTCTAGGGATAAGGATTCAGGATTCTGCATTTTTTTTTTTTTAAGATTTTATTTATTTATTTGTCAGAGAGACAGAACACAAGCAGGGGGAGAGGCAGGCAGAGGGAGAAGCAGGCTCCCCTCTGAGCAAGGAGCCCGATGTGGGACTCGATCCCAGGACCCTGGGATCATGACCTGAGCCGAAGGCAGCCGCTTAACCGACTGAGCCACCCAGGCGTCCCCAGGATTCTGCATTTAAACAAGCTTCCCAGGCGATTCTTGTAAACTGTAATATTTAAGAACTCTAGCCAAACCACCAATCGCACTTACTCAAAGTGTGACTAATATTGGGTTCAGTTTGGGTAACTCTATTCATCTCTCCTGTCCTGTGGCTGGTTCTCACTTCCAAGCAGCAGGAATGGAGGACTTCTCTGTATTTGTATTGGGCAGAATCTGCCCCAACCTACACCCTAATGATCAGGTTCTGATTCCTACTGATATTTCTTTATTCTGCAAGTGTTTATTGAGCAATTAGTAGGTGTCAGGCCCTAATCTATGTGTTGGGGATACAGCAGTGACTACAAAAAAAAAAAAAAAAAAAAAAAAAAAGAAAGAAAAAAAACTCATAAAGAGTATTTTCTAATGCATATACTACAATTAACAAAATTAAACAGTTAAGGATAGCCTGTTAGATGATTAAACATTATTATGGAGAAAAATGAAACAAGGATGGAAATAGAAGTGTGAAGATTATAATTTTAAATGGGGTGATCAGAAGTCTCACAAGAAGGTGCTGCTCTACCTGCTTCTTGTGCTTCTTAATATAGCCTAATGAAAAATAATCTTTTCATTACCAATGTCATGCTTACCCTCTTTTAGGAAACATTCCTAAAAGAGGTAACACAGAGGTAACTATTACCATCATGGGTCACTGGCCTGTTCAGGACTCTTTGGCTAGCCCACCATCTAAAGTCTCTTACCATAGCCTTCAGATGTCAAATTCTGGGACAGGACTTGGTTGCCTAGAGCCTGGAGCTGGGTCTGGTTATAACATCTGCCCCAGGTCATTTTTCCTAATTCAGCCATTATGAACCACACCTATAAATGGTAGATTCACCTAGATTTGAAGGACTAATTGCAGTAATAGACTCCCACCAGAAGAGGGTAGCAGAGGGTTGCAGAGTAAGAGCTTCTGCGGGCATAGGTCTTCCCCTGCTGAGGCTATGTTCAAACAGAGCATTAATGTAGTCAAAGTCAAGAGGTGGGTTCACAGGGTAAAGCACTGGCCTGAGAAAAACGTCATTTGTAAGAGCTGGGTCTAGTCTGGAATTACACATGCCCTGGAAGAAAGGGAAATCAAAGTGTATCAGAGTGACAATTTTAGAGCACTTTTCTAATAAGGTCTCTTACCTGCTAATAAAACTTTGATTTTTTGCTAGATGAAGTAGAGCCCATGACATAAATGTACTGTGGCCCTTATTTATTCAGCTTCCCCTCCTGCCACGCTCACATACTCCACTCCTGTAAGTTCTACCCCATTCTACCCACAATGGCCTCTACACATGCCATGAGATCTCAAGACTCAAACGTTCTTTGCCTTTTCCTCTGTGATAAACATTTATTTGAGTTCTTTGCTTAAGCTGATCATATAAAGGATTAAAACTGAAGGCTCAGAGCATTCCCTTATTTGAGAATAACCTAAAAAAAGGGAACAAAACCTCCTATGGGGTTCTTGTCTGCAACGCCAGCAACTAGCACAGCGCCTGAACATTATAGACACTCAATATTTTTTTTTATTGTAAGCATTCATTGTATTATTACAGACGCAATTAATTGAGATGGCAATTTTTACAGGGTTCTTCTTAAGGGGTTGGCAGTATGATGAATTTCATTTCTACCTTATGCTCTACAGAAAACAGATATAATGCCTCCTTTGTCAGCAGTACCAAGCAAAAAACCTATCACCTACTGATCTCTTTGGGTAGTAAGCTGACAGTGATATCAAACAGATGAAGCTAAAAAGGCATCATCGGAAGGCAAAATGTTCTTAAAACGATCATTCCCATGAGCCTTAGTCCAAACAAGACCAAAAGTCAGTATTATCCCCTGTGCTTCCAATGGCCAGGACACTGACACCTGTGAGCTACAGCAGATTTATCAACATCTCCCTCAGGACATGAATTAACAGATAATATTCTTGACTCCTAGAGCCAAATATATGAGAAAGGAAAAGGAATGGGATTCACTGAGCTTGTTCTTTTCAACAATGCTGTGAAAAAAATATTCAAAAGCATTATTTTTCTTAGCTTTTTTAACAGATCTGTAGAAAGCTATTATTATTTGCCTCATTTTTAGGAGGCAGTGAACTAAAGGGGGGGGGTAAAAGGACTTGCTTAACGTCACTCACCAGTTTTATTGACATTAGAGTCCATATTTTTTTTCTATTCTGCCATGCTTTACCAATTCAATTCAATGTAACCCATGTATCATGTTTTATAATTTACAAAATACGTTAATATTGATTTTCTAATTTATCCGGCATGAGCACCATATTGGAGAGGTAAAATATTAGTTGTCTCTTTGGACAGATAAGGACACTAAGACCAGAATGGGGATACATGAATTTTGACTCTAAATCTTAACTTCCTTAAACAAATGGTTTGCCCTTGTAAAATAGTTCAGGCTGCTCAAATTATAACGAAGAACAGGCAAAAATTTCAAGGTAAGATCTGTCCTTTTCATCTTAGATAAGTGCTTAATAATAATTCAACCTATCCACACATAAGGTGATAAAAACCTAAGCAAAATTGCTTCTCCCTTACTCAAAATGCTGGGGAAAAAGTCAGAAATAAACTTTGTCCTTTTAAACACAAAATAATCATGGTCCTTGCTGTTTCTTACATGGGTAAGATGGGCTGGGAGGACAGGGGCAGGTGGCAGTGACTTAACTGTTATTAGAAAAGGAGGAGAGAGACAGAAACCAGGTAGGGTCAGTCCAGTTATTTGGCAGAGTACATTAAGGAGTTTTTTATGATATGGTTATAAAAAAACTGAAATTTAGGGCTGAGTTTGGCAGTAGAGTCTAGTAAGAACTAAACTTGTTATATGAGAAAATTAGGGGGATGTGCTTTGTTTTGCTAAAATTACCATTAAACAGCAATAAAGTAAAAATCCTGAAATTAATACCAAAGGGCAATATTTAACAGACATGAAATCCAGAGTGAAACATGACTATGAGAATAGACCTCCCTCAGAATTTCAGAAATATTAGAGAAGAAATTTGGTGTGTAACCGTACCAAATAGCAAGGGGAACTAAACTGGTGTCTATATTATACTTGCATTTCACAATATGATTAACCAATGCTTATTGAGCAATTATTATATGTCAGCCTTGTTTAATGCATTCTCATACATGGTTTTATCTAATTCTCATAGCTCTATTAAGTGAATGTAATGATCATCAACATCTTACAGATGAACAATGAGACTTAGAGGTATTATGCAATTTTTCTCAAAGTCCCATGGGAAATAGAATCAGGATAGATCAGATAGGTGTATTTGATACCAGTGTTATGACCTTAAAAACTCTTCTATGACATAACTTCAAGAACCTGCAAATTATAGTCACAGCAGAAACTTCTTATCTCTAAATTATTCATTAATTTAGATTCAACTCTGTCACATAGAGTTAACAAGATTTCTAAGAAATATGTTAATAGAGCCATTACTTAGGATGCTTCCTTATTATCACCATTTAAAATATAATCAAAATGAGCTATTCTGAAGGAACCCTCTCACAGTTTGCAAACTTCTCCCTATTATATCCAGGAAATAAATGTATATGTCAAGGAAAAGCTTTGGTTCCTATCTAACTTTTAGAAATTTTAACCCCTAAGAATAAATTAGTATACAGAATTGTTTAATAAAAACCCCTCAGGTTTTTTGCACTTATATCATGGAAGTGTGATGCAGCTTGAAATATGTGAAGTGATAAGGGATAGGGATAAGGATATGTTTTATACTTGAAGGTAGTTTGGAAATACTCAATTCAATAAGCATGTTCTCTGAGCTGGGCTCTTACTGATTGGGAGGCAGGATTGGGGGGTAAGAGAAATTGAGTAAATAGAAGATTTGGACCCTACCAAGAGGGACTTATATTTCAAATAAGAATACTAGTTCATTACATATTAAAATAACTGGGAGGGGGAGGGTTCAAGAAAATCCACTAGGAAATGATAATACGATGCTAGAATACATTAACAGCTACTAATGATGAGTGATTTCTATTGCCAGACACTATGGAAGAACATCTTTATACATGGTTGTGTTCATTCTTCAACACAGCTTTATAAAGTCATTGTTATTTACTTCCATTGTACCAATGAAACAGTGACTCTCATGAGAGTGGAGATAAAGGGAATGGAAGGTACAGGCTTGCAGTCTGAGTCCAGGAAGCTGCTGTCCTCTTCCTTACTCCCAATCTGGAATCTAGCGAGCCTTTGAGGTATTATCTTCTGAACCAAATATGGTACTACTGCCAACTATCAAAACCATCATGCCGTGTAATGTCTGCTACATCTTAGCCATTCTGAAAGACTTTGTTGGGTAGTTACCAGGTCATCCAGGAATATTTCTGGATACAAGTAAATAAAACTTGTTAAATAGTGACTTAAGATACATGGATACATGGATTATGACTCTCATATAACCTGCAGTCTTGCAATAAGATACTGCTGGCATGGTTCAAAGTCTCAGTGAAGACAGGGTGAGCATCTCTATCATCGTATTTTTCTCTTGGTCTTTTCCCAAAATCACATGGAGGCTCTCCTAACTTCAGATATCATGTTGGCATTCATGGCAGTATAAAGCAGTAAAGGGCTAAGTTCATCTTTGTGAGTCTCCAGGTAGATAAGAGTAGTAACAATAATAATAACTATAATAGGAGCAGTAATAATAACTTCAAAGCATTTGTTGCTGCATTTGTGCCAGGCTGTATAATATTTCTCCATAGATGGTCGTACATAATCCTTATGACAACGTAGGCAGTATTAGTATTACCTTCATTTTATGTATGATAACATTGAGACCCAGGAAGGTAACACCATATATTCAAGGTCACATAATTAGTAAGAAGGAAAAGCAGGATTCCAGATGTTCTTCTGATTCTGACTGATGCGCTTATTCCTACGCTAGCTACCCTGATGCTTATAATCAATGAATGAGTGATTGAATATATGTGTGTGTGTGTCTACACTTCAAAACCTCTTTCAGATGCCACATTCTCTATCATGCTTTTATGACCCACAATTCTTCTGAAGTCCTCTTTCTCAGTTTCTATTTATTTGTTATATCTCTTACACCATCTTATCCATCCTTCTGTCAAAGTCATTTTCCACATTTCCTTATTTTTGTATTCAATTGTAAGAACCTAATGGGCAGGGTCCATGTCCATTATTAAGCTCAAGCACCTGGTAGGTGTTTAGTAAATGTGTGTTGAGAAGTCAACTGAATCTCTCTCCCTGGCCATGGTATTTAATGAAGCATGCTGGAATCAGGGATTCAATTCAGCCAAGTCCAATTGCTTGGACTCTCTTTGGCCATTGCTAAGTATGTCAGTCATGAAACAGTTTATGATCTCTGGAAATATAAATAAGGACCCAACAGTTTTATAACTATTACACTCAACTAGTCCTACCAATAATCTCCAGAATAGAAAACACATCTCTCCCCCCACCCCACAGGAATAAAAGTCCAGTTCTATTCCATAATAAATCAAGTGGCCTGTCTTTGTGATATGTTAAATATTTGTAATTTTTAAGGTACTAATATTTTAGAAACAGTATAATAATAATTGCCACTACCGAGTTGCATATTACATCTCTTTATTCTAGAACTTCAAGTTATTAAACCTTTATTGTATATTTCATATTCTTCGGTTATTTTCAGAGTGTTGTCTCATCTCTTCATCTTTCCTTAACCCAGAAAATACTTTATAATAACTCCTTTCCTGTGCGTAGCACTATACGAAGCACTGGGAATATAGAGATATAGTATGATAGACATTAGGAAGAATTATATTCAAGGTGCATTAATAGACAAAAGAAGGAGCCAATTTTCTTGAAAGCATTATAGAAGGTGTTATAGAAGGGGAAATATTGGGACAAGGTCTTGAAGGATGAGAAGTTTATCAGCTGGACAAGAAGACATTAGGGTAAAAGAAAAATCAGATACAAACATTGGGGAATTATAAATAAAAGAAGCTTCTGGCTTGCTCACGTTTTCTCTCTCTCTTGTTTGAGTCAGTCACTCTGGGAAAGCCAGCTGCAACTATGCTATCTTCAGGGGCCTAAAATTTTTAAAACAATCAAATCTCAATTTTGCCTTCCCTTCCTTTTATTTACCACTCTTCTTTCTCACTATAGCTGCAGAGAAAAAAAAGGAGGCATTTATAACATTTTTGCCCAGAAAACTCCCTAGCTGGATCATCCAGTTCAATAAGCATATTTTCTGCTTTCCATATTACTGTAGATGAAAATGTTCCTCAAATTTCAGCTACCACATAACTAGGATCTTCCTTCCTCTGTTTTCCAATATTATCCTCACATCCCTTTAAGCCATCACAGGAAGCATTCTCAAAGTCCATCATGTTTGGCAGACAGTTTCCTCATTGATAATCTTCCTACTATTATTCCAGCTTCGACCCACTGCCTGGTCCCAAAGCCGCTCCCACGTTTTTAGATATGTGTTATGACAACATTCCCACATCCAAGTACCGAAGTTATCTAGTCTGTGTAAAAAACCACTCCAAAATTTGGTGACCTAAAACGTGAAACATTTGACATCTAACACAGTTTCTGAATATCAGGAAACTAGGAGCATTTTACCTGGGTGGCTCTGACTTAAGATCAGTCATGAGGTTGTACTCAAATGTATGCTGCAGAGGTAATCATCTAAAAGCATGACTGGGGCAGGAGGATCCACTTCCAAGTCACTCATATGGCTGTTGGCAGGAGGCCTCCGTTCCTTGTGACATGAACCTCTCTGTATGACTTCTCAAACAGTTGCAGCTGGCTTTCCCAGAGTGACTGACTCAAGCAAGAGAGAGAGAAAACATGAGCAAGCCAGAAACTTCTTTTATTAACTATTGTCTCCATAGTTACAGGCTGTCATTTCTTTATTTCTGCTTTCCTCTCTTGAGCATACAGACCAACCCTGATATATTGTTGAAGGCAGGTAAGCAGGGTCATGAGTAGCAGGAGGGAGGATCCATGGGCTCCATCTGGAGGCTGGCTACTACACATGGACCTAGTCACACACTACCTTTGATACCCTTTATATGTGAAGGCAGCCCACTTACATGCGATGTATGAAGCATGGATAAGTCATTCACTACTTTCATTCTGTTTAATTTCCATGCAATTTGGGGAGAAGGGTAAAAGTTGTCCAGTCCAGTCCAACAAAGCATAGTGGAAAGTATGTCTTGTTGCTACATTTTTAAGATGAAGATTTTAAGGGAGTGAATTATCCTCCATTCTTTACCTCTAAAAATAATAAGTCACCCTATCAGCTACAGTGCATACTCAAATTATCCTAATTTATTCTTGAGTAAGGGGAAGGAATAGAGGACAGAAACAAACATTTGGCAAGCCATTAATAAGTAGAGACATTATACCATGTTCACAACATGGTCAATCTCATTTAATCTTCACAAAAACCTGGTAAGGTATCCTTTCATTTTACACTTGAAGCCACAATTTGGGAGGGACAGGTACCAGAGCAAAGAAAGCCACACAGAGTAGAGAGAACTATATAGAGGGCTGAAAAAATCTACAGAGAGTTCCCCTTGAATCTTCACCTAAGTGTGGAGCTGTGCATGAGTGTGAGGAATTCCTCAGGGTCAGGGAAAGGACTGCCGTAAAGGTGGAAGGGAAGGTGGAAGACTCTGTGGAGCTCACAAATGGCCAGAAGTTGTTTGTCTTCACTAGCCAGAGTAGAAAATGTAATACTTCAGGAGGCATCAGGTAGAGGACTCAGAACGATAGTACCCAAATAATGTTGAAAAACTTGGCCTTGTTCCAGATCAACTCAACAAAGATAAAAAGCAAGTCTCACAGGATGAGACTGATTAAGAAAATTAACTGCACCCCGGAATAAAAGTTAGGAATATTTTAAAAATCCAGTTACTCAATCAGATCAAATCCGTCATACCTGCCATCTAATAAAAAAAAATAACAGGTATGAAAAAAGCAGGAAAATATACACTAATAAGGATAAAATTGATAGAAACAAAAAAGACACAGGTAATAGAATAAATAAGGACATAACAGAGAATTATAAGTATATCCCTTATGTTCAAGAAAGTCGACAAAACCATGACCATGTTAATATGCAAAATTGAATTTCTAGATATAAAAATATATTGTCTGAGATGAAAACTGTACTAGATTGAGTTAAAAGCACAGTAAACCTTGTAGGGAAAGATATTAGTGAACTTGATGCATAGGAAAAGAAACTACCCGAATGAAACACAATGGTACAAGTAGTTTTCAAAAAATGGACAAACTAATCCAACCTAAAATTATGCATAAACAGAGTCTCAGGAAGAGGGAAGCATAAAAAGTATTTGAAAAAATAATGGTTAAGGTGTATCAAATTGCTTCAACAGTAGTAAAGAGAAAACTTTAAGAGCAGCCAGACATAAAAGAGACATATTATATACTGAGGCACAAAGAGAAAAATGACAAGGAACTTATTTATTGTCAGAAACAGCGTTAGTCAGAACATTAAGGAACAACAACCTGAAACTACTATCAAGTGAGAATTCTGTATCCAGTACAAATGTCCATCAAGAATGAAGGTGAAATGACAACTTTTTCTGACATACAAATGTTGAAAGAAACCATCGCTAGCAGACCTGCACTACAATGTACAGGAACATTAAAGGAAGTTGCTCAGACAGAAGAAAAAATAACAGACGGTAAATACATGGGTGATTATAATTTTTCCTTTTATTTATTTATTTTTAAAGATTTATTTATTTGATAGAGAAAGAGAGACAGCACGGGGGAGGAGGGGCAGAGGAGGAGGGAGAGAGAAACTCTAAGCAGTCTCAACACAGAGCATGGAACCCGACGCAGGGCTCGATCTCATAACCGTGAGATCACAGGAGCTGAAACCAAGAGTCAGACGCTTAACTGACTTGCTCCTTCCAGGCACCCCTATAATTTTTCCTTTTAAAAAATTCTCTTTGAAAAATAGTTGACTGAATAAAATAAAAACGCATTATAAAATTTATGACATATTTAGAAATGAACTGTATATTAATAATATAAGAAAGGATGAGAGAGGAGAAATGGAGTTCTCTGGTGTTATCAGCTCACATATAGTATATTACTAAAATAGTTAAGGAAGTTAAAGATGTATAATGTCAACCCCAAAGAACAGCTAAATATGCAAATAAATAGTTAAAAGTAATAAGTTAGGAAAGAAGGTAAAATGGAATGATAAAAAAAATATTGAATTAATACAAAACAAGGCAGAAATTGAGGAAAATTGTGATAAATTACAAAGAGGACCACCTGAAACAAATAGCAAGATGGGAGATTTAATCCAAACCATATCAACCAACATTGAATGTAAATGATGTAAACACCCAATCAAAGAGCAGAAAAGTCATATTGAATTTTATAGAGGCCCAGCTCTTTGCTGCCTAAAAGAAATTCACTTTATAAGGACGCAAATTAAATGAAAGGACGGAAAAAGATATATCATGTTAATGCTAGCAAAAGAAAGGTAGAATGGCAAATTTATTATCAAAATCTATTTCACAGTAAAGATTATTACCAGGAATAAAAGGATCATGTTATAATGATAAAGGAGTTAATTCATAATAATCTCTGTTACTAAGTGAAGAAGATATAACAATTTTCAATGCTTTTGCACTTAATAACAGAGCTTCAGAGTACACACGAAGCATAAATTTATACAAATAAAAAGAGAAACAAGTCCACAAATATAGTTGAGGATATCTCTCAATATTTTATGGAACAAATACACATAAAATCAGTAAATATATGGAAGAATTTCACTTCCTTATCAACTAACTGAACCTATTAGACATTTATATAACATTCCATCCAATGACATCAAGAAACACATATTTTATAAGTGCACATGCAACATTACTAAGAGAGACCATATTCTGGTCCATAAGACAAGTCTTATTAATATAAGTATGCTTTCTAATTACAATGAAATTTAAATAAAAATTAATGAGGGGCGCCTGGGTGGCTCAGTCGGTTAAGCATCTACCTTTGGCTCAGGTCATGATCTCAGGGTCCTGGGATCAAGCCTCATGTCCAGCTCCCTGCTCAGTGGGGAGTCTGCTTGTCCCTCTCCCACTCTCTGGCTCTCTCTCAAATAAATAAATAAAATCTTTAAAAAATTGCAGGCATTCTAGCAGCTGTATAGTATTAATTCATTGTGCTTTTAATTTGCATGTTCCTAAGGACTGAAATTGAGTGCTCTTTCATGTATTTATTTTCCATATGTACATCTTCTATGGAGTGTCTGTTCAAATCTTTTGCCTATTGTAAAATCGGCTGTTTATTACTGATGTGTTCTCTCTATATTCTAGGTATATGTTCTTTGTCAAATGCATGTTTTGCAAATATTTTCTTCCAGTCCATGACTGACTTTTTTCCCTTTCATTAATGGAGTCTTCTAAAGAGTAAAATTTTTTAAATTTTGATGAAGCTGAATGGATCCTTTTATATCTCTTGTTTTTTCATGTCCTATTTAAATATCTTTGTTGAATCAAGGTCTTCTATGTTTTCTTGTGGATGTTTGATAATTTCTAGTTCTTAAATTTTAGGTCTGTAATGCATTTCGAGTTAATTTTTGCATATGAAATGAAGAAAGTGTCTCCATCACACATGTTGCAAATATTTTCTTTCAGTTTGTTTTATAAAAAAAGTTTTCACTTTGTTTATAATGGTTTTGTGGGTCACAAAAAAATGTGCTTTTTAGTTGTGTTCAGCCAAATTTTCAATCCACAGGCCTCTCTACTCTTGTTGCCAGTACCACACACGCTTAGTCAATTACCATAAACACATGATTTGATGTTTCATATATGTAAGATTTACATTCTTTCCACCAACCTGCAGGAAAGTCTTTGCCAAGTTGACGCTCCTTCCTGGATTACTGCTATAAAATTACATCCAAAATTTAACTTTGTACCTGTTCCCTCTCTTCATTTGCCATGTGAGTCTACGGATTTCCTCTTTAGAGATCCTGAAAAATAGCAATCCTGTAACTTCATTACTTTACAGTAAAACCACTTACCACAGAAGGAATACTTCTCCCAGGTGAGGTGGCCTCATCAGTAATTAGTGTCTCCTAGATACTCTTCTCTTCTTAACATTGTCACAGAGTTCCCAGTGGCTCAGCTTCTATCCAGCAGGTTTCTGGAACAAAAATTCAGGGCTGGTGCTTGATGCCAAGATGAAATTTGGAGGGGTGACCCTATTGATTTTGGGGGTGTATAGATGGAAAGGGTCTGAAAATCCATACACATCATTCAAAGTGACTTTTGTCTGCTTATTCGTTGATAGGTGTTACAATTGCTTCTTCAGTTGTTAGCATGCAAAAAGGGAGTGGCCAATTCAGCCAGACATTAAGCAGCAGAGAAAATCTTAGATGTGGTATTATTTTCTACAGTATTGGTTGGTCTCACAAGTGTCACAGAAGAAATACAGATTACCTAGATTAAGGTGTTAGTTATTTTCTATATTGTTGTTCAGTGTCTAGGAACCCATGTATTAAATTCTTTTTGAAATTCAGTGCCGGGAAAAACATTTACTCTTCCCAAGACCAAATACATTGCATCTAAATAGATTATTTTCTAAGATTTGTCAAATCTTTTTTTTTTTTTTTTTCTTTTTTGGAGTGGGGGTATGGGGTATAAAAGAACTAACTAAATAAATAAACTGTTCTTATAGTAACTGGAAATAGGTTAATATTCCCTTGTTTAACATTATCACTGAGAGGAGTACCATGGTAGCAGGACAAAGAGAGAAATCTTCCAAGAGAAAATTAAATGGACCATGAGAGGTAAAATCAAACAAATTAATTATTCTGACACTACAAAGTCAAGCACACCTAAAGGCTAACATCACTAAAAAAAATAAATCTTTCTCATAAAACAAAATTGCTCTAGGTTTGAATTCACTGGAAAAGGATTAGTCAAAATGTTAAATAACAACTATATTAAACTTGTTTATGCTTTCCACAATGGTAGAAGGCAGATTTTCAAATTGAGTACAGTATCAAGATTAGTGTAAACACAAGAAGCAAAATGACTAATTATGTAGACTAGCTACTTTAGGACTAGACATGTCACTCGATAATTAAAGTGTCAGTGAAAACAAGAAGATTTATAAGTCTTGTGTAATGAAATTATAACCTGAGAACTGTTGATTTTCCATATAAATGGTGTCTTAGAATGACACGTGCATTTGCCACCTAGATTTATTTAATACATGTTAATATTTACACTATCAGTGTTCTAAACTACTTCAGGATCAAATCTTTAGAATAGAGAGGATAAATATTGTAAGAAATGTTACACTGTTGTCAAAAATGGGGTTGAAGGCGCAGAGCAGGGAGCCCGATGTGGGACTCGATCCCAGGACCCTGGGATCATGACCTGAGCCGAAGGCAGACACTTAACGACTGAGCCACCCAGGCTCCCAAAGCTCATCCATTTAATATTACCTCCATCCCATCTTCAAAATTGATATCGTTAGCCCTCATTTTTTGTGTGTGAACTATCAACACCAATTTTCAGTTGTCTGATGGATATCTGCAATAGTGTGCAAAGTAACTCCTGCAGGTTTCACTATAGCAACTTCCAATTATTGGTCTAGCATGTACGAAGCTTGGAAGTCACCCCTACATCCCTACAACCTGTGAAAAGCTGAGCAACCTGAAAACTCAAGAACTCCTTTTATATCCATAAGAAAGTGAGGTCACAGGGAAAACCATTGTCCCCAGAGTTAGATAGACAGGCAGGCAGAACAGAGAATCACACCTTGCTGGAGCAGAAACCTTTAGAGGAACCAGTGCTGGAATAGCAAATCCTAAACCATAACTGATGAATTGCTGGAGGTCAGGGTGGACATGTTTGAGAGTCAAAATCTCCATGAGCTCAGTCACAGAGGAGGGAAGATGGAGGTTCCCACACTTTTATGAGTTTTATCTCAAGAGTTTGAACAGGTTCTCACAGTGAATATCAGTGAAAAATACCCTCATTCTTCCTGCAGAGAAAGTGGGAAAAGTCACCATTTTGAAATACAACAGAGCACTCTGTTCTTCTTAACACCTTCTGTCCTCAGGAGAAACTATTTAAACAGAGTCTAATGTACTGGGGTTTTTTTTAGAGCCTAACTGACCCAGGAAAAGGGAAATACCTAACTCCAGCCAGCTCTAGCCTTCCAGAGAGAGGAAGAGAAATACGCACGTCTAGACACTTCTAGCCTTATATGCGGGATAAAGGAAATACACAGCTCCAATCCACTCTAGCCACCTTTTCCCATGTAAGGGCAGGAGGAATTGAGAAGCACTTCTGAAGTTCACAGTGCCATGGCACAAACCCACTAAAAGACCAAGACCTACTCATAGGACTATAGAATGTTTCCACTCCCCCCAAAAGTCACCACCACATTACTAAAACCCTATTTACAGCAGTTCCTAAACCCAGTACATCATGTCCAGCTACCAAGAAAAAATTACAAGGTATACAAAAAAGGCAAAAAACCCCACAGTTTTTATTTTATTTTATTATGTTATGTTAATCACCATACATTACATCATTAGTTTTTGATGTAATGCTCCACGATGCATTGTTTGCGTATAACACCCAGTGCTCCATGCAGAACATGCCCTCTTTAATACCCATCACCAGGCTAACCCATCTCCCCACCCTCCTCCCCTCTAGAACCCTCAGTTTGTTTCTCAGAGTCCATCGTCTCTCATGGTTCATCTCCCCCTCCAATTTCCGCCCCCCTTCATTTTTCCCTTCTTGTTATCTTCTTTTTTCTTTTATTTTTAACATATAATGTATTATTTGTACCAGAGTTACAGGTCTATGATTCAACAGTCTTACACAATTCACAGTGCTCACCATAGCACATACCCTCCCCAATGTCTATCACAGAGCCACCCATCCCTCCCACCCCCCACCACCCCAGCAACCCTCAGTTTGTTTCCTGAGATTAAGAATTCCTCATATCAGTGAGATCATATGATACATGTCTTTCTCTGATTCACTTATTTCGCTCAGCATAAAACCCTCCAGTTCCATCCACGTCATTGCAAATGGCAAGATTTCATTCCTTTTGATGGTTGCATAATATTCCATTGTGTATAAATATACCACCTCTTCTTTATCCATTCATCTGTTGATAGACATCTTGACCCTTTCCATAGTTTGGCTATTGTGGACATTGCTGCTATAAACATTGGGGTGCACATACCCCTTTGGATCCCTACATTTGTATCTTTGGGATAAATACCCAGTAGTGCAATAACTGGGTCGTATGGTAGCTCTATTTTCAACTTTTTGAGGAACCTCCATACTGTTTTCCAGAGTGGCTACACCAGCTTGCATTCCCACCAACAGTGTAGGAGGGTTCCCCTTTCTCCACATCCCCGCCAACATCTGTCGTTTCCTGCTTATTAATTTTAGCCATTCTGACTGGTGTGAGGTGGTATCTCATTGAGGTTTCGATTTGGATTTCCCTGATGCCGAGCGATGTTGAACACTTTTTCATGTGTCTGTTGGCCATTTGGATGTCTTCTCTGGGAAAATGTCTGTTCATGTCTTCTGCCCATTTCTTGATTGGATCATTTGTTCTTTGGGTGTTGAGTTTAAGAAGTTCTTTATAGATTTTGGATACTAGCCCTTTATCTGATATGTCATTTGCAAATATCTTCTCCCATTCTGTTGGTTGTCTTTTGGTTTTGTTGACTGTTTCTTTTGCTGTGCAAAAGCTTTTTATCTTGATGAAGTCCCAATAGTTCATTTTTGCCCTTGCTTCCCTTGCCTTTGGCAATGTTTCTAGGAAGAAGTTGCTGTGGCTGAGGTCGAAGAGGTTGCTGCCTGTGTTCTCCTTTAGGATTTTGATGGACTCCTGTCTCACATTGAGGTCTTTCAACCATTTGGAGTCTATTTTTGTGTGTGGTGTAAGGAGATGGTCCAGTTTCATTCTTCTGCATGTGGCTGTCCAATTTTCCTAACACCATTTGTTGAAGAGACTGTCTTTTTTCCCATTGGACATTCTTTCCTGCTTTGTCGAAGAGTTGACCATAGAGTTGAGGGTCCATTTCTGGGCTCTCTATTCTGTTCCATTGATTGATGTGTCTGTTTTTGTGCCAGTACCATATTGTCTTGATGATGACAGCTTTGCAATAGAGCTGGAAGTCCAGAATTGTGATGCCGCCAGCTTTGCTTTTCTTTTTCAACATTCCTCTGGCTATTCGGGGTCTTTTCTGGTTCCATACAAATTTTAGGATTATTTCTTCCATTTCTTTGAAAAAAGTGGATGGTATTTTGATAGGGATTGCATTGAATGTGTAAATTGGTCTAGATAGCATTGACATCTTCACAATATTTATTCTTCCAATCCATGAGCATGGAACGTTTTTCCATTTCTTTGTGTCTTCCTCAATTTCTTTCATGAGTATTTTATAGTTTTCTGAGTACAGATTCTTTGCCTCTTTGGTTAGATTTATTCCTAGATATCTTATGGTTTTGGGTGCAATTGTAAATGGGATCGTCTCTTTAATTTCTCTTTCTTCTGTCTTGTTGTTGGTATATATAAATACCACTGGTTTCTATGCATTGACTTTCTATCCTGCCACTTTACTGAATTTCTGTATGAGTTCTAGCAGTTTTGGAGTGGAGTCATTCCACGTAAAGTATCATATCATATGCAAAGAGTGAGAGTTTGACTTCTTCTTTGCCAATTCCGATGCCTTTTTTTTTCTTTTTGTTGTCTGATTGCTGTGGCTAGGACTTCTAATAGTATGTTCAATAGCAGTGGTGATAGTGGACATCCCTGCTGCATTCCTGACCTTAGGGGGAAAGCTCTCAGTTTTTCCCCATGGAGAATGATATTCACTGTAGGTTTTTCATAGATGGCTTTTATGATATTGAAGTATGTACCCTCTATCCTTATACTTTGAAGAGTTTTGATCAAGAAAGGATGCTGTACTTGGTCAAATGCTTTTTCTTCATCTATTGAGAGGATCATATGGTTCTTGTTCTTTATTTTATTAATGGATTGTATCACATTGATTGATTTGCGGATGTTGAATCAACCTTGCACCTCAGGGATAAATTCCACTTGGTCGTGGTGAATAATCCTTTTGATGTACTGTTGGATCCTATTGGCTAGTATTTTGGTGAGAATTTTTGCATCCATGTTTTTCAAGGATATTGGCCTGTAATTCTCCTTTTTGATGGTATCTTTGTCTGGTTTGGGGATCAAGGTAATGGTGGCCTCATAAAACGAGTTTGGAGTTTTCCTTCCATTTCTATTTTTTGGAACAGTTTCAGAAGAATAGGTATTAATTCTTCTTTAAATGCTTGGTAGAATTCCCCTGGGAAGCCACCTGGCCCGGGGCTCTTGTTTTTTGGGAGATTTTCGATGACTGCTTCAATTTCCTTAATGGTTATAAGTCTGTTCAGGTTTTCTATTTCTTCCTGGTTCAGTTCTGGTGGTTGATACATCTCTAGGAATGCATCCATTTCTTCTAGATTGTCTAATTTGCTGGCATATACTTGCTCATAATATGTTCTTATAATTGTTTTTATTTCTTTGGTGTTGGTTGTGATCTCTCCTCTTTCATTCATGATTTTATTTATTTGGGTCATTTCTCTTTTCTTTTTGATAAGTCTGGCAGGAGTTTAACAATCTTGTTAATTCTTTCAAAGAACCAGCTCCTAGTTTCATTGATCTGTTCAACTGTTCTTTTGGTTTCTATTTCATTGATTTCTGCTCTGATCTTTATTATTTCTCTTCTCCTGTTGGGATTAGGCTTTGTTTGCTCTTCTTTCTCCAGCTCCTTTAGGTGTAGGTTTAGGTTGTGTATTTGAGACCTTTCTTGTTTCTTGAGAAAGGCTTGTATTGCTATATACTTTCCTCTTAGGACTGCCTTTGCTGCATCCCAAAGATTTTGAAAAGTTGTGTTTTCATTTTCATTTGTTGCCATGAATTTTTTTAATTCTTTAATTTCCTGGTTGACCCATTCATTCTTTAGTAGGATGCTCTTTAGCCTCCTTGTATTTGAGTTCTTTCCAACTTTCCTCTTGTGATTGAGTTCTAGTTTCAAAGCATTGTGGTCCAAAAATATGCGGGAATGATCTCAATTTTTGGTACCAGTTAGATTTGACTTGTGACCTAGGATGTGATCGATTCTGGAGAATGTTCCATGGGCACTAGAGAAGAATGTGTATTCCGTTGCTTTGCGATGGAATGTTCTGAATATATCTGTGAAGTCCATTTGGTCCAGTGTGTCATTTAAAGTCCTTATATCCTTATTGATATTTTGCTTAGATGATCCGTCCATTTCAGTGAGGGGGCTGTTAAAGTCCCCACTATTATTGTATTGTTGTCGATGTGTTTCTTTGCTTTTGTTATTAATTGCCTTATATAATTGGCTGTTCCCATGTTAGGGGCATAGATATTTATAATTGTTAGATCTTCTTGTTGGATAGACCCTTTAAGTAGGATATAGTGTCCTTCCTCATCTCTTATTACAGTCTTTGGTTTAAAATCTAATTTGTCTGATATAAGGATTGCCACCCCAGCTTTCTTTTGGTGTCCATTAGCATGGTAAATGGTTTTCCACCCCCTCACTCTCAATCTGGGGGTGTCTTTGGGTCTAAAATGAGTCTCTTGCAGACAGCATATTGATGGGTCTTGTTTTTTTATCCAATTTGATAGCCTGTGTCTTTTGATTGGGGCATTTAGCCCATTTACATTCAGGGTAACTACTGAAAGATAGGAATTTAGTGCCATTGTATTGCCTGTAAGGTGACTGTTACTGTATATTGTCTGTGTTCCTTTCTGGTCTATGTTACTTTTAGGCTCTCTCTTTACTTAGAGGACCCCTTTCAATATTTCTTGTAGTGCTGGTTTCATGTTTGCAAATTCCTTTAGTTTTTGTTTGTCCTGGAAGCTTTTGATCTCTCCTTCTATTTTCAGTGACAGCCTAGCTGGTTATAGTATTCTTGGCTGCATATTTTTCTCATTTAATGCTCTGAATCTATCATGCCAGTCCTTTCTTGCCTGCCAGGTCTCTGTGGATAGGTCTGTTGCCAATCTAATGTTTCTCCCATTGTAGGTTACAGTCTCTTCTCCCGAGCTGCTTTCAGGATTTTCTCTTTGTCTCTGAGACTCATAAGTTTTACTATTAGATGTCGGGATGTTGACCTATTTATATTGATTTTAAGGGGTTTCTCTGTGCTTCCTGGATTTTGATACCTGTTTCTTTCCCCAAATTAGGGAAGTTCTCTGCAATAATTTGCCCCAATATATCTTCTGCCCCCCTCTCTCTTTCTTCTTCTTCTGGGATCCCAATTATTCTAATATTGTTTCATCTTATGGTATCACTTATCTCTCAAATTCTGCCCTCAAGATCCAGTAGTTGTTTATCTCTCTTTTACTCAGCTTATTTATTTTCCATCATTTGGTCTTCTATATCTAGAATTCTTTCTTCTGCCTCACTTATCCTAGCAGAGCCTCCATTTTTGATTGCACCTCATTAATAGCCTTTTTGATTTCGACTTGGTTAGATTTTAGTTCTTTTATTTCCCCAGAAAGCGTTTCTCTAATATCTTCCATGCTTTTTTCAAGCCCAGCTAGTATCTTTAGAATCGTCATTCTGAACTCTAGTTCTGACATCTTACTAATGTTTGTATTGATTAGGTCCCTGGCAGTCGGTACTACCTTTTGTTCTTTTTGTTGAGGTGATTTTTTCCATCTTGTCATTTTGTCCAGAGGAGAATAGATGAATGAGAGAACATAATCCTAACAGGGTAACAATGACCCCAGAAAAATATACACTAAACAAATCAGAAGAGGCCTGAAACTGGGGGAAAAGAAAGGGAAAGAAAGAAAAAAGAAAGAAAAAAGAAAATTAAAAAAAATTAACTTTGAAAGATTAAAGATTCATGGGAAAAAAGTCATGAATTCTAGCAGTATTCCCCTAGTGCTGGAGTTCTGCCGTTCTCATTGATCTGTAAACTTGGTCTTGGCTGGCTGTTCTTGGAGATCTTCTGGGGGAGGGGCCTGTTGCAGTGGTTTTCAAATGTCTTTGCCCGAGGCGGAATTGTCCCGCCCTTGCCCGTCAGGGCTAAGTAATCTGCTCGGGTTTGCTCTTGGGAGGTTTTGTTCCCTGCAAGCTTTCTGTACAGCTTTGGAGGACGAGAGTGAAAGTGGTGGCCTCCCAATCTCTGCCCTGGAGGAGCCGAAAACTTGGCCCGACTCCTCAGTGCACCCCCAGAGAAAAGCAGTCACTCCCGTCTCCCTGGTCTCTGGCCACACTCTGTGCTCACCTGGCCTGTGACCAAGCATTTCTATTTCTGGCACATGACCCCGTGTGGAGTCTCCAAACCCAGCAGTTCCCTGTGGTGTGCTCCTGTGCCACTCCTCCTCGGGGAGGAGGGGGGAGTCTCCCTGGATCTGCTGCTTGTTGGGTCCCTGTTGGAAGAGCAGTGGCCCGACTGTGCCACGGATCATGGTTTATGGCAACCCTGAGTTGAGTGCCCATTCCTCGGCTCCATCTCTGCAGCCGGCTTCCCCACTCTGATACCTGGGAGCTCTGCCACACTCAGGCACCCCCGGTCTTTCTGTGACCCCGAGGATCCTGAGACCACACTGTCCCAGTGAGGGTTCCACCCCTTGCTTAGCTACTGGAGCGACGTCCCTCAGCGGAGCAGACTTCTAAAAGTTCTGATTTTGTGCTCTGCTGCTCTATCACTTGCCAGAAGCGGCCGACAGAGGCCCCCGCCCCTGCCGTCTATCTTCCCGAATATCGCCTCAGATTCAATTCTCCGCACATCCTACCTTCCAGAAAGTGGTCGCTTTTTTCTTCAGAGAGTTATTGCTATTCTTTTCTTCGATCTCCTGTTGAGTTCATAGGTGCTCAGGATGGTTTGTTCCCTATCTAGCTGAATTCCTGGAACCAGATGAAATTTAGGTCTCCTACTGCTCCACCATCTTGCTCCTCCCCCCAAAACCTCCACAGTTTTAAGAGACAGAGCAGACAATACAAGCAGATTAAGATATAGCACACATTACAGAATTATCAGACTAAGAATTTAAAACAACTATGATTAATATGTTCATAACTCTAATGGATAAAGTAGACAGTGTTCAAGAATAGATGGAGCAAGATAAGCAGAGAGATGGAATTTCTAAGAAAGAATAAAAAAAGATGTAGTAGAGATAAATGAAAAAAATAAGAATGTCTTTAGGGGCATCTGGGTGGCTTAGTCAGTTAAGCATCCAACTCTGGATTTCAGCTTAGGTCATGATCTCAGGGTCCTGAGATTGAGCCTTAGGTTGGGCTCCTCACTCAGCTGGAAAGTCTGCTTGGATTCTCTCTCCTTCTGCCCCTCCCCCACCTGTGGGCGGTCTCTCTCTCTCAAAATAATAGATAAATAAATCTTAAAAAAAAAAAGAATGTCTTTAGTGGTTTTATTTGTAGAGTGGACAGCTGAGGAAAGACTCTCTGAATTTGAGGATAGCTAAATAGAAACTGCTTAAACTGAAAAACAAAGAGAAAAAAAAGACTTTCAGTTATATCCAATAAATGTGGGACAACTGTAAGGGTATAACATACATGTAAAGGGAATACCAGAAGGAGAAGAAAGAAAAGAACATAAAAAAATCTGAAGCAATAATAACTGAAAATTTCCCCCAATTTAATGTCAGACATCAAATCACAGATCCAGGAAGCTCTGAGAACACCAAGCAGAATTAATGCCCAAAACTTTCACCTAGGCATATTATATTTAAATTACATGGTGCCTAACTGGCTCAGATGGAAGAGCATGAGACAGTTGATCTTGGGGTCATGATTTCGAGCCCCATGATGGGTGCAGAGATTACTTAACTAAATAAATAAATAACAACAACAAAAACAAAAATTAAAAAAAAGAAGTCTGAAAGAAGCCAGAGAGAAAAATATCCAACTTCTCATCAGAAACCATGCAAGCAAGAAGAGAGTGAAGGGAAATGAAAGATGAAGTGAGAGACTTGATGAGAGGAAAAAAACCTATTAATGTAGAATTCTTTATCCTGCAAAATGATCCTTCAAAGGTGAAAAATGAAAAAATAAAGACTCTTGTGTTTTTCAGTATGATGTGTAAGGCAGAGAATGGTGGGAGATGACGCTAGTGAGGTAGACAAAATCCAAATTAAAGGGGGTTAGGCAAGTCATGTAAAAAATCAACTTAATCCCAGGATGCCTGGGTGGCTCAGTCACTTAAGTGTCTGATGCTTGGTTTTGGCTCAGGTCATGATCTCAGGCTCCTGAGATTGAGCCCCACATTGGGCTCCGTGCTGAGCATGAAGCCTGCTTAAGATTCTTTCTCTTTCCCTCTCCCTCTGCCCCTCCCCTCTACTTGTGCCCTCTCTTTCTCTAAAAAAAATCAACTTAATCCTAGTCAATGGTACTAGCCAGTACTTATTAAGTGCTTATCATTTCCTGAGTATTGTTGTATTTTTTACATATATAATCTTATTTAACTCCTCACACAACCCAAGCAAGAAAATTGGGACACAGAGAAATTAAGCAATTTCTTAATAACAATGCAATGGGGAGTCATTAGAAGTTTTTAAGCAATAAAATGATGTTGCTATGCATATATTCTTTGCCTCTATTACTGACTCCTTAATGGATTCAGGAAATACTAAAGCTAAAATGGATTTGAGAGACTATCTAGCTCAACCAGTTTAATTTACCCAACAAGGAACAGAAGCCCAGAGAGGCACATTAACTTGGTCAGGCCCTGCAGATTCAGTAGTAGAGTATGATTAGAATCTAGGACTCCAGGCTGACTCTACAACTTCACGGCACATTCCTTCCATTAACAGTCTCTCTTTGGATTTTAAAGGTCATCGATTCAAACCAAGACTGTTACCCTAACCCTAATAACATCTTTTTTCCTTCTTTTTCCACATTTACCATATCTGAAATGTAGTGTAAGACAGAAAATAAGCAGACATTGGTTTTCTATCATGTGGAATTAGAATAGTTGACATTCTTTGATGCTCACTTAGTCATTTCAAACAGAATTAATTTCATTTTATTAGAGCTTTTAGGCTAAACTCTTGATAATTGCCTCATTAAATTTCACTCCTCCAACATGCTCCCTGGCAAACTGTAGAGCAGTTGTCTCTGAAATGGTGTAGAGAAAAGATTGTGGACTTAGGAGCCAAGATAACAGGGCTCATGATCAAGTTCCATTATTTGTAGGTCAAGTGATCTTGGACAAATTACTTAAATATTTTGGTGAATTAGTGGCAGCATTAATAACAACCTTGCCAAATTGTTGTGAGGATTAAATCCTATCATGATAAATAGGCATATTTTTGATGTTCAAATGTTTTAGGAAAAAAACTAATTTTACTTTTTCTTTTTCTTTTTTTCTTTGTAGTCCACTAACTTGCTGAAAGCTAAGTGGTAATAGAAGCAGATAATGAGAAAGTTTAAGGTCTTGGTTGTTAATAATAATGAACATATAGCTGGGAATCTGCTAATGTAAAATTTTTTTTAATTTACTTTTAAGTGAGAGAATTTGTCACTTTAAAGACAGATTTCCTTCCTAAAGCTATTATCTATGCAGCATATAACTTTAGAGTGAGTCAGATAAAATCCAAAATGTGGAAATAACACAAAAATATGTTTTAGATTTTTCAGTGTCATATTCAGGCATGTGTAACAGACCCATCTAAAAGTTCAAAGACTATTTGAGAAATAAAGACATATCTAGTCAGTAAGAAAACTAAGCAGAAATAAGTTCACTAAATTAAATGCAAAATCCAGGATTTTTATTTCCTAGATGAATGTATATTTGACTTACTATTTACTATTGATTAGGGCCCTGTTTACAGATTCTGTGTAGTTGTAAACTTTTTTAAACTTTTAGAAAATTGCTGAATTACAAATATTTTTTGGTCCAGAAAAAAATTAAAATAATTCTTGTCTAGGAGAAAAGATAACCCAAAGGTTATAGTTTTATTGACATGTAGGGTATTAGCCACTTTTGTATCTAATACGGCAAATGTATTGATACATTTCTCTTACAACTGAACAGATACATATGTTCTACACATGTTCTTTGTCTTTGGGGGGAGAGGAATTATGTGTAAGTGTCAGATCAGTGAATTTTCACAAATTGAACCTACCCAATGTAACCAGCACTCAAGTCAGGATGCAGACCATGACTGCCATTCTAGAAGCCCCTCCAATCACAGCCGAGACACAGAAGGGTAACCACTATCTGACTTCTAATCACATAGATTAGTTTTGCATTTATATATATGTAAGTACTGCATTGCATTTTATGTATATGTGCAATACAAAACTTATCTATGTCATATATATCATCATATATACTCTATATTTGATTATAGTTAATCATACAGTGTGTGCTCTTTCCTTTCTGACTTCTTTAAAAATTCAACATTAAATTTGTGCGACTCATCCAAGTTGGTGTGTTTAATCATAGTTTGTTTATTCTTATTGCTGTATAGAATTCTATTGTATGAATCTTTTTTAAAAAATCTATAATTGATATATAACCTTTTATTAGTTTCAGATGACAACACGATTCAATATTTGTATATATTGCAAAATGATCATCACAATAAATCTTGTTAACATACATCACCGTACATAGTTACCATTTTTTTATGATGAGAATTTTTAAGATGCATTCTTTTAGCAACTTTCAAATATGCTATGCAATATTATTAATTATAGTCACCATACTGTATATTACATCCCTAAGACTTTTTAATCTTATAACTGGAAATTTGTATTTTTCATTTGCCTTCATCCATTTTGCCCACCCCCCACTTCCTATCTCTGACAAACACCAATCTGTTCTCTGTTTCTATGAGATACAATGAGTAAATGTTCTTTGAATCAGCTTTACCATCCTGCTGTTTCCCTTAAATAATCAAATTTTTGAAATGTGTTTGATATATATTTATACAAGAATCATCATTTTTTAACATTTAAAAAACATTGTTTTGAAGGAGTGCACCTTTTCGATGTAAATATTTTTCTAGGAAAAATCCCTTGAATGTTCCTTCCAGCTAAGGTCACAAAAGGAAAGGGGGCCCTCGCCACTCCAGCAAAAAAGTGGACTGAACCATTATTGGGGAGTTGTTGTGGTTAATTGATAACATCTATCCATTTTATATCATTACTAAGGGAGTCAATATATCTACATAGAAGCAAAGAGACTCAGAGAGAAAAATGTAGGCTAGAGCCTATATTGAACCCCTCTCCTTTTGCAGCTCAATTTTATTAAAATCTCTCTGATCCCATGGCTTGAAGTCAACCAGGTGAGGAATGCTGGCAGAAAGAATATCAAGGTCATCCCAGGGATACTCACTTGGAATAGTCAGGCTGAGTGAATCAGGCTCACTTCCAGGGCTGAATGACTATGGAAAAAGGTAGTGTCACAAAGGAAAAACTGTGTGGAAAGGACCGAAAAACTTCTGCCCTCCTCTTGTTGCTCCCCCAGTTGCTCTGATACAGAAGCAGTGCTCTGGGAAGAGTCATTCAGCATATAAGGCTAAATAAAACATAGTAATCCTGGAGACCCAAATGCAGAGTGCTTCTGGCTATTCTCCAACTCAGCGTTACCACAGACTGTGAGGGGATCTACATCCATGGCTTGTTCAGGGACAGTCAGCTTGACAGACCAAACTGTCCATATGGCTACCACAGACAAACATCATACTTAGACAAAATCCTCTCTTTCTCCCATTTCCTATAGCCTTAGAAACTCCTGCCTGACCAGCCACTGGAGTAGTGGACAAAGAATATCCTGCCTATCTGGGACACCTTACAACAGCAGACTGAGAGCCCGTGACTGAAGAAATGGCAGCAGGAGAGAAAGGCCATTACTAGACTGATTGAATTCATTAGGTTTCTTGCTCTGAATATTCTCAGGCAGCCCCTCTGGACTGAATAAATTGTGGGATTCTGAAAATACTGAACACAAGGGAGGAAGCCGCATAAGAAGGGATCGTACATTTTTCTACTAACATAAAAAGGGTGAAAGAAGAGTGGATTATTCAAAAGAGATAGGAACTTTAAGTATCTGTAGCTAAAGTTTCAGTGAGACCTATTCTAGTTGTTATGGGTCAAGTTGTGTCCCTCAAAATTTCATATGTTGAAGTCATAACCCCCAACACCCCATAATGTACCTTATTAGAAATAGAGTCTTTACAGAACTAATCAAGTTAGAATGAGTCATTTGGGTGAAACTTTATCCAATATAACTGGTGCTACACAAAGGAGAAATTTGGACACAGACATGTATGTGTACAAGGAGAATTCCATGTGAATACAAAGATGGCTATCTGCAATGCAAGGACAGGGGCCTGGAACCAATCTTTCCCCCACAGCCCTCAGAGGAAACTAATCCTGACAACATGCTGATTTCAGAAGTCCAGCTTCCAAAACTGTGAGACAAATTTCTGTTGTTTAAGCCACTCTGTAGTATTTTGTTATAGCAGCCCTAGCAAACCAATATACAAGTTTTTATTTGAACAAGTGAGTTGTTGATCTGTAAGAAGACATAGATGCATACTGTATAAAATACTAATGTCTAGGGGCACCTGGGTGGCTCAGTCGTTAAGCTGCTGCCTTTGGCTTAGGTCATGATCCCACGGTCCTGGGATCGAGCCCCACATCGGGTTCCCTGCTCAGCAGGAAGCCTGTTTCTCCCTCTCCCACTCCCCCTGCTTGTGTTCCCTCTCACACTGTCTCTCTGTCAAATAAAATAAATAAAATCTTTTAAAAAATATTAACGTCTATTTTTTATATCATTAATGTATCAAACTGTGTATATACATACAAATGTTATCCACTTAAATTCCCCTTTCATGTGGAGGGAGCTCACTTACACCAATATGTAGCCCTTTAATCAAAACCATTTGGGGACTTAGTGTTATCATTGGCATCGAATACTCTTCTTTGCTGCTTCTTGGGTCATAGAACAAGACTCAACCACAAGCACAAATGTGGACATGTGCCCAAGACTGGCCAATCATATTATCCCCTGAACTTAGCCATCACAATCCATCTGGTCATGATATGTATTTAAAAGTAAATGCCTCCAGGGGCACCTGGGTGGCTCAGTCAGTTAAGCATCTGACTTTTGATTTTGGCTCAGGTCATTGTCTCAGGGTTCTGGGATCAAGCCCCAAGGTGGGCTCCATGCTTAGCGGGGGTCTCCTTAAGATTCTCTCTCTCCCTCTGCCTCTGCCCCTTCCTCTGCTCTCTCTCTCTCTAAAATAAATAAATAAATAAATAAATAAATAAATAAATAAATAAATCTTTAAAAAAAAAAGTAAATGCCTTCTTACCTTCCAAGAAATTCCTCCTCCACCTATTTTATTGATTTATTTTAAATTGTGTTTCTGTCACTTACAACTGAAATTACAAAGTTTTACTCAATACATTTTTTTAAATTTCTTTTAGATTAATACTCCCACTGATTAAGTGTAGATTATAAATCTTAGATTTTTAGAGGGGAGTCATTTGGCTTTATAGAATTAGACATTTGGATGACTCAGCTATGATCACACCGTTGTAAGTGGAATTAAAACAAAAACATAAGCCTTGGGGCGCCTGGGTGGCTCAGATGGTTAAGCGTCTGCCTTCGGCTCAGGTCATGATCCCAGGGTCCTGGGATCAAGCCCCGCATCAGGCTCCCTGCTCAAGTGGGGAGCCTGCTTCTCCCTCTCCCTCTGCCATTCTCTCCACTTGTGCTCTCTGGCTCTATCTCTCTGTCAAATAAATAAATAAAATCTTTAAAAAAAACAAAAAACAAAACAAAAAAACCCCAAAAACATAAGCCTTGTAATTGATAAAATAACAAATTAATGAGTTTTGGGAGCTGAAAACAGCAATGAAACTCACCTAAACTAATTCCATCTAATACTTGAATGCTCTTGATGATATTTCTAATAAGTATCAAATTAAAAAGTGTCATGTTTATTATAACACATTGTTTTTCATAGCGATGAGAATAATAAATGGTATTTAATTCCAAGTATACTAAATAAGGGATATAGTAATGTTATTTGACACCAGACATATGGTATGTCTATAAAATAATGGATTTGCTTTCCTATGGGTCTATAAATAGATTTTATGAAGTTCAGAATCTTCAAAGATGCACTATTTTCTTGATTGGATAGCTAACTTCCAAGTTCCTCATGTAGAAATAATTAATATACATAATGATAATGATAATAATACTTATTATATAATATTTATATATACTTATATAATACTTATAGTGATTTCCTATGACAATTTAAAAATTGATATATAGTACCCCAGGCCTTTGCTTTGAGATATACAAAGATATATTTCTTTGGTCTGAGAAATTGTAAAAAATATATTAAGAACCCTGCCTCTTGCATTAAATAGAGTAATATAGGTGGTATAAGATAATCACTGTACAACAATTGTTCCTTTAGTCTAAATCTAGAATATCTCTTCCCTTGTAGTATAGGAAAAATTAATATCTAAGGCTGAAGTCTCACACAGATGGAATACTTTTCACTTCTAACAAACTAAGTTAGCACACTGTAATTGTGTGAACTAGCAAGTCCTTTATTGCATACCTGGTACTGTGGGAGAAACAGCTATGAATCCCGCTCTATTAGATTAGATAATTCTTACCAATGCAGAATTCAAACAAGTTATTTATAAAACAAAGAAAACAATGTTACATGGAATAATTAATTTATAATTGTGTTATATGTATATATAAATCTGAAAAGTAAAATGTAATATACATATATTCATACATCTACATTTAATCAATTAGGTTTGAGTTGAGAACTATACAAAAAAACCTTAAGTAAAGTATAAATTGTATTGTAAATCATTTCCCAAATTATAATCTGATGATCTGATAGCAATAAATATATAAAATCTCCTGCAAGTTAGAGATACTACTATCAGAAATTACTTACAATTTATACCCTAAGCATGATCTACTTAAGGTCTTTGTACATAGCTCTCAACTCAAATCTAATTGATTAAATGTGTGTCTGTAGGTATGATTATATGCAGATATAATGTTTTTATAAGGTTAGATGTGCAACAAAAATTAAGGGAAATGCCACAGCATGAGTATACAACATTAATAAGTTAATCAAGGTTAGAAACCTTCAGACACTAAAGGGAATTATTGAATTGCAACTAACATTTCCATGAACAATAATAATAAACAAAGTGCACATCCAGCCACAATCTGCAATAGCATTCACCACAGACACCCTTTCGCTTGGAGCAAACAGATCACAATCAACAATTGCTGTGGAATACTTGTGAAATCCATCCCACCAGACCATGTCAGCCTACAGTGACACTGATAAGGCCCCTGCAGTGACTGCTCAGCATGTCTGGTATTGCAGAGAATGCACCAGATAAAAAATTTGAGACAGTTGTTCATCGAGGTGGAAAAGAATTATGATCTTAACAACTCACAATGTATTTTCTCTTAGGGAGTGAGTTATACAGACACTTCATATTTTATTTGGTCTATCCATACCTGATTTTAAGTAATTTGTGTTGCTTTAGAGAGAATCTGAGCAGCTTATATTCTCATACTCATAATTATCCTCCTTACTGATGATGAACTTAGCTTGTCAAATGGCCTCTCTGCATTTGGAGTAAGTTCTTTTCCAAAAGGTTCTTTAATGGATCCCTGGTGGGCGAGCTACACTGGCTGTCCAGAAAGTTTAATTACCTTAAATTCTCTAAGGGTAAGCAACATGAAATTCAATCTGGGCTCCCAGTTTGTTTGTTCCCAGTTCCAAAGATGGCCCATGTTTAATTTCTAGATATTAATCTCAGGGAGGTTGAAGAAGTTGTTTTCCTTGTTAATCATGTCTCCCCTTGTAATAGTACTGGGGAGATAGGGATTCAAATTTAACACTTTCATAGAGCAATTGCAACGTGACAACGTGTGCAGGGAAAGCAGGCCAGGGGAAGGGATGGGAAAAGGATGGATCAAAAGATGAAATGAGTGTGGATGTCTGTAACTAGGTGAAATCAAAATCAAGGGAGGAAACAGAGATGAAAGTCTGTTGGGTGACGGCTCAGGCAAGATTACTAAAGCAGAGAGGGGAATCTAAATAAGACATCAAAGACAAAGTCAGGGCCAGATAAACACAAAACCTGTCTAAATAGAGATCAAAGAATAAATTTATTAACAGACAAGTTAATTCTCACTTATCCCAAAAGGTAGGATTTCTGGAATACTGGTTAGAGAGTGTGGATTTAAATTGGTATGATAATGAGCCATCTCACTCCCTTCTTAAATCTATAAACCTCAGGGCATACTGATGGGGACCAAGGATCTGTAGCATAAGCTTTGCTTGGGAACTGCTCATGTGCTAAATGGCCTGCGAAATGGAAAGTTCAAGAATGGCAGGGCAAATTTTAAGGGGGAGGTAATGTAGTCAGGAGATGGATCTGTCCTTGTCTGATAATATGTTTATTGCATGAAAACAATGCATATTTGAGAAGACAAGAGCACATGAGCACTCAATGTGCCCGAGAGCAAATACAGTTCAAGTAAGAGACCATTTATTGTATGAGGGGTGAGTTCAAATAAAGAACACCAACTGGTAGAGGAAATGTAGCCTATTGAATGACAAATTCTCACCAGTCCAAATATTTGCTCTTATTGCTACAGGGAAGAGTGAGTGAGGGGAAAGGTGGGGTAATAAAACAGAAATTCCTTTATAGAAATTCCAAAGGAGCTAAAGTGAGAATATCAGAAAAAGGAGGTTTCTTTTGATGTTCCTCAGATTTTGTTCTTTCATCCCAAGGGCCATAGTAATATCTATGGTCAAACAGGCATATTTATAAGCCCATCAAGGAGAAAGACTAGCAAACAAATCATGTTTGATCTGTACTTACCTTCCTCATGCTGCTTCCTAATCTCTGTTACCACTGATCCTTTCTGTTCTCCTAGGATAAGACATGGGTACTTCAGTGTTTATGTTCAGATGAATCTAAAATAAGTAAAGAAATAATATTAATTATACTTTATTCCAATTTAATTTCCCATCTTCCATTTTCCTTCTCACGCAGTCCAGTGTGTCTCATCAGGGCATGGAGGACAGTGAGTGCTATGGGGCAGCATAAGATTATTCAAAACAATAAAGATTTTGTAATATAAAAAAAAATCCATATTTAAATAATATTACTTCTGTCCTCTGTAAGAAAAGTTAAATCCCCAAAATGAAATCATCCACCCTTTATAGTTTATAGAAATCCACATTAAAAGTTTTCAATGACTTATGGGGCACCTGGGTCGTTAAGTGTCTGCCTTCTGCTCAGGTCATGATCCCAGGGTCCTGGGATCGAGCCCCACATCAGGCTCCCTGCTCAGCTGGAAGCCTGCTCCTCCCTCTCTTACTCCCCTTGCTTGTGTTCCCTCTCTCGCTGTCTCTCTATGTCAAATAAATAAAATCTTTAAAAAAAAAGCTTTCAATGACTTAATATCTTAATATGCTCTGTTTCAACTCAAAGAATTTCTCTCAAGTAATATCTGGATTCCTCTGCATAGCTGTGGCTCCTTCAGCATCTTCAGTGTTATATTAATCCTACTCTAAGACTCTCAGAAGCTCTACTTTTATAAAGAGTCCAAAATTCAATAGGACCCAGAAGAATATCACATAATCAGCTCTACAACTACACATGCTCTTCCTCTCTAAACAATGCAAAAATATAGTACTTTCACAAATCATGCCAAGCAAAATTGTGTTTCTAGCAAGTAGGCCTTAGTATAGCTCAGACTGTCATTACAAAGAACACAACAAAGACATCCAGATAGTATTTGGGGAGATGGGAATTAGAGAGGAAGAGCATGTGAAGAGTCTCAAATCCTCTTGTATTCTTTCAAAACCTAAAAATTTGCAATAATGTCACAGCTAGACACCAGCTCTTACTGAGGCTGCCTTCTTCCCCATAGTGACTTCCTACAACAAGCCCAGATGTCTTCCAACACCAATATCTTCGATTTCTTGGTCTCATCCTAAGAGGGTCTTACTTAAATGGAACCTGTCTTCCTTTGTGATAGTTGCCTTCTGAAAACCCAAGCTTTCTTATTTATTCTGCATTTCTGAAGGATCAGAATCAGTATAAACACAAGACAGCTGCTGCCATTCTTTTTTCCCAGCACTCCCTGTGACCATCACCCTCTAAAACACCAACATGCGGGAGATCAAGTCAGAGGGTTCTCTACATCTAATGGAAAGTCAAGAATGAAGAAAATAAAACAAAAGTGAAAAACTTTTAATCAGTCAAGCAAGAGCCCAGTAACTCCAAAGTACAAGTCTCTCAAGGTAAAAGCAGATTGAAGAATGTGGTTTAAATTTAAGTCTGATAGAATCCTTTTACAACCCACCCATATTTACAGCTTGGAACACACACCTAAGGGAGGAGTTGACTTTACCAGCTAAAATAATTCAGGCCTTCTATACTTACCAGTTACTCACAGGGAAAAAATGTAGGAAGACAGAGTCAGAGAGCAACAGAGAACATGTGCATATGGGCAAGGAAAAAGAGAAGACAAAGAGAAATACAGACTCGGAGGGGGTCAGAGGGACCAGACAGAGAGAAAGAGAGACAGAGGGAGATTGAGGTTACTGTCTTTAGAAGGCAGTTTTAGGACCCTGATTCAAAGATTCTCACCACATAGTAGTAGGAAACAGAATAATCTTTCCATTGGTCTTCTTACTCATCTGTGAGACAGGAAATAGAAGGAAAGGAGTAAAATGTATTTCCAAATATTTAGACAAAGTAACCCAACAGCTAGTAAAACAATGCTGCTCATTACAGGCCAGTCTCACAAATTAGATTAACTATATTTGCTCCTATGAGCAGGGACAAGTAAAGCCATTCATGGACAATGAAAGCTGCCTTCTCAGCATGATGCCAGAGGACACAAAGTCTGCAGAAGTGCTCTCCTCAAAGAGCCCAAAGGGGAATGTGGGGAAGGTAGAAAGATCTCTGCCACCATACCCACCACTCATTAAAATTCCAGGTAGATTGCTGTCATGGATGGCGTGAGTCTGAAGGCATGAGCAGAAAGAATTGACTGATAGGTAGAAATGTTGGGGAATTTTTTGCAGAGAAGGTGACATTTGTAAGATGATTTGAAAGTTAAGTAGGATTTTTATCAGTCAATCAAGTTGAAAAGGGCATTCCAAGTAAGAAGAGCAAAAACTTAGAGATATAAAGCATATACTTCATTTGGCCAACAGAGAGAATTCAGTCAGAAAAGGCTCATGTTATTGGAATTGACAGAGAAATGAAGAAATAGCATGTGAATGTGAGTGTACACGTATGTGTGGAAACGGCAATTTGCTCACATATTATGCCACTTTTTAAATGTCACACAAAGGATCTAGATTTTAATCTTTAGCAATGGGAAATCAATAAAGGATTTTTCAATATGGGAATGACATAATCTGATCTGTGATTTAGGAAAAAAATATCTCTGGTGGACATGTGGAAGGTGAGGATAGAAGGCTAAACTTGATGTGATCTCAAGGTCTTTCTGGTCCAGGCAATCCCATCCACATCATTGGTGCAATGCTCTCCATCAGGCATGAAGTTTTGTGATCTTTGCATAGGGCAGGACTGTCTGACAACCTTGGGCCTCAGTGTATCTTACAAATGCTCTAAATGAGGGCTTGACCAATCTAAGATAGGGCATTAGGAGCTATCAATGTTTTACATAATGGGCCAAAGACAACAAGAAAGATCTAGACCAATATTAACATGGCTCAGAGATTTACAGTGAAAACCTGACTGGTAAACTTAATCTCCCCTAATCTTTGCGCCTAATGGACAGCTACAAGATGGCTCATAACCTGGGGAAGTACCACCCTCCTGAGAGTGTTTAGTAATTTAGGGGGTATTTTCAATGACCAAAATCACCAGAAAGTGCTGTTTTTAGTGAACAGGGCTCTGGGATGCAAAAACTTCCCAAAATGTGTAAGAGAGGCTCTTAATAATAACCATCATTAACACTGTGCCACACCCAAAATGCCAGTAGTTCTCCTGTGAGAAATACTGTTATATCAATATTTACTAAATTATGTTCTGTGGAACATTTTAATCTGAGGAAATTCCATGAAAAGCCAACAACTCAAAAAAAAACAAATTTCACGGTATTGTGATAAGTGAGTTTGGTCAGTTCTGAATACCCCATCTCTTCTTAGAGAAACTTTTCATACAGTTGCATATTAAAAACACTGAACAGTTCTGTTTAACTTTGTGTAATCCAATGTTTCTTTCTTTTTTTTTTTTCTGTATAGAAACCATCTTCCTAATCCAGTGTTTCTTAAATATATTTCTCTGTAACATCCCACGGACCACTTTCAGAAATGGCTTGAGAAATACAGAATCCCAGACCACATCCCGGATTTTGCATTTCTAACTAGCTCTGAGAGTAACATGTTACTACTGGTGGGAGGATCACACTCTGGGTAGCAAGGGAGACTGCTGGTTCTCAGCCCTTCCTGTGATTAGAATCGACTAGGGATGTTAATATACATATATATGTTGGTGTCAGAGCCCCATTGCTGGAGATTCTGGTGAAGCTTATGCAACAACATTAAAAAAAAAAAGCCCTTAACAACTCCCTAGGTGATTTTAATATCCATCCAGGTTGACAATCAAATTCCTTTGAATTGTTACTGCTTTTTATTTAGTGGGTACCCATTTATCATGACAGATACCAATGGCTTTTATTTTTTGTTACTTTACTTATTTAGAAGAGGTTTGAGTTTGAATAAGTATAATCAGCATGATAAGCCAAAAAAATCTGGATTATAATATTTTCAGATCTATTTTCAGATCTCAGAGCAACCTCAGGCTTTTGTCTCTCAAGTTTCACTTTTCTCATTAAAGAAATGACAAAAGAAGCTGGCACTGATTTATCACATGATGATAATGATTTGAAAGAGAAATAGGTCTTATGTTTAGTGGAGCACACTTTGAAGAGCCATTGCAAAGAGTCTATGGGCAAAAGAATGACATGTTTAGGCCTGTGTTTTGAAAGACTACTCTACCAAAATATCTGTTAGAGAATTGAACGCAGCAAAGAGAAAACAAAGGTGTGGAGAACAGTGAGGAGGCGTTTCACATGTCCAGACAAGAGATTATGAAGCTTTAAAGAGAAATGAAGCAGTGTATGCAGGTGGACGGAAATGAATCAATTAGAAATATTCTGGGTTAGTCTTGCTTAGATGTTATAGGAGAGGAAACATAATTTTCCCTTTACCCTTCTAGGTTCTTGGCTAAGACCCACTCTATAATAAAAAGATTAATAGGAGAAAAGCAAATAGAAGTTTAATAATGTGTACACCTCCTCTATACATGGGAGAGACACAGGAAAATTGAGTAACTCTGAAATGTGCCAAGCTACCACCTTAAATACTATCTTCAGATAAATAGAAATGCCATTGATTGGGGAAGCCACTTATGAGAGGCTATCGGGAAAAGCCCAATAAACTGAAACCCCTTAAAAGCATAAAGTTGAACAAAAATAAAAATGGCTGCACTCATGCTTTAGGGAAGCTCAATTTTAAACTAAGTAACTCTTTTCCTCTCTTCTGCAAACCTCCCCTCTTCCCTTCTTAGCCTTTGTTTCAAGAACCTGGTACCACCCTGAAGACATGATCAATGAGGCTGGCAGCAGTACACAATTCCTGTTGAAACCAGCTAGATTCTCTATTTCCCTATAAACCCCCACCCCCAGCCCCTTCCTCTGGATGGCTTGAAGTTTTTGAAGGCCATAGCCAGCTGCAGCCTCCTTGGCCCATCAAAGTAATAAAGCTAGTGTTCCTCTTTATCCTAAACTCTGTCTTCACATTATATTTTGGCTCCCAAGCAAGGAGATAAGTTTTCAACAACAAAACAAGGGTATGGTTATCACGTAGCTTTTAGACCTTGCCTTCTTCATTGATAAGAATTTTGAGAAATTTAGTCATTCTCCTCTTCCTGTTACAAGAGAAGGAGACACCCTTACAAATGGAGATCTGCCTTCTAAATGTCAATGTACCTTACAAAAGGGTAACTTCTACTTGGTTTTCAGAGCTTTTTCTGTGTTTCTTGTTTCTCAAAAAGTAATCAGCTCCAGAGGCATATTTTAGGGTGATAATTCTGCTCCCCTTCAGTGTTTATTGGTCTAAATGGAGAGAGTGAAATAATGGACAATTTTACAAATAGCTCCCAGATTTTTTTTTTCTTGGAAAGCTAAAATACAGAAGGAGAAATAATTTAGGAGATATAGATTTGGAAGTATATATATATTTAAGAATAGGTACTTAAAAAAAAAAGAATAGGTATGTAAGTCTATGGCCGTACCACCCTGAACATGCTTGATCTCCTCTGATCCCAGAAGCTATGCAGGGTCCAGCCTGGTTAGTACTTGGATGTGAGACCACCTAGGAATTGCAGTTGTCATTGGCTTAAAATAAATAAACAAATAAATAAATAAATAAATAAATAAACAAACAAATAAATAAATAAGGTAAGTAAAACTATAAAAGTTTAGATATCCTCCCAGGGAGAGAAAATAGATTAAAGGAAAACACTAAGAATGAAACCGACATGTTAACAAATGCTTAACAGTTCTACCCTAAGAAAACTCTCTTAACCTGATTGATTCGTGAGCCTGTCTTACAGACACTGAACACCGATAAGACCAGCTAAGACTGGAACTGGGAAGAATTCTTGTGCAGAAGGGAGCAAGAGTGAACGAAAATAACCTCTCTGATAACAAACCCCAAGATCTCCCTGCATTGGTCATACTTAACAAAACCATTCTTTGAATATCTGTCCTAAGAAGAGGCATGATTTCTGAATGCACATGCCCCAAAAAGGGGCCACCTCTCTTTGTCACTATAGCCAATCAGCATATTCCACATTCTGACCCTTTGCCCTTAAATACACTCAACCCTAACCCTTTGAGGAGGTTCAAGAAATCTTCTTCCCTCTCCTTGCTTGGTACCTGGCAATAAAACCCCTTTTCTCTACTCCAAAAACTGGTCTCAGTGTTTGTCTTACTGTACATTAGGCAATAGAACCATGAGAAACCTCCACATAAGTGATGAAAAGAGAGTGAAGGCAAGTAAGTAGAATAATTAGAGGAGGAGGAAACCACAAAAAACCAACATGGAAAGATTTTTCAATACAGAGGAGGAAGGTAACAGAATCAGTGTGCAGAGAGATGTCAAAGAATGAGAATAAAACTCATTGTTGTAACTACCATGAATCTACTCCTGACCTGTGAGAGATATATTTCCTAGCATGAAGGAAACTATAGTCAGATTAAGGGTGAAAGGGAGTGGGAATCAGGCTGTAAAATGAAGGCAAGGAAAAATAATCCTGAAAGAGTCATGAGAAGGTTTTTCTAGGGAGGAAATACTTGATATATTTCAGGGCAGGATGAAAGGCTGGTTGTAGGGTGTGATATGGCACTGGGGGCAGGGCTTGGGAGAAGATAACAATAGAACAAGTTGCAAGAGAAATCAATGGGAGAAAGGTAGACAGTCCCATTGTTCTGGAAAAGGACAGATTTTCTAGCTAAAGATCAGGTCATCTGCCAAGAGGAAGCAAGTGTGTAAAAAAAAAAAAAAAAGGTTTGGGGTATCTTTTGTAGGAGAGATGAATAAGAATGCTGAATACTGAAGGTCCAGATGAAGTTTAACAAATTCAACTTGTGTTTTGACCAGAGGGTCACAGGCCTTTTATCTTTTTTCCCTAATGGTGTCACCCTGGGAATCTTGGAGAGAAATGTTATTGATTAACTAGATTTCCTGCTTATTTTGAGCATAAAAGAATAGGGAGGAAATACTTACGACATTAATAAGAATATGTTTTCTCTGATTGTGTATTAAAAGATATTTTAAAAAAGAATCCTGAATCTGGGGCACCAGGGTGGCTCAGTCAGTTAAGCATCTGACTTCAATTTTGGTCATGATCTTGTGGTCCTGGAATCAAGCCCTGCATTGGGCTCCCTGCTCAGCGGGAAGTCTGCTTGTCCTTCTGCCCCTCCTCCTGCTCATACTTTCTCTCTCTCTCTCAAATAAATAAGTAAAATCTTTAAAAAAACATCCCAAATCAACACCTTCAGCATTCCACCCTCTTCATGACGACAGAACAGATGACAAGAAATATTATAGGCATTCGATTAGAATTGGGTCATTAGTTCAGTAACCACTCTACAGTTGGTGTGAGTGTGAAAGCTCTTGTCATCTGAGGGAAAAAATAATCCCTGTCATCAACTTGCTATAAGAGTGATTTTGACACCTCCTCAAATACTTCAAAAAGAATTTTCAGGTGATTTATTACCTGTCATAACAGATTCAGGCTCAAACTCTGAATACACCTTACTCAGTGTCAATCTAATCTGTAAAAGAAGTTTCAGGGCAGGGAGAGAGAAAATCAGGAAAGGGGAAATTAACGATAAATATGGCAAATTTGATTTCTCACTATAGCGTGCTTGAATAGAAGTTCAGAAAATAGGGTAGCCCAAGGAGAAAGCATTATAGTAAATAAAGAAAACAACATGCACAGGGTAATCATAAAGTCCTCTATGATAGATTTGGGGTATATCAATCTTTAAACTCTCAGACTTCATTTTGAAGTCTTCAAAAGCCTCCATTCCAATTTGCAATTCTTTCACCTGATGAGATTTTACTAAAAATAAGATGACAATTAAAGTTGATTTCATAGTAATGATTGATGCTATAGTGTCCCTATAGTGATTACAGAAATAATCACTTGTTTATCCCTCTAACTGGGTATCAATTATATTTCTATTATAAGTACCCACTCCATCCCTTCCCTTTTTAGTAGATGTGGTCTTTTTGAGGGGAGGGGGGACATCCTGGGGTGAAAAATAAATCATATAGAAAGAAATGGAAGCCATTTGCCTTTAGGATCTTTTTTTGATACATGGTCTTGCCTAGACAAAGTCTAACGGAGAATGAGAAGATTTCACAAAGAGTTGGTATGTTGAAATAGCTAAAAAATACCATTAGAATCCCCCCGTTCCTTCATCTTCCTATCATTATGGCAATTGACATGAAGAGCACAGTTTTCTAGTCTTAACTTTCCCAGTTGTCTTCTCTTGCCTTTCTAAGGCTTACTCCCTTACCGAAAATGTGGGCACTGGACTTTGAAGAATAAAGTTACTAAATTTTATTTCTTTGAGGAGTTGATTCTTGTGGAATGGTGAAGGTTAAAAATATGACAAGAGTTTTCTAAAGCAATTTTTTAGAAAAACAGAGAATTGTGGAACATTCAGATAAACTATGGTTTCAATAGTAGTATTCACTTCTATCTCTTGAGGAATCATGGAAAACTTGAGGGAAGGCAGCTAGCCAACATTAATTCAGAACATATTTCTTTAATATTCTTTAAAATGTATTTGGAAATCATGTTAAAAAGTGATGCTATAATTCCAACATTTATATTTTAGTTCTATAAAGAAGTTAAAGTCACCCTTTCCAATCCTCTATACCCAGGAGCAAATACAATTAACAAGTTGGATGCATATTCTCAAATTTTTTCTTGAACTCACAGAGGCATACTTATATTTGTAATATACTTGCACTTGCTAATCCTCCAACAAGATAGAGAGTCCATTTCTCTATTCACTGGAATCAGGGAAGCCCTAAGACTTTTTTTAACCAAATGATTATAAGTAAAATAATAGTAGTCTAGTTACAGGTCTGGCCCTTAATTAGATTGGCAGCACCTACTTTGTTTTTCTGGGACACACTTTGAAATACTCCCTCTTTGAACTCAGTTTCTATGTTATGAGAAGCACCTGCCATGTGGAAAGGTTATGGGTGGGCAGTCTATTCACCAGGTACAACTAAGCTTTCATCCAACCGTCAACATCAACTGCCATCCATGTGAATGAGCCATCTGGGACATCCATCCCAGTGATGCCTTAAATTACTATAGTCAAAACTCTCATTTGAATGTAGTTATTTGTGAAAATCCAAGAAAGGATGGCTCAGTTGAGCCCAGCCAACCCACAGAACCATGAAAACTACCAGTGAATTTTTATATTAAGCCACTAAATTTGGGAGTGGATCATTACACAGCAACAGATAACTGAAGCAGCCTTTTTCACATTTTAACATTGCTACTATTCAAATTATAATGAATGTGGTAATAGAAGGAATCATTCAAAAATTTGCAATAATAAATTTCTCTCCTGGTAGTACATAAGCTAATGGTGCTACTGATAATGCATCTGATAGTGTTTTAGACTTACAGAAATATATTTCTTTAAGGTGCCATGAATTAGAAAACAAACAAAACAAAAAAACAAAAAAACAAACAAAAAATGATGCCCTGAATGAACGTCCTAGTAGTTGTGATGGTTGAGATGTGTTGGTGTGTGTGAGGAGGATTAGTAAATAGATCATGCAGACCCTAAATATCTAAGGTTTCAGGATTGAACATGCACAGGGAAAAAGAGAGGAATACAGAATAGGTTATCCAGGAGCATAAAAATAAATCACCTATGCCAAAACATCTAGATAAACTTATAAGCCAAAGTGTTTGTAAGAAGGTAGGGGAAATGTTAAGAACACTGATTCAAAATTAAAAATGTTATATTCCAAAATAACTGCTATATTGAAGTGTAGTCCCCTAGTTATCAATGAAAGTTTATAAACTGTGAGAACTAGAACTTGAGCAAATTACTTCATCTTCTCAAATTTTAGTTGCTATGTCTGAAAAATGAAAAGGAAAAGAATATTCCTCCACAAAGTTATCTTATGAAATAATGCCTATGAAGGATTTCACAGTGTAAATTGATAATCAATGCAAGGGATTTTTATTAATATTATTAAAGTGAACAGCAATGGCTTAGAATGAATCATACCCCACATTCTGGGCCAGAATTTAGTCCAGAACTCAATCTTCTCCTTATTCTAAAACACTTAACCTGTAAACTCTACTATCATATTTAGATTACAGGGATGCAAAAATTCCTAGGAAAATATAAGCATATCAAATACAGTATATATAAAAAGTATATATTTTTTATATATATATAAAAGTGTGTATATATACACACAAAAGTGTGTGTGTGTATATATATATATATATATATATATATATATATATATATATATAAATACATGTAAAATGTGCCATGATTAAGTGGAGTTTGTCTCAGGAATAGTTTTTCCCAGAAATTAATCAAATTTCAAAAATCAAACATTATAATTCACCATGCACACCAATTTAAAAAGAAAAATTATACGATCATCCCAATAGATGCAAAAATAAATATTTGACAAAATTCAATATCTATTCATGACTAACATCCCACCCCCGAAAAAAATTTTCCAATACCTAGGGATAGAAGGAAACTTCCACAATAATAAAGTATATCTACAAAAATCCTACAGCTAAAATCATACTTTATTTTCTCCTTAGATCAGGAACAGGGCAATGACATCTATTCTCACCACTCATATTCAAGATCGTACTGCATATCCTAGTCAGTTCAGTACAACAGATGAAAGAGATAAAAACATAGACTGGAAAGGAAGGCATAAAATGACTTTCTCTTGGGACACCTGGGTGGCTCAGTTGGTTAAGCTTTCAACTCTTGATTTTGCCTCAGGTCATGATCTCAGGGTCATGAGATGGAGCCCTGCCTCAGGCTCACTGGCTGGGTGTGGAGCCTGCTTAAGATTCTCTCTCTCCTTCCCTAAAAACACCCTACTTTTCCCCCACACAAATGACATTACTGAATGTACAGGAAATCCCAAAGATGCACAACAATATTAATTGAATATTTATGTAATTTGAAAAATGAAATTAATTAAATGGTACCATTTGTAATTGTATCAAAATGCATAAAATCTTTATGGATAAATGTAACAGACTATGTGCAAGAAACACGCAAAACTTGTATGCCCCAAACTACAAAATATTGATGAGAAAAATCAAATCTGGTTTCAAACTGCTATGAAAGTCATCTAGGGAACTTCTCAGAAATAGTTTCCTGACTTCTCCCTGGGTCTCCTGAATGAGAAACTTTGAAAATGAAGCCCTAAAAATCTGTACCTGTAGGTGAGTCTCCTACAGACAAATCTGCATTCAGGTATGTTATTACATCACTGAACTAAAGTAGGGTTATTTTTTCTATTAGTTTGAAAAGAGACTTTTAGTCCCTCTCTCTTCCCATCAAGTACCTCTTCAATATGTTTCTTGTTTCCCTGAGCTTTTATTTATTTTTTAAGATTTTATTTATTTACTTAGAGAGAGAGTGAGGGGAGGGGCAGAAGGAGAAGAAGAGAGAATCCCAAGCAGATTTTGCACTGGGCACAGAGGCCAATGCGGGGCTCCATGCCAGGCTCGATCCCATGACCCTGAGATCATGACCTGAGCTGAAACCAAGAGTCAGTCGCCCAACCGACTGAGCCACCCAGGAGCCCCTCTTGTTCCCCCAAGCCTTTAGCAGATGCCCAGATCCAATTAATAAATGCTGACTTGAATAGAGTGTTTTCATAGTAAGCACCAGTGAAAGGGTAGGAACTAAAAAGAAGAGGATATTTGGAGGATCCTTGTATTCAGGATGTTCTATTTTTTTGTCACTCTAAAATTATACTCTGATTTGCAATCCAGAGTCTTACAAACTTGTTGAGAGCAGCGACGCAGTAGCCACTGCACATGGAATCAAATTGTTGCCAGAGCAACATCTGGTGGTGAGCAGAGAGGTCTCTGGGAAGAGGTAAAAAGACTGCATGGATAGCCATCACACTGTTAATTATCATCAATGGGTTTGAGGGAGAAGTAAGTGGGGATGGAAGACAATCTCACAATGGCATGGACTCTGGGGTGGTTCACAAAACATTCACAGAGAAGTTGCTCTTGGTTTGAGAGAAAAGAGAGACGGGCAATTTTCAAAGGCTTCATATCTTGAAGACTTCCAAGTTTTTCACAACAGGTGGAGGGGGGGGATGAAGAGTTTAAAGAGTATTAAATTGTACACCTGAAACTAATATTACACTGTATGTTAACTAACTGGAATTTCAATAAAAACTTAAAAAATAAAGAGCCTTAAATACGGGTCTGGAAGAGTGGATTTTGATGCTCATTCTGCTTCTATGTGACTGTAATCTTGGCTGTTTCATTACACCTCTTTTGTCCTTACTTTCCTGCTCTATAAAATGAGTGGATAGCATGAGTGGAAATTATCTTTAAGTTCCTATACTGGTCCAAAAAAAAAGTCTGTACTTCAAAATATGGGATGTTTATACCAAATGAAAGGTACACAAAACTGAGATTTGGGTGAATAAGAAATGTGTCACTCAGCCCTTGAAAAAGGGACACCAGATCTTAAGAAACTTCTCTGTGAATGTTTTGTGAACCACCCCAGAGCCCACACTGTTTTCCAAAGTGGCTATACCAACTTGCACTCCCACCAACAGTGTAAGAGGGTTCCCCTTTTCCACAACCTCTCCAACATTTGTTGTTTCTTGCCTTGTCAATTTCTGCCATTCTAACTGGTGTAATGTGGTATCTCAATGTGGCTTTGATTTAAATTTCCCTGATGGCTAATGATGATGAACCTTTTTCATGTGTCTGTTAGCCATTTGTATGTCTTCTTTGGAGAAGTGTCTGTTCATGTCTTCAGCCCATTTTTTGACTTGATTATTTGTTTATTGGGTGTTGAGTTTATAGATTTGGATACCAGCCCTTTATCTGTAGTGTCATTTGCAAATATCTTCTCCCATTCTGTGGGTTGCTTCTTTGTTTTGTTGACTGTTTCCTTTGCTGTGCAGAAGCTTTTTATCTTGATGAAGTCCCAAAAGTTCATTTTCCCTTTTGTTTCACTTGCCTTTGGAGATATATCTTGAAAGAAGTTGCTGTGGCCAATGTTGAAGAGGTTACTGCCTATGTTGTTCTCTAGGATTTTGATGGATTCCTGTCTCATATTGAGGTCTTTCATTCATTTTAAGTTTATGTTTGTGTATGGTGTTAGAAAATGGCCGAGTTTCATTCTTCTCTATATAGCTGTCCAATTTTCCCAGCACCATTTACTGAAGAGACTGTCTTTTCTCCAATGCATATTTTTTCCTGCTTTGTCGAAGATTATTTGACCATAGAGTTGAAGGTCCATATCTGGGCTCTCTATTTTGTTCCATTGGTCTATATGTCTGTTTTTGTGCCAGTACCATGCTGTCTTGGTGATCACAGCTTTGTAATATAGCTTGAAATCAGGTAACGTGATGCCCCCAGCTTTGTTTTTCTTTTTCAATATTTCCTTGGCGATTCACGGTCTTTTCTGATTCCATACAAATTTTAGGATTGTTTGTTCCAGCACTTTGAAAAATGTCATTGGAATTTTGATCGGGCTGGCATTGAAGGTATAGATTGCTCTGGGTAGCATAGACATTTTAACAATGTTTATTCTTCCGATCCATGAGCACGGAATATTTTTCCATCTTTTTGTGTCTTCTTCAATTTCTTTCATGAGTTCTGTAGTTTCTAGAGTATAGATCATTTACCTCTGTGGTTAGGTTTATTCTGAGGTATCTTATGGTTTTTGGTGCTACTGTAAATGGAATCGATTCTCTAATTTCTCTTTCTACAGTTGCATTGTTAGTGTATAAGAAAGCAACTGATTTCTGTGCATTGATTCTGTATCCTGCCACATTACTGAATTGCTGTATGAGTTCTAGAAATTTGGGGGTGGAGTCTTTTGGGTTTTCCACATAAAGTATCATGTTGTCTGTGAAGAGAAAGAGTTTGACAACTTCTTTGCCAGTTTGAATACCTTTTATTGCTTTTTGTTGTCTGATTGCTGTTGCTAGTTCTTCTAGTACTCTGTTGAAGAATAGTGGTGAGAGTGGGCATCTTTGTCGTGTTCCTGATCTTAAGGGAAAGGATCTCAGGTTTTCCCCATGAAAGATGATATTTGCTGTGGGTTTTTCATAGATGGATTTTATGAACTTGAGGAATGTTCCCTCTAACCCTATAGTCTGAAGAGTTTTAATCAGGAAAGGATGCTGTATTTTGTCAAATGCTTTTTCTGCATCAATTGAGAGGACCATATGGTTCTTCTCTCTCCTCTTATTAATGTGTTCTATCACACTGATTGATATTTGAATGTTGAACCACCCTTGCATCCCAGGAAAAAATCCCATATGGTCCTGGGGTGAGGCCAACATAGGCATGTGAGCCCTCTGTGGCCGGAATTGTTTGTGTGCTGTGGCGCACGCAGGGTAAGGTCGGGAACGCCCAGGCCTGAGAGGGGGAAAAGTCTCCCTCGCCTTGTTGTGTGCCTATGCCTCAGGCATCCGGTCAGCTGAGAAATGGCTCATGATGTTTTGAGTAATCTTGGGCACATTGTTCCTTGTGACGCCCACCGAGGAGAGTGGCTTCGTGTGCGGGGATGTGATGATCAGATAACATCCTGCTTCAAATGTATATGCGGGGTGTTGTCTGATCTCAGCATTCCTGCATAGGGTTTGATTTTATGTAGTTTCGGGGAATGGGTCATAAGGTACCTTTGCATAAGAACTGATCAGAGAATGAGATTTACTTAAGATATGTAATTATTCCGGTGCAACCGAATTTGATTTTGTCCTCTCTTGCGTAAAGAAGTATCGGGATATCTTAATGCTTACATTGTTAATAAGTAACAATATATTTTGATTGTAAAGAGCATAAAAGATGTCAAGAAATAAACGGCAGTATGCAGTTGCAAGTGCTGCCTTTGCTCTGCATCCCCTGTGTCCCGGTGATTTCGCGACCCTTACCCAGGGACCCCAACGCACTAGACGTTGACAATTGGCGCCCGAACAGGGACCCTGAAGGACGTTCAGGAAGGGTGAGTAATTTAATACAATACAGGGTCATGGGACAAGAAACCTCTACTCCTTATGTTCGAATGCTGAAGCATTCACTTGCTGTCTATGGCATTACTGTCGCTTCTACTGATACTGAGATGTGTTTGAAAGTGGTTCGAGACTGGAATCCTTGGTTTCCCGAGGAGGGCTCCCTGGAGGTGGATAATTGGCGGCGGGTCCGCCATAATGTAGAAAAGGCCATGAGGCAGGGGGAAAAGATTCCTGTACGATTTTGGTCCATCTGGTCGATTATATTTACAGTGTTAAGAGCAATGGAGGATGATCGCACGGTTGAGAATTTTCAGAAGGAAGTGGCTCCTTCGATACAGGACCTTCCCCTTGATACAAATGAGAAAAAGGCAATAGAAAAGGATGCCTTTAAGCTTGCACTGCCTCGCGAACCTAATGAGTGCGATAGCGATGAATCGAAACTGAAAGTAACGTCGGATCCCGAGACCGAGCACTTATGGAAGGTTTTTCGGGTCATGACCATGGCGGGGGAATCTAAGAAAAGGCCTTCCGCTCCGCCTTTGCCGCCCGCGCTAGCCTTTTCTCCCAAAAATCCTTTTCTTTCTGCTGCTTTAGCTGAGCTTGATGCGTTAAAGGATAATGACGATGAGAGTGAGGATGACAGACCTATCTTTGCCTTTCCGGTTATTAGGCCTCCCCCGGTCCAGGGAGTAGCACAAGCACCATATTATGAAGGTATTTCAATAGATGATATTGGTCGCTTGAAAAAGGCAGTGACTCTATATGGACCGCAATCACATTATGTCAAAGAGCTACTTCTAGGTATAGCTCGACATTATAATAATTTTGCTCCAGAAGATTGGAGAGTCCTTTGTAGAGCTCTCTTAAAGGAGCCTGAATATCTGCAATGGCAGATGTGGTTCTCCGAGCTCTGTATGGATCAGGCTCGTCAGAACGCTTTAAGTAACAATCCTCGGGTCCAGGCTATAACTTATCAAATGTTGGCGGGAATAGGTCAATATTCTGATATTGCTGCTCAAGTTATTACCCCTGAAGAAATCCATGATCAATTACGGGAAATTAGTTTAGAAGCTTGGGATCGTATTCACCCAAAAGGAGAACATTATGGATCTTGGACTAAGGTTATTCAAAAGACTAACGAGCCTTATGTCGAGTTCTTATCACGATTAAAATTAACCTTGGAGAGAACTGTCATAGGGGAAGAAGCTAGACAGCAGCTGTTAAAACTGCTGGCATATGAAAATGCTAATGAGGATTGTAAGAGAATTATATTGCCTATTAAAGATACAGGAGATATTAATGCTTTCATGAAGGCCTGTAAGGATGTTACATCAGAGAGTAGAAAGATGCAGCTGTTTGCTGAAACAATGGCCACTACCTGGCATTCCTTGCAATCTAAGCAACTCGAGAACATGAAATGTTTTGGTTGCGGTCAATTAGGGCATTTGAAAAGGAACTGTAAAGAAAAGAAACCTGACAAAGGGCGCGGACCTGGAATTTGTCCACGATGTAAGAAGGGAAAACATTGGGCTCGAGAATGTCGCACTAAATTAAATACAAGTTTTGCAGAAAAGCCGCAGGGAAACTCGATTTCGGGCCCTACCCCGGGCCCAGGACAAATGAACAGGGGAAACCAACCATATTCTCCCTTAGCCCAGCTACCCAACACAGTGCCGCAGTGGACATACCAGCCATAAGGCCATTTACTTTAAAAGGAGGGGATAGACCTCAGAAAATTCCTACTGGAATTTATGGACCCTTACCAATTGGCACTTTTGCTCTATTAACAGGTCGCTCTTGTTTGACATCAAAAGGAGTGACTGTTCACTTAGGTATAATTGATGCTGATTACAGAGGAGAAATTCAAGTTCTTATGTCTTCCCTAGTTGATGTGTCCTTTGAAGCAGGAGAACGAATTGCCCAGTTATTGTTATTACCCTATCTCCCCATAGGTCAGACTACCGCTGTCAGGCATGGAGGGTTTGGCAGTACGGATCAAAAATGTGTTTTTTGGGCTACACAAATAACTCGTATGCAGCCCTTGATGACAGTTAAATTGAATACGAAAGATATTACTGTCTTGTTGGATACAGGGTCAGATATCACTATTATCAAAACTGTTGATTGGCCTGAAAATATCCCCTATAATGAGATTCCTTGTCAGATAAAAGGAGTTGGCAAGGCACCTGTCCGAAGTATTGGCTTAGCCACTCAATTTGTAACATTTACCTCCCAGGATGGGCAACTGGCCGTGTTAAAACCATATATTTTAGATGTTCCTTTAAATATTTTAGGCCGTGATGTTTTAGAACAGTGGGGAGCTCACCTGGAATTTTGATTATAGATGGAACCTATTAAAATATTATGGAAATCCGAAGATCCCTTGTGGATTGAACAATGGCCATTAACTAAGGAAAAATTGGCTGCTGCACACCAATTGGTAAGAGAGCAATTACAAAAACAACATATTGAACATTCCACTTCTCCGTGGAACTCTCCAATTTTTGTCATAAAGAAAACTTCAGGTAAATGGCGTTTACTTACAGATTTACGTGGAGTTAATAACTCCATGTTCCCCATGGGGGCTCTCCAGCCTGGGGTACCTTCACCGGCTGCCTTGCCGAGGGATTGGCATACAATGGTAATTGATCTACAGGATTGTTTTTTCACTATCCCTGTACATAAAGATGATAGGAAGCGTTTTGCCTTTTCACTTCCTTCTATAAATAGGCAGGGACCTCACCAAAGGTTTCAATGGAAGGTTTTGCCTCAAGGCATGATGAATTCCCCTACGATGTGTCAACTTTATGTTGACGCTGCCTTGCGTCCCGTGCGTCAAAAGTGGCCTCAGGTGTATATAGCTCATTATATGGATGATATTTTGTTTGCTAGCCCCCATCAAAATGAGTTAGAAGAAATCTTAAAATTATTGCCAGAGTATTTTATTCCTTTTGGATTGGTAATTGCTCCAGAAAAAATTCAAAAAGGAAGTATTATAAATTATTTAGGATATGTGATAGAAAGAAATACTGTTAGACCACAAAAAATAGCTATACGAAGGGATAATTTGAAGACTTTGAATGATTTTCAAAAATTATTAGGAGATATTAATTGGTTACGGCCATCTTTAGGTATCCCTACTTATCAATTACATAATTTATTTGATACATTACAAGGAAATTCTGATATTCATAGTCCCCGACAGCTTACTGCGGAAGCAGAAAAGGAATTACAATTTGTGGAAGAAAAAATTAAATCCGCTTTTCTTACTCGCATTGATCCTTCTTTACCCTTGACAATGTATATTTTAAATACATGGCAATATCCCACAGCTATTATTGGACAAAAAGAGTTGCCTGCTGAATGGATTTATACTAGACATCATTTTTCAAAAAATATCACTCCTTATGGTATTCAGATTGCATATTTGATAGAACAGGCTCGAGATAGAGCTATAATTATGACCGGATGTGATATTATGGATATAATTATTCCTCTTTCTAAAGATCAATTTTCATTTTTGTTACGGAATATAGAGGAATTACAGATTGCCCTTGCAGGGTATGTGGGACAAATTAATTACCATTTTCCTAAAGGAAAATTATGGGATTGTTTTCATAAACAAGAATTTATTATTCAGGATATAATTAGTGAACAACCTTTGGTTAATGCACCCACTGTGTTTACAGATGGGTCAAAAACTAAAAGTGCATATTGGACAACTAAAAGGTATTGGGTTCAAAATACAGATTTTAATTCAGTCCAACAAAATGAATTATTTGCCATCGCCCAAGTATTAAAAGATTTTCCCTCGGCTGTGAATATTCTTGCTGATTCAGCATATGCTGTTGGGGTCGTTAAAAATGTATATACTGCCGTGGTATGTTCTAATAAGTCCAACCTACTTAGTTTATTTTTACTCTTACAAACTTTGTTAAGAAATCGTAATACTCGTATTTATGTAACTCATATTCGCTCTCATACTAATCTTCCTGGTTCCTTGGCTTATGGCAATGCTCAAGTAGACGCTTTGGTGTCATTTGCATCTGCAGACGAGGAACATAATTTATTGCATACCAATGCTGGTAGATTACATGTTCAATATAAAATTCCTTATCGTCAAGCAAAACAAATTATAAAACAGTGTCCTATTTGCAGACCTTTACACTTACGTGCTGTAAAAGCTGGGGTTAATCCTCGAGGAACTTATGCCAACGAACTTTGGCAAATGGATGTTACTCATGTGGCACAATTTGGTCGCTTATCTTATGTACATGTTGTAATAGATACTTATTCTCAATTTATATGGGCCACAGCACAAATGGGTGAAACTACACAACATGTTATTACTCATTTATTAGAAACGTTTGCTGTGATGGGTTTACCTTCCAGTATCAAGACAGATAATGGGCCAGCATATAAAAGTAAAAAATTTCAAGCCTTCTGTTTGCAATATGGTATAATGCATAAAACAGGCATTGAATATAATCCCCAAGGACAGGCCATTGTGGAGCGTGCACACAATACTTTAAAATTGCAAATTAAAAAATTAAAAAGGAGGAAAACAGATCATATATTATCATTTACTCAATCTAATGCACGTTCCATTTTGTCACAAGTATTGTTTACATTGAATTTCTTGAATCTTCCGCAGGGAGATATTCTCTCGAGAGCAGAAAAACAGTTCATAGAGGGAGAGACGGCTCCTCTTCCCTTGAATGAACATATATGGTTTAAGCCCGCTGCGGATGCAGAATGGCAGCCAGGAGTGTTGCTTTATAGAGGGAAAGGTTATGCTTATGTTTCCACAGAAGATGGACAAACCTGTTCCTGGCTCCCGGCAAGGTGGATCCGGTCACGAACTAATTCGGACGGCTGTCAGGCGACGCATGAAGGCCCCGAGAGTGCATGAATCGTTGTTACAAGCTGATGAATCTCTCCTGCAAGCTATGGCTCACTTACATTTGGATAGGCGTCATCATTGGCGGCCTCCGCCTCTTGCTTTACCCACTTGGGGGCATATTAAAAAGCTTGCTGGGGAGGGACAGAAAATCTTGAAGCAAACAAGGAAGCCTTGTACACCTGAGCATTTGTTCTTGGCCATGTGCGCTTTGCTTACTATGTCATCCCCTCCTATTGAGGCGACTAATGTAAGTTATTGGGCTTATATACCTAACCCACCTATGATGGAACCTGCACCTTGGGGAAGTGCAAATATTCCCATTTATACCTCCCCGATGATACTTTCGCCTCCTTGGAAGAATCTGACTTATCTTAATCAGGATGACGGTACCTTTTTTAATTTCCTGCATAGAGGGGATGGTCCATATATTTGCTTGGGTCCCTCGCCATGTGTAAATATGAATTGGCAGAATTGGATTTTACCTGGACCAATGGTTAATTCCTCTCGCACTCAATTACAGAGGCTTGAAGCATGGTCTCTTAATATGACCTGGGGAAATGTCACCTTTGATGAATTTCCCTCGTTCCCTGCTTGTCCTGATTTTACTTATATTGGAATGGCTTATAAGCCATTTAAATGGCAGGAATGTGTTGGTAGGTTTGCAAAATATTATAAGGATCTGCTTATGTGGGGACCATATGGTCAATTTTTACAAAATTGTTCAGAGTGGGATGTCTTGCGCTGTAATTTATCCTTGTCTTATAGGATGCCCCCACGGAACCGATGGAATGAATCTGTAGTAAATCATCGATTGATGGCTTGGGGAGATGGCGGCATCGCAGACCCTCGCATATCACATCAAAAATTTCCAGATCATATTCAAACACACTTATGGAAAGTTGCAGCTGCGCTTAAGACTGTCAGACTTTATAATGGAACCTTTTCCGGCACAGCAAAGACTGCGTCGGCTTATAATTTCACCATTTTTAAAGAAATTAATGTAACCGCATGTGTACCTTTACCATATCTAATTTTGATAGGAAATTTTAGTTTTAATGATGGAATTAGCTGTATTAAATGTCGATTGTATTCTTGTATTAATAGTTCTATAGAATTTAAACCAGGATATTCTCTTATGATTTTGCAACAACGCTCTCATATTTGGCTTCCGGTAAATTTAGAACGTCTATGGGCTCAAAATCCAGTGGATGCTCTGGTATTGGAATTTTTCAGGAAAGTTTTAAAACGAACTAAACGATTGATTGGTATTGTTGTAGCGGTCATTCTAAGTTTAATTACGGTAACCACATTAGCCACTGTTTCTGGAATTGCGTTACATACATCTTTGCAAACTAAACATTTTGTAGAAAATTGGCACCGTGATTCACGGGATCTTTGGCTTTCCCAAACTATGATTGATACTCGTTTGCAAACGCAGATAGATGTTCTTAGACAAACTGTTAGTTGGTTAGGGAAGAAGGTTTTAACAATTGAAAGACAAATTTGGTTGCGTTGTGATTGGAATTCCACATCCTTTTGTATTACTAATTTAAGATATAATGAATCTCAACATGATTGGAGTATTATCCAGAAATATTTAGAGGGCAATTCATCGGTGACAGATATGATTAATAATTTGCATACTGATATTCAGGAGATATTTGGAAAACCCTTTGAGAATGAGGATGCTGCTACATTGGCTCAGTCGTTTTTGAAGCAATTTGAAGGACTAGACCCGAAGGGAATTATTCAGAGCTTAGGGCATACCGCTGGAGGAATCGGAATTTCATTAATTTTTGTTATATGCTGTTTTCTGTGCATGTATGTATGTTTTGTTCGACCTTCCCGGAAGTCTATTGCCACCCTTTGGTGGGCGTTTCTTTCTAAACAAAAGAAAAAAGAAGGAATTGAGGCCAACATAGGCATGTGAGCCCTCTGTGGCCGGAATTGTTTGTGTGCTGTGGCGCACGCAGGGTAAGGTCGGGAACGCCCAGGCCTGAGAGGGGGAAAAGTCTCCCTCGCCTTGTTGTGTGCCTATGCCTCAGGCATCCGGTCAGCTGAGAAATGGCTCATGATGTTTTGAGTAATCTTGGGCACATTGTTCCTTGTGACGCCCACCGAGGAGAGTGGCTTCGTGTGCGGGGATGTGATGATCAGATAACATCCTGCTTCAAATGTATATGCGGGGTGTTGTCTGATCTCAGCATTCCTGCATAGGGTTTGATTTTATGTAGTTTCGGGGAATGGGTCATAAGGTACCTTTGCATAAGAACTGATCAGAGAATGAGATTTACTTAAGATATGTAATTATTCCGGTGCAACCGAATTTGATTTTGTCCTCTCTTGCGTAAAGAAGTATCGGGATATCTTAATGCTTACATTGTTAATAAGTAACAATATATTTTGATTGTAAAGAGCATAAAAGATGTCAAGAAATAAACGGCAGTATGCAGTTGCAAGTGCTGCCTTTGCTCTGCATCCCCTGTGTCCCGGTGATTTCGCGACCCTTACCCAGGGACCCCAACGCACTAGACGTTGACACTGGGGAATGATCCTTTTAATGTATTGTTGGATCCTATCAGCTAGGATTTTGTTTAGGATTTTGGAATCCACATTCATCAGGGATATCGGTCTGAAATTCTCCTTTTAGATGGGGTCTTTGCCTGGTTTGGGGATTAAGGTAATGCTGGCCTCATAGAATGAGTCTGGAAACTTTCCTTCTGTTTGAAACAGCTTCAGGAGGATAGGTATTATTTCTTCTTTGAATGTTTGGTAGAATTCCCCAGGGAATCCATCAGGCCCTGGGCTCTTGTTTCTTGGGAGGTTTTTGATCACTGCGTCAATCTCGTTACTGGTTATTGGCCTATTCAGGTTGTCAATTTCTTCCTGTTTCAGTCTTGGCTGTTTATAGGTTTCCAGGAAGGCCTCCATTTCATCCAGATTGCTCAGTTTATTGGCATATAGTTGTTGATAATAATTTCTAATAATTGTTTCTATTTCCTTGGTGTTAGTCGTGATCTCTCCCCTTTCATTCATAATTTTATTAATTTGGGTCCTTTCTCTTTTCTTTTGGACAAGCCTGGCCAGTGGTTTTTCGATCTTATTAATTCTTTCAAAGAACCAGCTTCTAGTTTCGTTGATCTGATCTACTGTGTTTCTGGTTTCTAATTCATTGATCTCTGCTCTAATCTTAATTATTTCTCTTCTAATGAGTGGCTTAGGCATCGTTTGTTGCTTTTTCTCTAGTTCTTTAAGGTGTAGAGTTAGTTGGTGAATTCGGGACGTTTCTATTTTTTTTGAGTGAGGCTTGGATGGCTATGTATTTCCCCCTTAGGACCGCCTTTGCAGTATCCCATAGGTTTTGGTCCAGTGTGTTTTCGTTCTCATTGGTTTCCATGAATTGTTTAAGTTCTTTGATTTCCTGGTTGACCCAAACATTCTTGAGCAGAGTGGTCTTTAGCTTCCAAGTATTTGAATTTCTTCCAATTTTTTTCTTGTGATTGAGTCCATCTTTAAAGCATTATGGTCTGAGAATGTGCAGGGAATAATCTCAATCTTTTGGTATCGGTTGAGACCAGTATGTGGTCTATTCTGGAGAAAGTTCCATGTGTGCTCGAGAAGAATAAGTATTCTGTTGTTTTAGGGTGGAATGTTCTGTATATATCTATGAGGTCCATCTGGTCCAGTGTGTCATTCAAAGCTCTTGTTTCTTTGTTGATTTCCTGCTTAGATGATCTGTCTATTGCTGAGAGTGGAGTATTGAGGTCTCCTACAATTAACGTATTGTTATCAATATGACTCTTTATTTTGGTTAACAGTTGGCTTATGTAGATGGCTGCTCCCATGTTGGGGATGTAGATATTTATAATTGTTAGATCTTCTTGTTGGATAGACCCTTTAAGAATGATATAGTGTCCTTCTGTGTCTCTAACTACAGTCTTTAGTTTAAAATCTAATTTGTCTGATATAAGAATTGCTACCCCAGCTTTCTTTTGAAGTCTGTTGGCATGGAAGATGGATCTCCATCCCTTCACTTTCAGTCTGGATGTATCTTTAGGTTCAAAATGAGTCTCTTGTAGACAGCATATGGATGCGTCCTGTCTTTTTATCCAATCTGCAGCCCTGTGCCATTTTATGGGAGCATTTAGGCCATTCACATTGAGAGTGATTATTGAAAGATATGAATTTATTGTCATCATGTTGCCTGTGATGTCCTTGTTTCTATAGATTGTCTCTGTAAATTTCTGTTCTATATCACTCTTGGGGACTTTCTCCTTTTATAGCACCCCCTTAATAATTCTTGCAGGGCTGGCTTAGTGGTCACATATTCTTTCAGTTTCTGCCAGTCTTGGAAGCTCTGCATTTCTCCATTCATTCTAAATGACAGCCTTGCTGGATAAAGTATTCTTGGCTGCATGTTCTTCTCATTTAGTACCCTGAATATGTCTTGCCAGGCCTTTCTGGCTTGCCAGGTCTCTGGGGATAGGTCTGACGTTATCCTGATGTTCCTCCCTCTGTACGTAAGGAATCTCTTCCCCCTAACTGCCCTTAAGATGGTTTCCTTGGTTCTAAGATTTGCAAGTTTTACTATTACATGCCAGGGCATTGGTCTGTTTTCCTTGATCTTGGGAGGGGTCCTCTCTGCCTCTAGGACAAGAATGTTTGTTTCATTCCCCAGATTAGGGAAGTTCTTAGCTACGATTTGCTCAAGTATATCTTCTAGTCCTCGCTCTCTCTCCACCCCTCAGGGATCCCAATAATTCTGACTCTGGAACGTTTCATGGCGTCACTTATTTCTCTAATTCTGTTTTCATGGGTTATAAGCTGTTTTTCCCAGGCCTCCTCTTTTTCCTTCTTTTCTACCAATTGGTCTTCTAGGTCACTAATGCATTCTTCTGCCTTGAAGAATATATATATATTCATATATATATATATATGTATATATTGAGATATATATATATATATATATATATATATATATATACCTAGATTAGATATATTAGATATATATATTATATCATATATATCTAGATTAGATTGCATCTCATTGATAGCATTTTTTTAAGTTTTGCCAGTTGAGCTTTCATTTCTGCCCTCAGAGACTCTATGTTGCCATTAATTGATTTCTCCTTTCTAGCTATCGTCTTCATAACTGTTACCCTTAAGTCCATTTCTGACATCTTGGTTATATCTGTATCCATTTGTTTTTTTTTTGTTGTTGTTGTTTTTGTTTTTGTTTTTAAAGATTTTATTTATTTATTTGAGAGAGAATGAGAGAGAGAGCATGAGAGGGGGGGAGGGTCAGAGGGAGAAGCAGACTCCTCGCCGAGCAGGGAGCCCGATGCGGGACTCGATCCCAGGTCTCCAGGATCATGACCTGAGCCAAAGGCAGTCGCCCAACCAACTGAGCCACCCAGGTGCCCTATCTGTATCCATATGTAAATCTGTGGGAGAAGTCACAATCTCTGAGTTGTTCCTATTTTGGGGTTCCTCCTCCTAGTCATTCTGTTAAGGGTTGGTTGAGGGAATGTACAGAGTCCAAATTATTGACCACAACCCAAGCAAGATGCACCTGTTTTGTGGGGACCTTAGGATTGTCAGCCTTTTGTTCTCCCAGCCTGTCTTCTTGGGGAGGGGCCTGCCATGCTGTTACTCAGGCAACCCAGTTGCCTGTGGGGGGGGAATGGACTCAGTGAAAAACGGTTTTGGGGGGCTTTTTTCCTCTCATGGCTTTCCCTGGCAGCTTTCCACATCTCTTCCAAGAGTCAGAGCAGAAGAGACCGTTTCCACCCCTCTGCTTCAGAGCAGAGAGATCGCAGTCTGTTCTTCAGTGAGCTCTCCAGGCCAACTATCTCCATTTCTGTCTGTGCTGCTATAAACTGCAGTGTCCTGGGTTGTGCACCCCTCAGCAGTGCTCCCAGTCCTCGCCTCCAGGTTGGGGCACGTCTCTGCCCTTTGTGCTTATAAAACCACAAGCTGGCCCCAGTTCGCACATGCAGTCCTGCAGCTCCGGGTTTCCGTCCCAGGCGCTGCCCTAAAGTCCTTTCCCCGCTGCTACCAGTCTGCGAGTTTGTGCCCCGTCCCCAGCACAGGAGGCTATCACTCACCAGCGGTGTAGGATCCCCACGGCCAGGCTCCCTCCTGCTGCCGTTTATCCTCCGATATCTGCCCATGGAATCACAGCTCCCCACTTCATACCTCAAAACCAACTGCCTGCAATATTCTGTTTTTGGAGATCCAGATCTATATTCTTACATCTCAGGCTGATTTCGTGGGTGTTCAAGTGGGCGGGTAGATATCCAGCTCCATTCTGGAACTGGTTGGAATAGGGTCCCCTACTCCTCTGCCATCTTTTTTGTCCTCCTCTCCTGCAAACTCTTTACAAAATTCTGATCCTTTCTATAAAGACCAAAAGAACCTTGAATGAATCCTAACAGATAAAATGAGTTATTTGTAAAGAAATAAAAATGAAGCTGACCTCACTCTTCTCTGTAAAACCAAATGTCTGAAGTTTAATGTATACCTATCTTTACATTTTGATGGCAAAAGCTTCAGACATTAAAAGTTTATGGAAAACAAATTTTGTTTCTGTCAGTCAGGATCACAATTACTATTCCCTCCTTGCTTTTGTCTGTTTCACATTAGAGATTTCTTCAAGTATTGTGTGATCTTGGCACACGCACACCTCAACTTGAATTATTAAAAAGCTTGTTGGAAAACATGAGCACCTGGGAGGGGCCTGTAGACTGTAGGCTTAAACATAGGGAGGTCTGAAGAAGCTGTTTCACTTGGAAACACCAGGTTGTTTTCTAAGACTGGTCAGATTTCTCAAAGAAAATTTCCAATCTTCTTCCCAAAAGAAAACAACCAAAATAGCTGCTAGAAATCTAGGAGCCAAGTGGGAGATGAGAGTTGGTATTTGGGGGCTCCTCTTTCAGTATGTAGATGGGCTTTTTCCCAGTCCCTCCATTTTCAATACATTACTCCCACCATCACCTGTGGGCTTCATCCCTTAATGCAGATGTGCAGGGGCCCTTCTCAGAGAGTGGTCAGTGCTTATGCGGGCAGGGCAGCAGAGCCCAGAGAAGACATTCTCTCAGAACTGGCTTAGAGACCTTGGAATTAGACTACTTCTTCAAAAGACTCTTGATTAATCATACTGTTTTCCTTTTTCCCTCCCCATGCACTTCCAGAGATAGACTGTGGTATCAGTTACTGAGTCTTCCAGAATTTCTGCAGTATACACTGTGTAGTTTTGTTGATTTCCACTCTTCCTGCTTAGGATTCAGCTTGGTCTGACTTGGTCAGACTGTTACCTTGACCATCCATCCTTCACGTCGCATTTTCCCAGTCATGTTTCTGTCTCTTCTTTCAATCATGTCCTTGTGATTTTATTCATTTAAGATTCCCCTTTTTCACTTATTTGTTTAATCTTAGCAGGAAGTGAAATTAAGTAAGCTCTAACCAAATCTATTAATGAATTTATAATTTTAAAGTATGACTAAGATGAATCCTAGTTGGTCATAATTACTTTGCTAATTTTGTTTGCTAAAATTTTATTGAGATTTTTGTATTTTGTCCATAAGTGATATTCCCCTATTGATTTCCTTTCTCATATTGTCTGTGTTTGGTTTTGAAATAGGGTGAATGGGACTCATCAAATTAGCTAAAGCACTGAGTCCCATTTTTATTATCCATAAGGGATTAATATGGAAATACGTATTTCCAGATGTTTTGACAAAACAGAACTGTAAAATCACCTGGAAATGTTGCTTTTTTCAAATACATAGATGTTTTATTACTGATCAAGTTTCTTTAGTAGTTTCAGGGTTTATTTAGATTTTCTATTTCTTATAAAGTCAGTTGTGTTAATTGTATTTTTCCCTAAATGCAAACATTTCATTTAAGACTTTAATTTTTTAAAAAAGGTTTATTTATAAATTTGAGAGAGAGAGAGCATGGGGAGGGGCAGAAGGAGAGGGAGAGACAAACTTCAGCAGACTCCTTGCTGAGCCTGATGAGGGGTTGATATAATGACCCTGAGATCATGACCTGAGCTGACCAAGAGTCAGACGCTTAACTTACTGCACCACCCAGGAGCCCCTAAGCCTTTAAATTTTTTTTTTTAAGATTTTTTATTTTTTATTAGAGACAGAGAGAGTACAAGCAGGGGGAGCAGCAGGTAGAGGGAGAGGGAGAAGCAGGCTCCACGTGTGGCTTGATCCCAGGACCCTGGAATCATGACTTGGGCCAAAGGCAGCCACTTAACCGACTGAGCCACCCAGGCGCCTCAAGCCTTTAAATTTTTAATGATATTTTTTAATAGAATTCTTCTTATGATTTTGTTTAATGCCCTTGCATCAGTAGTTATGCTACCCTTATAATTTAATAGAGTTACTTTGTGTTTTCTCTTGAGTTTCTTATCAAGCTCCTCAGAAATTTAACTATTTTAGTAGTTCTCCAAAAAAAAGATATTTTTTATTGTTTCATTGTCCTAAAAATCACTAATTGTATTTTTTTCTTCTACTTTCTTTGGCTTCTACTTTTTCTTTTAACTTGAACTGAACACTTAAATTACTAAGTTTTAGTAATACCTCTATTTGTAACGTATATATTTTGAACCACAAATTTTCTTCTTAGAACTATTTTATTCCTGCATCCTCCAAGTTTTGTTACATAAAACTTGTGTGTGTTTAATTCTAAGTATATTGTAATTTCTATTTTGATTTCTTCTATAATTTAAATATTGATTAGTATATGCTGTGTGATTTTGGCTTTTTGTAACTAATTACTACTTTTATTGCAATATGGTCAGAAAAGACATTTGTGTAATTTTGTTCACTCAGTATTTGTTGAGATTAAATTTTTGGCCTGGTTGATAGTCTATTAAAATGTTTCATATTGGGGCACCTGGGTGGCTCAGTCATTAAGCATCTGCCTTTGGCTCAGGTCATGATCCCAGGGTCCTGGGATCGAGCCCCACATCAGGCTCCCTGCTCAGCGGGAAGCCTGCTTTTCCCTCTCTCACTCCCCCTGCTTGTGTTCCTGCTCTTGCTGTCTCTCTCTCTGTCAAATAAATAAAATCTTTAAAAAAAAAAATGTTTCATATTTTATTAAAAAGATGAACTTTGTTGTAATGGTTTCTCAGAAATCCCTGTTATACTTTTGGACATTTCAGCATCAATGTTCAATTCTGGCAGTGCTCATTTCATAAATTTGGGGGAATATAAAAGTACAGAGTGGGGACCTGGATGGCTCAGTTGGTTGAGCGTCCAACTCTTGATTTTGGCTCAGGTCATGATCTTGGGGTCCTGGGATCGGGCCCCGCATCGGGCTCTGCACTTGGTGGGTAGTCTGTTTGAAATTCTGTCTCTCCCTCTGCTCCCCGCCAACCGAGTGGGCACGTGCTCTCTCTCAAGTAAGTAAATAAATCTTTACAAAAAAAAAAAGTAGAGAATTTGTATGTTGCTATAAAGATTTAGAATTAAGCAACATAAATGCTACAATTAAAATTTATGTTATCAAATAAGATGGTTCTAAATCAAACTGAGGGTTTCAGGGGGGATGGGTGAGCTTGGTGATGGATATTAAGAAGGGCATGTATTACATGGAGCAGTGGGTGTTATATGCAAACAATGAATCATGGAATACTACATCAAAAACTAATGATGTACTATATGGTGACTAACAACATAATAAAAAAATATATTAAAAAAAAGAAAAAAAAGATGATGGTTCTAAATGGAAATGAATAGCCTTGAATTCATATGGCATGGGACTGTTCCTTTTATTATCAACAATAGTTTTCTTTATCCTTACAACATCTTTTGGGCTTGAAGTCTACTTTATCTGATAATAATAAAGCTACAGATTTATTTTGGTTAATAACTTCCAGTTTCTTTTCTTCTATTTCAATGTTTTGGTACCTCTACATTTGAGATCTCATTTGGGGCAATGAATAGGTGTATACAAATTCAGAAAAAAAAAATTAGCTTTCTAGTAAATGAATTGGTCTTCCAATCTTTAAGTGATAGCTCTTTATCCTTAATAAAACATTTAGTTTAAAGTCTATATTGTTTGTTATTTAATACTATAGTTCTCCATTTTTAAACCACTCAAATTACTCAATATTGTTATTGATGTTACGGTCAGTGTATTTATAAATTCCCACATCTTTTACCCAGTTGGGGTAAAAGACAACATTCCATCTTTCTGGATTTTTTTGTTCTCCATAATGATATACATAGTTTAGTCACTCTTTCACTGGGAATCTGTGAATGGTAAATCCTCTCAGTGTTTCCTTCCAAGTATCTGTATTTAATTTCATTCTTATATCATAATACATTAAACTATGAAATTGTATGTTTGGGGACTCTTTTCTGTTAGTAGTTTTGCATATGTCTTTGTATTGTCTTCTGTACTTAATAATTGCCTAACTTTAAAAAAATTTTTTCTGTCTTTTCTACCAGATTTTTTTTTAAGATCTGTGTTTTGTTTCGATTTTCTTTTGTTTTACTATAATATTTTTGGAAGTCTATTTTATTTGCTCTGCTTGCAGCTCACTGTGCTTCTTAAATAGAGAACTAATGTTGTTCTATAATTCTGTAAAAGTTTCACTCATCTGTAATTATTAATCATCTTTGCAATTTCCCCAAGCCAGGTGGTATGATGTCCCATCCAGCCTGTCCCTGAGAGGCAAACTCTTCACCTGCTGACTGTGCAAATTTCATCTCTCCTTCTTTTATAGGCCTAAGGTCTAATCTCCTGCCCTACGTAAGTGTGAAAACCTTTTCTCTTAGCTTTAAGTCCATATCTGGATTATTGTCTTCACGGGCACTAAGTGCAACGGATTGATAAATGACCAAAATGGTTTTTGATTCTCTATTCATGTCTGGTACTCAGGATTTCCCTTTCTGCCCTTTTTTCTTCTTTTCTTTCTTCATCTCTCTCATCCTTCTACACTTTCTTTCTTTCTTTTTGACTTCTACCAATTATTTTTTAGATATTTTTCAGAATTTAAATTTATTTTAAAGCATGCTGGAACTCTGCCATTTTTCCTTCATATTTCTATAAGTATATATTATATTTATAATCCAAAAAGGAAAAGGAAAATAATCACACATATCCCGAGGAATCTAATAAAATAAAGCTTATATCTGACATATTCTCTTAACTTTTCTTAATTTAGATACTAAAAGAAAAAAATATGACTTTCATTAAGAAAATAAGTCTGCTAACACAAATCTTGGCTGAAAAGATTCTAAGCCACTAACTAGTGGTGTAGACACATAGGTTGACTGAGGTAGGGTTTAGGCTGTCAGATAAAGAAAATCTCCCCTTTCTTCTGTCTTTCTGACACAGCCCTGATGTCCTTAGCTCACCCTTTGTAGAGTATGACCTTCTTTGGACTTCACATTTAATCATTATACCTCAGTGAACTGAACTGAGTCATACAATTGGCATGAAAGACTATCTGAAAGCTGTCAGTGCTCTGCATATTCCTAGTTTATAAAAAAAGAAAAACAAAACAAAACTGTCATCTCTTGACAGGGTGAAAGAAGGGAATCAGGTTGGTTTTGTAGTCAGGCTATTGAGAAGACACAGTTGAATTGAAGTTGTGTATAACACGGCATAGGTGGAAGTTCCTGCTTCTGGGGAAAACTAGCAGAATTTTCCAGAGTTTCTTCTTCCCCAGAACTACTTTGCAAAATGAATTGGATGCAGAGCATTTGCCTCATCTCCAGCTTCTTTCATGGTAACAAAAGGCCAATAAGTTCAGGCTGCTTCAGAGTTGTTTTTCTAGCATGAAGCATATGTTTTCTCTGTGTGTCAATGCCTCTGATCATATGATATAAATATGCCTTTGTGCACAGCAGCAATTTTCAAAGGGCTTTAAAAATATCAGATCTTTGAGGAGTAAGTGATCAGAGAGAATGAGGCCTTCTATGCTTGGGAATTTAGTTACAACTATAAAATACTCAGAAGGTCAGGAAGAAGTTTCTTAATCCCTTAGACTGTCTGATCCTTGAACATATGAAATAGAAATATTAGGGTGTAGAATCTTAGTAGCACAAAGATATATTTGTTCCTAAGTTTAATTGTTTATAAATTGAGATAATGTGGGATGAAAGAGAAATTGATAATCTGAAATTCTGTATAATTCTTTCACATTCATTGTCTAACATTTTTTTAGAACTGCTTAATATAAGGAACAAATTCAATATATATGAATTCCACTTTTTGAATTTTATCTTTTAAGTAATGGCATGCCCTCCAGGAAAGAGATGTGTAAAACACAAAGGGAAAAGGGCATGGAATTTTTGAGGGGCTGAGGATAGAAACCTCTTGTTTTAAAGATATCTAATTTAATTGTCACAGTAATCCAGTTAACTAATTTTATTATCCCTATTTTACATAAATAAATAAATAAACAAATAAAAAACAAAATAAACTGAAGCTCAAAATGAGGTCAATGGCTGGTATAAAACAAAACTTTGGCCTTGAATGATGGACTCCCTTGTTTTAAAGCCTATTTTGGTTTGTTTGTTTGATTTTCCTATGTATCATGATTGACTCTAGATAAAAGGCTATATTATTGACCACTGGATAAAAGGAAGATGTTTGACAAAAGTAATAGAGTTCACATCTAAGTGGTGAAGGGACCAAGCTATAGCAAATGTGCTATCATGGAACTTCCAGGCCCCAGAAGTCTTGCTAATTCCCTTATAGACTTGGCATTATTGATTGACTCTTTCTCACACATGCAATATTTATCATTGATTTAGGCTGACAGCCACTCGAATAGCACAAAATCATTATACTGTGCCCATAATAAGGATTATATATTTTATAATGAGAAAATTTCTACAAAATGTTGGCTTAGTCCTCGATGGTGATGAATCAAGGGCCAATGGTGAAGGAACTGGGTTGTTGTAATGAGGAAGCACTTTTTCTGTGTTTGTCATGACCTTGCTGTATCTCCTTTTCTCTTATTTTCACCTAAAATAATCCTATCCATTTGTCCACATGAGCCCTAATATCTATACACCATGAAGTGTATAGCATGCAGTCTTTAAACTCATCCCTAAATCATGTCAGTTTTTCACACTGCTAGTAGAGAAGTCATATCTTCTCATTAATTCTTTTCAACCATAATCCAATACTTGAAGTCCTAAATGCATCTTGTCATGTCTGTATTTTGCTGCTCCCTTGCCTGGGCTATACTCTTTTCCCCTTCACTTGTGTACTCATACGATTCTTCCTTCAAAGCTCAATTCAGGCATCATCTCTCCCCAGGAAGCTGCCTGACAATCTTGTCTCCCCAGGCCCCTTCACAGGTGAGATGGTGAGATATGAGATGGAAAGCATGTCTCCACCATGTTCCTCTAATTCCCTGCACATAAATCCTGACATAGATCTGGTGAGAAGAACAGAGGTATTGTAACTACACTGGTAAGTTCAGACCCTGGATCCATCAGTTCTTAGTTGCATGCCCTTGGGTAAGTCATTCAAACTTTCTCGACTTCATTTCCCATATTGGCAAGATTAGAATAAGCATTTTACTCAGGTTTGCCCTAAGGATGAATGACAGTATGCAAAAGGCACAGAATAGGGTTTATGCTGGATATCATTCCTTTGGTCTCCCGGGTCCATTCTTTGTCTTCTCTACCTCATTCTGGGACACATGAGGCTGACTATAAGAACTGTGTCAATGGGCTCCTTGCCCCTCTGGCTTGAGGTTGGCTTCACTCACAGAGGTGCACAGACATAAAGATCAGAGGGCAAAAGGCAAGTGAAGTCAGGGGTCAAGGTATTTAGTCCCCAGATCCTTTTTTGCTTTGTAGCCAGGGGTTGCCTGTATCCTTCTATAAGGCCACAGCTCCTGTCAGCTGGCTTGGTCAATACAGTGACCTTCTCTGTGTTCCAGCAATTGTTCCCTCCCCTTGCCCTTCATGCCCAGGATACTGCGTTATCCCTTGTTCATTTCTTTTAACTCTTCTCCCCAAATTGTAAATAGTTCCTTTATTAAACCCTCCTCAAAAAGCTAGCTTGAGTATGTCAGCTGTTTTCTGCCAGGGCCCTGACAAATATCACATTCAATATTATTAACAATGTGCACTTAACGAACTGTTCTGTAATTGTCTCTTGATTTTTCTGAATCCCTTGCCAGTCCATGAACTACTGCAGAGCAGGGACCATGGTTTATTTGTCACTGTTATTCTCTGTTGTTATGTACAATGCTTGGCAAACTATAACCACTCAGTAAATGTTTGTTGATTAATTAGATGAGGGAAGGGATGCATATTATTCTGACTCCTTAAGAGTAGACACTGCCCTTTATTCTTCTGAGCACAGTGCTTCAAAATGGGTGATATAAATACGTATCTGCTATAATGAATGTGCATTTGTCCAGAAATCAGAGTTTAAGATGATTAAAAGGAAAGTTTCAAGACAAATTATTCTTGGGAACAGTCAACGGACCATCAGGGTAAGTGCCATATGAAACTAGCTTAAAAGAATAAGCAGAACTGACTGAAGTCTGGAGAGGACACAAAAGTTGAGTTTGGGTGAGTATCTTCATAAATCTATATTTAGTTTAATAATCTATGTAACCATTCGGAGAAAAGTGAGTTGAGAAAGGAAGCATTCCATAGATTATTTAGGTAAACATTTTTTCAACTGTTGTCTTGCATTGAACATTACTGTGGCTCATCCATTTGGGAAGATACCACTTGAAGTATAATCACTAGGTTAATTTTTTTTCCCCTTCACCATAAGAGGTATGGTAATTATGTTAATTTAGTGGGGGTAGGAATAATTATGGGAATTACATTTTTAACTCTGTTCATCACAGGGATCATTGGGTACCCAGGAACAACTGGAGCAGCTCAGGAAAAGGCAATGGCTTTCAAATGGCCAATTAGAAATTCTGATTTGTAATGGGGACGCTGATTCAGGATGAAATAGTTTAAACTTTAAGAGACAGGAGATTGAGCTTGTGGATGTACTTTGTTGTCTAAATCTATCAGGACGCCTGGGTGGCTCAGTCAGTTAAGGTCTGCCCTTGGCTCAGGTCATGATCCCAGGATTCTGGGATCGAGTCCCACATCGGGCTCCTTGCTCAGCAGGGAGCCTGCTTCTCCCTCTGCCTGCTGCTTCCCCTGCTATGCTTTCTCTCTCTCTCTCTCTGACAAATCAATCAATCAATCTATGAAAAAGTAGCATCATTCTAACAAACTTTGGCGGTAGACCAGGCAGGCATTATTACTTCCATTTTATAACTGTGGAAGGTTAAAATCAGAGAGGTTAGGTGCTTTGCCTGAAGTCACACAGAATATGGCAGTACCAGAACTAATATGAACTAATATGTGGCCCAGTGCTTTCCACCTTACCAGGATGACTCATCCCATCCAGAGTTGACCAGTTGTTTACTGGACTTTATTGTAGACCCATTTATTGTAGGCTTTTTACCCAAAGCTTTTCTTCTAAGAGTTCTATGTGTTTATTTCTTATTATAATGAATTTAACTTATTTATGTTGTTTTTGGCACTTACATGAGATGCTTTAAAAAAAAAAGATTTTATTTATTTATTTGTCAGAGAGAGAGCGAGCACAAGCAGAGGGAGTGGCAGGCAGAGGAAGACTCAGACTCCCCACTGAGCAGGGAGCCCAATGCAGGGCTGGATCCCAGGATCCTGGGATCATGACCTGAGCTGAAGGCAGATGCTTAACTGACTGAACCACCCAGGCATCCCATATAAGATGCTTTTTGATAATAACAGATTATCTTTACTGATAAAACACTTAGGGGTTGCTCATGTCAGCTCTTATTTTGTTTTTTTTTTTTTTCTTAAAGATTTTACTTATTTATTTGACAGAGAGAGAAAGAGAACACAAGCAGGGGGAGTGGCAGAAGGAGAGGGAAAAGCAGGCTCCCTGCTGAGCAGGGAGCCCAATGTGGGGTTCAATCCCAGGACCCCAGGATCATGACCTGAGCCAAAGGCAGATGCTTAACCGACTGAGCCTCCCAGGTGTCCCTTGGTTTAAGTGTTGATGTCCTCCTAGAGCCACCCTTGTTCTTAAAAGCACACCCAAACCATTGGATGACATTGCTTTTCTGGTGATTCCCAACCCATTAGCTGCAGAGCCCTTAGGGAAACTAGTTAACATATGGGGTCCTGAATGTTCAATTACAAACCATGTTATGTGTAGACGGAGTAATTTCTGAGACTTAAACATATATACTTAATGTTTTACAAATGCATGTACTCACTGCTATAAAAAGAAAATATGAATTTGTATGAGAGAATTATTAAACCAATAGGTTTGTATCATTATTTATGTTTAATAAAAACTGAAAGACAATGTACTTTCTCCCAGAGGATCTGCATTATCTATTTATATGAAAACAAGTGTTTTTTCACTTGCAAAAATGCTGTGCATTTTAGTTCTACATATTGGTTCATTAGCTAGGTTTGCTTTAATGTCATCAGAGGCTGTGCTGTCTTTCAGTGGCCACTCTGCAATTGTGTCTTTGTACTAACCCATTTTATTTTCTTTTTAAGATTTTACTTATTTATTTGAGAGAGAGTGAGAGAGAGCATGAGAAGGGAGAGGGTTAGAGGGAGAAGCAGACTTCCTGTTGAGCGGGGAGCCTGATGTGGGACTCGATCCTGGGACTCCAGGATCATGACCTGAGCCAAAGGCAGTCGCTTAACCAACTGAGCTACCCAGGCACCCCCCATTTTCTTTATGTGTCTTAAATTATGCCCTCTCTTCTTATAATGCAGGTTTTGCTCTTTGTTAATGCTGTTTAGATAATTTCTAATAAAAATTTAATTAAAAGTGGGGTATGCCTTAAGCAATAGCTAAACTAGCTTTACACATAGTATTGTGCACAATTACGAAATGGACACACAAAGATTAAAACCCTATGCCTTTAGGATAATTTATAGACAGTTCAACTGAAGCAAAGAAAATAGGAGTCATTTTGTATCGTGGTGACCATGATTTACCTAACACCCAACAGTTTTATGAGAACCAGTTTTGAAGGGAGATTTAGTGTATGATTGAAGTACTCTATCACAAAAGACCACCTTCAAACTGGAGCAGAGGATGGCTAAGTTTCATCTCTACTCTAGAAGCTTAGCAAGGATATGGTCAACATAAAAATAAAATAGAATATCTCTGAGATTTGGAGTTATACAGATAGATATGGCCTCTGAGATTCCCTAGTAGTTTGATGTTAAGCACTAACCTTAATTTTCTTAACTATAGAGGGCTATATTATGTTCCTTGTAAGCTTGTTATAAGGATTAAATTTTGGAGAGGGTGAAAAAAATTTATATTTAATTTAGCCAGCTGGACTATTTAGATGATCCCACTTTTATTGGCAACACCCAAAACATCATAGGCAGTAGCATGTTGAACATATGCCTTCTTGTTTCCTTTGGAGCTGATCAGGGTGTTTACCTTGGCCACGTCAATGTGTCATAGAGCTTCTTCAAAGCATGTCTGATCTGGTGCTTGTTGGCCTTGACATCCAAAATGAACACAAGTGTGTTGTTGTCTTCTATTTTCTTCCTGACTGACTCTGTGGTCAGGGGGGAGCTTGATGTTGGCATAGTGGTCAAGCTTGTCTCTCCTGGGGGTGCTCTTTCCAGAATATCTGGGCTGCCTTTGGAGATGCAGTGTCTTGGGTCATGGGAAGGTATGTGACATGCGGATCTTTTTTTTGTGACTCAAGACACCTTTTGGCACCACTTTCTTGGCCTTCAATGCTTTTGCTTTGGCTTTGGTGTTGGCTTTGGGAGGGGCAGGCACTTTCTTTTTCGCTTTTGGCACCATCTTCATGAGAAGTGAAGATACATTTAAAAAAAAAAGTTGTGTAAAAAGCCTAGCCCAGAGTAGACATTTAGTAAATAATGTTGCATGAAAATGACTGTTGAATAAATCCTAGGTAAATGCTAGTTCTTTCTATTCAGCTAGGAAGGCCTCTGTCAGGATGTTGGCAAATGTGTCCCTAACTCTCCCTGTCAATATCTCTTCACAGTGGACCTTCTCACCTTCCCTAGTCTATAATGATATGGCATGATGTGATTTTAAAAGTTCATCCATTAGCCTAAACTGCTATGATTTATTAACTCAGTGTAGTGGATTTATGGTTGCTCATTTTATTATTTAGCTTTTCCTGTATGTTTGAAATATTTTAGAACTTTAAAACACACTTCACAAAATAAGGAAATAAAAGAAGAAGAAATAGATCTATCCATTTATCAATCCATCCATTATCCCTCTAATAAAGTAATATGTAAAGTGCCAGGAACTATACCAGGTACTTGGCATGAAACCATTATTTTTGCCCTCAAAAGACTCATGGTCTAAAGGGGACATGAGACAACTGACAGATCATTACAAGGTATTCTGATGAGTGCAATGCCAAAGGTGAAACCAGGGTATGATGGGAAAATAGAAGAAAGTCCCCCTACCCATCCTTGGAGGAGTCCTGTAGAAAGCAAAGGCTTAATTGACATCTGGGCTAAACGTGTACAGTGTGACTAGATTATGCAAGTGAATAGAGAGAAGCATTCTTAGTAGGGAAAAGGGCATGTACTAAATTCAGAATTCTAAGGAAAGCAAGACATCTTGGTGTAAGGGCAGAAGCTGAGTGTCTTAGAGAATAAGGCTTTAATTAGAGGAAAAGGGCAAAGGAGGATGCTGGTTAGAGAAGAATGGGCAATTTATAATAATGATATCTAATTATATCTAATAAAATAGTTAATTCCTAGCTCTTAACACTGCAAAGTCCTAGACATAATGAGAATCCTGTAGTGATGAACACCATAAGCACCCAATTTGTGTTTTTTAATAGTAGCATTTAACATTTGAGTACTTCATACAGGTCAGACAGAACCTGTATTGAGTGTTTAACATATATCTTATCATTTAAAACTCGAAAGCAACCTATGTGATAGGTCTGAGTCCACTGAAGCCATGATAAGTGAGATTGTTGAACAAATCATAAGTATATGCCTATGTTTCCCCCTTTATTCTTTCCATGAGGCCTAAGACTAATAACTGGCAGTGCTTGGATAAAAATTCAGTGACTCCAGAGCATCAAATCACAGTTGAGGCCTGTGACTCACACAAATTTGCAACCCCCAGGTGTCTAGCATAGATTCTTGGACATAGTGGAAGCTGAATATTTATTGAATAAATGAATGAGTTACATGTTTTTCCCTTCAACTCTATGCATGCATACACATAAACACAATGATAATAATCATTACACAACTATCATAATGTGGGTTAGCTGATGTCTACTAATCAAATACATAAAATTCTAGAAGTCTTCATAATAGTTAAAACAAATAGGTAGGTTATGTTTATAGATTGTTAGGGCACTGAATCATTATTGTGAAAATTGATAAAGAACAACAATTGAGCAGCTACCCCACCTTCTTGTATAGAATGTATTTCAGAGTAACCAAATAATTGACAAGGAAAAGTTATTCTTTCAAAAGAATCACAGTTAATAAATGCAAATAGAATTACAAAATTCACTATTTTCATAATCTTTTTTTTTAAAGATTTTATTTATTTGACAGAGAGAGATAGTGAGAGCAGGAACACAAGCAGGGGGAGTGGGAGAGGGAGAAGCAGGCTCCCCGCCGAGCAGGGAGCCCGATGTGGGGCTTGATCCCAGGACCCTGGGATCATGACCTGAGCCGAAGGCAGACGCTTAACGACTGAGCCACCCAGGCACCCACTATTCTCTTAATCTTTACTAAAATAATGGATATAGGAATTTATTGTCAATGAATGATAAAATTATGAGGTAAAAGTTTGTCAGAGAACTATATAATAGACATGACGATCTGACATCACCTCAAACTACTGTTCAATTTATAAAACTAAGAGTGGAGTGCCTGGGTGGCTCAGTGGGTTAAGCATCTGCCTTCGGCTCGGGTCACGATCTCAGGGTCCTAGAGTCGAGCCCCGCATCGGGCTCTCCACTCAGTGGGAAGTCTGCTTCTCCCTCTCGCTCTCCCTCTGTGCTCTCTTTCTCAAATAAATAAATAAAAATCTAAAACAAACAAACAAACAAAACTAAGAGTGCAAAAAGCAGACAACATGTTCCTCTGATGTCTTTGAAAAAGTAGGACATGACAACACCTGTGAAGAAATTCTTAACAAAAACAATAACAAAATTGATCCTGAACCCTAATCAAGTCTCTAAATCGAATTCCCTAATTATAGAAAATCCAAGAGGTTATTACTGAAAATCCATGAGGTGATAGAAAATACAGGATAAAGAAATGTGTTAGATGATACTACAAGGACAAAATTAGTCATCCTTGAAGAGTGGATAATTCTACTGAACAAAATCCAGTTTCTTCCATAAGTAAGTTTCATTAAAAAAAAAAAAAAAAAAAGATGAGAGGGCACCTGGGTGGCTCAGTCGATTAAGCATGGGACTCTTGATTTCGGTTCAGGTCGTGATCTCATGATCATAAGATTGAGCCCTACATTGGGCTCTGCACTCAGCATGGAGTCTGCTTGTCCCTCTCTCCCTCTCTCTCTCTCTCTCTCTTTCTCTCTCAAATAAATACATAAAAACCTTTTTTAAAAAAAAGATGAGAAATGTAGTTTTGTTTTTTTTTTAAGGTTTTATTTATTTATTTGACAGAGAGAGACACAGCGAGAGAGGGAACACAAGAGGGGGGAGTGGGAGAGGGAGAAGCAGGCCTCCCGCAGAGCAGGGAGCCCAATGTGGGGCTCGATCCCAGGACACTGGGATCATGACCTGAGCGGAAGGCAGACGCTTAAGGACTGAGCCACCCAGGCGCCCCAGAAATGTAGTTTTTTTTTTTTTTAAAAAGACTTTATTTTTGCGAGAGAGAGAAAGAGAGGGAGCACATGAGCGGTGGGGAGGGTCAGAGGGAGAAGCAGATTCCCTGCTGAGCAGGGAGCCTGATGCGGGACTCGATCCCAGGACCCTGGGATCATGACCTGAGCGGAAGGCAGACGCTTAACCAAATGAGCCACCCAGGTGCCCAAGAAACATAGATTTTTAAAAACAAGAAATATGTTAACCAAAAGCAATATATAGACCTTGTTTGGATCTTCAAAAAAATATGTTTAAGATGATTAAAGTAGATTGAGCATAGACTTGAAATCAGTTGATATTAAGGAATTATTGTTCTTTCTTTTTGTCTGAGATGTTATACAGTATTGTAGTTATATTTTTAAATCCTTAATTGTTACCTGTGTATACTGAGACATTACAGAGAATCTATGTTATCTGACATTTATTTTAAAATATTAAAGAAGTTTTTTTCTTTTTATGTTGGTGGGACAGAAGAAACAATGCCTACAGAAAGATGATGGAGGTTAAAGTGTGATGATGGGTCATGCTAATTAATGATATTTTTTTTTTTTCTGGTTTGAGTATATTTAACTATTTCCATAGTAAAATTTATTTTTGAAATGGTAAATATTCAAATTGAGCTCATTATGTTACCTATATTCAATAAATAGTAGCTCCTATTAAAACTGAGAGAAGGAAGGCTAAAAAATGAAGGTGGGGAAGAGGGTTCAAACTATCATCAAATAAATGAGCAAAGACAAATGATCAGAGTAAGGGAAAAGAGCAAAGTTGACTGGCCAAAACCAACGAGTGGGTGAATGATCAGTGCAAACACCAGGAACCAGAGGACAATTGTCTATGACTAGATTAGGCCTTAAAGTCTCAAATTCAGCATGTCTAAAATTGAACCCATACTCAATTTCCACAAACATTTTACCCTCAATCTTTCCTCGTTTTAGTTAATGACACAAGCTAGAAACCTAGACGTCAGCCCAAAATCTCTTTCCTCTTCACCTCTCACTCCTTTTGAATTCGTCACCCCTATATCTTTCAAATCCATTCATTTCTGTCCTTCTCAGGGATCATCACTCTGGTCCCAAGCCAAATTTCTTGCCCAAGTTACTCCAATAATCGCTAACGGTGATTTCTAGATTTAGTCTTTCTCCCATCCCCATGTCTGTTGTCATCTCAGCAGCTTCAGTGAAATGTTTTCAATTCATGTGTGAGAACATCGCAACTCCGGTTCAAATCCATCAAGGACTATGATCTCATCCTTATGTACACCTCCATACTTATATCGCATCTCCACAGTCTTTGGGGTTATAGCTACTTTAACTGTCTTTAGGATCCTTGAACGTGCTATGCTCCTTCCACTTTGGAGCCTTTGCTTGTAATATTCCCTCTGCCTGGGATGCACTCACATCCAGTTGTCCTTTTCACCAAACAGACTTCTAATCTTTCAGATGTCACTTGTAATGTAACTTCTTCCAGAAAACCTTCCTTGACTATGCTTCATGACTAGATAGGTCCCCTGCCATCTTCCCTAGTAGCTCTTTTTTTCTTTTATAGCAGCTTTAAAAGTCATTTAACCAGGAAAAAAAATTTAAAATATGCAGTTATAAATGTTATTTAAAATTACTAAAATTAAAATGTTATTTTAATAGACTATATACTTTATGAGGGTAGAAACCTTTCTGTTGTGTTTACCATAACATCCCTATCTCTCAGCATATGCCTGATAACTGATAGTCAATAAATATTTGCAGGGTATTTACTAAGTTCTAATTCTGGCTAATAGAGTATTGCATTAGCTTAGGTGTTAACTCATACAAGAATCTCTTAGAATAGGATAGGATACTCTCAAATTCTATAAACTAGAGATACCTAGAGAATGTACATCTAGAGGTCAGGGAAGAACCAGTTTAAATGGGGTTTACTATGTAGGAAGTTTGTTTCGACAATAAGACTGTTATACATGTGGGCCAGCGTAGATAGTGTTCTATATTAAAGAGTAATAAAGAGGTCTGTCAAGTTAAAGAAATCACTTTTGTGAAGGCAATTAAGAGGACAAAGTTCATTTTTGCCATTCATCTAAGCATGCTTGGAAGTCTATAAAAAAACAGACCTGGGAGAATAGACACAGAAGCCCAGCGGAGTGAAGGCTTTATAAGTTATTCACTGGGAAGCCTGATAGGGGGGCAAGTGTAAAGCAAAATTCTTAATTAAATTGAACATTAGAAGTTGAATTCTGTCTGCAAGTAGATGGAATAGAATTAGAAAAGGCCACATGTGGTTATAAGTAATACAGAACCAAGACTCCCCAGGGACAAGAAGCCCTGTGTTAATCTCTTGGTGGCTCTGGAAGGAGGAAGAAAAAAGATTAAGCCTCCTTGTGGAGATCATGTGATGACTTCCTGATCCCAGCCAAAGGCAGCATTTCCATGGAAACTTACTCTTCTCTTCCTCTTCACCGACACACTGCTCCTTCCACCTAAAAAGGCTGCTTTTGAGTCCCAAGAGAGGGATATGGAGGCACCTTGATGTTTTTCTAAATAATGAGACAAACTCCAGCAGAAAGGGGAAGAAAGCAGAGGCGGACACTGCGATGTCATGTGGAAAGTGATGGTCTTCCCCAGAACCCCGCAGCTCGGGGACCAGACACGGCTGCCTTCTTCGGAGTTTTCCCTTGTGCTCGATTGTTCTGTATTGTAGGGGGACCACCCTACTTCACGTCTGGAACAGGATAAAGAAGGAAATCTCACAGGGACAACTGTGGTTTGACTACTCTCATCCTCTAATTCTTCAACTCACCCTAGTTTAAACTACTTAGTTTTTAGGCCCCTTCGTGGACTGGTCCTGGGTTTCATTTCTGCTAGTGTGGGGAGCCTACCTGAATCCAGTTCTCCAGCTCTGCCTCTGTAGTTTCTCCCTGCCTGAAGGATTATCTCCAGTCTCTTTGTCTTTCCAACTTATAGCCACTGCTAAGGTTTTATTCAAGGTTACTAAAAGGTTAGTAAAATTTGAATACTATTATCCAAAACTATGCAATCCTTTTCAGTATCCTCAGTTCACAAAGATGTCCCCTCCATTAAAAGTCTGATGTACATAATATCTATACTGCTCATTTGAAAACTAGCATAAGTGGTAGAATTAGATTTTTATCCATTCATTTCAATTTATCTAGCTTTACTATACACAGAGAAAGAGTTCCTGAATGTAGATGACCAATAAATATCTGCTGAATAAACATAGTGAAGCTATTCATTCACACCCTAAATCGAGAATTCTTTTATAAGACCCTATGGTAGACAAAATTTCAAAACAATTTCTGATTTCTAGAACTTATGGGTGAAACAGCGTGGCTATAGCATTTAAATAAAAACAGTTTCCTTTGGGATATTAGCTAGTAAAAGTCTCCACAATAAAGCAGACCACCCACCTATCCCATCCGTAGGAATAATCAGAAAATAAATGGTTAGATTGCTAGCAACTAGTCAACTGCATCAAGATAATCAGGGAGACATAGCAGAAAGATTTCTTTTTCTTCAGATACTTCGTATGAAATAAATAAGCTGTAATATAACTAGAGATAAGATATAATCTCTAGGCTCTGAAAAGCATCTCTTTCTGCAAAGCTGAGTTCTGCAAATTCTGTGGCCTACTTATGGTCTCAGAAACAACTATTTTGCACCCGTAATCTCTAACATTGCCTGAACTCTCTTAATAAGAGAAACTCTATTCCTGACACTACCTCCTATTTTCCAATTCAAATCATCATTAATCTCCTAGTCAACTAACTACATTTCCTTAGATCAGGCATTATTATTATTATTATTATTATTATTATTATTATCATCATTATTATTACCATGTGAATTAAACTATTAATGGTGAATAGTGTTTCTCACTTTAACATAGGCCTGTCCCACTGGTGGGATTCATGCCAACTCCAAAGACAAGTTAGTCATGTGGTTTTCAGAAGATGAAAGCTTAAGATAAAGCCCGAGAGTGTTTGATGCTGGAGGTAGGACTGGTATTATATAGGTCTTAGCCAAAACATGTGATAGTCACTGTAGGGGTAGCTGGAAAGAGAAGTGCGTGGCTCAATTAACTGGCTCAAGCAGATCCGTGAGGACTAGAGGAAGAATGCTCCTGGCTGCTTTGTACTGTCTGCTGTGGAGTTTCCGGACCTCCACTGGTCATTTCCCTCGAGCCTGTGCCTCCTCCAAAAGCCTGATGGAGAAGGAATGCTGCCCACCGTGGAGGGGTGACGGGAGTCCCTGTGGCCGGCTTTCGGGCAGGGGTGCCTGTCAAGACATCGTTCTGTCCAATGCCCCCCTCGGGCCTCAATTCCCCTTCACAGGGGTGGATGACCGGGAGTCTTGGCCCTCAGTCTTTTACAATAGGACCTGCCAGTGCTTTGGCAACTTCATGGGATTCAACTGTGGAAATTGCAGGTTTGGCTTTTGGGGACCAAACTGCACAGAGAAGCGACTTTTGGTGAGAAAAAACATCTTTGATCTGAGTGTCCCAGAGAAGAACAAATTTCTTGCCTACCTTACTTTAGCGAAGCATACCACCAGTCCAGACTATGTCATCCCCACAGGCACCTATGGCCAAATGAATAATGGATCAAACCCCAAGTTTAATGACATCAACATTTATGACCTCTTTGTCTGGATGCATTATTATGTGTCAAGGGACACACTGCTTGGAGGGTCTCAAGTCTGGAGAGACATTGATTTTGCTCATGAAGCCCCAGGTTTCCTGCCTTGGCACAGACTCTTCTTGTTGCTGTGGGAACAAGAAATCCAGAAGCTGACCGGGGATGAGAACTTCACTATTCCATATTGGGATTGGCGAGATGCTAAAAGCTGTGACATTTGCACGGATGAGTACATGGGAGGGCGCAACCCAGCAAACCCTAACTTACTCAGCCCAGCATCCTTCTTCTCCTCGTGGCAGGTAAGGAGTCCTGGACATCCAATATCAGAGCCTAAAAGAACCTTAGCAATTGCTTCTTCAGGCAGGTCTTCATACACCTCCCTCCCCATCTCTCCTGCCAAGAGTAGAAAAGATCCCCTATTAAAAGTCCTCAGCGTACCTTGTATTTTTCCTTTATAGCATACTTCACAATTGTAATTACATAAGTATTTGTGTGTTTATTTGTCCAATATCTTCTACCAGGTTCCTACACTCTAATAAATAAAGAGCATCTGGTTCATCACTGTATCTCTCAGCACTTAGGATGGTGCCTGGGAAGTGGTAAGGGCTCATTAAGTATTTGTTGAATGAATGGATGAATGAATATTTAGATGATTAAGTTAATGATCTAGGTCAGTGTTTCTGAAATTTTCTTCACAATAAAATTCATACAGTGTACAAATTACAAATCCCTGGTCCTAACCCTTAGACCCATTGATCAGAACTTCAGCGGGGGTGGGGGTGGGGTCCTTGGGAAGGCATCATTTACTAAATGTCTATGGTGATTATTATCATCAGGGAAATTTGGGGAATATTATTGAGAATAAATCTTTTTAAAAAATATATATCATGACCCTGGGGCCCAAATAGATAAATAATGAAAACAGCTAATTTACATTGAGCATTTAGCCTGTGTGAAGCCTTGTTGCAAGTGTTTCTGTGTAGTTAACTCAGTTAATACTTTTGCTATCCCTTCACCTTGCTAAGGTTTAAAACACTGAGCTATAAAGATAACCTGTACAAGATCACAGGATCACTAGGAACTAGCAGAGACAGGTCAGGCTTGGCTGCCTGACCACCTATACTATTCCCAAGGACATGACTGCTATGATGTCTTCAGCCAAAGAATCTGGCTTACTCTGTCTCATCTTTTTTCATTAAGCTGCAGAAGAAATTAGCTTTTTTTCTAAATATGTGCAAACTTTAGAGGTACAAGATAAGGGATTGCAATTCTGAAATTTAATTTCTATTTCTCCTATGCTGAATTTTTCACTCTGGATTACGGGCAAAATGTGACCAAAGAAATATGCTTTTAATAATTTATCATTTTAAAACCATAAGGAGGAAGAAATGTTTTTCTGTCTGTATTCCAGACATTTCTAATACAGCACTTTTGAGTAGTAGTGCTTCATGGAACGAAGCCCAATGTTTAAATGGGATGGGAAGAATCTGGCATTCGCGTCTTGCGCTCTGCAGGTTTGGAGTGTGAACGGCTTCCTACCCTCCCCACTAAGTTCACACACCTTCCAAATGGTGCCTATTGAAGCTCATTTAGAAATGGTCATAGTGTCATATCTGGTATCACTAATGTCAGCTATTTACCAAGAGGAATGAGTGTATTTATGCAGGAAAGGCTGGAAAAGATGAGCTTGAAAAAAAAAATCTATTTCAATAAGATTTCAGACCTCCTACCTTAATCTATAAAGTGCAAAACTCTCATCTAGTTCTCTCATCCTCTGTTACTGCTTAAAATACTGTTAAGCGAGGACAGGGATTTTCAGTCCATTATAATGCTTTCCTTAACTGTACAGCCTGGCCTCACTTGACCCAGAAAGCCTGGTGGCTTACCTAAATTACCAAAAATGTTACAACATCCACACGGAAGCTTAATAGACAGATGCTAATTGATATTTGATTACATGAGATATATGCTAGTTGGCATGACTAGAATTATATGTGCATTTTTTTTCTAATCATTTATTGAGTGGAAAGTCCCTCCCCATCCCCTCTTTTCTTTATGATTGTGGCCAATTTTATTTCTAAATAAATCTTTTGGGGTCTAGTGGGTAAACACTGGACTGAAATTATGTCATTAGGTTCCATATTATTCAATGATTAAACTGCTGTGCAGTAATTGGTGTTAAAAATCAAATTCAGAAACAGAGTGAACAAAGACCATTGAAGAAAAACAAGCAAATGATAGTTTAAATAAAAAAGGGGAAATGAAAGAAAATTTGTATCTGCCTACTGTGAGTGGTGTCACTGTGTGAGGTGACAGTTGCTGTTTCCATTTCTGGTTACTGTCCTTTAAAAACAAAGATCAGTTGTTTATATACATTTAATTCAGTAGTTCTTAGTATCTAAACCACTTAGGGAGCTTAAAGAAAATTGCGTGGATCCACCCACCTAATTCTTGCTGGAAAATCCTCTTCAGGTGGTCCACTGGAAAGTCCAGGCATCTGCATTTTTAAACATTTTTTAAAAGATTTATTTATTTATTTTGGGGGGAGGGGGGCAGAGGGAGATAGAGCAAGAGAATCCTCAAGCAGACTCCCCACTGAGCAGGAACCCCATATGGGGCTCCATCCCACAACCCTGAGATCATGACCCTAGCCTAAACCAAGTCTGGCGCCCAAACGACCGAGCCACCCAGGCGTCCCCAGGCATCTGCATTTTTTTTTTTTAAAGATTTTATTTTATTTATTTGACAGAGAGAGAGAGACAGCTAGAGAGGGAACACAAGCAGGGGGAGTGGGAGAGGGAGAAGCAGGCTCCTGGCCGAGCAGGGAGCCCAATGCGGGGCTCGATCCCAGGACCCTGGGATCATGACCTGAGCCGAAGGCAGACGCTTAACAACTGAGCCACCCAGGCGCCCCCCCAGGCATCTGCATTTTTAAAACCTTTTGTTGTGGACGCCTGGGTGGCTCTTGTGGGGCACCTGGGTGGCTCAGTCGGTTAAGTGTCTGACTCTTGGTTTCGGCTCAGGTCGTGAGATCCAGGCCCACATCAAGCTCCACGCTCAGCATGGAGTCTGCTTGAGATTCTCTCTCCCTCTCCCTCTGCCCCTCCTGCTCATGCTCCCTCTCTCTCTCTAAAATAAAGAAAAAAAAATCTTTAAAAATAAATAAATGAAACCTTCCCTTGTGATTCTAATGTGAAGTCAGCATTGAGAATCACCGATTTAATGAATCTGGAAGTTGTTTTGGTATCTATTTCACTTTATAAACTCAGGTTCTGTAATAAACACACCCCTAGTTTAAATGTTTTCGCCTAATTGTACACTCAAATCGAGAAGTGAGCTGCTCTCTGTGAAGGGAGAATCAAATAGCTTCCCGACTCAGGGAACTCACAGAGACCTTCGAAATTAGCTAGACTGCTAGCCCTTTGAATGCCAAGCCTCCATTTCTTCCTCAGTGTCAGATATGTTTTACAACGCAAAAACAGAGGTTTTAGAAATTCATAGCATTTATTAACTGTGAGCTAAGAGACACTCAGTGGTGTGTGGTGTAGTGCCCTTATTTTATAAAAGAAGATAGAGGCCCCAAAAAGGTATGATTTGTCCAAGGTCACACAGCTGAGGACTGAAACCTGGTGCTTCTGACTCCAATGTTGTTTCTCTGTTAATATGGAGCCATTTAGGCTCAGAAGAGATCAATTAAGTCACTAATTTATGGATATAAAATTTGACTTGTAGCCACTTGGACTCCCTTAAAATTCAGTTGCATAGACAACTGGGACAGACATTCTGATGTAGTCCTTTTCATTTATGTTAATAAAAATATTCCATTAGACTCTTACTGATGCACATCCCTTACTCAGGTAGAATTGATCCTCAACCCTTTGAGCTTTGTACAGATTTATATGATGGCACCTATAACTCTTCAGTACATGTCATTGTTTTCAAACCTGTTTTTGTCTATCAGACTGTCAGCTGCTCCAAGAAAGAGACCATTTCTAATTTATTTTTGTATCCATAGAGCTCAGAACCATGATATATGCATATAATGGGCTTTATAAACATATGCTGAATTGAACAAAACTAAAAATCATAGAAATGTTAGCTCTAATAATAACATACATCAAAAATTAAACTCTGCATGCCTGGATTTCTAGAACCTTAGACCATACTTCTTTATAGCACTGGATCCCCAAGGCCAAGGACACAACAATGCAAAATAAGCAGTGACTCACTGAACATGTAGAATAAAACATTTTATGTAGTTCTCTCTGGGCTTCTATATATGTATGTTTATGCAGCAAAAAGAAAAAAAGAATATACAATAGAGAAAATGAAGCAAGTTACAACATATCTGAGTGTTATTTAAGTGAGATTAATAATATTCACTGATAGGGTTTTCTATTAAATAAAATAATATGTAAATCAGTGTTAGTATGTTTAGAAAACTATTTTTCTCATATTCAGAATGCATGTCTTTTTTGTATATATTTTTTCATTTAGTTCTTTAATGCCAAGAGCTTTTAATGTAGAAGCATGTTTGTAATCAATTAAAACAGTCCAACATTTCTGGAGATGGGGGTCCTTAATAACACTAAAGTACAAATACCTGTGCTCAACACAATTGGATCCAATGTTATGCAAGCAGCTGATAGACCAGCCATAAAAAGCAAGGTAGATCAGGGTAGCTGTCATGATGGATCAGAATAAAGAGAAATAAACATTCCTAGATGATAGACATGACTGAAATGTGGCCAGGGAATTCACTCATCAGGTGAAAAGCACATCACATGGAAGCGAACAGTGGGAAGAAAAAAGAAAAAAGTCACATTTCAGCAGAGAGTCATGGGTTTTAGGTAACCATGGCAACAGCTCAGTGAAATAACAGCTTCTTTTTTTTCTTTATGGAAAAGATTCTGTGGAATGTCATATGGTTTACTTTTTTTTCTTTTCCCACAAATAAATCTCTAATGCCCTAATAGAATCTTTGCTCCTGACAGCTTCTAATAACTGGTAAGTTTGTTGCTATTTATTTAAGTTTAAGAGAACACCATCTAGCTTCACCTCAATTAATACATCTTTCTTCTTTCTATCTCTTTTTTCATTTGACTTGAGACACTTGATTTTTTCCCCCATGATATGTTATAAATCACCAGTGTTCAAATAGAAAAAGAAGAACGTCCTCATCATAGGACCTCTGCCACTTACCAGATGATACTGAACAAATTATTTAGAGTCTTTGACCTTTGGTTTATCTCAACAGAAAAAAATGGGGTGCAGTTATTATATATGCTTGTTTTCTGTGTTAATGAAAGCACTAAATGCAATGGAAAGCAGAATAATGTAGTGGGAGGTATAATCTTTTGAATCACAGAAACACGAGTTTCAGTGGACTTTTGTAACTTCCTTCGCTACAAGATACTGGACAAGTTACTTATTCTGGGACCTTTTTCTTTAAAATTAGAATAATATATCTTAAAACATTATTGTGGAGGGATTCAATGGAATCTGTTAATGTAAAATGACTGGTTTAGTATCTGACATATTCTTTGAGTTCCATGTGTGGAAATTATTACTATAACATATCTTTATATGACATATCAATGTTTGTTATTACAATAATGAATATTCAACCAGTATTATAGAGCCAGAGTTAAAAACAATTTGGTGGCCTGCCCAATGGGCTTATATTCAATAATAGTATAATAGCTGTCATTTTTTAAAAAAGATTTATTTGGGGGGGCTAGGGATAGAGGGAGAGCAGAGAGAGAATCTCAAGCAGACTCCCCGCTGAGCTCGATCCCACAACCATGAGATCATCACCTGAGCAGAAATCAAAAGTCAGACACTCAACCATCTGAGCCACCCAGGCGCCCCAAAAGCGATTATTATTAAACACTCTATACCTGAAACTGTATACTAAGTGCTTTGCAGATGTTAAATTATTTGATCCTTCATTAAAAGCTGTTATAATACCCATGTACAGATGAAAAACTTAATACTCAGAGAGCTTAAGTAATTTGCCCAAGGTCATGTATCTAATAATAGTCAATACTAGAAATCATGTCTGACTCTCAGCTCCATGATCCTAACCATTGTGCTTGATGATTTCTCCTCCCTGACTCTCCTTCTGTAACAAATACAAACATGATCACTTGGAACTAAGTTTTTCAAATTATTTCTGGAACCAGGGTAGATTTCCTCCTTGTTACTAATACATCCAGTCATCCGAACACTTAGTCACTTGGCAGTTGGCATTTCAGCAAAAATAGTTCCATTCAAACCTCTCTAATTTAAAGGAGTCTGCTATAGGAGTTTTTGAGGCAGTAGGATCTTTCGAAAATGTCCTGAGATGGTTTATTATTCCAACAGGAATGAAATGATTTCGTTTATGTACCTGTCGTGATGTCTAGTTAATTGACATGATAAAGGAATCCAACATATTATATTCAAGGCAAAAGCTAGGTTAGCTTTATTCAACCATTCCTAAGCCATTTACAGGCAGTAATAAATGTAGTGGATATATACATTTGGAATCAGCACTGTGTATTAATGTTCTAGCCCTGGCTCTAAGCATCAGATGACCTTAGACAAGTCACCCAACAGATCTATTTTTCAATTATGCATGGATAAAAGAATTGAGGAATGTTGTGAAGTGTGAAGAAACCTGGAGACCGACATTTGCTGGGCAAAAAAACTGTGCTACTTTCTATTACTATTTTATTTTATTATCAATATAGTAAATGTGAATTATACATTACTGTGTTACATAATAGTATATTTTTATTATATCCTATTATATTTAATATGATTTCATATTACAGTTGAGAAAATTGAGACTTAGCAAGTCTAAATAACGTGCTCACTGACACACCGCGAGTAAGTAGCAGGGCCGGAACTGACGCCCACATCTACCGGAATTTGGCATCTGGTTCTTTTCCAACACACAATGCTTCAATTCATAAGTGATATCTTAGTGACCCAAAATTGAAAGCTTCTCTACGTGTCTCTCGTTGAACATAGTAGCAGCTATTCCTGGGGGGCATGGCTCATTCAGTTCCATCTCATGATAATTGAATTTGCTTTTACATTTCTCTAGAGGGCAAACACTGTAGCAGGAGACTGGTAAGATTGTCTTGATTCTTTTTAACTGTGATGCAAACAAGTGACCAGGAAGGCTTTTCACTTTTAAAATATTGTTCCATGTGCCTTGCCTGTTGTCCATAAAAGTATTCATCATAATACAGGGTTTTAGATGCTACTAGCCCTTTGTATTCTTCCCTACTCAGACTGCATTTCCTCATCATTAAAATAGGAAAGAAAAATCATATAAACCTACAAGGTGGTTGTGTGAAATTTTAAAAATGTACACAGCGATGCCTTCCTGATGGTCTGGAACAGAATAGGGCCTCAATATATGTTTAATAAAAATGATACATTTAAAAAATACCTTCTAGGGCAGAGGTTGGTACCAATTACAGGACGAGTTAAAAAGTCTGCTGAACACATGTTTGTAGTTGAAGATTCATTGGTTCGTCCATTGATTTGTTTTTCATCCATCAAATATTGATTGAGCCTCTGTTCTAGATTAGGTGAACAGTAATAATAATAACGTTGTCCTCGTGGAGATCACATTTTCTAAAGGAAGTGATACTGATTGTTTATCAAAGGAGTCTAAAGTAAATGAAGTCTACATTTGACAAAGAATAATGTTATCTGCTCAGTGGGCACAGGCCTCCTGTGGAAGTATGTGCCTGTTATGAACAGTCAGTCATGGCAGGGTGGTTCTCTGCACTTTTTGTTTTGGGTTAGGATTGATATCTTGCTACTTAGTTCATTGCTCTCACTGAATCTAAGGCATCAGTGATTTTAAGATGAATTAATTTATATAGCACCGAGACCAAAAAACAAAGATAAATCTGCTTATTAAATTATGGTGTAATATTTTTAATCTTTTACAATTTTTATTTTATATTTATACTGAAAGAGCTCCTTTTGACTTTTGTAGTGAAATATTTTTATTGTAGTTCATTCTTCTGCCTACCTATAAATGAAACTATAAGCAAAATAATTCAGTGAAGAATTCCTCAAAATTCTTCCTATTTAGAGTCAGATCCTTTTGAATTACTTTCGAAGTCAGAGTTAACAGTGTCTGTTTTTTCTAAGATATTGCCTTGGCCTTGAAGACGAGGTCAGATGTCAGATCCATGGCAAGGAGTGAGCATGCTTAGGCATGAAAAAAGTTGTGGCAGGGAGAAGCACAAGTAATGCTAGGAGAAGGGTAGCCAACCTGACTTTAGCAGTCAGATCGCATCATTTGTAAACAAATTGAAGAATGGTGCCCAGACTCAAGCTATATTCTGGAGGTACAATTGACACGACTGGCTAATGATTTCAATCATAAGCGAAAGACATAAGAGAATAAAATATAAATGAAAAGTCACCAGTTCTGGCTTAAAAAGGATGACTCATAGGTTTGAGCTGCAGGACGTTTGGTGTGATAGGAAATATGGGGAGAGGAACAGAGTTTGGGGAGTTTAAACGTGACATGTGAGATGCATGGGAGATAAGACTGAAATAGGAAGTCAGAGATAGATATACAGGTTTAAAGTTCAGAGGAGTGGTTTTGAACTAGAGATAGGAACTAGGGAGTTCTCACCAAGTAGTTGGCATGTAAGCCATGAAACTTGTGAGAGCCAAAAGAGAAGATATGTAGAGAGAGAAAACAGGAGCTGGCACAGACGTAAACTCGGGACCAGGGCTAGCTTCGTGGGCAGACAACTAGCAAAGTCACACAATGGATGTTTAACAGATGTTTGTCAGGCTAATGTTCTCATCAAATAAATATTTGACAAAATTATATGAAGTCGTTTTTATTATCCTCCTTCGATCGATGAGGCCTAGGAAATTTGACTCATTTTCTTAAGTAGATACAAGATGAGAATTCTGTTCTAGATTTTAGCTTTCACTGCTTATTCGGCAACCCTCAGAAGGCTGCTTCCTTCAACAATTTCCTTTAAAATATGGAACTCTCGGTGAATCTCCCTGCCTTCCCCACTTTGATGTTGAGGCGGCCACAACTCCTTTAACATAAAGGTTTTTGTGTAGATAATCTGCACCCGCCTGGAGGAGTACAACAGCCAGCAGGCTTTATGCGACGGAACTCCGGAGGGACCGCTACTGCGCAATCCTGGAAACCATGACAAAGCCAGGACCCCAAGGCTCCCCTCCTCCGCTGATGTGGAATTCTGCCTAAGTCTGACCCAGTATGAATCGGATTCCATGGATAAAGCTGCCAATTTCAGCTTTAGAAATACACTGGAAGGTAACCCCCTTTTATCACTCATTTAAAATTTCCTCTGTTTTTCTGCACTGTTTGTAATCTCTTATCCAAAACCCCAGATATGTTTAAGAATTCAGAATTTTCTGAGTAAAGACAAGTGGCATATATGCCTATATGGCCAATAATCCTCACAGAGTCTGAGCAGCACCGTAATCAAACACATACAACTCTTCAGCAAGAGGTATGAATACACCCACCGTCACAATAAAGAAAGATGATTGGCAGCCTAATGGTGAATAAGGTCAGCTTTTTCCACTGATAGAGTATTTTTTTTTTTTTTTTTAGAGTATTGATGCCGAACAAAACATTTCAGACCAATTAGTATTTTGGAATTATAGATAAAAGACTGTGGATCTATCATACTTTGCAAGTTTTAGTATTTTACCTAGTTTAAAATACTTTGAACACTAGGCTCTTTGAGCCAAGTCCATTCTCTTACCTATAATAAGGATTAAATCTATATGTCAGGTTAAGTCACCATCTCATTATCCCTCAGGGTTTCTGTGCTTTGTCAGAGATTCCTTCTCAGAGGCTCTTCTAGGTCCTACTTTTCCTACAAAGTTCTCAGTCCTGCTTGCTCTTCCCTTCAGCATCTGTTGATTCTTCTCTGCTCAGTGCTGTCCTAGTCATGAAACTCACTTTTTTCACCTCAATATGCATTATGGAAACAAACTACAAACAAAACAAAATCAAGATCATTCACTCAAGTCACAGATTTAATAGGAAGTTTGGAAAGACAGAGGGCTAACTTGTTGCAATGTCAACAACTCAACATTTAACACTAAACCGTCCACCTCCTACAAACCTCTTTGGCACCCTACTATGTAGACAAACCTTTCTCTTATTTCTTTCTTCTTAACTTTCTTGTTTTGTTTTCTTGTCATTGTGGTTGTTGTTTTATCCTCTAACTTCTGTTGTTCAACTATACAGAGTAGTTTTACTGTCTCTTTCATATCCCTGGGTCTTTCCAACCATAACCTTCGGGCCTCACTCTCCTCGAGAAGCAGTTTAAACAAGGAGTATATCACCTATATCACCCTAAAGAGGAATCCTGCTTCCAGCCATTAAAACAAAAATTGTGTTTATCTTCTGAAAGTAATTTTAACGATTAACATTTTCCAGCCAAACACTATCTCACTTAATTCTTACAACCATCCTCTGAGAAATATAGCACCATTACTTTGAGTTTAAAGAGAGGAAACAGGATTAGAGATATTATATAATTCGGCTATAAGCATTCATTCAGTAAGTGACAGAGCTAAATCTCTTCCGAGAATTGTCAAGTGCCAAAACCCAAGAGTGCTTTCCATTGTACTCTGATGACCCAGAGTGGGTTGAGAGTTTCTTGAGGGTGAACAGTAAATATATCAAGCTGAACCTTCAATAATATAATAAGGCAATGCATGGTGTTAGGAGTCTCAGAGCCTATATGCTGAGACAGAGGTGCACACACAAGTTGACAGTCACCATCTGGGAGGATTGGGTGTCTCATTGGACTATGCAGAGGTTAACAGCAGGACTCCAAATTCTGACTTAATGACACTGCAAAGTTGGGCCTCATCCTTAAGGAGACAGAAGTACTTTATAGGTTTTTCAGGCAGATTTTCTAGCAGTGGGAAAGCATGAACTTTGAAACTAAAGAACATGGGCTGGTCACAGAAATAAGGTAAGGGAGCGACACGTTTCTGGGCCTCAAGGTGAAAAAAGAAAATGGCTTGAGCTTTGTCAACTCAGCCAATGGCTTTCAAATGAGTTTCTAATGCACAGAGGTGAGTGGAGAACATTAGATTTATCACAAATAATTTGCTGCTATTAATAAATTATGATTGTGAATTATTTTCTTCTTCATTTTTTTCTTTATTATTCTCTTTCACACATAGTCCAGTATGCTTTCTTGAGGAGGAGAAAAAAAGCTTATCATAGCACATTATCTGGCACATGATAGGTGTTCAATAAGTTTTTGATAACTGAACATAAGTAAAACTTAATGCACTTCAAATTGCATCTAACCTACCACTTAGTTTACTTATCAATGTTGTGTGTTGCCAACGTACTGGTGGGAAAATCTTAGCAAACATTGATCGGAGCTATAAGGGTTTTCCCTGATCAAGGCCACATTTTTTTTACTCTTTTCTTTTCTTTCTTTTATTCAGAAATAATTTTAAGCCTGCAGAAAAATTACAACAATAAAATAGTACAAAAGACATACATACACCCAGATTCACTTACTGTTTACATTATATCTGGTTTGTTGTTTCTCTCTCCCAAACTGAACCACTTGAGGATGAGTTGTATGGATTAGAACTCTTTACCCCTGGGTATGTCAGTGTATTTTTTCCTTAGAGTAGGAATATTCTCGTACATAATCACAGACCAGTTATTAACTACAGTAAATTCTATATTGATATAAAACTTTATTCTAATCTAATATTTCTATTCTAATTTTTTTCAATAGGCCTAACAATATATTTTATAGCATTTTTTTTTTCCTCCATAACAGGATCCAGACTAGGGCAGGTAACATTTAGTTGCCATGTCTCTTCAGCCTTCTTTCATCTAAAATATTTTTACAGATCCCTTTTTTTTCTTTAATGAGATTGACACTGGGGAAATACAGTCCTTCCCACCATTTTTAAATAGAGTTTCTTTTTTTTGAGTTTGTCTGATATTTCCTCATGATTGGATGCAGGTAATGCCTTCTTAGCCAGAATTCTATGTAGGTGGCTTTGTGTCTAAGAGTGTATCCCATTGGGAGGCATAGGACAACCATCTGTCTCACATTGATGATGTGCATTTGGTCATCAGCTCCAGATGTGGCCCAATTTCCCCATTTCATAGTAACTTATTTTCTTTCTTTCAAAATAATAAATTGAGTACATGGAGACATTTTTTAATACTATGCAAATATTCTGCTTTCTCCTGCAGTTGCCATCCATTACAAAATGATGTTTCCAACTTCAGCACTCCCTTTACATCTATTAGCCAGCACTCAGGATTCTACTGTTAGCAAGAACCCACCTGCCTGCCTTCCTTCTTTCTTTCCTCCCTCCCTCTCTCCCTATCATCTATCTATTATCTATCTATCTATCTATCTATCTATCTATCTATCTATCTATCTAATTTATCTGTGGTATTGAGTAAAGACTTACAGTTTTTTCAATGGTATAAATTCTTTAAGGTGCGTAATTACCTCAGTGCTCAGATGGTCCCAGATTCCATCGATGGGCACCCCTTCAAACTGGCTCTTATGTCTCTGTTTCACATCCCCATTATTTTGTTAGCATTTTCTTTCTTTCTGGTATAACAAAGTATTCTAGAGTCATCTTGTACCTGCAGTGCCTCGGGCCTGAATCAGTCATATTTTTTCAGAAACAATGGTTCCTTTCTGTGGGGAATGATATTAGAAACAAAGATCTGGGAGCAAGTCTTGCCCACTAGACACATTTTAAAACCAGATAAGGTGGGATGTGGAGTGTCTTGGCTACAAGGAGTGCTCAAGCGAGTATAGCTGTGAGGAGCGCAGAGCGGGAGAAGCAGGAGCAAAGGCAGCCTACTGCGTTCTGTTCTCAATAACACAGGTGTAATGGAATGGTCAATTTTGATTGAACCTCACAGTTATTGCTGCCTTTTGATTCTTTCCAGCCTTGTGAGAGGTGTGTAATGTACATCCGATTGAAAACATTCTCACAGCCAGTCCTGGGATGGAGGAGCTGTGGTGTTTTCGTCTGCTGAAGTTATTTATGTAACCTCAGCTTTTCTCTTAGATTTAAATGCTGAAATAAATATTGAAAATGGGTCACTTGTGAATTGTGTAAAAGAGACTCATGTTCTTCGATAAAGCAAAGAAAAAATAAGTATGCATTATAAAAGGTAGTCTTCTGATTAGGCTAAATTTTTGGTTCCCATGCAGTGTGGGCTATTGGACTCAAAGAAGAATCTTCTCACAACCAAATCTCTGACTGCCCAGGGTGCTGTACTTCCCAGTTTATAATCGTGCTAATGCAAAATTAGCAGTGGCATGTGTGTTGGGGGCTGAGGAGGAATGCCAATTTAGCGAAGTGGTTAAAAGCAATCAAACTGACTGGAAGTTGATCCAAACTCCACCACTTCCTAGATATATCACATTGAATAAGTTATTTCACGGGCGCCTGGGTGGCTCAGATGGTTAAGCATCTGCCTTCGGCTCAGGTCATGATCTCAGGGTCCTGGGATCGAGTCCCGCATCGGGCTCCCTGCTCCTTGGGAGCCTGCTTCTCCCTCTGCCTCTCTCTCTCTGTCTCTCATGAATAAATAAGTAAAATCTTTAAAAAAAAATAAGTTATTTCACTTCTGGGCCTTAGTTTCATCATCTTTAAAATGTAGATAAGAATAATAATTTATGGGGTTTGTGTAAAGATGAAATGATATAATACATGTAAGGAACTTACAATGTTTCTTCAATAAATGGCAGCTATAATTATGTTAAACCGAGATTGGTTGTTAATAACTCAGTTATCACTCATTAATTTTTCTAACAATTAGCTTAGAAACCAAGTATGGACTGACTCCTGAGAAAATAGGTCATGATGGGCTAGGTGTAGTAGAAAAATGGGGAGGGAGAAAAATGGAAAAAATTTCTTGAGAGAGACCCAGAGATAGATAGCATTTCTGGCGACAAATAATTTTTTAGGGGAAGTTCCCAAAAACAAGGAGACAAGAGAAAAGGCAGCTCATGTGACCCCACAAGGGGAAAAGGTACAAAAACAAGGAACAACTCTAATTTAAAGCTGTGTTCACAACCCTAAGCACAGTGCAACTTAGGATCATGGAAACTTAGATCTGAAAGACACTTCTCCATGCGTTCACTCCAACATCCCGTACTGTGCTGAGATGCCACTATGACAACATCCCTGCGTGGCCATTCAAGGACAGGGACTAACCTACCTCACAAGGGAGAACAAAAAGCTCCAGGGTACAGAAAAAAAAAAAAAAAACAACCGTAGTTCTATTCGATTTAAAAAGCCCTCCATGATCCTGGTACTACCAGAGAGACATATTTCCCAAGAAGGTAAAAATAGAAGAACTGGATCTTGAAATATCAATAATTTCTCACCAAGAAGGGAAGAAGAAAGGCATTTCCAGCAGAGGAGACAACATGCATTGTGGAACAGAGGTGTGAATTAGTTACCACAAAATAAAAAGTTGTGTATGGCTAAAATATTAAGTTTGCAATGGGAGATAAGAAGAGGTGTCAAGAACTTAGAATACATCATGTATACCCCTGTATCTCAATCTGCTCTAGAGGAAAAAAAGTTATAGCGTCCTAAAAATATGCCCACAGATCCCTAGGGAATTAGGAAACTAAAGTTTGTTCTATGTAAATGTCTCTCATAGCTTCCCTGTAAAAGAGAGATACTTGAAAACCCAGTGTTTAAAAACCATGATACTGTGTTTGTATCTTCAAGAATATGTCTACACTACTTGTTTTGTGAAACATTGCTCTAGACAATGTGAGTCAGGAGAGGCCAGCAGGAAGTTGATATGATCCTCTCTATATGTCAACAAGGTACGAAGCTAGTGGCCTTAGCAGAATGCAGGATGATTAATCAGTGAGCCATTGGGGGGAAAATAGATGGTGAGGGCTTGTTTTCGGGTAGGGAGACTAAGATGCAGATGAGTTGGTTGGAGTCTAGCAACTTTTGTATACTCTCGAGAATAGAGGATCAGGAGCTCTTGGTAGCCAAATGGGAGACAGACAGGTGAGCAACACATTAAGAATTGTTCTAAAACATCTCCCATCGATTTCTCGTAATTGGTCCTTGTTTTGTCCTCTCAAGCTATACACCATTTAAAAATCTAGTTTCTCTTCATATGACGGCTCTTCTAAAATAACTCCTATTATGATTCTCCAAAACTTTCCTTTTGGGCAGCCCTTCAACCCTATTTTATTGTGACTGCCAAACACGTCACTGGGAAGTATCTCACCTCTTCATTTGCTAGGATTTCTTGAGGAGCAGTTCAAGAAAGTAAAAAAAAAAAAAAAAAAAAAAAAAAAAAGAGCTCTGGGCTTTAATGAAAGAAAATGGAAGTTTTGACATTTTGAATGATATTTTATAGCAGGGTGCATATTTGAAGAGAAAGGCCAGCAGCCAGTCACAGTGAAGTCTCAAAGAAGACTCAGTTTTCAGTGTCTGTGCTTGAGAAATGGACTTTATTAGGACATCCAGAAATGATCACACAGGCTCAAAAACTAAATTCCATTGAGACCAACTGTATAAATCTTAATGCCAAGGAGATGGTTTCAGTGAGATGGGACATTCTAGTGATGGGAAGGTTCCAGTCCTCTCCTGCACACCTTTACCCATTCTGAGGGAATCAGAAAGCTGAACAGCTTGGTATAGATTGGTGTTCACTGACTCAGAACAGAGGCAAAATGTTTTGAGAAGCTCAGAACAAGAAAACTTTTCCAAGCTTGGGATACTTAACTCCCCAGAAATACCACCTTGCCAACCCTGTTGGTATTTGGATCAGGCAATGTTCCTCATCATAATAATAAGAATAAAAATCTCTGTGTGGCAGACATTCTCATTTCTTACATGTTATATTATTTAATCCTAACAACAGTCCTATGATATTTAACATTCATTGATCAAACTAAAAGACCATCTTAAGTAGTTATCCCAATGAGTTTAGAAATATTAAAGAGGGCATGTACTGAATGGAGCACTGGGTGTTATACACAAACAATGAATCATGAAACACTACATCAAAAACTAATGATGTATGGTGATTAACATAACATAATAAAATAAAATAAAATTAATTAATTAAAAAAAAGAAAGAAAACAGTGTGTCTCCTTCCAGTTGAGTGAGCTGATTCAACTCATTTGACTCAAAGGATAGCTTTTTTTCTCTTTATTCCCAGTTCTCATGGAAAATAAGACCCTTCCGATAACATGTAGGGAATTCAAACAAGTATGCTGTGTATTACTCTACAAGTGGGTTTTCTTTGAGTGTGCTTCTTTAATCAGGATATAACATTACCTTTTTAAAAGGCTGAAATAAAACAAGGATTGCTATATTATGGAGAAGGCTTTGTGGATATATACGTATGCTTAAGAGATCTAGGGCAGAAGCTGTACTCAGCCTAGAGTTAATACTTATGAACTAGGTTCATAAACTATAAGTCAAACATAATTCCTATATATGAAATGCATGCTAAATTCTTAATCAGTGCCTTATTTCCCAAAGCAGAAAGGTGACAAGATCAGAATACATTTATTTTATCTGGCCGTTAGACACTCTCTAGCCAGGATGCAGTGATCGTCTGCTAGAAACTATGACTGTTTGAACATTACGGGGCATTTTAAATTTTGTGGAAACAGATTTCTTTAGACTCAGTGACATTGTTCAGACATCTGGGTAGTAGAAGCTTACAGTTTTATCTTTTTTTCAGAAAAAAATACCTTAAAAACAGAATAGTTTAGAGTGTGGGGATATTATTTCTTTTTTTTTTTTTTAAAGATTTTATTTATTTATTTGACAGAGAGAGATAGCGAGAGCAGGAACACAAGCAGGGGGAGTGGGAGAGGGAGAAGCAGGCTTCCTGCCGAGCAGGGAGCCCGATGTGGGACTCGATCCCAGGACCCTGGGATCATGACCTGAGCCGAAGGCAGACGCTTAACGACTGAGCCACCCAGGCGCCCCCCCCTTTTTTTTAAAGATTTTAGATATTATTTCTTGATACTCAGTAAACTTTTAGCATAATGTGATAATGACATACCCTGAGATCTCTCTGTAAAAACAAAACAAAACAAAACAAAGCAAAACAAAACAAAATTGGCATTTTAGTCCTCATATATTTATACAGTTTTAAATGATTCTTCTGTTTTTACCCTCTCTGACTAGTTGTAATGCTATGCATATTGTCCTTGCCAAATGTGAATATTGAGAAAGTAAAGAAATTTATTTAAGTAATGCGTCATCTTTGCTATGAATTAAGAGGTGCTGGTATTATGTACTGGCAAACACCATCTGGGAAAGCTACACAGGAGAGAGAGAACTTCCCAGATCTCTATAAAGTGGATTGAAACATTGATTTTGAAGGCATATAGCAATATATTTGAGTATTGGTTTTAATATTATGAGCATTCCTCATTTTTAAAATTTATTTAATAATGACCTGTTTAGGCTATTGTGAGAATATATACACACCTAGCTCCTATTATATACACGTTTCCTTTTCTCTACTCCTGTCTTTGTAATTTTCAATAGTTGTCTCAACTTCCTTTATAATTTAGTAAGCTATTAGTCCTCATGATATGTATTTATTCATAATAGATAGCTTTTATTTATTTTTTCATCATTTGAATTCACTGTCAAAAATGGCTGTTTGCTGAAGGATCATCTTTTTTTTCCATTTAAAGTCACAGAAAATCTTTAAGGAGCAAAATAATAATGCACCTGTTCTAAATGGAGAGTCAGGCATTAGACATAAGGAAATTGCACTTCCTTGGGACAAATCTTGGGGAAAATGCCAGCACTCATTAGTAATAAACACTGCAAAGAAAAATCAGGATTCTATTTGTATACATTTATTTATTTAACAAATACCAGTTGAGAGACTTCAGGATATGAAAGACAAAGTAACTATGTCTCATGTAGGACTGCCTTGTAATCTTCTACAGTGGTAAGTCTAAAATTTTTTGGCTTCAGTATCTATCTACAACTCTTACAAAGTATGGAGAACTCCAGTAAGACTTTGTTTATGTGGGTTATATCTATAGCTACTTACTGTTTTTAAAACTAAAACTAAAAAAATATTTGAAAATATTTGATTCATTAAAATAACAAAAATTATTCCTTACATGCATATAAATAACATAATTAAACGTATTTTCAAAAAAATAGAAAGTAGCATGCTACGGCTTTATATTCTTGCCAAAAAAAAGGAAGACATCTTGATTCTATGTCTGCCTCTACACTCAATGGTATTATGATATGGTGTTTGGTTGAAAACCTTGAAGAAAACCCAGCCTCGCACACATATAAAATTAGAATAAGGAGAAGTATTTTTTTTTTAAATATTTTCTGATAATTGTGGATCTTAATTTTTTTGCACACCAAAACTTGTCAAGTGGTAATTTCTTAAAAGTTGAGTTACACTGTCAAATCTGAAGCCATATAAGTGAACTTTTTGTACTTGTTACATTAAAATCTATTAAAATCTCACTTACATTATGAGTGGATTTTCCCCCATATTTATTTTGTAATATCAAGCACAGATCATTTGTAAAATATTGGTTCACTGGGACTTGTAGATCTTTCAAATTTTGAAATATCTCTAATATATCAAAAAGTCACATTCATTAATATCACCAATAATCTCATCAGGAATGTCGGAAGGTATTGAGAATCTCTTGAGCTTACAGTGATGGAATCAAATTTTTCAAAATTCTGATTTTTGCTTGAAAACTCAAATTTTATCATGGGCAAAAAATTGTCATCAAGTGTTTTCTTTTTTTTAAGATTTATTTATTTATTTGAGAGAGAGAGAGTGGGGGGAGGGGCACAGGGAGAGGGAGAGAATCTCAAGCAGACTCCCCCCTGAGCATGGGGCCCAATGTGGGGCTTCATCCCAGAACCCCGAGATCATGACCCGAGCTTAAACCAAGAATCAGAGGCTTAACCAACTCGACTAAGCCACCCAGGCACCCCCATCAGTTGTTTTCTTTTAAGTGACATACTTATTTTGTTCAATATCCAGAAAATGTCTGCCAAATGCCTAAGTCTGAATAACCAGAGTTTATGTCTCAGTTGTGCATTCAGGTAGAAATGGATTCCATAAAAAGCATGGTTATTTCAGTTCTCAAAATAATGGCACAACGGCTTTTCTTCTAGATAACCATCATACTTAAGAGTGCAGCAAAAGTATTACATATGTATGTCCCATTCTGGCTTCTCTAGGTTACTAGAGCAGAACTTTGGTCTCTGATACACTCCCAATCCTGCTTCTGTTCTATGGCCCAGCACTAATCACTCACTCTGTGTGGGTATCTTAGAAGAAATCATTGTGCAAAAACAATGGACTTTTAAGAAGACCCAAAATAAAGAAGAATCACAGTCAATAAACTAATAAAAGTACATAGACTTCCACTTCTGGGAAAGTGGAGTATATATACATTTCCCTATTCCTCTCTAAGTACAACTAAAATCTCTGTATATTGTACATAAAACAGAATAATATAAATGGTGAAGGTAAGGCAGACTTGCTAGAGAACCTGTGGCCTCTTGCATGGTAAGGAGTCCCTTGTGCTTTCTTTTTGCCTCATATATCCAAGATCTAGAGCTGAAGAAGCCTGGAAATAGTAAGAGGTATAGAAAAAAAAAAAAAAAACCCCAACAAACTAAGGGCAACAAAAAATTTGCTCTCTTTAGCCAAAAGAAATAGGGAAGAAAGCTTTTAGGCAATAACCACTATACTCCATTCAAACAATGAAAATACAAAAAAAAAAAAAAAAAAAAAAAGGAAAAAAGGAAAGAAAAAGGAAAGGAAAGAAAAGAAAAGAATACTTTGTGGTAGAATCCCCACCCCGTCAGTAAATGTTAGTTGGGGTGACTAGACCTCCATCCTTATCAGACTAACAGTATATCCCAATCCCCTGCTTGCATGGTGTCAGAGAAGTCTGAGTAAGAAGCAGATTTCCATCCCAGCCAGGCAGTAAGGAGCCATTCCCACTACTTACATGAAGACCATACAGGGGACCTGCACTTCCACACCTACCTGGCAGTAAAAAGGTGACACTCCTTCTCTGCTGGATTGGTGTCAAAAGAGACTTATGGAGAGGCAGGGCCTCTACTACTACCCAGTGATACTGAGGCCATCCAATCTGTGGTGTTAGTGGAAGCCAAGTAGGAAGCAGTCATGAGGCATTCCCACCTCTCAGAGCCAGGAATATAGAGGCTTCCTGGAGAATAGGTCAAGTGGGGAAGCTGGACTTCTATCACAACCCCCCCCAACAGTTATGAGGCAATGTTTTGTTTCCCCTTCCCTTGCTGGACTTGAGTTAGAGAAGACCAGTTAAAACAGATTTTAATAAGATCCAGAGTTTCAAAACTTAATACCCAAAATGTTTAGGTTTCAAACAAAAATCATCACACCGAGAAAATCTCATGCTTGAATGAAAAAGACCATCAGTAGACAGTAACATTGAGATGACAGAGAGGGTCATCATATAATGATAAATGAGTCATTCTACCAAGAAGATATAGCAATCCTAAATATGTATGCACCAAAAATGGAGCTCCAAAATATATGAAGCAAAAGCTGATAAAACTGAAAGGAAAATAGACAAATCCACAATTATAGTTGGAGAATTTAATAACCCTTTCTCAACAATTGATAAGACTTGACAGAATATCTACAAAAATATAGAAGAACTCACAGCACCGTCAACCAAAAGGATCTGATTGATATTTATAGAACACTTCACCCAACAACAAAAGAATAAACATTCTTTTTGAGTGCCCACAAAACATATACTAAGATAGACTATATCCTAGACCATAAAACAAACCTCAACAAATTTAAAAGAATTGAAATCATACTGACTGTGTTCTTTTACCAAAATGGAATTAAACTAGAAATCAATAACATTAACAGGAAAATATCATTAAAAAAAAAAAGGATAGAAAGAAAACCACAGCCCAACATCCCTTATGCAAGGTTAATTCAATATGTAAGTGTCTTACATCTTGACTCTTACATGGACAATATCTTGGCTGTAATATTATATTATAGTTTTTCAAGGTGATACCATTGGGGGAAATTAAATAAAGGACACATGAAATCTCTCATTATTTTTTATAATTGCATGTGAATCTACAATTATCTGAAAATTGCAATTTTAATTTAAAAATGACAAAACCAAGATACAAACAAAAAATTTTTAGGCCAATATTTGAAATTTACTTTTAAATAGATGGATGAGATAAAAGACCCTAATATTGAGTCATTTTTGGTCAAGCAATTGACAATAGTTTTGTGTATTGGCATTTATTCATAAATCAAGAGATGCAATGTGTAGCACTATCCAAGATGATATTACAGTTATTGATATATGGGAAAGCAGGCTTAGGGAAAACATAATATAGATTTTATTCTAAATGTCACATTCCACAAATAGCTATTATCACTTTCTTTCCTGACAGTTTGAGATTAATAGAATTATTGCCCCAGAGAATAAAGTAATTTCCCAATAACTGGTATACAACTCACCTGAATCTATAGATTGTTTACAGAGAATTTCCTTAAATATACCTCATAGTTTTAGTAGACCAAGAACTATCTGCATCTCTAATTTTGCGAATACCTCTAAAACGTCTTTATTAATCTTAAGAACCATCCTTAGATATCCTTGCCTTGTTTTGATTTATACAAACAACATTAACGTTTACTTTTTATTTTATAGTCATATTTTATGGAAGAATAAGTTTCCATATAAATTTGTAATAGCTACTATTTATGTTATAGTAAAGTTAGAACAGAAACATTTTGATGAGGCAATGGCCAAGTAGGTGACTATCTTAGCTCACTGGTTAAGAAAAAGCCTTGGTCCTATTTTTAAGTCTTGCAGTCATCAGATTCCTGGTTTGAAGAAAAATGTTAAAGGTTATATGTCATTAGCTTTGGGAATCTGATGTACATAGTCTAAACAATCTATGAAATAAGCAATCTATTTTTCCTTTAAAGAGATATGTAAATAGTAGGATAAATAGAAAAGTTGATTATTAGACTAAAGTATTTGAGAAATATAGATGATGCATACGTTTTTTAACACATCCTAGAATAAGGAATTTGAGAAGTTCTACAATATAGAAAGCTGTTTTGATTTGTTTAACTAGAAAAACTTCTGACTAATTTCACCATAGATCCTATTCATTACCATCACCTTTTATCTTTTATTTCTCCAAATACTCTTTAAACTCTTTTGGCTTATAAATTTCAAACACTGGCCTAAAATTAAAATGTTACACCTACAAATAAGAAGGGTTAACTCTAGTCTCCATCTTTTTAGAGCCAATCAATTTTGTGCCAGAGATTATGAATAATTATCCTTTCCTTCTTTACCGTTAAGTTTAAGAGGATCAAAGTGATTATTTATTCTCAAACTATTCCAAGAAATAGAAAAGGAAGGAAAACTTCCAAATTCATTCTATGAGGCCAACATTACCCTGACATCAAAACCAGATAAAGACGCCACTAAAAAAGAGAACTACAGGCCAATATCCCTGATGAACACAGATGCAAAAATTCTCAGTAAAATAGTAGCAAACTGAATCCAACAATACAAAATCAATCACTATCAAGTGGGATTTATTCCTGGGTTTTGCAAATCAATAACATGATCATATTAATAACAGAAAGGATAAAAAAATCACATAATCATTTCAATAGCTTCAGAAAGGCATTTGACAAAGTACAACATCCATTCAACAAGGTAGGTTTAGAGGGAACATACCTCAACATAATAAAGGCCATAAGAAAAACCAACAGCTAATGTCCTCCTCAATGGGAAAAAACTGGGAGCTTTTCCACTAAGGTCAGGAATGAGACAGGGATGTCCACTCTCATCATTGTTACTTAACATAGTACTGGAAGTCCTAACCACAGCAATCAGACAACAGAAAGAAATAAAAGACATCCAAGTTAACAAGGAAGAAATGAAACTTTCACTATTTGCCGATGACATGATTCTCTACATAGAAAACTCAAAAGACTCCACCAAAAAACTGCTAGAACTGTTACACAAATTCAGTAAGGTCACAGGATACAAAGTCAATGTACAGAAATCTGTTGTATTTCTATACACCAATAATGAAGCAGCAAAAAGGGAAATTAAGGAATCAATCCCATTTACTATTGCACCAAAACCCATCAAATACCGAGAAATAAACTAATCAAAGAGGTGAAAGACCTGTACTCTGAAAACTATAACATGATGAAAGAAATTCAAGATGACACAAAGAAATGGAAAGACATAATATGCTCATGGGTCGGAAGAACAAAAATTGTTAAGATGGCTATACTACCCAAAGCAATCTACACATTTAACATAATCCCTGTCAAGATACCACCAGCATCCTTCACAGAGCTAGAACAAAAATCCTAAAATTTGTATGGACCCACAAAAGGCCCTGAATAGCCAAAGCAACCTTGAAAAAGAAGAGTGAAGCTGGAGGCATCACAAGTTCAGACTTCAAGTTATATGACAAAGCTGTGGTGATCAAGACAGTATGGTACTGGCACAAAAATTGACACATAGATCAATGGAACAGAAGAGAGAACCCAGAAATGAACCCACAACTATACAGTCAATTAATCTTCAACAAAGCAGGAAAACATATCCAATAGGAAAAAGACAGTCTCTTCAACAAATGGTGCTGGGAAAACTGGACAGTAACATGCAGAAGAATGAAACTAGACAGCAGGATCCAGGGGAAAACATGTGAAGTAGAAGACTGTTTACAATGCCAAGTATGTGTGAGATAAAAACTATCAAGGTCTTTTAAAAAATTCATTAAGGTTGTTGCTTGCACAACTCTAGGGACACCATCCACTTTTTGTTGTATTGTGCTCCAGAGAAGGAAATTATAAAATATAATCTAAATGGTACTCTCTAGGGTTGTACATTTTTATTATGCTAACTTTAAAAAACTAATAGCTAACATTTATTGAGAGGTTACTAAATGTTAGGTACTTTAGTAAACAATTTTTCTACCTTTTATCAACCTTATCCTAAGTGCTAAGTTTTATTTATTATCCCCATTTTATGTATTAAAAAAAAAAGTATGTCAGAAAGGCAAAGTCATCTGCTTATAGCAACATAGATCATAAATGGCAGAGCAGGAATCCAAAGTCAATACTGAATTCTGAGCCCCTAATCTCAATGGGAAATGCTCAGAAATTTGACAAGTATACTACCATCCTTGAAGAGAGATCTCTAGAACTCATGACATGAGACCATGGGTAAGCTATTTACATTCACATAGCACATCTCTTTCATCTACAAAATGGAGATAATATTTCTGTACTATCTATCTCTTAGTGTTCATGTGAGTATCAAATAAGAAATGTTTGTTAAATGTGGGAAGCCTCTGTTATACCACAATGAAGAAAATCTTTTTAAAGATTTATTCATAGTTTTTGAATTCTATTATCTTTCTATCAATAACTGTAACCCAAACTATATTTATTTTTCTTTTTCGTCCTTCAGTAAATTCAGAATCTTGTGACAGTGGCCTCACAGTAGGTGACTTATCAATAAAGCTTTGAACGTTTATGAACTTGGAATTATCACTTTAGTGTTTAAGTGTTATGAATAATTATCCTTTCCTTCTTTACCGTTAAGTTTAAGATCCTGATAAAAAGGATTAGTTTTATAGGCAGAAATACTTGAAATATGGTAGTTAATAAGGATAAGAAGCCAAAAGCAACTATGCTCTAAGTATTCCTTCCAAGATTCCACAGGTCATTAATTCTATAAGATATTGCTGAGTTAATCTATTTATTTCTCCTTCTCTTTGTTAGGGCTCATTTTAAAATATTATAAGAAAGAAAACCCAAATAATGCGGCTTAAAAGAGACACATTTTTTTTTGCTATCATGAAACCACAACAGAAGTAGATAATCCAGGATTGGTAGTGCAATTCTACCATCCTCAACTCCCAACATCTGTTTCTAAATCTTCATTTTAATATCTTCGTCTTAATCAGAAAGAAGAGCACAAAGTGGAAAGAGGAATGCGTGCCCATTTTCCTTTAAAGGCACACGTTAGAAGTGTCTCTCATCAATTCTGTTTTATCCCTATGGTCAAACAGACATGGCCACACTTAGCTCTAAATGACAACTGAAAAATGTCATCTCCAGCTAGTGGCCATGTGCCCCACTACATTTAGGATATTTATTATTAGGAAAAGGAAGAGAACTAGTACTGGTGAAAAAAATAGCAGTTTCTGTTACAATCCCTTTCCCTAGTGTTTGTTGAAATAATTTCCTTAGTGTTTGTTGTAAAATGAACATCAAGTATGTTCTGTCTACTACGTTTCATATAAGACAACAGTAAATCTGTAGTGGTAAGTGAAGTACCAAAATATTCTTTTACTCCAGACCTTTCGAGTTATTAAACTTGGAGAATTTATTATATAATTTAGGAAATTAGAGTAACGTGCTAGAATGCACGGACCAAATGTTTGTGTCCCCTCCAATTCATATGTTGAAACCTTCCCCCTCTATATGAAGTGTTAGAAGGTGGGCCTTTGGGATTTAATGAGGATTAGATGAGGTGATGAGAATAGAGCCCTCATGAATAGGATTAGTGTCCTTATAAGAGTCACAACAGAGCTTGCTCCCCTCCTCTGCTCTCTGCCCTGTGAAGATACAACCAGAAGCCAGTAGTTTGCAGCCTGGAAGAGGGCCTTCACCACAACTTGACCATGCTGGCACCCTCATCTTACAGCCTCCAGAACGATAAGAAGTAAATTTCTGTTGTTGATAAGCCACCTGGTCTATGATACTTTGTTATAGTAGCTCACACTGACTAAGACGTAAGAGCCATAACAAACAAAGCCCCAAATCTTAGTGGTCTAACCTAATAAAAATTGATTGATTACTTGCTCACACCAAGTCCAGTTTGGATGTTAATAGTTGGTGAGTAGCCTTTCATGTGGCTATTTTAGTGACTCTACTCTCCCTCAGCTCTCTGATGGATATTCTTCACGTTCCTGGGAGACAAGAGAAGAAGGTGTTTGGAGGGTTCTAAGGGAAGAATATATAAGTCAAGCCTGGGAGTGGTCTACCTACCTTCTGCCGATATTTCATTAGCCACAGTTCATTCACAGGGCCACACCTAAATAGGAGGTTGGTTGTACATCCAGGAATTCGAAGAAATAGGTTTTGTGAATACATTGAATGGCTATGTATTGAATCTTTCTCTTTGAGCCTTTTCAATTTTTTCCTCTCTAGGATTTAGTAATTGCTGGGGGTTGTAGTTTTGGGCTCACATTGAAACCTCAATTCTTAATTTACCCGTTCTCACTTGCCATTGCTTTCTTCCTCCCACCGAACTTTCTACAATATTTTCCCACTTGATCCCATTTTCCACTAAGTAGAAAAAGGCCAAGAAATTCTGTTTTCCCTAGCCATTATATAGTCTTCTTTCCCAGTGGCATTTCTCAAAATGTATCCCATGATCAATGGATGAATAATTATTTCTATTAATGTGTTTTTTTCAAATGAAGAATCACCTCTCTCTTCTTTCCTAACATCTACTATTATCTCCCCATGCAGAGCAACGCCATAACTATTTTTTATACAAGCTGCTCGGGCCTTTCCCTATATACAATTAATTATTGCGTCAGGTGAATATTGAGAGACCGGCCTATTCAATAAAAACATAAGAGCCAGATTCAGAGCCATGATCCATCTCATGCCATCATAAACCTAGGAACATTAGGGGCACATTCTAAAAACTTTAACTGATTTTATTTTTTTTAGCTTAACTGATTTTAAAATTATGCTAGCAACTGGAGTTACATGTTTTATTTTTATTATTTTTTAATTTTTTAAAAGCTTTTATTTATTTATTTGTCAGAGAGAGAGAGAGAGAGAGAGCAGGAGGAGGGGGAGCGGCAGGCAGAGGGAGAGGCAGACTCCCTGCTGAGCAGGGAACCCAATGCAGGACTCGATCCCAGGACCCTGGGATCATGACTTGAGCTGAAGGCAGAAGCTTAACCAACTGAGCCACCCAGGTGTCCCTGGAGTTACGTGTTTTAAAAAGAGAAATAAATATCATGTATTTATTTATTCAACAAATATTTATAAAGCATCTACTGTGTGCAGTACACTAGGCATGACTTGTGAATATGATGCAGGTCCTTCTCTCTTGGAACTTACAGTCTAATTAAGAATTGGACCATGAATACTTAAATATAATCCAAAGATAATAAATTATTAAGAAGAGGGAAATATAAGTGCTATTAAATAGAGGGACCCAACCAAGTGTTTATTGTTAGAGAAACTCTGTTTGAGGATCTGATATTCTCAAGGATGAGTTGGAGTAGGTCAGGTAAAGTACAAAGAATAAAAAAGGGGAAAATTACAAATTCTTTCCAATATCCTAACAAAATAGTCTTATAAATTCTCAGAGAGTCCTTATAATTAATAACAACTGCTGGTGTCAATATAGCTCTACTTTTTCACTTCTTAAAAACTTTTCAGATCCATTATCTTAATTGCTCCTCTCAAAAGATTTTATACCATCTTTATCATTACACTTATTTTGGAAATGAGGGAACTGAGATTCAGAATAACTTGACAAGGTCACACAGATAATAGGTAGCAAAATCGGATCATCAACAGGCGAGATCATGTCTCCAAGTCTTTCAAATAGAGAGACGAAGTTTTAGAGGAAATAGAGAGTAGAGGTTAAGAATCAAACAGCCTAGGTTAAAATCCTGATACTGTCACTTATAGCCAGATGATTCTTGGTAAATTTAACCTGTCTTTACTTGAAGTCCTCTATTTACAAAGTGAGGATAATCACAATACCTACCTCGTGTGATATTACATGGATTAATATTTATAAATGACTTAGAACAGTCTCTGTAATGGAAAAATTTTAATATATAATAAAGTCACTGACTTGCATGCTGATGCACAGTCTTATTTTCTAGCTCTACATACAAACCAAATTCTAAACAATGGAGTGGACTAGTATTTTAGATCTCCAGTGGACAAAAATTATTCCAGAAAAGTATTAGTCCTAAACTGAGTTGACATCCAAAGCGTTAACAACATGATAATACTTTCCACTTAAAATGACTTTTAAAATCAACATCTGAGATGCAATTAAACCCTTCTACAAACTTTTGAAATTCAGTAAGGGAATTCAATTTGACAGAAACAAACATGGGGCTTAAGGAGGTGAACACTGGCCTTATATAATGGTGGCACTTCCAAAGAATTCCAGCCTTCTCTGTGTTTTATGACAGGAATCTGATTGATCCAGCTGACTGTAAACCGTTTGAAGTCCCGTGATAGGAAGCTTGTAAAGTACTCATCCAGAAAAAAGAGGGAGAGTGGGAACCACCATGATAGGGCCTTCTCAATCTTGAAAGAGAATGTTATGGAAAACTGGACTGGATCAGATGCCTCAGCTTTTTCATTGAAAAGAATTAAGGGAAACAAGGATACTGCTGGGACTGGAAAAGATGTGTTGTTATCTCAATGATTTTATATTTTAGTACAACTGATAGCTCTATATCAACTAAGAGTAACAGAATGACTAAGAGCAGACCTTTGAAATCTGGTATATAATTAACCCAAATCCTGACTCTGCCTCTTACCACTTGATTGACTTTGGATAAACCACCACACTTTTTTGCATCTTAGTTTTCCCACCTGAAAGTTGGCTTGATGATATCTTCTTTACAGAGTAACTATGAGGATTAAGTTGCATAAAAACATAAGGAATCACTTAGCCTAGTGCCTACCACACAGAAGTTGAAAGTGTTGTAATAGCAAAAATTTTTGTTGCCTAGTGGTAACTAAGTAATAACAAAGGCAAGTAAAATATATGAATCATGTTTCCATTTATAATTAAACTGTGAAGAGGAAGCTTTGCCATATGCAAGCACAAGCCTCTAGTTGAAATTGAAGGTTGAAAATGCAAATACACTTGTGAAAGATTTGAACATATTTTCAAGTGATTTTAATCAAAGTCATCTTAAAAATAATTACCCTGGTACAGCATAGGGAATATAGTCAAAGTACTGTAATAGTGCTGTACAGTGAGAAATGGTAGCCACACTTGTGGTGAGCACAGCGTAACATATATTTGTGAATTGCTATGCTGAATCACCGAAACTGATGTCACATTGAATGTCAACTATACTTCAATTAAAAAACGTATTACCCTTGATTTAACATAAGTAGAATCTTTATTAATTTTGCTTCCCTACAACTAACTTTATTTGGTGCTAATTTTTTTTCATCCATGGCATATGTATGCTCTCATACATTCATAGCAATAATTCCTACACACAAATTTATAGATAAGAAAGAAAGAATGGCATAAGGGGAAGAACACAGGATTTAGAATGAGAAGATTGAAGAGATAGTTTTGGCATTAGCCACTCAAAAGACATGTGACCTTTAATGTCACCTAGATGCCACAACCTCTGCATTTGCACTAGAAGCAAATGCACTAGTCCCCCTACATGAGGAACATCCAGGATTGTGTTGGAGCTGACTCATATCTGCTATGAGAGCTGACACCATCTTTTCTCCATTCTTTACTCAAAGACATTAAGTTGGTACCTTGAAATTAACAATCGTGGGAATATTTACACCCTGAAAATTGACAGAGGTTACAAAACAACATATTCTGCCCCTGCCCCGTGTTTCCCTTCTAAGATCTGGTTATTAATCTTTTGCTAACACACTACTGGGAATGTCAAATGAGAAAATGTGCCTGAAAGTGCCTGAAAATTTTATAGTTGCAAACTATAAAATATAATGCAAACATGTTAAAATATTCATTATAGAAAGTCATAGATATATAGGGAATCTGTGACTTGCATATGAAAATATCATTAAATGATCTTGCTTAATTAAAAAGCAAGGCATAAGTAAGATAGTAGGACACATTTAAATCATTTGACTTGTATTTTATAGAATTGCTCTATTAAATCAAGCTGGAATGACAGAATGTTATATAGAACCTTTGCAGGGTGACTAACCATCTCTGTTTGCCTAGGATTATGGGGTTTCCCAGGACAAGGATTAGCTATATAATTTGTAAGGCCCAATGCAAAATGAAAATATGGAACACCTTGTTCAAAAAATATTAAGAAATTCTAGATAGCAACAGCAGAGCGTTAAACCAAGTATGGGCAGTTCTGGGTGAGGAACACTCAGTTGCATGCTTATGAAACCTGTCCTACCTATGACACAGGATTTTCAGTGCTAAAACCAGAACAGCATGGGACAAAAGGGACTAAGATGGTTGGTTACCGTACTTTTGCTTCGAAAATAGTTAGCATTAGCATTAATATACCATCAAAGTTTTAGCATACCCAGTGAAATATACCAAATGCACCAACTACTATCAATTCAGTCATATGTGAAGAACAGAGAAGAGAATACAGCTTGAATAACACATTGTCTATAAAGATCTTTGCTTGTTTCAGTCTGTACAATTTGGTGAACTAAATGACTCTACTGTGTGGTTCAACATTCCTGTCTTGCCAAACACACAAATCTAATCTTGGAATATAGAAAGCCATTATAAAATTTTACCTTAAAGTAAGTTTCAGACAAATTTTAAATGAAGAAATGGACAATTATCCTTGATGTATAAGATCATTTTATAGATGTGTCCATAAACTGGAGATAAGATCTAAGAAATGCTAAAAAAATCACTGGATGATGTAAATTATATATGTGTTGTGTATTTATAACATGTATGTAAAGAAAATGATCACATATGTGTATGCACATACACAACACACACACACACTGAGGTTACTAACAGGAGAAATTAGTCTGATACTGAAAACAATAAATTTAAAGTGATGACACATGAAATAATTCTGTTGCTCTCTTTTATTGAGTTTATGGAGATGACTATGACTAATTATCCATAGTCTTTGTGCAAGCAACGAAAATAATTAAAACAGTGGTTCTCAAACTTTAGTGTGCATTAGAATTGCCTGGAAGACTTGTTGATGTAAATGGTAAATCCCACTGATTTCTGATTCAATAGTTCTCTGGAGGGCTAGAGTATTTGCATTTCTGACAAATTTATAAGTTAATGCTGCTGGCTCTGGGGCCATATTTTTGAGAACCATGGAATTTGTTGAGCATTTGTGACCTTAACTATTCATCTAATAATTATATGGTAAGAAGCAATAACCCACTGCTACATTTGTTTCATTGCTCCATTCCCTGTTGTTGAAGGAATTTCCGGAGTCAAATTAAAAGTATTTTCTAATAAACATAAATGCTAATTAATTACATTTATGGCTGTAGAGCTAGTACTTTATTTGAGAAAGCTTGAAATTGGATTGAAAGTTAATGCTTCCATTATACCTAGGGACCTGCTTAGAGCCAAGATCTTTTTTTTTTTTTTTTTTTTGATCTGCAATATTGTACTTCTGGTGCAAGTATTTTAAATTATAAACCTTTTTAAAGTACTCAGCCATCAAATACAACCCCTTAAATTCATTGTGTATAACCTTGTGGGGCTATGCTCTTCATAGTTCCTGAATTAAGTTGCACATTAGGAGACTAATTAGAGGGAATGTAGACAGGGGGCCTGACAGTCACTTTGCTTCAATTTTCAGATGCACTAACGTACATTTGTCTATCTTTTTGCTTTCTTTTCTCCATTTATATCACTGAAACTCTAAGAAATATTAAAAGAGGTTTGAGATGTACTGAAAATAAAATTAAATCAAATAAATGTACTCTGTTCTGAAGATTAAATACGTACTTTTTCACATTTCAAAATCTACTAGGCATGATGAAGTGTATCATCTATAACCCATCTTCCTAGAAAGGAGCATACGGAATTAAATAAGATGATATGCGTAAAAATGCCCATTCAGTACCTGCCACATAGTAGTTGCTAAATTTTTTTAAACATCATTTTCAAGGGTACACGTCGGAACAGTTATCAGCATGAAAATATTTTATCTTATTTTTTTTTTTTTTTTTTTTAAGAGAGAGAGCATGAGTACGGAGGGAGCAGAGGAAGAAGGTGAGAGAGAATCTCGAGCAGGCTTTGCTCTGAGCATTGCTCAATCTCACAACCCTGAGATCGTGACCTGAGCTGAAGTTAAGAGTCTGAGGCTTAACTGACCGGGCCACCCGGGTGCCCCAACAAGAAAATATTTTAAGGCAGAAGTGTGTGGTGTGTGATTTTTAAAGGCAGAAGCATTTTTGGACTTCCAGAATATAGGAGGAGAAAATTTCAAGTGAAGGGAATAATACATTCAGAGGTAAAGTTTTTAAACTGTGAGCTCAGGTTTGGAGGATGGAAAGCAATTTATCCTAAATCAGTGAATTTCAACCCTGTTCGCACATTAGAATCACTTAGGTGTTTTTAAAACTCCAAGTGCCTGAGCACCACTCTATACCAATTAAATCTGAATCTCCAGGGGTTGGAGAGAGGCTTCAATATTAAAAAGCAAACAACCAAACAGAAAAACTCTCCAGAGTACTATTGGGGAGGAAACGAAAGAGAAAAGCCATAGATTGACGAGCTGAAGTTTTGTATTGCTGGGATCAGCCAGAAACTGTGGTCATTAATTTCCCAGAGGAATGCAGCACGCAGACATGAAGGCCTAACCCAGAGCGCGCTGGGCAACCCTCACTTCCCTTCCCGAAGAACTGGCAGCCATGTTGGTGTCTGCGACTGCGAACAAGGTCCCCGCTGGCCTCCTGGACTTCCCATCCTGGGGAATCCTCGGACAAGAGTGAAGCAGTCACGCATTCTGCATCATGCTGTTAATACAAGTAAACAGCGAGCTCATAAATTCACTTGATAGTCTACAGGAAAAAGAGGCTTCTGAGGTGAATCAGCAAGTCAGCACAGATACAACCCAACTGCCATATACCAAAAATCACAGGTTTGAAACCAGTCAGAGCGATCTTCGGTTCCCTGATTCCCTCCATGACTAGCTTGAATTTAGATGTGTTAAGTAATAGACGTGTAACTTCTATATAAAATTAAGTTTTCTCATCTGTAAATTGGGACAATGATACTGTTTATATCACAGGTAGCCCAGGGATTCAAATGAGATCAGGTACATAAGAGATATTTCAAAAGCTTGATGTATAAACTGTTTTTATTTGGAGCCTAGAATTTCCTTTTTGACCTGCTCTTCCAAAAGAGAATTAAAATCTCAGCAAGAGAACCTACTGATATTGGTGTAATCCTTTCTTATTTTTCCAAGGGGATTTAGCAGCCAAAAAATGAATTGTGTGAAGTAAAATAGAAAATCTTTATTCATATTTTCATACTATTCACGTCCATGACATTTCCTCTATTTTTCTCTTAATAAGCAGCAGAGTAGAGCACTTTGAGGGTCCCTTAAGATTTTATGGAGAGAAATGTATCTTTCCTTTTCCCAGTCTCTGTAGAATGGGTTAAGTGAAGGATCTAAACATATTTTATATTTGGTTTTCTTTTAAATACAACGATTTGAGAGTCTCTGTCTTTGTGGAAAATCAAAGCAAAAGATTTGGTCCCTACTTCGAAGGCATTTCCATTCTATTTGAAGAAAGAAGATATGCACAGTTCATTTAAAAGAGTTAATATAAAAAGATTATCTATTTTAATAATCTAGTACCTATCACAAAGAGGTTGGGTATTTGTTCAACCTGTATCTTTGAACTATTTCTGAGCATGTATCACAATAGTCTGACAAACTCTATGTGCCTCTTATTCAGATGTCCTTTCTTAATAACATTGGAGGCTTTCCCAGGTGCAGTATCTGGCAATTTAGCCAAAGAAGTGAGTAAAGAAATACTAAGCCTTGCTGAGACCAGTGATACAAATGCAGTCCTACTTTCTAATATCATCCTAACGTTGGATGAGGGCAAGCAGCAGGCAGGGTCTGTAGAGCAATGGAGTTTAGGAAGGGGAGAGGTGTCTGGTGATGGGATGGGTCCTGATGGTGGGTAGTTGTGGCAAAAGAGACTTTTCTGCAGTGGGAGTTCATCATATTCTTGGCTAGTAGCTTTCATGATGAGCACCCATTGATCAAATGCAATGAGCTGATAGAAATGGTAGGTACTACTCAGGAAGCATCTATTTTGTGCCAGATTCTGCCTCACACCTGCTATCAAAATTATTCCTCATCAGAATCCAGATGGGCATTAATTATTCCCTCTCTTACCAATGAAGAAACTGAGGCTCAAAAAGCATAGCTATCACCAAAAGCTGTACGTTTGGTGAGTAACAGAATTTAAAGTCAGGTCTGCAGAGCTCTAAAAATCTTTTCTCTATGGCAGTAACTTCAAACTGGGATAGACACACTACTGCAGGGGCACTAAGACTTTCTACAGGATACCTGGTACAGAATATGTCAAGCAAATTTATTTCCAGGTCCTCCTCCTGAGTATATTTTTCTTTTTCTTTTTTTTCTTTTTTCTTTTTTCTTTTTTTTTTTTTAAAGATTTTATTTATTTATTTGACAGAGAAAGACACAGCGAGAGAGGGAACACAAACGGGGAGTGGGAGAGGGAGAAGCAGGCTTCCCGCCGAGCAGGGAGCCTGATGCGGGACTCGATCCAGGGACTCCAGGATCATGACTTGAGCCGAAGGCAGTCGCTTAACCAACTGAGCCACCGAGGCGCCCTCTTTTTTTTTTTTTTTTTTAATTAATTTATTTGACAGAGAGAGCAAGCACACACAAGCAGGGGGAGAGGGAGAGGGAAAAGCAGGCTCCCCACTGAGCAGGGAGCCCGATGTTGGATTTCATCCCAGGACCCCGGGATCATGACCTGAGCCAAAGGCAGACGCTTAACCGAGTGAGCCACCCAGGCGCCCCCCAATTATATTTTTCTAAAATGAATCTTGAATGGGAAAGTTCCTGAAGGTTCTCCTTTTCCTCTGCCCCTTCCCCAGTACTTTTCTTCTACTTTTCAGGAGAAAAGCCTTCCTCTCACATATCCCAAATCCATTCTCAACAGAGCACATTCTCTGAAGGGGTAAAAACTGTGAGGGTGCCAAACAAGTAGAGCATTCAAAATATTGGTGCCAGTGTTGCGAAAGGGCATGATTTTAATGACTAGGTGGTGAATAACTTGCGAGTCATGAGGTTTGTAAATAAATTCGTAATTTATAAGATTGCTTTCATTAAAGAATTCTTGATTGAGTTGTCAGCTGATGAAACACATTATTTTGATGCTGGATCAGTGAGTCATTTTTGGCATGTAACTAAAAGAGAGTTCAAATAATTGAGATTACTATGAAAAATCTTTTATTCCACGTGGTTATTTTTGAGAACAAAGTTTTCTCAGGACCCAGATTTAGTTTTTGATATTTAGAATAAGATTTATGTTAAACTTTATCCCTTTGCAGCAATAAATAATATTAATCCTGGACATTAATTTTTAATTAACAATCTTTCACGAATATTAAGAAATAAACTTTCAATAAAATTTTACTTTTTTATATTTAATATTTTATAAAATGTTTTAATATATTTGTGTGATTTTGATAAGTTGTTTATGGCTAAAATATTTAGTGATAAATTAACCCAGATTAGATTAATGTTTCCATGAAATTTTTGAAAAGTAATTTTAAGTTTTATACCTATTTTCATTGCAGAAAATTTTTTTTTTAATCAAGCATAACTTGTATAATATTTAGGTATGTTTCTCTGGGAAAGTAGAATATAAATATGAGATGAAGTCAAAAAAGAAAACCTCATAAAATTTCAGATGATAATAGAGTTGTTTAAGTATTTTTGATATGGATGATCATGTATGAGGTAGATACATTTTTAAAAAGTGGTATTAAATTTTTAGTTTTACATTCATACTATTTGCAATATATCTGAAGTTATATCCTCTGAAAGTATTTACAGTTAGGATTAAAATAATCTGGATCTACTTAACAATATGTGAGAGCACATATAAAATGTGGTCTTAAAACTTTCATTTGGTGCTATCAAGGGTAAAAGCTTAAAGACCATTGCTGTACAGAAGTTTGTCTTCCATGATGCAGGATTTATTGCTACATAGGAAAGGCAGTAAACCATTACATTCAAGAGCCTGAGCTCTAGAAGAAAACAAGCTTGTGTCCCAACCTTAATTTCTCTTATTTGTTTCTAAATCTTACACAAGTTACTTGACTTCTCTAAGCCCCTTTTTTTCAAACTGATATAATGGAGATGATAAAGGTACCTAATTTGTAGGATCACTCTGAAGGGTATATGAAATTAATCATGTCAAGCTCTTAGAAAAATCCCTGCATATCGTAAAGGCCTTATGTATATAATCACAAAAGTTTCATAGACGAGAGGGGAGAGAAGTGCATGTTCTTAGGCTAAGCTCCCAGTAGGAGCCAGGCTTAGCATGATCTCCTAGAATGAGCACAAAAAGCTCAAAAGGAGAGGGGAAAAAAATCACAAATTGAGGGGCAGGAATACTCAGCCACAATGGTGGAAGGGCACAAAGCATCGAATGTGGAAGTCAAGAGCTGCACCTTTGAAAATGAACAGGTTGACAACAAAATAATCCTAGTTGCATAAAATTAGCTAGACCTCCCCTGCCCAAATCATAGTGCCTTCACTGTGTGTATCCTACCTTTATTATTATTATGTTCCAGTTTCTGTATGATATTTCTAAATTCTGAAATTTAATAATATGCCTTTGGCCATATTCCCCCAACTAAGTTTGCTAAATGGACTTCTTTCTCTGGTTCTGAATCTGAGTTCTATTTATGTTTTATGTTTTGCCTGAATGAACTCTGAAATGCTATCTTCCTCTTCTTCTTCCCAGGGACTGTGTGAAAGAGAATGCAAAATAGCCAGAGCTCAGGTATTGAAGCTTAGTTGATCAAAGTTAAAATTCCAACTCTACCAACTCCCTGTGTTGCCTAGGGGACTTCAACTTCTCTGAGCCTCAGTTTTCTCTTTTTCTCTTCTTTCCAGTGGAGATAAATAATTTTTAATTGACAGCGTTGCTGAAAAGGTTGGAGGACATATGTCACCAAAAGCGTTTAGCACAATTAATATTCAGAAAATAATAGCTTGTATTATCATTATTCTCCCACTATTAGTATTCCTGATGCAATGAAAGGAACCATTTAATGGAGTTCTGATTAATTTTGAAATAAATGGTTTGCAAACTCAAACATATTCTGACCTGATGTTCTCCAGGCTGTGATAGGGAAGGTCACAAATTTTCTGTTTTCTTTGAAACTAGAAACCAAAATTAAAAGCTACCACCAGAACTGGGAAACAAGGAGACATGTAACTGGCTGGAGAGATCTGCTCTAAGTGCCATTAAAGACTGAAGGGAGAGCGACCACGCTGATTAGTATAAAAAGGTCTTATTCCTTTGCAGTATCTAATGGAGAAATAATAGGCAGAAGCAACAGGAGGGAATACGATTGGCTCTACCTATTCCATCTGGTTAATCAGTCCACTGTACCCAGATTAACAGCTTTCAATTCCACCAAGATTTCTTAAATACTCAGTAGGCATGCAAAATGTAAGGAATCCCCACAGAGAATGAATTTTATTATAGATTTTTATTACTTGGAGTTAAGTGCCCGAGTGTAGTTGCAAACCAAATGAGATAATCATTGAGATTTTCAGTTATCGGTGCAAACTGATTTTTCCTTTCCAATCTTCTTGTTGCCAACAGGATTTGCTAGTCCACTTACTGGGATAGCAGATGCCTCTCAAAGCAGTATGCACAACGCCCTGCACATCTATATGAATGGGACAATGTCTCAGGTACAGGGGTCTGCCAACGACCCCATTTTTCTTCTTCACCATGCATTCGTTGACAGGTTGGTTGACACTTTTTCATAAATTATGTGCTTATTGGTGTTAAATGTAGTGGGACTTTATTACATAAAAGCTAAGAAATTATGGTACAGTCTATTGTCTCAGATCAGGTTCTTCCGGAAACAGACCCGAAACTAAGGATTTGGATGCAAATGTTTTAAGTGTTTTATTAAAGAGAAACCAGTAAGAGAATGGGTAAAGCACAGTAAGAAGGGGAAAAAAGCCAAATAAGAGTATGATTTCAGCTGAAGTCCCGGACTCAGCCAGATTTTGGCAGAGTGTGAATTACACCTCAGTTTGTTTTGCCTTAAAACAAGGGAACTGAGTTTTTGTATTAACATATCAAATAGTCATTGGTTACAGGTTGCCCTGAGGTAGGAGCTATAAAGCTCCCAGGTACTAGTCCATTCCAGACCAGCTATGTGGTGCTCCAGTGCCCAAGGGCAGTCTTCTGAATGTGGCAGGGCCCTGTGGCTGGGAATCAAACATGTAGAATCAGAGAGGTGGGTGCACAGAGCTGGCACAAGGGATCTAAGGACATCTGGGCAGGACACAAATCTGCTACATCTCTCTTCAAAACATTTTCTTTCTCTCTGCCAATGTTATTATTATTTCTTCTTTTCCAATCTCAGACCCTCACATAGAAGCAGATATGGTCTTTGATCTCAACCATCGGCCTGAGCATTATATGATTAGCTCTCCAGACATGATGCACTATGGCCCAACCGTCTTGTTTAAAGTGACTTAATGCTCCTGGAGCCTTTTTCACCCTTATTATCTCTCTTCCTCTTTGTTACATGTGCAATGCCTTATCCGTAAAGGTTTAGACTTAATCATAGGTGATGATAGCAGAAGAGAAAGTACTTGGAGGAAGGTCAGCTGTCTGTTTCTGGAATTCTTCAAGAAGAGAGGAGAAGGTAAAGCATTGAATCATGACTGATGATTGTAAGACTTTTTTTTTTTTTTTTTTTTGGTCCTCTCTTAGGTAATTTTCTCCATTGAATAAAAGGCACAGATTTATACTTGCCATTAAGATAATACTTTCCTTCTCTGTGGTAAATACAACAAGTTCTATTTTTCCTGATTTAAAGATAAAGAAACTGACACTGAAAATAAGTGTTTTACTCAAATTATCACCATTTCTAACTCATTCATTTCCCTAGGAACATGGACATGACATCAGATAAAAAAGTGACCGTGAGCCTAGAAGATTATTAGGCAGATTGTTATTGTGCAGGACAGCTCTAATTTTATAGAAATTAAGTAACAGCCCAAGTCAAGTTTCAGTCAGTAATCAGTTTTTAAGAAAGTGTATAAGCACCAAAATTATGATATTAACATGACATCATAAGTACCTATACCCGTATAGAAAGGAGGGAGCAGGAGGTTTGGAAAAACATTTTACCAGAAAAGATAGATTGAGCTCTTTTTATGAAGTCATTTTTACATCCTATTGTCCTTGCTAACTCTTGGCATTTTTTGATCTTTAGTGTCCCATGAACTTTAAAGAATTCTAGATTTTCTAGACACCTTGATGCTCTAAGCAAGAAATCAGCACACTATGGCTTATAGGCCCAATCTGTCTCCTGCCTTATTTGTAAATAAGGATTGATGGGAGGCCAGCCACAATCATTCATTGATGTCTTATCTGCGGCTGCTTTCACTATAAAGGCCAAGCCGAGTAGTTGTGACTGAGGCCATATGGCCCACGAAGTGGGAAAGATTTAGTTGCTGGCCTTTTATAGAAAAAGTTTGCTGACCCCCGCCAAACCACAGAATTCCATATTTATATGCCAGAAGAGAGAAAAAAAAGTTGATCTTCAGCTAGCTTGCCTGTATCTGTCTTCATAGAAAATACTATACTTGAAATCAGTGTCTCGAGGCATGTTTGTTTAACAGAGATAGATCCATTATGCAGATACGTGGCTTTTAGGCTGCTCGGCCACTCTTTTTTTTTTTTTTTTTTGTTAATTTTTAGCTCAACAATTCTATTTTAAATAAAGAATAAATCTGAATTGGTACAAATGTTTACTTTAACTCTGCATTGCAGACACAACCTTTCGTTTCCTGCTGAAATATATAGAAAGGTAAATTCAACATTCATATATTCAATAAATGTTTATTAAGGTCCTACTCTGTTCAGGGCACTGGACCACTTCTACTGGTTAAAAAAAAGAAAACATAGCATATGGATTTGGCCTTCATGGACACTGCAATCTGGATAGTTCAAAGTTGGGAGGTGCATATAAACAGGAATGCGCCACAAGATCCTAGAGAGGATTCTGCGCAATTTCTGAGTAGATACCTCTAAAGATGGCATTCAGAAAGTCCATTTTAGTAGAAAGTTATTTTTCGTACTGAGCTGAAATTTTCCTCCTTTTAATTTCTTCCCTTTCGCAAAGACAAGGGCAAAAAAAAAAAAAAATTCTAATCCCTCTTCCACATGACAGCCCTTTAAAAATATTTAAAGACAACTATCATGTCATGTTTATTTATTTTTTTTATTTTATTATGTTATGTTAATCACCATACATTACATCAATAGTTTTTGATGTAGTGTTCCATGATTCATTGTTTGCGTGTAACACCCAGTGCTCCATTCAGTATACGCCCTCTTTAATACCCATCACCAGGCTAACCCATCCCTCCACCCCCATCCCCCCACCCCCTCCCCTCTAGAAAATTAAAATTTTCTACCCTCTTAGAATTCTCTGCTAATCCTATCTTACTATTAGATACCAGTATGGTTATTAAAATAACTGAAAAATAATAAACAAATGGCCAAGTAGTTTCTCACTCAGCCCACAGAGCCAAGCTGATGAAGATTCTGGGGATGGAGAGGGAGGGAAAAACACCATGATGAAGGGTAGAGACCCATGGATTACCACTTGGAATACCTCTCAAGTCTCTTCTCATTCAGATGGCTGATTCACTGCCATTCAACTATTCACAAATATATTTATTGAGTACCCACTAGATGCTGAATATATTTGCCTACATATTCCACATTCCTTCCTGCCTCTATGCATTGCTTATACTATTCTCCAAACCTGGAACATATTTTCCTTTAGTTATCTAATTTTTATACAATCTTTAAGACTAGTTTCAATTTTCACCTCCTCCATGAAGTCTATCCAGACCATGCCTATCTGTAACCATGTCTCCCATCCAGAGTGTGCTGGAGCCAGCCCACAGTGGCTAGCAAGATCTAATATGGACATCTTTTCCCCACTTTGCTTTAGTGACCTCAAACTATAGTTTGAAATTAGCCATGGTGGGAGTATTTATACCATGAAATTGGCAAATGCTACAAATCCAGTCTGCAATTTAGGAAATTCAGAAAAGTAGAGAAAGGAACAAATTAACAAGAGAAGCCTCACTCCACCATTCCAATATACACTGAAGAATTGTATTTGCACATAATTCTGTACTTTTTTCCTACTTAATAATCTCAGATATGTTTCCACATCTGTACATGTAGATCTACTTTCCTTTTGAAAGCTTTATAGAATTTCATCATCTATCAAGAGAATGAGAAGATAAGCCACAGACTGGGAGAAAATGATTGCAAAACACATACCTGATAAAGGACTTAATCCAAAATATAAAAAGAACTCTTAACATTCAACAAGAAGAAAATGAATCCAATTAAAAAGTGAGTCAAAGTCCTTAATAGATACCTCACCAGAGAAGATATACAATGGCAAGTAAGCACATGAAAAGATACTCCACATCATGTCATCAGGGAAATGCAAATTAAAACAACAATATATACACCTATTAGGATGGCCCAAATCTGGAACAATGACACCACCAAATACTGGTGAGGATAGAGTGGGACAGGAGCTCTCAATCGTTGCTGGTGGAAATGCAAAATGATATGACCACTTTGGAAGATAGTTTGGCAGCTTTCTACAAAACTAAACCTACTCTTACCATATGATCCAGCAATTACGCTTCTTGGTATTTACCCAGAGGAGCTGAAAACATATGCCCACACAAATATCTGCACATGGAAGCTTACAGCAACCTTATTCATAATTGCCAAAACATGGAGGTAACCAAAATGTTCTTCAGTAGGTGAATGGATAAATAAACTGTGCTATATCCAGACAGTGGATTGTTCAGAGATAAAAAGAAATGAGCTATTAAGCCATAAAAAAAATGGAGGAAACTTAAATATATGTTATTAAGTAAAATAAACCAATCTGAAGAGGTTACATATTGTAGAATTCCAACTCTATGATGTTCTGGAAAAGGCAAAACTATGGAGACTATAAAATGATCAGTGGTTGTCAGAGGTGAGAACAGGGGCAGATGAATAGGCAAAGCACAGAGGAGTTTTAAGGCACTGAAAATACACTCTATGATATTATAATGATGGATATAGGTTGTTATATATTTTTCTAAACCTGAAGAATGTATACCACTAAGAGTAAACCCATATGTAAACTATGGGCTCTGGGAGGTAATGATGTGCCATTGTAGGGTCATCAGTTGTACTAAATGTATCATTCTGGGGAGGGATGTTGCTCATGGAGGAGGTGATGCATGTGTCAGGGCAGAAGGTAGATGGGAAATCTCTGTACCTTCCTCTCAATTTTGTTGTGAACCCAAAACTTCTCTGAAAAAAAGGAGAAGGCTATGGGCTAGTTAACCCCATTTTAAACAACTGAAATTATGACATGACACCGTTCTCTTGCTGTTTAATATCAGGCAAAGCACCATTAGGACTCATAAATAGAAAGGTATCATGGACAGTCAGGGCATTGATGAATCTTAGGAACTTCCCATAAAGCATACAGTTTCTAAAAGACAATTAATAGTCATTTACTTATTATTAACATTAATATGAATATTAATAATAATGAATATTAATGTCATTTACTTATACAAATTTAACCTAAGGAAGGCTGAGTATCTCTTCCTCTTTGAGAACTCTTCCCATGTAACTCAACAATCGTAACTAAGAAATAAACCTACTTATTTCTCTCTCTCTTTTCATAAGATGAAAGAACAAAGTTTTGTGGTTTTTCCAGGAACCCTCTAAGAAATCACAGAGAGTTTTAGGTGTAAAAGATATTCTAAAAGATTTATTTAACTTTTTCTATATTTAGGATCTGATGTGGGCAAGACAGAAATTAAAGTTATCAGAGGAGAACTGAACACTTGATTAAGATGGGATTATAGGTGCCTGAAAAACAATATTTGGTTATATATTTAATCAAATTGGCAGTAAAACATTTTAAAATAAAAAAAAGAAGGTAACATGATTATAAAGAATCTTAGTTCTTTTACAAGTGAGGAAAGAGAAACCTTTGTTCTTATTTCTTTTTTTTTTAATTTTTTTTTAAGATTTTATTTATTTACTTGACAGAGAGAGAGAGAGATCACAAGTAGGCAGTCAGGCAGGCAGAGGGAGAGGGAGAAGCAGGCTCCCCGCTGAGCATGAAGCCAGACGCAGGGCTCAATCCCAGGACGCTGGGATCATGACCTGAGCCAAAGGCAGATGCTTAACTGACTGAGCCACCCAGGCGCCTCCTGATTTTCTTTCTTAAATAGTCAGGAATATAATAAAGTCAACATAAAATATAGGAAATTATTCTGGTTAGACACAGATTCTCTGCTATCCAGAAAGTAAAGCATAATCCTTCATATTGTAGGCAAAGGCAATAAGCAAAAAACTAAGGAAGTATATAAAGCCATCAAAATTGAAAACATTTTGCTAAGATTTTTAACAAATTTTGTAACTTTTTCAAACTTAGGTATTTTAAATCAGGTCAAATAAAATTTACTTTCCAAATTTTGTCTTTTATTAGCTCCTTCATATTATGGAACAAACTGACACTTTAAGACAGAGCTTAAGGGCTCCACAAGGTCAACACTAATTTCATTATAATATTAAGATACCATTAACATGCTATGTGTTCATCATTGCTCTCTTTAAATGAATCAATAAATGTGTAAAAAAAATTCCATTATATGGATGCACTTTAATTTAGTAATCACTTTTTAACAGGCATTTTGATTGTTTCTCGCTCTCTGTTTTTTTTTTTTTTGCTAGACAATGTGTGTATATACATATATGTATATACATGTACCATATATATAATTTTGAATATTGTGAGTATAGCTAAAGAACAAATTCTTAACATTGGAATTGAAAGGTGAGAGGTTAAATACATTTAAAATTTGTAGGTATTCCTAAATTACCTTTCAAAAATGATTGTGCCAACTACATTCCCACAAGTAGAGAATAAAAGTATTTCCTTCACCTTCACCTGCATGAGAGAGAGGTCATCAGCCTTATTAACCTCTGCTACTCTGAAAAGTAGAAAAATATCTATTTGAATTTCTCTATTTCCTGTACATATTATAGATTTTTTTCCCTAAAATCTGTTGACATTTGTTGCTATTTTATATATATATATATTTTTTTTTTTTTGCCTTTTTATTACTAAAGTGTATAGGCTCTTCATAATATTTTTAAAAGGAGGCCCTTTTATCATAAACATTACAAATATTTTCTGCATTTTAAAATTATCTTTTAAGTTTTAATGGTATGTTTGTCACTTAAGAAGTTAATTGTTTTTATATGGCCTTTTTTATTCATTCGTTGGTGGCATCAGTGTGTTTACTTTCTTGTTTTGCAGTATTCTTATCTGTAAAAAAGAATGGATTGCTATAAAAGCTCCAAGGTCCTTTCTGGATTCTATAATATTCTGGATATTTTTTTTTAAGAAATGACAATAGAATGCATTAGCACAATTACAGGGCTTTCACAGGTTTCTTAGTGACAGTTTAATCCTGTTTTTTAGTTATGATTAATAGGTAACTGACAAATAAGTCCAATTCGTAGTTACATTTTTTTCCTCTGCCATTCAGAATAAGGTCTCACAAGGGACTCTAGCTGTTCTCAGGTTTGTTAAAAACAAAAAACAAAAAAAACAACTCTGGCAAAAAGAGAAGGTTGAGCGATTACCCTAAAAGAAAGAATAGGTTGGGGTGTTATTTCTTCTTTTTCTCTAAGAAGACCAGATTTGGGGCATAAATCTGGCTAAAAATAGAGGGATTTGAGACTTTAAACCAACCTAACACTACAACACCCATCAAGCAAAGCCAATGTTTAAGCAATGGAAGTCGGAGTTTTTATGCTTATAGTTTTCTCCGGAAGGAAGAGGAGCATGGGTGCCTGCCGGATGGTGTATGTGGATAAATGTCAGAGCCAGAGAAAAGGAGCTTTGGAAATACTTCCCTTTCCTTGACACCTAATCACTCAAGAAGGACTCACATGGGCAAAAGCAAGCACACCTCTGCATGCATGCATGCATTCATCTGTTAGTTCCACAATAAGTACCCTCTTTGTTTCATGTGCTGTATTAGGCCATCAGGCTGCAGGAGTCACTAAATACCTAAAGCCACCCAGTCCAGATATGTGAATAGCTAAGTAACACAAAACAAGATGTCAAAGTCTTGAGTCAGAGTGGTTTAATAGGCTGGGGTATGTGAAAGAGCAGAGAAGAGCACCAAAATGTCAGGACCCCAGGAGCTGTCCTCTTCAACCCCTAGATCTGTAGCACCTGCCCCAAGCCCGGCACAGGTTGC